>NC_053151.1:17708868-18308868 GCF_016808335.1 Panicum virgatum
GTGTACTCTTGAGCTGTATTAGAATTTGTGATGTGTCCATGTAACCTCTCCTGTATTTTCTCTCTTTCCGGCCTAGCCGACCTCACGTTGTTCTCCCTTGGCTTGCCGAGATTATCTTTGTAAGTGTCATTGTAACGGCTCCGTCTCGAAGCTCTTTCGATCGATGAAATAGTAGGTGGGGATCTCTCCCCTCCCCCCACCCCCAAATTTGTTCGGAAAAAAAACTACGTCAAGAATAATTTATCAATTTTCTTAGACCAGGTGTTGTTTATTCACGTTTAGGAATCTACATCTGTCGGTGCATGTAAAGCCAATCTTAATGGAAGTGTTATCGCAGTTATCAAGATTGTTAACTAGGTAATCGAGTCTTATATTTCATAACACTCTCTTCTCTATCTTTGTCATGTCAGCAAATTTAATGCTCATGATACTTTTATAACACTTCCATTGAAACTGGTCTAATTGGTACATTCATTTGAGTAGCCGCGGATGTAATGACACATGAATCTTTATTTCTGTTATAGTTCACATGTTCCTGATCCGATCGAGTATTTGGATAATACAATGATTGTAAGGATCATATGGCCGCACATGACAAAATGGTATTTTATCACTCAGGGACTGAGGGACCTAGTTTGCCCATAACCATATTGAGGCTGAAATACGATCAATTTGACTGATGACACTGTTGAGATCGCTCTAATAAATAAAATGGGAAATCTAAAAAAATGTATTATTGAGCTTGTATAGATTGAATAATCTTCTTTTAATTGGTTGCTAGGCTGGAAGCAACTAGCAGCTACGGTCTGTTTATTTGACTTGTAGATAAGGAAAACAGATAATAGATCTGCTGACTGCTGCAAGATTTACAGTGTGAGGGCTGGACCGTCGTGATGGTATTGCGATGTGGTTATTTGATTTTTTGAGGTCTGGATCATGCAAACAGTACAATCTTGCAACTGCAAGCCAATTTCTCAGACAGATAGGCCTTGCATGAGAAGCTCCAATATATATTCCACCTCGGCTGGCAACCAGCTGCGAGCATTTTGTGCAGTGGTTTCAGATCTGCCGAGGTGACCAGCAGGATGAACAATCCATGTGTTGGCCACGTGACCTCAGTCCCGAGAAACATGCCATGCCCACTCTAGGATAATGCTATCTCTAACCATTCTCCCTCTCCAACTCCCCCCAAACGTATTATTTACTATATTTTACTACCTCCCTCCAAAAAATTCCTCCCCCTATAACTCCTTCTCTACAACCATTCCCCCTATATCTATTCCCCCTATATACTATCACTCATTAACTAACTATTTATTTATCGTTTTTGAATTTTAAAAAATCATACAATATTTGTACTATCATAATACACATTATCATCATGTTACGGGACTCAAACAGGATTAATATCATGAAGAAATGATGTGATTAGAATATAGGGGGAGTTGAAACTCACCTTATATATAGGGGGAGTTTCAACTCCACCCGTATATAGGGGGGCTTTGGGGGGAACCGTTGGATCGCCAACTCCCCCCAAAGCACCCCCTACGTTTGGTGGGGGAGGTATAGGGGGAGCCGTTGGAACTCGCCTAATTAGACAGGCCGGAATCACATCAAGCCCCGTACCCGTACGGTAGTATACTGATGATGGGAGTAGCTACATGCGAGTGTAGATAAAATTTGTCTTTTCTACACTCGCTTGTAGCTACTCTCACATATGTCTCTAACCCAATGAAGAGTATGTACATAAAGTATATGATTATATTAGAACATCTATAATGGTATATACATTAGGTATGTGACCATACATAGAGTCTATGAACATACTTATTTTTATATACTGGTACTAAGGTATAATCATAATATATTTATTAAATAGAGATACTTTTGAAATTTTTCATATGTATACCTTTGAAGTATCTTAAAATTAGTATATTAACCTACTTAAAGTGTAAATGCGTATGCGGACATAGGCACCGTAGTATACTCACGCGAGTGTAGATAAAACTTGTCCTATGTAACACTCAAGTGCTGAATAAGTTA
The DNA here is from genome assembly GCF_016808335.1 of Panicum virgatum. NCBI lineage: Eukaryota > Viridiplantae > Streptophyta > Magnoliopsida > Poales > Poaceae > Panicum > Panicum virgatum. The sequence goes on from NC_053151.1 coordinate 17,710,912, forward strand.
TTTAACATGCTGGCCAGCCTTCTATGCCATCAAAATAAGTTGATTCACGCACAGACTCAAGTAGCATCGGTCCCGTAACCGAAAAATTAAGAGGTTCAAACCGGAAATAGGTCTACGTGACCGAAAAATTAAGCTTAGTCATGGCCATCCATCCCACAACCGGAAAATCAAGAGGTTCAAACCGGAAATAGATCTACGTGACCGAAAAATTAAACTTAGTCATGGCCGTCCATCATGCAACCGGAAAATTAAGAGGTCCTAACCGTAACATTATGAGATGATTCATGTGTCAAAGAGAAAGAGATCCGGCAGAGAATCCTATTTACCAAGGCAATGAAGCTCCTAAAGTCGGCGGCCAAGTCAAAAGAAACCTACAAGAAATCAACAAAGTCACTAGAAGACATCAACAGGAACCTTGACAAATAATCATTTGGTTCCACCTTATTTTGTTTTCATATTGCAAAAACTCTCCATTCTTCTATCCATGTTATCGACTTAAATAACTTATCTAGCCTCAGCATGATCTCACATCCAACCGTGCTTGATATATTCATAATTTTCTTGTTAGAAATTTTGATTTCCCGATCACAGCTGATACTTTTCACCAGACAAATAGATTTCTTATGTAGTTCAACGTGCTTGATATATTCATAATTTTCTTGTTACAAATTTTGGTTTTTCGATTCCAATAACATGTTTCCGGTTTCCGAATCTTTGTATTCCTGTTTCAGCATGGATGAAAAAAACAATTTTCCGGTTTCAGGACTACTTTTTCCGGTTTCGAGAATACTTTTTCCGGTTTTGGTTTTCTATCAAGCGTGTTTTCTGGTTGAAATAATAATTTTCCGGTTTCGGAAATACCTTTTCCGGTTTCAGTTTTCTATCAAGCCTGTTTTTTGGTTGGCACTGACACCCCTATATATACTAGCATGTATTATGTATAAATATGCTCCTATGCAGTGTAGGTTGTTAACGTGTAACCACATGCGATTGCGACGACCAAGAGAGTCCTGTGTTTGGTTCCCGATGAAGCTGTCGTTGGTTCTGCTCATAGATCCGGGAATGTTGGGGATGCCATCTTCGGTCGTCGCCAAAGACGACCGACCAAAGGATGGAAAGAAGCTACAAGGCATTCGGTACTGAGGCCGGCGAAGCCAGTGTGGTCCAAAGGGTGTAACGAACATGGCACCTTTGATGCCATTTCGAGTGATTTTGGTGATCGAATGACAACACAACACTTGGACTAATATGATTGTTAAGATGATCATTCTCAGGCTTTTAGGTTCAAGTGATGACAAAGAGAAAGAGAAGATAGGCGTAGCAAGGCCCGATGGACTGCCCCTACGGGGGTTCCGCTCTTCGATTCAGGAGCACCGGAAGAACCGACGCCAGGGCATCGGAGCATCCGATGGTAGTCGGAAGAACCGACGCCTTGATACTTTGGTGCAGAAGGGAATCGAAGCCAAGTCAGCCTATAGGCACCGGTTGAACCGACGGTCCAAGAAAAGGGCATCAGTGCATTGGCAGTCCTTTGTACCAGAGACGATGTCAAGTGCCCAGAAGAAGTTTCTTCAGCACCGGTTCAACCGACGGTGCATCGGTGCATACCACCGGTGTAATGACGTCAGCATCCAGGAGAAGATTCCTTCAGCACCGGTTGAACCGGTGATGCATCGGTGCAAAGCATCGGTTCAACCGGTGGTCTCTGCGTCAGCCGACAGGAGTCCAACGGCTACTTCGGGTTATGAGTGACCGGAAGAACCGACGCTACCCCTGCCAGAGGCATCGGTTCTTCCGGTGATACACAGATTTTCAGCTAACCGTTGGAGCAACGGCTACAAGACTTGGTGGCCTATATATACGCCTCACCCCGGCTATTTGAAGTGTGCTGGAGTTGCTGAACATCCCAAACACACCCAAGAACATCTCCAACCACCATAGAGCTTCATTGTACATCATATAGGCTTAAGCACACTTGTGAGAGTGCTTAGTACTTGTTTAGGGATTAGTCCTTGCGAGAGCTCCCTTGAGAGAAGTCTTGCTGCGGCAAGCAACTTGTGATCCGTCGTGTGACCCTCCGTCTTGGTGTGGAGTGGCAACGACACTTTGTGCGGGGGAAGAGGAGGCCCCCTCCTTGGTGGAGAAGCTCCGTAGTGGATTTCGGCCGGGTGACCGAGAGAGACGGTGGCGGTGCTCTAGACTCGGTGTCTTGTGCGCACTTGCCTTTGCTTGCCGGCATCGCCTTGGTGGCGTAGTGCAAGACGGTGATCGGAAGAGCCTCGGTGTCCCGTGGACGTAGGCGTTTGTGCCGAACCACGTTACATGACCGTGTCTACTCGGGAGTTTGCATCCCTCTTGCACTTATCTCTTTACTTACCTTATTACGTTTCCGCATTTACTCTTTCTTGTGTGCCTTTACTTTCCTAGTTAATTTGATTAGGATTGGCTATAGGTTGCAAGTTTTTAGGGGTAAGTAGAGAGTTGCATAGATAAACCTTAGTCATAACTAGCATATGTAGGACGTGTTAGGTTTATCGTTTGCAAGTAGATTGAGCCCTAGGTTAAAAAGCGATTAGCGACCCTATTCACCCCCTCCCCCTCTAGGGTCGGACACCCCGGTGATCCTTACAAAGGGGCTAGGCCTTCGGACCGCGCGATGCCCCGAGAACCCGAAGGTGCAAGCAGCGAGGACAAGACGCCTGCAAAGCTCATCCGAAGAGGTCGAAGGGACAAAGCCTTCGGATGTGGCGAAGGCTGAACGATGAAGGCGAAGGTCGCTGGACGCGGGACAACTCCTGACACGTCGTTAAGCCAAGAAGCCGAAGAGGGACCGCGGCGGCAAGCATGGCGAAGACTGCTCGCGAAGCGGGTCCACAGGCAAGACATTGTACGAAGTGTTGAGTCCAGCTGTAATCAACTATCGTTGTCACTGTTGTGATGTTACCAGATTGCCCATGAAATATTCCTAGATTCTGGCAGTTAGAGGAGCATTACAGAGATTCTGAGTCGACAGGTAGGTGAACCATCGATTATAAATACCCGTGTAACTATAGTTGATAGGACATTGAATACAAGGAGTTATCACACTTGCTTTGATTTTTGTGCCGCTATCCTAAGCGCTGCTCACGTGGGAGGCTTCGTCATCTAACCCTAGAGCTGTTGTGATATACCCCTTCGCTCCGAAGGGTATCCTACCAACAGGAAACTCCAATCCTCTGGCTAAGCGGGCTCTATTTGAATTATTTACGAATAAAGTTTAGTCTAGATTAAGTTTTAGATATCTAAAAATTAGGTGATTAGTAAAATTAGTCCATACCCTGTTCAGGGGCGGGCCCAGGATTTAGGGTGTGGGTATTCAAAATATATTAAGGGTCTAAATTTTTTTTTGGATGGCCTAAAGCCTTTATACTTTTGGCAAGTATTAAGTATAGCTGATTATAGTATAACATAGCAGTAGTTCAATGTTCAATCATATATAGCAAAAATTGATCAATATACCAAAGTAGAAATTATTTGACATGCTAAAGTGGCAATTGACAACATGTGAAATACAAAGAAGACATTTAATAGCACAATGAGAAGAAAGCTTATAAATTATAAGATAGTGTAGACCTTTTGTAGTGTGCTGCCACTTCCTGGTGCCTGGCTGCCTGTTGCCTGCCGCCAAGGACTTCAAATCAGGAGTACCAAACTTCTTCCTCTTCATGTTTCAAGGCTGCAAGAATAAATCACAGAATCACTTCATTCAAATTGTACACCACTAATTTAGAGGATCGAAGATAATGACACAATGAAATTTGTGCTCAATTAGACCTTTTGTAGTGTGCTGTTGCTTCCTGGTGCCTGGCTGCCTGCTGCCTCGCTGAGTCGCTGGCTGCAGCCCGCAGCTTGCCGCTGCCCGCCGCAGGCCCGTGCCCCGTGGCGGCGTGGCCGCTGCCCGCCGGCCGCTGCCCTGCAGCGCGCTGACGCGCTGGGCGCCGGCACGCCGCCGGGCGCTCTGCGTCGCGCGCCCTGCCGCACAGCCATAGTGCCGCTGCCGGCCTGGCCCTGCCGGCTGCCGCCGCGCGCCGGCGCCCTGCCTGCCGCTGTGCCGCAGTGCCGCTGCCGCCCTGGATCTGCGCCGCCGCCGCGCCCTGCCGCCCTGGACGCCGACCGCCGCTCTGGCCGCGCCTCAGCGCCTGGCCGCTGGCCTGCCGCCCTGCCTGCCCGCTCTAGCCGCCGCCGCCGATCTAGGTCGAGCAGGAGGCTCAAGCGTGCCTGTCGGGCTGAGGGAGGAGGACCGAAGGGGACTGGGCCATTGGGGAGTGGGGAGTTGCTTTGGCCTTTCGAGGTTGGGCCTATTGGGCTGATCGTTTGGCCAATGGGCCTCGTTGAGACGGGGAGGGAGGCGACTGGGAAACGAGTTTTGGGCCAAAATACCCTAAACCAATGTATTTTGCTCTTATTTGCTATTTTACAATGTATACATTGCATATACATGTATATATATAAAATTTTTTGCTCAAAATAATGGGTATTCAATTGAATACCCTTGAATTGAGCTGGGCCCGCCCCTAACCCTGTTTGAATTCAATACTAGAAGTAGCTAAAGAGATACAAAATCTATTTTGTCCATCCTTTTTCGCATATGAGCGAAGAGAAAAAGGTACAGAGGTTCTTTGATGGTTTCTTGGATGGTTGGTTACTTTTAGTCCAAATTAATAATAAAGTATTAAATGGAAGTTTATTCGGAGCAGAATTTATTTTTAATATATCTTTTAGTCCATTTATTTGGATCACACAATAGACTATCTAAATAGGATCTTAGATATATATAATAGACTTTCAAGCTACATATTAAAATTTTATATGCTTAAAGTTTAGTTTGTGGATCCAATCGAGATCTTGCATAAATAGACGTGCAAGCTCACATGTCTATCGCAATCTATGCGTACTAACTTATTTTTATAGAATTTTATCATTACTTGTGAATAAAGGAAACTTTCTTTTCAAAAATCCTATGGGCCGAAAGCTTCACAGGGCTGTATAAAACTCACTCGGCGAAACGGATGGCAGTCTGGCTGGCCCATCATCCATCAGCTTCACAGGCCTTCGTCACCCTCATCCTCCGGCCGTCATCGCCGTCCCCCCCCCCCCCCCCCCCCCACCCCCCCAATGGCCACCGTACGTCCTCTTCCAACCCCGCCGCTGCCGCGGCCCGGACTGTGCCCAGATGAGCAACCTCCGCTCGGCCCGCCGCCTGGGGATGAGCCGCAACCAGCACCGCGTGCAGGTGTGTGTCGTCGTCAGTCCCTGCATTTGTACGCTCCAGTCAACTTTCTCCGCCGCCCTCGGAGGTCAGGTCTATCCCACTCCCACCGTGCCGCTAGGGTTCTCCGTGCCTGCTTAAAGTTTCGATTTTATATTTTTTCTTGCCCCTTTGCTACGATGAGCAGTGAAACGCAGCAATTGTTTGTGAGAATGTTTAGTCATGGGGGGAATATGCGCTACAGTGCTAGGATCATCATTTCAAATAAGCCATGAGATTGTCCTAGTGACTAGCATCCCTATACTATGACTGACACTTGCTCAACCATGTATAGCTGGTACTGAAAATGTTTAGTCATGTTGTAAGATCAATTTTTCTCCAATGAATCTTCAAATATCAAACTGCCAAAAAAGAAAACTTCATAGTATACTAGTGCTCAAACTTCTCAACTTTGTGAGAATGTGTCTTTTGTTTTACTGTCATTCTGGAAAGTCGAAAGTATATGGTTCCTAAGATTTTCTCTCTTACTGCGTGAAATATTCAACTGTATCACATTTATTTCTGTAAATAAACACATCATGCTGCAATCCCAGTTCACAAAAAAAAAACAAGTCAAACTTCTAAACTTAAGCTGTTGGCGTTTCGTTTCCCATGTCAAATTTCTACAATTGAGCTCAAAATTTCATTGTCCTTCAGTGTCATGTGCATGGCTGGTTCAGATCCGATGATTCAGGGTAAGACACTTACCCTCATCTTACTGTTGTTTCTGCTGTTGTAGCCATGTTAAAGTTTTGAGGCCAGTTGATGAACTGTAACTGTTGCTGTAGGCGTCACTGCCTCAAGTGGATTCTTCTTACAATTATGGACAGAATCATATAGTAATAACCCAACTAAGTAATAGATGAGATACCCCACACAAGTAACTGATTTTTATTCAAGCAAAATAATTGATTTCAGGAAACTGATATTCTTGTTGGAATGGCGATGCCTTCCTAACAGCTACTCCGGCCCAGTGCTACAGATAGTACAGCAAGTGCTCTTTACAGTACATGTGAACATCATTGCAGCAATATCGGTGGCAATAACTTCCAGTATGTAGCTTTTTCTTCAGTAGGTAACTATATCTAATTTCTGACACCATTATGTTGGTTGACACATATAATAATCTTAAAATATGCAGGAGCCATACTATGGAAGTGAACTGATAAAGGTAGAGGGATCAGGAGGAGTGGGGACTGCAGCTGCTTCGTCAAGCATTTGTGTCACTTTGAGCATTGTAGGTCTCATAGTTGGGTCCTCCTGAAGGCATCACAATGCCACTGCCACAAACCTTTCCACCTTCGTCAAATTGAGAATTGCTTCATCATCACCCTCCACCAGAAAATCAACCCTGCCGCAACTATAACAGTCATTTGCCCAGTCAGTCAGTATTTTCTGATCTTCCGCAGCCTCCAACTCAACATTCCTCCGACAACAGATGAGCTCCAACAGGATGACCCCAAAGCTATACACATCCACCTTGGCTGTGATACCGATGTTTTTGAACCACTTAGGGGCTACTTAGCCTCAGGTACCCCGGATACCTGTATTTGTTTGTGTCTGGTTTGTTCGGAGAAGTTTAGCTAAGCCGAAGTCTGAGATCTTTGCTGTGAAGTTGCCATCGAGAAGGATGTTCTGGGGCTTTATGTCACAATGGATAATCTGTGTGCTGCATTCCTCATGTAAGTATAGCAGCCCCTTTGCCACTCCAAGAGCAAGCTGAGCTCGAAGGTTCCACTCAAGCCTGGCATCACCAAATAGAAATTGATTGAGTGATCCATTGGTCATGAATTCGTACACCAATAGTCTTTCTTTTCCTTAATTGCAGAAACCGAGCAACCTAACCAAGTTCTTATGGTGTGTCCGTCCAATAGTTTGGACTTCAACACTGAACTCCTCTGTTTCGTGCTCAAGCTTGTCAATTTTCTTGACAGCAATCTCAGTACCGAGTTCATCTTGTAGCTGGCCCTTGTCAAAGTTCGGCAAGGCGCTAGGCGTTTTCTAGGCGGTGACCCACCGCCTAGAGCCTAGGCGAGCCTAGGCGTTAGCAAGGCGTTTTCTAGGCGTTAGTATATACACATATATATGTTTAAAAAAGAAAAAGAAAACAGCAGATAACTGGACTTCAGGGAAGAGAAAGGCCCATAAAACAGTAAACGGCCCAAAGTCCAAGTCCCAAACACCTTATTAGCTTATCCCTTTCTCCTCTGCTCGGTCTCCCGCAATGCATACGCATAGAGCCGCAGCCGCCGCCGCCGGGTTCCCTCCCGCATCTCTCTCTCCCCGTCTCCTCTAGTCAGCGCGCCGCTCCTTGCCCCCACCGAAGACCTCCGCTCGTCCTCTTCCACCAGCGACCTCCGCCCGCCGGCCGCCGGTCTTCCTCTCCCCCACTGGTGACCTCCGCTCGCCTATCCCTCCGCCTACCCCTTAGGCGAGGCGTCGCCTTGCCGAACTTTGGCCCTTGTACACAATCCCGGAGGCACCAGTGCCAAGCACCTCCCGGAATCCACTGGTTGCCTTCTCAAGCTCAATATAAGTGAAGGCTTTCAAGGGCAATCCTATATTGTTTGATGACTGCAGAGATCGGGGTTTCCTTTATGGTAATAGTACAATGAGTACCAAAAAGTATAACAGATAAGAGCAGAACGTTAACCAGTACAGAGCTTCCCAGAAACAGTGAACTTCCAATGATCCAGTACTTCTTGTCTTTCTTCCATTTATTGGAACCAACAAGCTCAGGCTGTGTACTGTTGTTCTTCCGTACCTTGATGAAAAGTGTCCTCTCCACATGATCCCCCATATTGCCATTTGACAAAGGCATCTTCTTCCAACATGTATTATCTTGATCATGGAAGACGGCAACAGCACAGAAACAATCTGTCAGACAGAGTTGCTGGCACTGATCCTTAGTTATGGGGGAATACTGCTCATAGTCAGCTAGAGGCCAATCCACATGGCTCATTGCTATCAGCTTAAACTGCATCTTGGCAGCTGCTTCATCCAAGTCACAACTTTGTGGTTCGAAATCAGGTTTGCAGCCTTTATACTGCCTCTCCTCATCAATAAATGAGTACTGCTCTAGGCACTTGCAAATACTTTGGTTGTTTGTGCCATTGAACATGCAGTAACTATTAAACCCACAAATACCGCTTCCATCATTTGTCAGTTGTGCTTCACAGATATTTGGGGGCTTGAAGTCCACTACTGTCCATGCCTGACTATTCAGGTTGCTGACCTTCTTTGGGTATCGATATTGCCTGAACACACCATCTGGGTCAAGTGTAGCACGATGGTAGTAGTCCGCCATGGAGCCGTTGACCCCAGATGTCATACTGATTTGTGTCCTGTTATCCAGGGTGATGTATACAACGCCGGTCGCATTGAACACCACATTTGTAATGTTCCCAGCCATTGACCAATAGGGATCATATTGTTTACCAGAGGGTACAGCAACAGTATAAAGAAAAAACACCAATACTTTGCAGGTCAAGGAGGAACCGGCCATTGGAGTAGTCTGTGGGGATGATTCGGCTGCGGAGATTCATTCTTGGGGTGAGAACCTGAGAAAGCAAGATGGTATCTGCAGGGTTTTTGAAGCTCTCCCATTTGGTAGATCCATCTGCACTTCTGCAGCAACAAGTACAAAATTTCCAGCATCGAGCATGGCAGCATAGGCTGCACCCACAACTAGAGGATTCCATACCTCTGTGCCCGTGGGATCCTGGAGTGAGAGCGCCCCATTGGAGTTGAGCTGGAGGCGTGAACCGGATGAAACTTGTACCAACGCTGGATCTGGATCATTGGTCTTGGCATACCAAGCCACCGTCTTATCACTAGTCTTGTCGAACCAGATAGCGAGCAGATAGGAGGAGGCGTTACCCTCGATTGCCCGGAAGCCAAACGCGAAGTCGCCGGACGGCGAGAGCCAAAAGCTGCTAGGCCCTTCGGATACCAAGAAGGAGCCTAAGGTTATGTTCTGTTGAGCTTGAAGAGAAGTAGAGGACAGCAGCAGGAGCAAGGACAAGAGGAGGACAGGTGCCATGGTTCATTTGATTTGTAGCTCTCAGTTCTTAGTTCTTACATATGATGGCAAACTTATCGCCTCTTGATTTTCAGAGTCTTCGTTGACTTGACTTGACACTCCATTGGTCATCGTAACCATCATGTGGTGTAACAGTAGGCAGCTTTGAACTCGTCAATCAAGGCAGTTGGCTGCCCCACGAGCATCGGTCCTTGTCTTGCTCCTTGCTGGACGCATAGTGATTTGATTATGGATGTTTGAAAGTGTGCCCTTGTCTTACTCTTCTGGTCAGGCCGAACTTTCCACATGCTTACAAGTTCTATAGTAGACAAGACAGATACTTTCTAGAAGGTTGCATTGACGGTTGCGTGAAGGCAGGTGCACAATTACTATTTCTGGTCCCAAATTATTCACTCTACCCGATATGCTTCCAGTTATTCTTCAGTTCTTCAGAAGAACAGTCATAATTTCTACTTACTACCATTCAAGCCAGTTGATTAGTTTGAGATTATATACACGTGAGGGACACGCTAAACGCCTTATTTTACTCATACTAGCGATCAAATTGGAGCAAGGAGGTTGAAATTATATGAGATTTATACTAGCGATCAGATTGAAAGGAGGTTGACGAGACTTATATATGAGAAAAGTTTGGTTCATATTGGCCAATTACCTGGATGTGTTTATTATATTTTTCTTTCATGCCAAGAAAAGTTTACCGTATATTTTTGTCAATGCATTGTTTTCTGAATTTTTCTGTTCAACTAAGTGTTTGATATTTTTTCATTGTTGATTTTATGAAAGGGAACATATGGAGTCCATAATTAGTTGTCATACATTGACAGGGATACTCTATTTTCGTGGTACCTTGTGAATTGTGATCCTCACCCGACGTTGAACAGTCAACACGTTGTGCCATCAACAGACGAGTGGTGATTAGCGACGGTTCTGGTATTGCATATTCCGTGGTTCTGCTTTTGCCACCGGCGGCCGAAATGAATCGAGAAATTTGGATTTTTGCTGTGGCCTTCGTAAAATGTCACTATAAATATGAGCTTTGTAGGATTACTTTTGGAATTTGGGTTTGGCCCAAAGAATTTTTAGTAATTTCAAATAAAATTTCAAAGGCTCATGAGGGCATGGAGAAGTGAAAAACTTTAGTCCCACATTGCTAATGCAAGTTGAGAATGGAGTTTGACTTACCTATATATATAACCCATCGGCCTCCACGAAAAACATCAATTCGAGCTAGGGTTTTGCCTTCTATCTATCGCTACTGCGCCACTGTTGTAGCCTTCTCCGTCCCGATCATTGGCGTGCACCGACGAATGGGAGAGCAGGTCTCTGGAACCCATCGTCCTTGCGATCCTGCACTGGGAGAGGCAAATAAGGTTTTTGGGAAGCGCTTCGCGCGACTGCTCAATGATTTTCATCATGGCTCGTCCTCCGTCCAAGTTAGGTGCTGTGGCGAATCATCGTCTGCAACACCGTATGCTGCACTCTATTCGCAGGACAATCTTCATTCAATCATCGCCATTCGTCTTCCTGAAGGCAAAATCTCAGGACATGCGTTATTGTTTTACTCACTTTTAATCATGTTTTATGAGATCATGATTATGTTGTGTCTTACCACTAGTATGATAGAGTTATTCATGATAGATCTTACCATGCTCATGATTTATTTATTTCAGAATTTAATCACGAAATTGCCTAATAATTCAACAATCCAAAAACCTTATAATAGGCAATCGGGTGATTTTACAATTGCTGGATTTGCTGATGCATTGAGGTCAGATAAGTCTTCTGGTGTGCATTTTAAGAGATAGCAAGTCAAGGCCCGTCTCTGGCTTACTGTGTTGCATGCATGGGAAGCGAGGCTTGGTATTCTAGTAGATGAACATTCTTCTGAGGAGAGGAGGAAGTTCACAGATGCCAACGATCTCTTCGTGGGATGCGTGAAAAGTGTTCTCGCGGATCATCTGATTGATGTGCACATGCACATAACAGATGCAAAAGAGTTGTGGGATGCATTGATTACTAAGTATTATGTAACAAATGCGGGCATGAAACTGTATACCATGGCGAGCATTCATGACTCCAGGATGATGAACAACTATTCTGTTGTAGAACAGGCTCATGAGGTACAAGTTCTTGTCAAGGAACTCGAACTCAAGTGTCATTTACTTGATAAGTTCGTTGCTGGGTGCATAATTGCAAAGTTGCCGTCCTCATGGAGGAACTTTCACCACTGCTCTAAGACACAAGAGACGGGAAATATTAGTTGAAAACCTAATAGCATCTCTTGATGTTGAGGAGAAAGCTTGGGCCAAGGATGATTTTGAGAAAGAAGGCGAGGGTCTTTCTAGCGCCAATGTGGTGCAGAAGAACCACCCACACAACAAGAACAAATCAAAAGCAGCCCACAAGCTTATCAAGACTACTACCTTCAAGAAGAAGAAGACTACAAATGCCAAAGGAGCTTGCTACACATACGGTGAAGGGGGAAACTTCGCAAGAGATTGTCCAAACCGTGCGGACCGCAAGGGAACAAAGGCTAGTCATGGATCGGAAGGATCCAAGGATGCTAACATGCCAACTCTAGGCAGCACTGAAGATGGGTACGGTAATCTGTCTACCGTCCTTTTAGTATTTCAATCCATGAGTTGGTGGTTTGATACAAGTGCTAATGTTCATGTGTGTGCCGACATCTCTTTGTTCTCTTCTTATCAGGCCATCCAAGAGTCAAGCGTGGTTATGGGGAACGGTTCACATGCTTCTGTTCGTGGTGTTGGTACGATAGATCTCAAGTTTACTTTGGGAAAGATCATGCAGCTGAAGAACATGCAACATGTCCCTATTATCAAAAAGAATCTCGTGAGCAGCTCCCTAGCTTATCAAGACTACTACCTCCAAGAAGAAGAAGACTACAAATGCCAAAGGAGCTTGCTACACGTATGGTGAAGGGGGAAACTTCGCAAGAGATTGTCCAAACCATGCGGACCGCAAGGGACCAAAGGCTAGTCATGGATCGGAAGGATCCAAGGATGTCAACATGACAACTCTAGGCAGCATTGAAGATGGGTACGATAATCTGTCTACCGTCCTTTCAGTATTTCAATCCATGAGTTGGTGGTTTGATACGAGTGCTAATGTTCATGTGTGTGCTGACATCTCTTTGTTCTCTTCTTATCAGGCCATCCAAGAGTCAAGCGTGCTGATGGGGAACGGTTCACATGCTTCTGTTCGTGGTGTTGGTATGATAGATCTCAAGTTTACTTTGGGAAAGATCGTGCAACTGAAGAACGTGCAACATGTCTCTATTATCAACAAGAATCTTGTGAGCAGCTCCCTTCTGTGCAAGGATGGGTTTAAGGCAGTGTTAGAGTCCAATAAATAGTCGTGTCGAAATATGGACAATTCAATGGTAAAGGCTATGATTGTGAGGCTTGTTTCATCTTTCCCTTGCAGATTTTTGTAATAAGTCAGTAAACCATATTTATGGTGTTGTTAATGATGATGCGATTGTTTGGCACTCTCATTTATGTCATGTTAATTTTGGTTTAATGTCTCGATTATCCAACATGTGTATAATTCCTAATTTCACCATTGGCAAAGGTTCAAAGTGCTATAGTTGTGTGCAATCGTAGCAACTTTGGAAGCCTCACAAGGTAGCCGAGGAGAGAAATTTGGCACCTCTTGAACACATACATTCTGATCTGTGCGAGATGAATGGTGTGTGGACAAAGGGTGGAAAGAGATATTTCATGACTTTGATTGACGATGTGTCTAGATTTTCCTATTTTATTTGTTGCAAACGAAGGATAAAGTGCTAGACTACTTCAAAATCTATAAGACCGAAGTTGAATATTTTCGTAAATATTTTGATGAATTCTGTGAAGAACATGGTATTATTCGTGAGAGGACGCCTCCCTACTCACCCGAGGCAAACGGGGTTGCTGAAAGGAAAAACCACACATTGACTGACTTGGTTAATGCCATGTTAGACACTGCTGGTTTATCTAAAGCATGGTGGGGGGAGGCTCTATTGACTGCGAGTCATGTCCTGAATAGAGTTCCAAAAAGAACATACTCCATATGAGATATGGATCGAGAGAAAACCGTCACTTTCTTACCTACGCACATGGGATGCTTGGCAAAAGTCAATGTTCCAATCAACAAGAAGCGCAAGTTGGGACCTAAGGCAGTGGATTGTGTCTTTCTGGGATATGCTCAGCGGAGTATAGCTTATAGATTTTTAGTAGTTAAATTTGAGACACCTGATGTGCATGTTGACAGTATTATGGAATCTAGTGATGCAAGATTTTTTGAGAACATATTTCCCATGAAAGATATGAATAGCACTTCTAGATTTTCCTCTGAGATAATTCCTGAACCAGTTGCTCCTATTTTTGTTGAGTCTTCTGAACAACCAGTTGAGCATGAGAAAATCCTTGAGAAGGATGACAGTGAATCTCCTCGAAGGAGTACAAGACAAAGGGTTGCAAAATTCATTGGTGATGATTTCACTGTGTACCTTGTGAATGATACGCCCACCACTATTGCTGAGGCATATGCATCTCCAGATGCAGATGATGGGAAAGAAGCTGTCCAAAGTGAGATGAACTCGATTCTATCCAATGATACGTGGGAGCTCACTGAACGACCCTATGGTTGCAAACCTATGGGATGCAAATGGGTGATCAAGAAAAAGCTTAGACCTGCTGACACTATTGAGAAGTACAAAGCTCGGCTTGTGGCCAAAGGTTACACACAAAAAAAGACGAAGATTTTTTTCGACACGTATTCACCTGTGGCTAGATTGACCACTATTTGAGCACTACTTTCCCTGATTGATTGATATGGTCTTATTGTTCATCAGATGGATGTGATAGATGTGTGTACTATCGCTATGGTGGGGGTGTAGGAGTTATATTGTGTTTGTATGTGGACGACATACAGATCTTTGGTACGAACATTGATGTGATCAATGATGTCAAGTTTTTTCTATCAACGAGTTTTGATAGGAAAGATCTGGGTGAAACTGATGTGATTCTGAACATCAAGTTGGTTAAGTGTGAGAATGGGATTACTCTTTCACAATCTCATTATGTGGAGAAGATTTTGAGTCACTTTTGGCTATGTGGATAGCAAGCCTTTTTCAACTCCTTACGATCCTAGAGTAATACTTCGAAAAAATAAGAAAATTGCAAAGGATCAACTGAGACACTCTCAGATAATTGGTTCGCTAATATACTTAGCTAGTGCAACGAGACCTAACATATCATTTGCTATGAGCAAATTGAGCAGGTTCATATCCAACCCAAGTACTGATTATTATTGGTATGCACTTGAAAGGGTTATGCGCTATCTAGTTGGTACTATGAGTTATGTGATTCACTATTCTGGGCACCCCGCTGTGCTGAGGGATATAGTGATTCGAACTGGATATCTATTGCTGATGAGATTTATGCCACAATTGTATGTGTTTACCCTAGGAGGTGGTGCGATTTCATGAAGGTCCTGCAAATAGACCATTTTGACGAGGTCAACCATGGAAGCAGAACTAACTTCTTTGGATACAGCCAGTTGAGGCAGAGCGGCTAAATGAGCTTTTGATGGACTTGCATGTGGTTGAGAAACCAGTGCTAACTATCCTTATGAACTGTGACAATCAAACGGCGATAGTCAAAGTGAACAGTGCTAAGAACAATGCAAAGTTATCAAGACACGTTAAAAGACGACCGAAGTTCTGTCAGGAAGATGAGAAACTCTAGAGTAATAAATGTGACTTATATTCAAACAGACAAAAACCTGACAGATCCCTTTACAAAAGGGCTATCACGAAATGTGATAGAAAGTGCATCGAGGGATATGGGTTTGAAATCTGTTTAAGTTGTCATAGAAGCAACCCAAACTATATGATCGGAGATACCGTGAATTAGGATCTAGGAAGAACAAGTTATTGGTGAACCGAGGAGAGTAATTTCTTTCTAAACCCTCTCTAGGTGAACATGCAATACTCTCAAGTGAAGATGCAATACTCTCAAGTGTTGTAAGGCAGGTTGGCTATACACATTAATGTGTTTATGTTGGCTTTGATAAGCAAAGGTGTTGTCCTACAGAGCATCCTTGAAAGAACACACCTATATAAATTTGACTGCTAAACGTCTCAGTCTATGAGATTGGGTGAGCTCTAGCAAACTCATGAAGAGACCAGGAAGTACGACGTATATGCTTCACCCACGGTAAAGTCAACTGGCAGCCATGTACTGGTTATGACTTCAAGTGAAACTTGTTCATGGTAAACTAGCAATTCAAGGCATAGTTCATTTTCAAGTTGTGAATAAGTGTAACTTGAAGCTCTAGGTGAGATTTCAACTTAACAGTCCTCACTGAAATGCTGGTATATTAAACAATAGTGAGAAACAGGTAAATCTCTTGATGGGCATTTGAGATCTGGTGGAGGATTGTTGGAATTTGGCCATGATCCAAATTTTTTTAGCATTTCCAAATTAAATCTCAAAGGCCCATGAAGGCATGAGGAAGTGGAAACCTTTAGTCTCACATTACTAATGGAAGTTGAGGATGGGGTTTGACTTACCCAGTGGCGGACCTAGGATTGAAACTTAGGGTATGCCATGTCCGTATTTGGTACAATCTAAAAAAATTTGGTGCACAATAAAAAATTTCACAAGCAATTCGGTATACATGTAATTAGGCTCAATATTTGCATAGATTACAATATAAATAGTAGAAGCACATTAAAAGTGTGTTTGGTTGGGCTGTGACTTTTGGAAAAGTTGTTGTGAGCTGTGGGCCATGGAAAAATAGCTGTGAAAATCAGAAGGCCGTTTGGTTGGGCAGCTATAATTTTTTATCAGAAAACTGTTAAGGGAACCCACATATCATCCACAATCATCCCGATGTGGCCCTCTCGAGGGAGCGAGGGGAGCGGCATGGGGAGGGCGCGGAGCCTCAACGATGATGAGGTCAGAGACGCGCGCTCATCAGAGCAGGGCCGCGCACCCGCCGGACAAGGCTTGTGGTGCACTGGCGGGAGGGGAGGTGAGGGGTTTCGAGAGGGAGGAGAGAGCGACGTAAAAAAAGAATACAAACCGGTATCTACATAATCAATGGCAAGTGGGTAATTTGTATGCCCAAAAGCCAGTAAAAGTAGAAGAAAGTGCTTTTGGATCTGTACTAGTGAAAAGCTGGCTTTGAAAAAAAATATTGCCACTAGTAGAAGCAAGACCAATTTTAGAAGATTGTAAACCATATCATAAACCTTAAGCCTCCCAATTTGAACTAGAACTGAGAGGTCAACAAGATTGTTAAGACCTATAAAAATGTCCTCATGTCTAGTGTCATCAATATAATTGTCAAGTTGTACTTCATATTTTATTAATCGCAGTCAAAAAATTTATTAAAAAGAGAAGTGCTGGCTTAGGGTATGCCACGACATACCCTGTCCACCCACTGGGTCCGCCAGTGGACTTACCTATATATATGACCCATCGGCCTCCACCAAAGACATCAATTTGAGCTAGGGTTTTGAATTCTCTCGCTACTGCGCCACTGTTGTAGCCTTCGCCATCCCAAGCATCGGCGTGCACCAGCGAACGGGAGAGCAGGTCTCCAGAACCCTTCGTCCTTGCGATTCTGCAGCGAGAGAGGGCGACTAAGGTTTTTGGGAAGCGCTTCATGCAACTGCTCAAAGATTTTTATCATGGCTCGTCCTCCGTTCAAGTCAGGCGCTACGGCGAATCATCATCTGCAACACCTGTTGACACCAGATTTTGGTAAATCAGATGTAATCTATAGATCGTCAGTTATTGGCATACGTGTGCAGGAGTCAGAGGCAACAAGAAGGATCAAGCTAGCGTACGCATGGACGACGATCAGCAAGTTTCTAATGGCGTCTGTCCTTTCCGGGAGATTGCGTGTATAGGCGGGCACATATGCGTACATGCATTAAGGAGATGCTTCTACTTTGCATGCAAGGTGATTAAAGGCAGGTGGCCGGATTGATTAAACTACAGAAGGTCAATGCGTGCATGCCAAGCTGATTAGAATAAAGAAAGAAGCCAGCGCATATATGCAAAGATGATCAGAAATTCAGAATAAAGAAGCCCGTTTATGGTAATATGTGCAGAAGAGGTGCTTGTATCCGTGAGAGACCCATGCAGCAACATATTGGTGTTCGGCCTGTTGAGAATAAAATATTTCGTAATCTAATTGCCTTGGCCGAAACAAATACAAGACAGAAGGTTCATTGATGAAGATTCTACGGAAAGGAAAGATAGAGTCTATGTATCTTGAAAGTGATCGGGTGCTCTAGTCTAAGAGGGGGAGGGAGTGAATTAGGCACTAATAAAAACTTAGACTTATGGCTTCAACTAGTTTGCACAAAACTTAAACTAAAATATGCTATCTAGATGTGCAACTAGGTTGTTCTAGTGTGAAACCCCTATCCCAAAAGAGTTTAGCAACCTATAGCCTTTCCTATCAAGAAACTATTCTATGAAAGTAAAGGCACACAAATTGCTAGTATGAAATGCAGAAGCTTAAAGAGAGGGATAGGAGATAGCAAACTCTTGACGCAGGTGTTTATCCCGTGGTTCGGTTAGCCACAAAGGCACACCTACATCCACGTTGTTGTAGCACTCACTAAGAGTATTGCTACTCGGCCACCAAGTCTCTTCCGTGAACACAATCACGGTTATCTTGGCCCCGGGTTCCACTAAGGAGCTTCTCCACAAAGGATGGGGGTCTCCACGTCCCCCGCACAAAGTGTCGTCACCTCTCCACACCAAGTCGGAGGGTCGATGACGTTGCCGGCGAGCTTCACGCTCCAAGGTGCCGGCGCACCAAGCTCTTGTTTTGGTTCACTAGAGAACCACAGCACAAAGGCTCAAGGCCTTGCAATCACACTCACTAAGAGCTAATCTAGCACTCACACTTTACAAAGCTAGTGCTATAAGCTAAGGATATGATCTATGAGCTCTTGTATGGCTTAGAGATGTTCTTGGATGTGTATGAGGTGTCTTGGGACTCCAGCAATCTTCAAATGGCCGGAGTGAGGCGTATATATAGGCCACCAAGTCTTGTAGCCGTTGCTCCAACGGTCAGCTGAAATTCTGTGTATCACCGGAAGAACCGATGCCTCTTGGCGGGGTAGCGTCGGTTCATCCGGTCACTCATAGCCTGAAGTAGCCGTTGAAGTCCTGACAGCTGACGCAGAGACCACCTGTTGAACCGATGCTTTGTACCGATGCATCACCGGTTCATCCGGTGCTTAAGAATTTTCTCCTGGGCGCTGACGTCATTGCACCGATGCAATACTCCGATGCACCGTCGGTTCAACCGGTGCTGAAGAAACTTTTCCTGGGCACTTTACATCGTTTCTGGAACATAGGACGCCCAATGCACCGATGCCCTTTCTTGGACCGTCGGTCCAACCGGTGCCTATAGGCTGACTTGGCTTCGTTTCCCTCCTGCACCAAATATCATAGCGTCGGTTCTTCCGACAAGCGTCGGATGCACCGATGCCCCTGTCGTCGGGCCTTGTTACGCCAATCTTCTCTTTTTCTTTGTCATCATTTGAACCTAAAAGCCTGAGAATGATCATCTTAACGATCATATTAGTCCAAGTGTTGTGTTGTCATTCGATCACCAAAATCACTCGAAATGGCATAAATGGTGCCATGTTCGTTACATATCTTAGTATTTCTTTTTAGTTTAGATTTTTCTTGTGAGGCAAGTTAGACCATGCTATAAATATGTGCCTCCATCCATTGTAAAAGTTTTGTCACACGACTAATACAAACACATTTACTTTCTCAAGTACCTTTACCTTTCTGCCCTAGGAGTAGGAATAATGTAGATTTTCGATGAGTTTTTCAGCAAGCTGGGCTGCATCGCTTCGATCTCCAGTTCACCGCGGTCTTCGTCTACCAGGAGTTCTAGGCTTTAACCACCGGGCGCATCGCTGTGGTTTTGTTTAGATTCGCCTACAAGTTACCGGGTATCCCAGATCTCAACTTCCGGGCGCATCGCTGTCGTTGAATCTGGTTCTTATCCATTAGTTATCGAGTACCTTTGGATCTTCGGCCGACGGCACATTCGCTTCTGCCTGGATTTACGGTATTCGTTAGTTGTTGATTTTGCCCTATCTTGTGAGTGTTATCTCTTGCTAGATGTGGTAGAATCACAATTATTCTAGCCTTGAGTAAGATTGCATCGGCTGATTTATTTTTAATCTATCGTCTTGCTATTCAGATTGATTTAATTAGCTTTATCTTGATAAAATAGATGATAGACTGTTCAATAGCCTGTTGCATCTTAATCTTGGCTGCTTCTCAAGTGTTGTCGGGAACGAGTTCTATTGTGGATAGATCTATTGGCCGGTGAGATTAGATTAATCTTTTGCTAGTAGTATTTCTAGACTGTAACTTCCGGGCGCATCGCTGTCGTTTCATCAAGAAATAATGGTGGTAATGTTAGTCGAAGTATTATTGGCTTATGGTCCTATTCATGGTGGATTAAGAGCCCAATGACACATTGTTTTCTGTCGGCTTCCTAGCCGATAGCTCCTGAGCTTTATTATAATTAATTGCATAAATGTATTTCGGAGAATCGATGAGTTGCTTATACTCATCAGGATGTTGGAGATTGGCCTCATGACGAACTTTGCTGTTATTCATTTATCATGGCCGATTATTCATTTATCATGTTTTATTCTGCTATGCTGTTATCGCTACTAGTGTCATAATGAAACCGGCCTGACTGGCCGATCCCCTTTGACCTCAGAAGAATTATTCTCACCTTGTCAGTTGAATGGTCAAACTGACTGGCACGCTTGGTTTGTATTCTGAAGCTTTGGCGAATAGTGCCTTCAGATTCCAGTGTGTTGATTTTTGCGTCAACACATTTTTTGGCACGTCTGGTGGGACCAGATTAAATTGAATATTGCTGTGGATCCAGCTAGTTTGGTATTTGAGACCATATTTCTTAGAAAAAGTCACCATGGAGGTTTTAGTCAAAGAAGCTGATGCCCTTGCTTGTTGCCTGCGGATGGCCAGTTCTAATATATATCTCGGGGACATCGGCAAACAATTTAGAAGAGTATCATTTTATCAATTGTTGAGCAGCCGATTAGATCAGCATCATGTATCGGCTATTGAATTGGTGACTACTTCAGTTGTGCTGACTTCCTGTTTATCACACAAAATTGGCCGACGGCCGGCCAGGTCCATTGGCCGACGGCCGGCCAGGTCCCTTACCTGTGGTCACCAAAGCAAAACACCATGCTTCAGCCTTCAGTTCATCGACGCCATCACGTCAGGGTTGGCACTGTGCAAGGGCACATCGGCGGGGCTACATCGGCGCTTGTGGTGGAGAGCAGTGCATGCTCCTCTGACTACTCTTTGGCAGATGCATGCGTCCAGATATGCAAGAAGTTCGTAGCATGCACATTTATTTGATCGGCTATATGAAGGAGTTTGGAAGAACAAATCGGCTAGTTACCAGATAAGAGGAAAGCCGATATGTTTCAAGATTACTTGTGGGAGCCGGTCAAAATTGATCCATCGGCTCTTTCCAGATAGCTGACGGGAATTTTCTTGAGCAGGTAGAAAGAGAAGCACGACCGATAGGATTAATGAAAAAAGAACATGGACCTGATGCGAGTCAGCCCCTTATTATATATTATTTGAGGTTGTTCTTTTGATGTATCTTGGGTGAATAAATCGGCTACACCCACTTCGGTCATTGGCATCAATGGCGGATGGAATTATCCAGGGCTGGACACAAAGTAGTATATATTTCAAAAATTATTCGTTCTAATGATGGAGCGGTTAAAAGATTTGCTACATCCTGGATATTAAAGCTGATACATTATTTTATTACTGAGAGAGGCCGATTTCATTAGGAATAAAAAAGGAATTATCTGGCCAGCAACCATACGGAGTGCATCCTATATCGTATCAGCTGATTATCTACTGAGCCGATATTGAAAGGCATCGGCTGATGACCACTTCCTGATCGGCTGAATGCTTGGAGCCGATATAGATATTTCTAAAGTGGCATCGATGGCTATTTCTCTAAAGCCAGTGGATGGTTAGCCTAATCAGCTGTGTTCGGCATACACAAGAAGGCCGCTGTGTTCTCATCTTGGCTTCACATCGGTTGGCGCATCAAGGTCAGCATCGGCGCGGCACTGTCCATTCTATCTGCCGAAGTGCCGGGAGGCCAGGATATAAAGCTATAGGCAGCATCCCCGAAGGCACCGGCACTGAAAGCTGATGAGGTATGTCTATCGGTTGCATGTTATTCAAGGGAAGACCATAATCAAAGGATGGACTGGAAAGTAGCAATCCTATCGAAGATTTGTGGCTTATGAAATATTCGAGAAGTTTGTATGTGAAGACAGCCAGAGAAATAATTCATCGGTCATCTTGTTTGACCATCGGCTGGTAAGCAAACATGTGCATTCATCACAAACCGATGGCCTTGCTTGTGACTATACAGCCGATGTACAAAATTAAACGTGACCGTTAGCTGCAGAAGAATTTTATTAGTCTATCGGCTTTGGAAATTTCTACCATCGACTTCCTTGATCAGGATTTCATCGTCATCAATCAGTGGTATCCTGTTCTAGTTTTCTTACCTGCGATTTGCGGCCAATGACAGACCAACTGATGAAGCCACATGGTCTTATATGAATAACTAGCTTTGTGATTGACAGAGGTGGAAAAAATCGAGTGGGATCCAATCATTAAGTATTTATTGCAAAGTTGCTACATCTGCGGATCAAGCAATAACAATGCCGATGGAGTCATAATGGAAGAGGAGCATGGTTGTATCGGCTGCACTTTTGAAAGTGGGATTAACCAACTCAGAAGGTATATTTTTATTCCACTAATGATTGACAGCTGATAAAAACTATCGGCTATTAGAACTTTTGCTCTTCTAGAGCGCAAGCATCTCGAATAGCATTGCTGACCTCTGAAGAAGACTTGGGCATCTGGGATTGTCTCATCGGCTCTCTTTTTATGATGTTAGCCGATGAGGGCGGAATAATTTGAGCTAACCCTAATATTCATTCTGGTGCCTGAAGTTTGTTATTTAGTGGGGCTGATCAACATCGGTGGGCGCGTCACTGAGTTTTCGTTGGCTCCCTCATGAGGCCCAATATATTTGAATATTGGCTGGTGGAATTCTTCAGAAATAAATGTGTAATGGAACCAACGTCAAACTATCAAGCTCACCGGTTATGGAAGCGGCAGTGAAGAGCATGTCTCCTACGTCAGCGACTCCAAGCTTTATGAGTGCAGTGGCATAGATTGATCGGTGACCCGACTGGCGTCGAATATGCATCATTGGCTCTGACTGCATCAGCTTTGAAGATTGTCTGTAAGAGGAATGGTTCGTGTGTTAACTGGGTCATCAGTACTGATGAGCTGGTTATCAAACCTATCCCGCCGAAGCAAGTTATAATACTGAAAGCTGATGAGATGTTTCAATCGGCGGCTGAGCGTTAATTTGTCGAAGTATGAAAGCATCGGCTGATTGGTGCTGGCATTATCATCAAAAGCCAGCAAGTTTACTAATGGAGCCGATGGTTTCAGAAAGCAAGAAAGATCCACAAGACCATACACGTATGGCTGGTGGCTCTCCATTGGTTTCCTCGTTGATGGGATCAACAGAGAGTCGACGGAAGGAATAACAGAGCCGATCATGCAGAAATCGGCTGGCAGGAATTATCTCACACGATGAAGCCGTCGGGGTACGTACATGTCGGATATCTGATCCAGGCGACGCTGCATGAGAAGAAGTCTATATTACGTACACAGAAGAGGCATCGTTGGCCTGTGAAAATACAAGGAGCCGATGGCTTAAGCTGAGAATTACGGCATACATCGGCTGGAAGAAATTGATAATGCCGAAGTTTTAACAGATCAGTGCATGTCTATAACATGTGAAGTAGCAAGCTGATACAGTGGAACTGGTTTGGCTCCTCTCAGAGGTCGCCATCAACAAAGAAGGAAGAATTTCTTTTAAGCGAGCAACTTCAAGTTGCTTCATCAGATCGGCTTCCTTCGACTTCAGTGCCGATTGGTCTTTCTCTGTTTGGAAGTGTCTTTATTGAGTGACCTGTCAGCTATTTTCTCCTGGTCGATGGAATAAATTAAAAGTGATAGCCGATGGAAGATTATGGCCTGCAAACAAATCGGCTACTGAAGGAGTATGAAGTCTTGCACCTGAGAGATGCAGGTTACTGCGAGTTGAGGAAGCACTATGGAGACAGTAGCGATGACAAGACTCCCAATGCTAGCAAAGTTACTTGATGGGATTATCTGCTAGGTCGACACCTGTTAGCTGGTCAGGTGATTGTCATATTGCTCGTGATCCGGATCAACGGGAACTACTGGAGGAGACATGCATGCATGGTAAATACAAATATACAGCCGATGGTTACTGAACAGCAACGACTGACAATCATAAGATTATGATGCTGCCACCTCGCTACCGATACTTGTATGATCGAAGAAACCTTACTTCTTACTACAAAAATACTTGGGAAATTTTATTTTGCAAAAAAAAAAATAGCTTAGCTCCTCGATAATGATGTGATAAATTCCTACCACAGCCATATGTTGATATCTTTGAAAAGTTTATACATATGCTACTTTTCTTGCATTGAGCGTTGTCAAATTATTTGTGACCCTTTGAGATTCATTTCATGCTTTTAAGATCAAGATCACATACACTCCACATATTGTCTCTATTGCTGAGTATTCTAGATATTAACTTTCGGGCGCATCAGTGTTGTTTTGTCTAGATTCACCTACTCATCTACTCATATGCTGACTTCTACACTAGAAGTTACGCAAAAACATGCTTTCCATCCACACAAAAATACCCCATCCCTTTGATATGACTCTTCGTATTGCAAAAAGAATATGGGCTATACTAAAGAAAAGCAGAAGAAAAAATATCCGTGCCTAGATGCATAAAAAAAGAGAGAAGAAAAAGAAAGATAGCTCATATCTCAAAATAAAAAATAAAGTCATACAGAAAGGGGTGCGAGTTCCATCCAGAAAAATTTCACACACATGCACATCTTGATCTGATTGTATGACCTCTAATTGGGTCCGGTTTTTGACTTTGCAATATATGCAAAACATTCATGCTACCTTTTCATCACCTATCCTGAGCTCCACCAAAAAGCCTTATTAGAAATAGGGAGAAAAAAAAGAGCGACCCAATGCCTTGGTGAGGAATAATACATATTAAGCGATCTGAGAGAGTCATTTGAGGAGCAGAGTTTTATTTTGATTTTAAAAATCTTTCAAAGACCCAAGTTATTTGGCAGGAAGATTATAGTTGACTTAATTCTTCACATTGGCTTTGAAAAATTGTGAGAAAGAAGTTTGGAGAGGGGCATCAACTAAATTCTGGTAAGGGGCTTGAAGAAAGACATCAGCTATGAAAGAGCAACATCACAAAAGCTGAGGTCTCAAGTCCATTTAGTGATTGAGCATATTAAGGCATTGGATTTAAAAAGTTTCGAAGCACGAAGTCTTCATACTCCGAAACTGGGGGGGTTTGTGTTGACACCAGATTTTGGTAAATCTGATGTAATCTGTAAATCGTCAGTTATTGGCATACGTGTGCAGAGTCACAGGCAACATGAAGCTAGCGTACGCATGTACGACGATCAGCAAGTTTCTAATGGCGTCTGTCTCCTTTCCGGGAGATTGCGTGTATAGGCGGGCACATATGCGTACATGCATTAAGGAGATGCTTCTAATTTGCATGCAAGGTGATTAAAGGCAGGTGCCCGGATTGATTAAACTACAGAAGGTCAATGCGTGCATGCCAAGCTGATTAGAATAAAGAAAGAAGCCAGCCCATATATGCAAAGATGATTAGAATAAAGAAGCCCGTTTATGGTAATATGTGCAGAAGAGGTGCTTTTATCCCTGAGAGACCCGATGCAGCAACATAATGGTGTTAGGCCTGTTAACAATAAAATATTTCATAATCTAATTACCTTGGCCGAAACAAATACAATACAGAAGGTTCATTGATGAGGATTCTACGGAAAGGAAAGATAGGGTCTATGTATCTTAGTATTTCTTTTTAGTTTAGATTTTACTTGTGAGGCAAGTTATACCAGACTATAAATATGTACCTCCATTCATTTTAAAAGTTTTGTCACACGATCAATACAAATACATTTACTTTCTCAAGTACCTTTAACTTTCTGCCCTAGGAGTAGGAGTAATGTATATTTTCGATGAGTTCTTCAGTAAGTTGGGCTGCATCGCTTCGATCTCCAGTTCGCCGCGGTCTTCGTCTATGAAGCGCATCTAGGCCGATAGATGCTAATGGTAAGTTTCGGTGATTAATGACAACCGTATGCGACTAACGTGTGTTTTGAAGGAAATATTAATGATTAGTTAAGTCTCATATGGAATGTGAAAAGAGACTCCTCAATTCGGAACAACTATGCGTGCCAAGGACTCAATTTCAACGATTAAGGACCTTTCTAGTCAAGTGTCTCAAGGAGATGAAGGACACTTGATTTAGATAGGGTTTATAGTTTTTAGTTCTTGACCGTACTATTAAGAGGGGTTCATAAGTTAGTAGCTTGGTCAAAATTAAGTTGGCCTTAGAAATCATGCACACTCGCTCAAAAACAGCCCAAGATGGTCAATAGAAGTCAACACAACGCTTGGAAGAAGAAACAATCGAAGTTACATTCAAAGCCAAGTCAATTCAGCTGAAAACATAGAAAACACAGCAGCACCAGTTGAACCGGTGCCCTAGCATCGGAGCATCCGATGCTTAGCGGAAGGACCGATGCCCTGTCGGTCTATCTTCTCTGGATGCAGGCAGGAATCAAGTCAAAAAACTCTATAGCACCGGTTGAACCGACGGTCAAATGATAAGCACCGGTGCATTGGATGTACCTTGTTCCAGAGAGCATGTTTTGGTGGACTTCAACTTCTCTTCAGCACCGGTTGAACCGACGCTTCAGAATCAAAGCACCGGTGCATTAGACGTCCTATGTTCCAGAGAGCTTGTTTGAGTTGATCAGTGAACCTCTTCAGCACCGGTTGAACCGATGCCCCTACGGAGCATGCACCGGTGCAATGACGCAAGCCTGGATACTGTGTCAGAACCCTAACGGCTACAATTTGGACACAGAGAGACCGGTTGAACCGACGCCTCAAATCTGACACCCATCGGTTCTTCCGGTGCTCACGGTTTTTCTGAGTGGACTTCCAATGGCTATGTAACTCTTTCCACTCTATATAAGGGCACCCTATGGCTCATTTTAGTTGCCTTTGACACCCTGAATACTTGAAGCCACCCTTGAGAAGAAGAGAAAGTGTTTTGAGCAAAAGAGAAAAGATCTAGTGCTTTGTTTGTGCTTCAACCTTGAAGAATCCATCCTTTGCAAGTGTAGCAAGTGTGCTTGAGTTAGGGCCAACTGAGTGTAGGTCAAGTGAAGGCTTAGGAGCTTGTTACTCTTGGTGTTTGACGGCACCTAGCCGGTCTTGGTGATCGGGAGGTTCTTGGTGAGCTCTTGGAGTTTGTAGGAGCCCCAAGACAAGAAGATTGTACACGGTGTGAAGCTCGCCGCTCCGGAGATGGAGAAAAAGCATTCTTAGTGATCACTTGCTCCTTGGTGAAGCAAGGGAGCTATACCCTTGTGTGGGTGCTTCAACGTGGATTAGGGAGGAGCGTCAACTCCTCGATACCATGGAAAAAAATCCGGTTGTCTCGTGTCTTTTACTTTTACTTCAAGCAATTAAATCCTTTTGTTGTTACTCTTGCCGTTGATTGCTTGTAGTTTGTCTAGGACAACTTACATGGTAGTGTGACCTTTTGCTTAGGTCTTGATCTTGCTAGGGTGATACCTTTTAGGCAACATGATCATGATAGTGTGTTTACCTACCTAAGGACCTTGTGCTAGTATGCTCTAGTGACTAGGTTTTAAATTTATAGATTGAGCAATACTAGTTTAGGTTAAGGACTAGATAGAAATTTGAAAAAGTCCCAATTCAACCCCCCTTTTTGGGCCACGATCCTTACAATTGGTATCAGAGCTAGGGCTCTCTTTTTAGGCTTAAAATCCTAGAGAATGGCTGGGGGAAGTGGTGGTCCACCCAAGCTCGATGGGAGAAACTATGCTTATTGGAAAGCTCGCATGGCGGGTTACCTTGAGGCTATTAATCCCATCGCTTGGGCGGTCACGGAAAAACCTATTGTTGGTCCGTGGAATGAAGATCAAGTCAAATATGGTGCTAGAGCGAAGAATGCTTTGTTTGATGCTCTTAGTGAGGAGATTTTTGCTCGTGTTCACAGCAAAAAAGACCTCTCATGAAATTTGGGAAGCACTTGAAGCTATTTATGTTGGTTCTAAAAAGCTTCGTGAAGAAAAATATCAAGTGCATAAGGAAAAGCTAAATGAATTCAAAATGCTTCCAAATGAATTGATTGAACAAATATATGCTCGATTGAATGTGCTTATTGAGGACATTAACGCTCTTGAAATTTCTCCTTTGTCTGCTAGTGATATCATCCGGAAGATCCTACATTGTTTACACAAGTCCAAGTATAACATCGTCACCTCATTGCTCTATGAGAAGGATCTTGAAACACTTGATGTGAGTGATGTTGTTGGGAAGATTCGGTCTCATGAGATGTTCCTCTTGGGAGAAGTTGATCCACCGCAAGACAAGAGAGATCTTGCACTCAAAGCTAAAAGTGATCATAAGTCCAAGAAAAAGAACAAGTGCAAAGATCCATCACCAAGCTCAAGCGAAGATGAAGCTAACGAAGATTCAAGTGATGAAGATGGTGATGTTGAGCTAGCACTTCTCATGAGGAAGACCTCCAAGATGATGTCAAGGTTGAACAAGAGAGGGTACAAATATGACCCCAAGAAAAACAAGTTTCGTACCCGGAAAAGCAAGGAAAATGTCAAGAAAGTGTGTTACAATTGAGGCAAATATGGCCACCTCTCATATGATTGTCCGGAGCCTTCAAAGCTCAACAAGAAACAAGAAGATGGTGACAATCAATACAAGACTTCAAAGAAAAGTTATGAGAAGAAGGACCACAAGAAGAAAGGGTCTTTCACAAGAAAAGAGAAGGTCAAGGCTTTTCTTGGAGAATGGATCACGGATGGTGAATCCTCAAATGATGACTCAAGTGATGAAGAATCCAAGAAAAAGATTGTGGGGATTGCCATGCATGATGATGAAAATGATGGTGATGAGGCACCTCTACCTCCACCACCCATGTGCTTCATGGCAAGAGGTAACTCCAAGGTGAGTGATAATGATGACTCCTCTAGTGATGAAAGTGAACATTGCTTATCTCCTAATGAAGTACAAAACATTCTAGATGAGTACCAACAAGTGATCAAGAAGTACAAATCAAAATGTAAAGTTCTTGAAATTGAATATGCAAAGCTTAAGACCTCAAATAATGAGTTGATTGTTAGGCACAACGAGGTAGTAGAAACTCATGATATAAGCATTGTTCCTAGCAAGCAACTTAGAGAAGAGCATGACAAGCTACTTGTTAAGCATGATGAATTGAATGTTAAATATGAGGAAGTAGTTGTGCTTAACAAGTCACTTACTTCATGCAACAAGAAGCTTAAACTTGATTATGCTAACTTAAATATGAAGTATCAAGAACTTGACTTTGCCTTTGATGCTTTGGATGAAGAACTAAAAGAAACACAAAAGAAAGTCATCAAAGTCAATATAGCTACTTATTGTGATGATCTTGTGGAGTTGCCTCACCCTACTACTTGTCATCATGCTTCTCCTTCTTGTTCAAAGACTAACCATGATAGGGAGAAACAACTTGAGGAGGAACTTGAAAGCATGACCAAATGCGTGTTCAATGTGACAAGATGAGAATACTTCCATAAGGAAATTCTCTTCCACAATGTAAGGCACTATGGGACAAATGGACTTGGATCATTTCCCAATCCTCCGGAAAATTGTCCCAAGTCGCCGGAGCTCAAGGCATGCTTCACCAAGGAAGTTGGCTCATATTGTCAACATTGTCAAATCACTGGGCATCACACAAGGGAGTGTCCAATTTCTACTCGTCCACCTCCTACCTTGCCTCCTAATTATAAGTCTCAATTCAATGAAAATCATTTCTTGTTAAGCAAGCTTAAAAGTGGCAAGGTTAAGACAAAGTTTATTGGCACTCAAATAAAGGGAAAACTACCACGCCAATTATGGGTTCCTAAAGCTTTAGTAACTCATGTCAAAGGACCCAAACTTGCGTGGGTTCCCAAACCTCAAAAGTGATTCATTTTTTTGTAGGTGAACTACAAAGCCGGTGGCAAGCATTGGGTGCTTGATAGCGGATGTACACAACACATGACCGGCTATGTAAAGATGTTCACCTCACTAGATGAAGATGTGGGCGATTATGAACATGTCACCTTTGGTGACAACTCAAAAGGAAAAGTGGTAGGTTTGGGTAACGTAGCCATTACCAAGGATTTTTCTATATCTAATGTATTGCTTGTTGAGTCGGTTAGTTTCAATTCGTTATCTATTGCTCAACTTTGTGATTTAGGACAAATATGCACCTTTAGTGATAGTGAGGTTATAGTGACAAGCAAGGAGGATAAGAGCTTAATATTGAAAGGATTTCGACATGGTAACATTTACCTTGTTGATTTCTCATCTAATGATGCAAGCTTGGCGACATGTCTCTTCTCCAAGAACTCCATGGGTTGGCTTTGGCATCGCCGCATTGCTCATATTGGCATGAGCCAACTCAAGAAGGCCTTCAAACGAGGTATGGTGGTTGGTGTCAAAGATGTTACTTTTGACAAAAACAAATTGTGTAGTGCTTGTCAAGCCGGGAAGCAATTTGTATCATCACATCCCATGAAGGCTTATTTGTCAACATCAAGAAGTTTGGAGCTACTACACATGGATCTCTTTGGGCCAACCACCTACAAAAATCTTGGCGGTAATCTCTATTGTCTTGTAATTGTTGATGATTATTCTAGATATACTTGGAGTTTCTTTTTAGAGGACAAGAGCAAGACTATGGGGATCTTCAAGATTTTTGTCAAGCAAGCTCGAAATGAATTTGAGTCAAGTATTGTGAAGGTCCAGAGTGACAATGGCACGGAGTTTAAGAACACTCAAGTAGAAGAGCTTTGCAACGAATTGGGGATCAAGCATGAGTTTTCATCAACATACACACCCCAACAAAATGGAGTGGTGGAGTGGAAAAACAAGACATTGATCACTCTTGCAAGAGTAATGTTGGATTACTATGGCATCTCACAAAGATTTTGGGCGGAAGCCATCAACACTGCATGCCATGCATCCAACCGAGTTTATCTTCACTGCTTCTTGGGAAAGACACCCTATGAGCTTCTCATTGGGAGGAAGCCCAACATCTCCTACTTCTGGGTGTTTGGTTGCAAATGCTACATCTTCAAGAAAAGGAAGCACTTAGGCAAGTTTGAAAGTAGATGTGATGTTGGCTTTCTTATTGGCTATTCATCAAACTCCCAAGCATATCGAGTATTCAATAGTGCTACTAGCAAGATTGAATAAACTTGTGATGTGGAGTTTGATGAGACTAATGGCTCCCAAGGGGAAGTTTTCTCTTATGATGATGTAGGTGATGAACCACTTCAAAAAGTAATGAAGAACATCACTATTGGGCAAGTCAAGCCAAAGGAGGAGGTAGAAGAGCTACAAGCCTCATCCACTCAAGTTGAAGTCACTTCCAAGGATGACTCAAAGGCCGAAGACAAGTCTACATCACCACATCACCATGATGAGTCATCCGATGAAGAAGATGATGCCTCACCTCCTTTCCATGATGCCCAAGGTGAACAAGTGGTTGAAGAACAACTTCCATTTGATGACACGCACATCACAAGTGAACAAGCCCAAGCTCAAGATCAAGATGGCGAATCACTAGAAGAATCAACATCCCAAGCACAAGAGAGGCATACAAGAACTTCAAGGAATCATCCCATTGACTTAGTCATGGGTAACCCCTCCAGTGGAGTAAGAGCTCGTAGACGTCAATATGCCTCCTTTTGTGAACATTACTCTTTTGTTTCTTGCTTGGAACCCACAAATATAGATGAAGCTCTTGAGGACCCGGATTGGGTGATGGCCATGCAAGAAGAGCTCAACAATTTCACCCGCAATGAAGTTTGGGTTCTTGAAGAACGTCCTCAAGACAAGAATATCATTGGTACTAAGTGGGTCTTCCGCAACAAACAAGATGAGCATAGTGTAGTGATTCGCAACAAGGCAAGACTTGTGGCAAAGGGTTTTGCACAAGTTGAAGGGTTGGACTTTGGTGAAACATTTACCCCCATTGCAAGACTTGAAGCCATCCGTATCCTTTTAGCGTACGCTTCACATCATAACATGAAACTCTTTCAAATGGATGTGAAGAGTGCGTTCTTAAATGGCTTGAATAATGAGTTGGTGTTTGTTGAACAACCTCCCGGGTTTGAGGACCCTAGATATCCTAATCATGTTTATAGGTTGCACAAGGCGCTCTACGGGCTCAAGCAAGCGCCAAGGGCTTGGTATGAACGCCTTTGTGACTTCCTTCTCAACAAGGGCTTCAAGATCGGGAGGGTGGATACAACTCTATTCACAAGAATCATCAATGAAGAGCTATTCGTATGTCAAATTTATGTTGATGATATCATTTTTGGTTCAACTAACCCCACTCTTTGCAAAGAATTTGGAGAAATGATGGCTAGGGAATTCAAGATGTCCATGATCGGTGAGCTCAATTTCTTCCTTGGGTTTCAAATCAAGCAATTGAAGGAAGGGATTTTCATCCATCAAGAAAAATATACAAAGGATATTCTCAAGAAATTCAAGATGGATGATTGCAAGCCGATCAACACTCCAATGCCAACTAATGGACATCTTGACTTGGATGAGAGAGGTAAATCGGTTGACCAAACTCTCTATCGTTCTATGATTGGGTCGCTTCTTTACCTAACCGCATCTAGGCCCGATATCATGTTTAGCGTATGCATGTGTGCCCATTTTCAAGCTAATCCTAAGAAATCACACTTCGAGAAAGATATTCATGCTAAATATGATACATCATCTCTACAAGAGTGATAAGATCAATGTTGCGCTTTCATGCCTATTGAGTCACGTCCTATTGAACTTAAAGTTTCAATCTCTAAGTTCATAGGCAAAGTGGTTCATACATTTGGTTTTTGTGTTTAAAACCTCGCTTGGATCTTAATCTGCCTATGTTAATGTAAAAGCTTGCGAGCACTTAGTATGAGTGTTTGAGGGGTGAGGTTGTCTCTCGAAAATGGTCCAAATTGAGTGTTTATGTCTTTGGTTTTGAAAATTTGGATCAGAAATAGAGTTTGTAGTTCAGCAGAAAATTCTCTTCACCACCGGTTAAACCGACGCCCTGGTTTTCCTCGCATCGGTTCAACCAGTGCTTAAGTCTTCGTGGCTCGGTTTTCTGCATCGTCTCTGGAACAAACTCCGACCGTTACACCGATGGCCACCGGTGCATCCGATGGTTGGCGGATGAACCGACGTCTTTGCATCGGTTCAACCGGTGCTACTGCGTGGAGTTTTGGCCCTTGAAGCTTCTCTGGACCTTACTCCTGCCATTGCACCGACGCCCATCGGATGTTCCGATGACTCAGTGACGGTTCTTCCGGTGCCCCTGTTGACCACGTTTTTGTCTCAATCAGATCTAGTCAAAGTTACACCGGTGGTTACACCGATGCCTCTTTCATCGAACCATCGGACCTTCCGGTGCTTTAGGGTTGACGGGCCCGCACGTCCTGTTTCACTTAACCTGTCCGCGGGCCCCGCACGTCAGTCTCAGCGGCTCTTTTCTTCCTCCTCGCGAAACCGCCGCCCTCACACCTGCGCCTCAGCCCGCACACCGCTCCACCACCCGTACGCCGCTGGCGCCGTGCCCGAACTCTCCACTCCAAGCCGCCGCCGCAGCCACTCCACTGCGCCGCCGCCCGCGCGCGCCCACACACCGCTCCTGCACTACTGCTCCGCAGCCGCTCGCGCTCGCGCGCCCACGCCGCGCCTGTGCCACCAACGCGCCGCCGCTCACCGCCGCCAGCGGCCTCTCACCACGCGCGCAGCCTCTCCTGCTCCGAACTGCCTCCCACGCGCGTGCATTCAAGGTCGATTTAAGTTCCCTCCACCCTTGGTTCGAGTGCACGCAAGGTGTTCGAGGAATTGCCTCTTAGGCTTTTTCTTCGATTTCTTCTCGACCGTTTCTCGGTTTAGCAAGGGTATGGTGCTGCCACTCCTAACATGTGATGTATCTTAGTTTTCTTATCCTTTACACACATGTTTTCTTATATCCTTGCCTTACTCACTCACATCTAATCTCGTCACTTCAATAGTCCTTTTAGGGTGTTAATGAAGTGTTATCCACTAGATCTCACCATGATAGGCTCATATAATTCCATGCTATGCTTCTATGTCAGATGGCTGGTGACAAGAAGGGCAAGGGTAAGATGGTTGCGCAGAAGAAGAAAAAGCGCACCCGTGAGGACCCCGAGCGAGAGCAAGCTGAGGCAGTTGCAGATGCTGCAGACAGGCAGGGATCACTTCGGATCAGGGATCCTCAGGCTCAGGGGGAGCCACAGCAGCAGTTACGTCGCTCAGGACGTACTCAGACAACTCAGACCATACTTGAGTCCCGCTCTCGTCCACGGACTCGAGGTGGTGGTACTCAGAGGGGAGCAGGTCATGCACAGCAGCAGCACACCGGCAGTGGCACTGAGACAGGAGGTCAGGACAGTGGTGAGGAGCTGTTCGAGGTTGAGTTATTTGATCTCAGGGGTATTCCAGGACCGAGGGTCAAGAGACTGAGATATGTCACCCCGGAGCAGTGGTTTCCCGAGCAGAGAGACGTTGGAGTTGATCGTCGCTTTCACACTCTGCTCCAGGAGTCTTTTTACCACACCTACTGCCAGTTGGATATCAAGATCAGTGAGCACAAGATGCTCCACTGGGTGGCTATGCGTGTAGCAGCAGGTGGGACTCCAGTGCTTCCTCTCGTCGAGAGATATGATGGATTGCCTGCTCTACTCAATGAGAGGTCCAGATACATTCGAGAGTGGGTTCGAGTCTTCTATCACTCTGTTTATTGAGGAGGACCGGCAGTTCATTGACTTTATGTTCCAGCAGAGGCATTACAGATTGACTCGAGCACGTTTGGCTACCCTGCTAGGAGTTCAGATTGCCGAGGAGCCACACTTCGTGCACTATCAGGCTTATGGCAACACGGTGCCTCCTCGACGTCCACATGAGTCTCACGTCCCGTCTGACGAGGAGATCAGCATTCTCTTTCAGCAGCCCTTCCTGCCTGGCACACCGAGGACTCCAGACAGACAGACTCCCGTAGCTCACTCTATCCACCTAACTTTGAGAAAGAGTCTGTTGTTCCGGATTGGATACAACGAGGGGATTACGGCTCTGCAGCAGTGGCTCTTACTATACATCATGATAGGTCATGACTTTGATCTCGTTAATTTCTTTATCTGTGAGCTAGAGGACGTGATACTGGATGGGATGACAGTTCACCGTCGCCATCCTTTTGCTCATTGGATCTGTTGGATACTTGCTCAGCTCAGTCAGAATGAGCATATGGA
The DNA here is from genome assembly GCF_016808335.1 of Panicum virgatum. Taxonomy (NCBI): domain Eukaryota; kingdom Viridiplantae; phylum Streptophyta; class Magnoliopsida; order Poales; family Poaceae; genus Panicum; species Panicum virgatum. The sequence goes on from NC_053151.1 coordinate 17,745,931, forward strand.
TGAGCTGGAGCAGTCGAGGACGCACTTCAGTTTTTACTCACCCGCTACTCCTCGAGACGGTCGTCGTGGCTCGAGAGGCCAGCGCAGGGCACAGCGGATTCTTGATGAGCGTGTCTTGGCTGAGGGCAGAGTTGCAGATGATCCAACAGCAGCCGAGGATGCTTCACTAGCAGCAGCAGAGGCCCAGCTCCCACACTACCTGGTCACAGACTCAGAGGATGACGAGGATTTCATACCTACTGTTACTATCCCTCGAGGAGCTCATGACGCTGAGGCAGGATCCTCTGGTGCAGCCCGCACCCCTATTCCTCCAGTTACCACTGCTCAGGTCACTCAGCCCGATGCACTAGCTACTATTCTTCAGAGGCTATCTGACCAGCAGGACCGATTTGCTGCAGCTCAGCTGAGTATGCAAGCCGAGCAGGCTCGCCAGTAGGAGGCCCAGACTCTAGTGCTTGAGGGGATTCGGCAGCAGCAGGAGGCCATGAGGTTACAGCTTCAGTAGCAGTCCCAAATCTAGCAGCAGATGTTCACTTTCTTCTCTGGATGCTTTGGTCAGCTGTACCGTCACACTGGACTACCTGAGCCTCAGCTCCCTACACCCCAGCAGCTCCAGTCCGACCCCACTGCTCCCGCTCCACCTGTTGGCGGTTTCGTGCAGACACCCTTGTCATCCTTTCCGATGTCACCACTTCTTCAGACCGAGTTGTTTGCCAGTCCTGTTCCTACTTCTGCTCCGGCTCCTGGTCCACAGCCTAGTGTTTGACCGCCGAGCAGCGTGCAGAGTTCCTTAGGCAGCAGCAGATCCTACACCAGCTCCAGCACCCCTCGGCTCAGTCCCTCTCTTTCGAGTCACCTTCTCAGCCTGAGGTGCTCCGTCCGTCTGTCGTGCGCCCCACTCAGCCAGACCTGACTCCCGTCACGTCTGCTCCTCCAACGGACTCCACGGTCATCGCCAAGCCAGTTGCTACCGCTACTCCAGCTACTTCTGCTGCTCTGACGACTCCGGTCGAGCAGAAGTCTTCTTCGGTCGACGACAACTGGACGGACGATAACGCCGACGACTCCGCCGCTCAGTTTTCCACCGGACCCAGCCGGAAGGCCCCGCCTTCTCCAGCTCAGGATTAGATCGCCTTTCTTTTTGGTGCTTTGTTGCCAAAGGGGGAGATAGATAGGGGGAGTAGAGATAGGGGGAGTAGAGATAGGGGGAGCTTGGTGGTTTGTGGCGTGATTGGATCTTCATGGATTTTGTGTATGGACATGTTATCTGGATATTGCGTTTGCTCTGTGTTGACATGTCCCTACATGTGCTTTATTTCGAGTAATGCATGCTTGTTTATCGCTTTCAATTTCATTTAGTATGCATCTCTACTTTGTGTTGTCATCAATTACCAAAAAGAGGGAGATTGAAGCGCATCTAGGCCGATAGATGCTAATGGTAAGTTTCGGTGATTAATGACAACTGTATGCAACTAACGTGTGTTTTGAAGGAAATATTAATGATTAGTTAAGTCTCATATGGAATGTGAAAAGAGACCCCTCAATTCGGAACAACTATGCGTGCCAAGGACTCAATTTCAAAGATTAAGGACCTTTCTAGTCTCAAGTGTCTCAAGGAGATGAATGACACTTGATTTAGATAGGGTTTATAGTTTTTAGTTCTTGACCGTACTATTAAGAGGGGTTCATAAGTTAGTAGCTTGGTCAAAATTGAGTTGGCCTTAGAAATCATGCACACTCGCTCAAAAACAGCCCAAGATGGTCAATAGAAGTCAACACAATGCTTGGAAGAAGAAACAATCGAAGTTACATTCAAAGCCAAGTCAATTCAGCTGAAAACATAGAAAAACAGCAGCACCGGTTGAACCGGTGCCCTAGCATTAGAGCATCCGATGCTTAGTGGAAGGACCGATGCCCTGTCGGTCTATCTTCTCTGGATGCAGGCAGGAACCAAGTCAAAAAACTCTATAGCACCGGTTGAACCGACGGTCAAATGATAAGCACCGGTGCATTGGATGTACCTTGTTCCAGAGAGCATGTTTTGGTGGACTTCAACTTCTCTTCAGAACCGGTTGAACCGACGCTTCAGAATCAAAGCACCGGTGCATTAGACGTCCTATATTCCAGAAAGCTTGTTTGAGTTGATCGATGAACCTCTTCAGCACCGGTTGAACCGATGCCCCTACGGAGCTTGCACCGGTGCAATGACGCAAGCCTGGATACTGTATCAGAACCCCAATTGCTACAATTTGGACACAGAGAGACCGGTTGAACCGACCCCTCAAATCTGACACCCATCGGTTCTTCCGGTGCTCACGGTTTTTCTGAGTGGACTTCCAATGGCTATGTAACTCTTTGCACTCTATATAAGGGCACCCATGGCTCATTTTAGTTGCCTTTGACACCCTGAATACTTGAGGCCACCCTTGAGAAGAAGAGAAAGTGTTTTGAGCAAAAGAGAAAAGATCTAGTGCTTCGTTTGTGCTTCAACCTTGAAGAATCCATCCTTTGCAAGTGTAGCAAGTGTGCTTGAGCTAGGGCCAACTGAGTGTAGGTCAAGTGAAGGCTTAGGAGCTTGTTACTCTTGGTGTTTGACGGCACCTAGCCGGTCTTGGTGATCGGGAGGTTCTTGGTGAGCTCTTGGAGTTTGTAGGAGCCCCAAGACAAGAAGATTGTACACGGTGTGAAGCTCGCCGTTCCGGAGATGGAGAAAGAGTATTCTTAGTGATCACTTGCTCCTTGGTGAAGCAAGGGAGCTATACCCTTGTGTGGGTGCTCTAACGTGGATTAGGGAGGAGCGTCAACTCCTCGATACCACGGAAAAAAATCCGGTTGTCTCGTGTCTTTTACTTTTACTTCAAGCAATTAAATCCTTTTGTTGTTACTCTTGCCGTTGATTGCTTGTAGTTTGTCTAGGACAACTTACATGGTAGTGTGACCTTTTGCTTAGGTCTTGATCTTGCTAGTGTGATATCTTTTAGGCAACATGATCATGATAGTGTGTTTACCTACCTAAGGACCTTGTGCTAGCATGCTCTAGTGACTAGGTTTCAAATTTATAGATTGGGCAATACTAGTCTAGGTTAAGGACTAGATAGAAATTTGAAAAAGTCCCAATTCAACTCCCCCTTCTTGGGCCACGATCCTTACAGTCTACCAGGAGTTCTAGGCTTTAACCCCCGGGTGCATCGCTGTGGTTTCGTCTAGATTCGCCTACAAGTTACCGGACATCCCAGATCTCAACTTCCGGGCGCATCGCTGTCATTGAATCTGGTTCTTATCCATCAGTAATCGAGTACCTTTGGATCTTCGGCCGACGGCACATTCGCTTCTGTCTGGATTTACGGTGTTCATCAGTTTTCGATTTTGCCCTATCTTGTGAGTGTTATCTCTTGCTAGATGTGGTAGAATCACAATTATTCTAACCTTGAGTAAGATTGCATCGGCTGATTTATTTTTAATCTATCGACTTGCTGTTCAGATTGATTTAATTAGCTTTATCTTGATAAAATAGACGATAGACTGTTCAATAGCCTGTTGCATCTTAATCTTGGCTGCTTCTCAAGTGTTGTCGGGAACGAGTTCTATTGTGGATAGATCTATTGGCTGGTGAGATTAGATTAATCTTTTGCTAGTAGTATTTCTAGACTGCAACTTCCGGGCGCATCGCTATCGTTTCATCTAGAAATACTGGTGGTAATGTTAGTCGAAGTATTATTGGCTTATGGTCCTGTTCATGGTGGATTAAGAGCCCAATGACACTCTGTTTTCTGTCGGCTTTCTAGCCGATAGCTCCTGAGCTTTATTATCATTAATTGCATAAATATATTTCGGAGAATCGATGAGTTGCTTATACTCATCAAGATGTTGGAGATCGGCCTTATGGCGAACTGTGCTATTATTCATTTATCATAGCCGATTATTCATTTATCATATTTTATTCTGTTGTGCTGTTATCGCTACTGGTGCCATAATGAAATCGGCCTGACTGGCCGATCCCCTTTGACCTCAGAAGAATTATCCTCACCTTGTTAGTTGAATGGTCAAACTGACTGGCATGCTTGGTTTGTATTCTGAAGCTTTGGTGAATAGTGACTTCAGATTCCAGTGTGTTGATTTTTGCGTCAACAACACCATCTGCTGCACTCCATTCGCAGGACAATCTTCGTCGGATCAGCGTCGTTCGTCTTTCCGAAGGCAAAATCTCAGTACGTGCATTGTTGTTTTACTCAGTTTTAATCATGTTTTCTGAGATCATGGTTATTATGTAATGTCTTATCACTAGTATGATAGAGTTGTTCATACTAGATCTTATCATGCTCATGATTTATTTATTTCAAAATTTAATCATGCAATTGCCTAATAATTCAACAATTACCACATACTATTCTATCCCAACCAAGAATGCAATTCGATCTAGGTATGCATTTGCACGTTATGTTGTCCATATACTTAGCGGAAATTGCATTCTTTACTGAGACATAGGGAGTACAACATTAGCATTTTGATATCTTTACCATTTTCTCCCTTTTATTAATTTATAGTTTTTGTCCATTTATACTAGCACCTGAAAGGACCAAAATACTGTTGAGCATAGGGTGCAAATTGGTAACTCTTAAGTGCAAAGTTTTGTACTATTTTTTCAAAGTGAGATTTGATTTTGAAGAAATAGTATAAAATTTTAAACTAAAAGGATCGGAGGTGCATCTAAAGATCACTAATTATTACCCCTAATTGAGCATGTTACCTGCTTTTTAAATTCATTTGAACGGAGCCACAGTTTCCTCCGAGGTTCCAACACGCGCCTGCCCGGTCGGCCGCCGGATGCAGCTATGTGTCCGCCCACCCGCTGGCCTCTTGCCTTGCCCACTGACCACCGCTATCACCAATTCTCCATGTCAGGCGAGGCGACCGGCAGATGCGCGGGACGGCATGGGCACGACCGGATTCGTCGTCGGAGATGGAGATGGCCATGCCAAAGATGGGAATGGCGTCTGTGCGTGAAGCGCGCGGCAGTGCTTGCTGGAGATGACGCCCGTGGCTGCCATAGTGCCATTGCTGAAGATGGGCAGGTGTACGTGATCGAGGTTGTAAGCTTGCACCTGTTGATTGGTGTGCCTCGTGAACGAATTGTGTATCGAGGTCTTGTGACGGCACCTGGCGATCGAGATCAGGATCGCGGTGCATAGCAGATTCAAGAAGAAAATACTAGATAGTTTTGTTGTAGCAGATTCTGAACTATAGATTCTGCAATAATGTTATCTGGATTTGCAATCGGTTAAGTTCTAAAAAAAACTTAAATAAATCCTTACATCCAAGTAGGCAAAGAATATTTTCAGATTCGGATCTTGCTAAAATCCAAATAGTCAGAAACACCCGTGAGACTGCTCTGCTAAAGTTACCACTATAGATCAATTAGCCATGATATGAAACTGAAAATGTTACTTCCTATTATGTCCTGCACATGCATCAAAGGTTATTGCCCCATGATTCATGAGATGACCTATCGCACAAGGGGAGCACAAATTAACACGCAGGCAATAAAAAAAGCACATCTGAGGAGTAGGATCTGGATAAGGATAAGCAATCCCGCACTAATCTTAGGTCCTTGCGGAAAGTGCAGAACTCGCCGGATCTTGGAGGTCTAAGGTGCAGGCGAGAGCAGGGGTGGAAGAACTCGCCGGATCTTAGGTCTGAGGTGCAGACGAGAGCAGGGGTGGAGATGACCTGTGCGGTGCGCGCGGCCAACTCTATGGGGGCGGCGTGTGGGTGAACAGGTGTGAGTGGTGTAAGAACTACCTAATTTGATATTATTTTAGACAAACCGTCGGTCATTATTATAAAGATAAGAGCTAACACGTGCTCGCCGAGAGCATGCCACGTGTTAACCCACATCGAAAGACACGAACAACCGGCACGTCATTCGCCTAAAATAATATCAAATCCGGTAGTTCCGATACGTGCTTGCCACATGCCCAAGATCGAGCGCACATACCGTTTACGAAAGGCACATTACCAAAGAACATAGAGAGCAATTTTGAACATAAAACAGTACAATAATTAGATTATTACAAGTTCGACATAGGATGGTCCAAATCTAAAAATAAGAGGTTCAACAACATAATTCAAATTTGGTTCAAATGAAAGAGACATGAATAATAAAGTTTAGTGTTTGTCATGATCTCCCAAGAACCCATCTCGCAGCGGAAACGATAATCGCAACAAAAGTAACGACATCTTGCTCAAAGGGCCATCACAACCACAAGGACCTACTCCTCCCCCACACTAGGATCGGCGGGGTAGAAGTGGCCAAAAACAACCTCCGGCTCACCTGCAACTTAGTTTAAATAGAAAGACAAGATGAGTACAAAAGGTACTCGCAAGAATTACGCATTTATATAAACAAAGAGTATGCAAGAGGACTCAAATGAGACTTTAAGGTTAAGTTATTATTGCATATAAGCATGAGCTCTCTAACCAACATCTAGCTCTCTAGCAAAGTTAATTAATCTTGCCCAACCCACCACAAGTTTTAGTTGACTATGACAAGAATAAAATAAATCAACATAGGGATGCCATAAACCCTTACCAACATAAACGAAACTTTCTACGAAGAGTTCATGGGATAGTGAGCGTGCTCATGTCCGAGAGCGCGGAAATTCGAATTGATTTAAACCTTGCAAGAGTGTACTTCTTTACTCACACGACGCAAGAACCATGCGGCTCACCCAACCGATCACATTGGATGAGGGGTACTCGCGACAACCGCCTAGCTTACACGGAGAGTTACCTAGGTCCACCGGGGACATTCCCAAGCCTCTCTACATAGCACCCTTAGCCACGTATCTAGGACCGTGCATCAAAGATCAAGTCTAGAAGGTATTTGGCTCATCCATACCATTATTTAGGATATGTGGTAGCACAAAAAGTTGCTCAAAACCAACGTCATCCACGGATGGTCATTAATCGGTCCAAGCGGAGTATGCCCACGTGATTTCTTTCTCTAGGCCCTACCATTCCGCTCGAACATCGATACTTCCATTCCACCATAACCAAGATGTACATGTGCGATCAAGGATAATCGGTAAGTGTGATGACCCTCACTATTCTTTCCTTCTCTACCAAGTGACATAAAGTAATCTAAGCATGGCTAAGCATCTAGTCAAATTAAGTATTCAACTAACTAACATGTGACAAGGACAAGGGTAAAATAAACTCAAGGAAGGGTAATGCATAAAAGTAGGTACAAGAATGCAATAAATAATATAATATATAAAACCCAATAATACCCAAGTGAGATAGCTAAATTGCATCAATTTAAATAGGCGCAAAGGATCATGCTTAGCTGCTTGCCTTGGTTTTCTTCCGGCTCAACAAGGAACTCAACACCGGGCTCGGGTTCGACAGGTTCGCTCTTCAGCGTCTCGGTCACTATAATGCATTAATGAGATGTATGCATTAGAATGATACTATAATTGCGCATGAAATGATATATCATGAAGAGTGAATGGTTCAACATGCGATGATGCACAAAAATGACACAAGCAATAGCAATCACGCATAAGTCACTAATACTAGAATAAATCAACAGAAATTTATACAGCAAGCATAAATCATGAAATAAATCAAGTATACAGAGGACAACATAAGGAAGCCAACAGAGTTGTATTTGCAGAAAAAACATTTTTCTATAATTACTTATGAATATTCCAATTTTCAGCTGTCCTAAACAAGTTAATTCAGAAAAGGCATGCAAACTTAATTGAACAAATCTAATAAAATTACCACAGATACTAGGCATAACTATAAAGCTAGAAAAACCACTTTCACCATTTTATAGTTTTTCTACAAATAGTTATGCAATAAACAACCTTTCGGACAGAAAGTATGAAGTCGAGATAAAACCCTAACAAACATGTGAGACTCAAGCAAGAAAGTTGTACTACTAGAAAGAAAATTTCATAAGGACTCTAAAAAAATTTAGTTTGTCATTTTTAGATTAGTACACAATTATGTAAGCATTTTATTATCTTTTCGAACAATAAATCATAAGTAAATCTACAAAACAATAACATGCAAAACATTATTTTTCCATGGTAGATCTAAGCATTACAAATAAAACAGAACAAGTTTCACATTTTTCAAAGCTCTGTAAAAATTTACACACATTTTACAAGTTCACAACATATCAAAAACTCCTCAAAAAAACTAGATCCACCCGGATCCAGCCAGCCCAGAGGCCGACAGGAGGGGCCCACGGGTAGGCGGCCCACCCAGGCCGGGTCAAGGCAAAGCTAGGGCCTTGACCGCAGCGTGGGGGCGGCCAGAGCGCTAGGTGGGGCGCGGCGCGCGCGCGTCGCTTGCGGCGACGGCGGGGGCGGCGGCGCAAGGCGGCGCGACGAGGCAGGCCCGGAGAGGGCCAGGGAGCGGGCGCATGGCACATTCCTGAGGACGGCGAGGCTCACCCAGGCAGCGGACGGTGAGGAGAGGCGGCGAGGTCCGGCTGCGGCGGGCAAAGACCGGCGGCGGGGAGCTCCTGCGGAAGAGGAACGGGCCGGGTGAGCTCGGAAAATGGTGGTGGAAGGTGAGAAGGAGGTCCCTGCGTAAGGAATCAGAAGGAGGCCGACCGGAGACTACGAATCGACGGCGGAAATAGGGCTCGAGGTGCGGCGGCTATGGTGGAGCAGGAGCTAGGGTTTCGGGGAAAATGAAGGGGCGGCCGGCTTGCGGGTTTTAAAGGGAGGAGGGGGAGGCGAGTGGCCGACGGGGTGCCGCGGCTTCCGGCCACGGTGGCCAACCGGCGGCTAGCAGTGGGGACGCCGCCGCCCCTGCTGCCCTACGGGCGAGCGAGGAGGCGCGGTGAAGGCAGATGGAGGGGATGACAGGTGGGCCCAGGTGAGGTGGAATGACGGTTGAAGTTTGAAATTCAAAACGAAGGTGTTCCCAGGCTCAAAAATTCACGAAATTTTTACTGAATCTAGATAAAATCTCCAAGATTATTTTTCAAAAAGAATAACTCAAAAATACTTTGGGGATTGGTCGGAGTAAAAAGAACAATCTAGCAGTTTTTGAATCTTCCAATAATTTTATGGATCGGGTAAAAGGTCCTAAAATTCCACAAAAATATTTTAAAATCAAAATTTGAAATCTAGTATTTGAATAAAAATTTTGGGGCACAGTTGTATAGAAAAATTTAAACTTCCTTCACAAGCACTCATATCAAGCAAGCACAAACATTAAATGAATGCATGCAAACACATGCAAATGATGCTCCATTATTATTTGATGATGATCATGATGGTGTTGGTTAATTGTTAATCATGTTTAAAAAATTTGGGTCATGACAAGCGGCGAGCGGGTGGCCGGAGCGAGAGGGCGTGCCCTACTGCTCTCTCGGGAAGATGGGCATAGCCGTGAAGGAGTTGTGGGCGGCGACGTGGCCTTCGCGAGACTATGCGGGTTACTGTGGGTTTCTACTCATACCCAGTGGGCTTGTCAACGTGAATAACGATGACCCACAAACAATTTGCAGCTGGGCCCATCTGGTGCATACACCCTCCGTCCCAAAATAAGTGTATTTCTTTGACCATTAGACATTATGTTTGACCATTCATCTTATTCAAAATTTTTACATAAATTATAAAATAAATAATGTATTATTAAAATATCTTTAGTGATATAATAAGTCATAAAAATAAATAATATTTATGTACAATTTTAAAATAAAATGAATGTTCAAATACGATGTCTGATGATCAAAGAAATGCATTTATTTTGGGATGGAGGGTGTACATGAATTTTGTGGGGCGGGTTTGCGGGTTCGTTTAAGAACCCGACCCGCCTGCTAATTGATTGGCAGGAGAAAGGGGCCCAGGCCTGGCTGCTTGGACGCGTGCTCTTTTTTATTATTATTTTTTTTTTTGTCTCTCCTGGATGGGCATGGGCTGGATCCTGGAGCCACCGAATCCACCATGAACCACTCATTCCGTTTCAGCTGTACCAGTCCAGAAGCAGCTTCTCCAATCTCCACCCTTCATCATCTTCCTCGTTAGCTCCTTTCTTCCACACCTCCAGCTTCCTCTCACACTCTCTCATCTCACCCCTGAACTGCGCGTGCAGTGGAGTGGTGATCAACCAAGATCCGACAACCGTTTCCCTGTTTTCTTGATCAGTAAGCCCCTCTGCTTGGTTGGTCGGATTGTTTATATTGCTCTGTATACTCCTTTTCTTCTGCGAGCCCTAAATCCAAATCTTTGTTTGTTCCCTGAGTTCTTTCTGTCAGGGGGATGGTGGTTCTCGCGAAGCTCGGGGCCCCGAGCATGCCAGGTCAGTCTTGGCGGTAATCTTATCCTATCAATCTTGCCTGCCTTTTTTGTTTATTCTCTGCAGTCTGCAACAAGTGAAAGCAGTCAATTTGCAACCACGTTTTCGCGTCTGGGGAATATAATAATAAGATTGTTGAGGAAACAAAATATTCCGCTTCCTGTTCGCTTTAATGTGGCTTCAGCTTCAACTTGAACAGATTTGTGATCGAAGTTCTGAATTGGGCACACTACTGATATCGCTAAGTAGTGGTATTAGAACATTTCCCCTATATGTCATGTCGATTCAGATAGAAGATACAATCAGAATGTGGTTTCAGTGAACCTCGACTCATTCAGAAGATAACTTTCACAGGGGAATTTACCTCATATATTTTATAATCTGGATTGAGATGCTGTGAATACAAACTAAATAAAACGCTTTGTAATCTAAATCCTCAGTAGATGCTACTTGGTTTCCACTGAGACCATCCTGAATTCATTGGATACAGGTTTTATGATGGACAGAAGGAGACTGATGTTGATACCTGCAATTACCATTGGCATCGCCTCCTGTCAGTACACATTTGAGAAAGCAGCGGCAAAAGCTGAATTTGCTGATAGTAAGTCTGGAATCAGTATATCTTCATCTTCTTGTAATGCTCCTTGTGTGCAGCATACAGTAGCATTCTTGCTATCTTCATTGGATTAGAGAGAAGGCCATATGATCTTCTAGTAATCATATTATAGAAGACAATGATAGACTAAAACAGAATGTGAATCAGTAATGGCTTTCTGTTTGCATTTTTTTCATTGGAAATTGGAATGAATGATCCACTTAGTATACTTGATGACTAAAACTCATTGTAGTGTGTGAGACAATCAAAGGGCTAGGTGCTTTGCCGCTACTAGATCAAGCTTCTTTACTGTGTATCTGTTCTAACAAGAAAGTGTAGAAGCAATGTCAAAAAAAAAGGCAGCCAGTCCGTACCTGACAATCCAATTTCAGTGCCTGCACTTCGTGGTAAAGATTATGGAAAGACAAAAATGCGGTATCCAGATTACACTGAAACAGAATCAGGCCTCCAGTACAAGGTGCTCTTACCGCCATCCGCTGATTTCTACTTTCCTATATAATCTTTAAATGATCAGACCATTGCATTTAATATTGTTATGACAAAAATACAGGACTTGCGGGTTGGTGATGGCCCTTCCCCAAAAAAGGGGGAGATTGTTGTGGTGAGTTACAACCATTACGCGTTCAAGAAAGAAAAAAAAAAAGTTACAACCATTACAAATAAATGCACATATAGCTTATTTGGTGCATGTACATAGTTCATGTATCCTTCTCTGTAATCTCTATTGTTATTTGTAGAGTTGTGCCAAGTTTCAACCCTGACAAAGGTTTGAATTTGTTTACTCCTTAAGGTTGATTGGGATGGCTATACAATTGGATACTATGGTCGTATTTTTGAAGCTAGGAACAAGACGAAAGGAGGTTCGTTTGAGGTATCAGTTGCTACTGTATTGCACAGAAAATATGAATATTTACCTTCTTACAAGTTCAAACAATCATGTGATTCATTGAACATGCTTGGGTGGTCAGAACATGAGTCATTGATGTTTAATTGTGAATGGACATGATTTATGACATTATTTTTTTGCGCCCAAGAGCGTGCTACTCTATATCTTAACTTTAATCCAAATTCACATTTTGGTCGTCTGCTTTTTTTTCAATTTGACTGATATAAAACTCTTAAATAATAAATGTCAGGGTGGTGACAAAGACTTCTTCAAGTTTAAGGTTGGATCAGGACAGGTAATTTACTACTTTATGCAGTATTGATCACTGTTTTCATATCATACAACCAATCACTTTTGGTAGAGTACTACATAAACATGTCGATAGACCATGCTATGGAACTGGTACAGGTCCTTTTCCAAAACATTGGCTACAATTATGAAGTAGACTTTTGACACTTTTGCAGTTTTGTGAGCTCTGTGTAATAGGAAATGTTAAGTCAGTTCCTGTCTCACTAATATCCATTTCTAATAATGTAGGTCATACCAGCTTTTGAGGAGGCTATATCAGGCATGGCTCCGGGAGGAGTTAGGAGGTAAAGGTGGCTTCCATGCATTTCCTAAAAGTTCATCTCGCAGCTTGCAAATATACTATTAAGGAGCTCACTCACTTCAGAATAATCGTACCACCGGATCTTGGATACCCAGATAATGACTACAACAAGTTGGGTCCAAAACCAACGACATTCTCGGTAAAATACTTGCCTGATTTCAAAAGTTATCCTTGTCAGGTTTGTTCGAATCATGTTCAACATTTAACGTTTGTCTTGCAGGGACAAAGAGCTCTTGATTTTGTTCTAAGGAATCAAGGCTTGATAGACAAAACTCTCCTATTTGACATTGAGCTTCTCAAGATAATTCCTAATCAGTAGTATATGAGGTTCCTTTCTCACTTGGAACATGATTGTGTCTTGCACTGACACCTCTTGTCTGTCTACAGTCCGGTAACATGCCAAAGATTACTTTTTGCAGGTATGACGATTATTTTGGAACAAAGAAACACATGTTATTCACATCTGTTATTGAAGAACTGTGATAAAAATATATAATGTGTCATCGAATGTGAAAATAAATTTGCTAGGCATATGTGCACATACGTAATGATGCGGTAACCATATCTATACATCTCCACTTTATGTCTCTTTTTGAAAGATGCTTATGAAGTTTTGTACTGAAGCTGTATTTTAATACCTCTTTGTTCACCACTACTGAGGGTATAGAGGAAGTGATCAGCTGAGGAATTGCGGAAAGGAACAACAGCATTCTAGTTGCAAAAGATGTAAATAGACAAAAATCTTGGCTCTGTCTATCTTGAATGATTCCTTTGTAGCTTAATAACATGGTTCTCGGACAATGAGTGAAACTTGAGAATTGATTGCATTGCATTGCATTAGTTGCTGGAGTAATGAGGAAGAAGGTAATGCTAAAACTGTAATCGAGTCCTTCATTATTTCGGTTCAGTTCACTGTTAGTTTGGTACTTCACTTGTGGGTCCATAGTTTCTTTTAATAACTGGTCACCAAAGCACTGTTTGCCTAAACGGTCATTTAGCCTGTTTACACCATTTAAATGCTAGACAGTGGTACACCGCTTTCGTTTAATCGGTTGTTTTGACCGTTTAAATGGCCGTTTTGCCTATTTAAACATCTGTTTTGCCTGAATACTAGGCTAAACGGCAGATGGCCGACTGTTTAGCGTTTAGGATAACATTGCACCAAAGGCAAACCATAAATCTATGCTTTACTACCATCGGTGCCATTGAAATTGGATTTATTTCAAACATTTGGTGAACATTTGTAAAACTATGAGATTTCACTAAAGAAATTTAAAAAGCCTGATAAATAAATTGTGTAACCATCCTATTGCAAAACACGATTGAAATTTTAATTATAGCTTTCTATTTGAGAAATCCAAATAAAAAAGGTAGTTCTAGGTGTCAGTTTTTACCGGGGAAATCTCTCGCAAATTTTATTTACTGAGAATTTGAACCCTCATTGCGATGGGGGTGACAATGCCAGGAGATGAAGGGTATATATGCAACAAAATCCTATCACGTGAGTTGACAGTGAATTGGTAAATCTAGGCATAGTTAAACCAAGGTGTGCCTATAAGGTTTTTGGATTAATAGAATAACTATCACTTTTAGGTTTCATACAGATATAAATTATGAACGTAAACTGACTAACTAGCAGAGCATCAACATGAAGCAGGAGCATAATCTAGACATAACAGAACTATACAGGAACATAAGTACCACTATGACTCCAACTTCATGACTAACGAATTTTGCTCACCGCTATTGTGCTTATTACTTCCTCTTTGTGGGAGGAGGAATCTGTAGTGTTTAATTAGTGTATTCCTTTGTTGCTGGTTGAGCCGCGTGTGTAATCAGCAAAACAATTACTACCCAGTTGTTTGCAAAAACAAGTTTTGTTCTTTGTATGAATCTGGTGTGACCTGTTAATCCGTTGGACATTTTTTTTAAACAATTCCAATCCAGTGGATGAACATGCCTGTCACTTGGGTATATAGCATACCTTGCAATCTCATTTACTAATTCCTATCGGGCATCATGAAAGGTCTAGTGGAAACTCCAAAGAAGGTCCTGTTCTCATTGATGATGCAGCAAAGCGTACGTTTCATGCACAAGAGATTTTTTACCATTTGGGAAGAACTTGACGGCCACGGACACCCACCTAGCTAAATTAATTAGGCACGTCGTATAAGCACCGTTTATACTACGAAATTAAATGCATATCACCAAAAGAAATTAAAACAGCAGAGTGCACAGCTGCAGGAAGCAGCAGCCAGAGCGACGAGAAAGAGCCTGACCGACAATGGTCAGATCACCCCCAAGGCACTGCTCCTTGCCATCCTTGGCTGCGTCGGCTTATTCAGTGCTGTTCTTGCAGCTGGCGAGCTGAGCGATGACTCGGCCATGGTGTCAACTGGAGACACGAGTAGTACGTGGATGGCCCAGTACAGCGGCATCTACCTGGATGATGTCGAGAAGGCGCCGAGGTTCGAGGTGTTCAAGGCAAACGTCAAGTTCGTCGAGTCGTTCAATGCCGTCGGGAACCCAAAATTCGAGCTCTTGAGAATGTTGGAATGGAACTTATGAAATGTTGAATGCAAACCTTTAATTTGGGTATAATGGGATTTAAAGCCATGATACTTAACCAATCAGCTTCCACAAGTTATATAGGAGGTCCCATGCTGGGTCCGCCCTTTAAACCCCTCTTTGCCCTTGCTCTTAACTCGTCGTTGGTGAGGTCGGCAAACTGGTTGTCGCCATGCCAAAAAATATATCAACACTTAAAAGTAGTAGATTCAATATTTTTCAAAAACATATACATCATTGTTGTGAAAAATACTACTTTCAATATTTTTTACAGTCTATCTCAACACCATGAGAAAATGGATTCAACACTTACAAAAACCTAAATCAACATTTTTAAAAACAGATTGTTCATGTGTCTTCTTCTCCGGGATGGCAGCAACAGCGTGCGGGGAGCTGGGGGGGGGGGGGGGTGCAGGATCTGCTGCAGTGGCGCCCCAGGGTAGGAAAGACGGCAGCACGCGCGGGGAGCTGGGACGCCGGCAAGCGCGTGGGGTAGGAAGGACAGCAGCGCACGTGCAAGGGTAGGAAAGACGGCAGCACGCGTGGGGGGCTGGGACAGTGGGACGCCAGCAAGGGCGTGGGGTAGGAAGGGTACCGGCACACAGGGGAGGGCAGCCACGACGGCGCGCTGTGGGGTCACTCGGATTGGCGGAGGTGGCAGCCGGCTTGGAGCAGGAAAGTGGCGGAGGCGGCAGGCGGATGGTAGGAGCAGCAAGTGGAGCTGGTGGAGGGCATCGAATCGGATGATAAGAAATATTTGTACGGGTCTCGAACACCGGAAGCCATGTAGAAAAAAAAATATTTCGAACCCATAAAAGTTTGCCGACCCAGCATAGAGCACCGGCGGCACGGAAGCCACTTGAAGCCTCTATTTCCTATAAAGATAGGTCTCCTTTTTTCTTGTTGAAGCTCCACTCATAGGCACGGGAGCTAAGGGTCGGTAATACCAAAAATTTCGATGCACTAAAAATATGAACTGATTGATGTTGCACAGAATCAAAAACTGACATGATCGGTGGTCGGTTTTTAGTTTTTACGGAAGTTCACCGAACTTCAGGAACCAGTGCATTGCACACAACAGACATGCTGGCTTGCAGCTAAGAAGGCAGCGCAGCTAGCAAGCAAGCAATCGCACGCATAGCAAAGGGCCAAAAGGTGAAAGCAACGGATGCAAACGCCTCTAGCCGGCGAAGGAAGCAAGCAGCACAAGATAAGGATACAAATAGTTGATGTAGCAAGCAGCCTGCTGCTGCCCCACGTCCCAGCCCCGCACGTCATGGTGCTGATGCGGACCGCCGGCGTGCGCCGGCTGCCGCGGCCGCACGTTGTTGTTTTGCCTGCCGTCAGGAGGTGGAGTACCTAGCATAGAACAACTCCAGCAATAATTTCTATTTAAAGTTTCTATTTTTCTAAACAGTGACTCCTTCGACTTTTGGGGGTTATTACTTCTATCATCAAATCCAGCAATACTCCTTGTAACGACCCGGCCCGAGATAACGGCTAAGATCTACTCTACACGTTGAGTAGACCACACCTGCTAATTTAAGTCGGTCTGTCTCATATTCGGTTTCCCGTATGGGACTAAACTGGGAATACTATATCGGAGATACAATATTTTTCACGCTACAGTATCCGTTCTACAGTAACTCTTGGAACGGGACATCGAACCAGCTTACCCATACGGGACAAAGGAGCAGATCCCCTCTCTTGGATCACGTCCCATACGTCTAGTGCTACGATCCCATGTGCCACGCCCGTGGGTTCACTGCCAGCAGCCCATGTGTGTCCGTCCACATGCTGTTGGCATCTGTGTTTCCACGCACCGACGTGCTCATATACGCAAACTTCTGCCCGTACGTGGCATGAAACCGCGAGAGTATGGCTCTGATACCTAGTTAAGAAGAAAAAGGAGGAGAAAAATGAAGAAAAAGAAATAAGTAAAAAACAAAATAGAAAAGAGTAAGAACAAGAAAAAGAAGAGAAAAGAGAATGAAGTAAAAGAAAGCGTTGTGATAACCGCCCAATTTGATACTATTTTAAACGAACCGCCGGTCATTATCATCCAGATGAGAGTTAACACGTGCTTGCCGGAGAGCGTGCCACGTGTTATCCCACATCTAGAGACACGAATAACCGAGACGTCATTCATCCAAAATAATATCAAATCCGGTAGTCCCGGTATGTGCTCCAACATACGCCCAGAATCAGCATATGCACATACCGTTTTACAATCGAATACATCGCCAATATTCCACAAAGACCAATTTTACATACTTAATATTACAAGTTCAATATAGGTGGGCTTCAAACTTCACTTACATGCCTTGGGCTCACGTAAGTCATATTAAACCGAAACATAAAGTTTATTATATTTACATGCTCTCACGAAGCTCGATTACGATAAAGACTTACTAAAGTAATGACGCCTTGCTCAAGGACATCACTACAGCCACCACGTCCTACTCTTCCCCCGCGTTTGGATCAGCGGGGTAGAAGTGGCCAAACACCACTTCTGGCTCACCTGCATCTAGGTTTAGAAAGCACCCTGAGTACAAAAGGCACTCCGTAAGACTTACGCGATTAAATAAACAAGGATCATGCAATGGCTCAAGTAAAATCTTTAAGGTTAAGTAATTATTGCATAAGCATGAGCTCTCTATACTTTCACCTATCAGAATTGATTAATGTTCCCCAAACCCCTAAACAATTTTAGTACATTAAGAGTATACAAAAATAATGAGTCACAGGGGTGACATGAACCATTTCCAACATAACCGAAACTTTCTACGAAGAGTTCAACGGACAAAGAGCTTGCTCATAACCGAGAGCGCGGCAATTCGAATTGATTATAACCTTGCAAGGGTGTACTACTTTACCCACACGACGCAAGGACCATGCGACTCACCCAACCCGCTAAAGTTGGATAAGAGGGTACTCGCGTCAACCGTTCCCATCATGGCTCAATCATTGAAATCTTCACACCTAGCTTACGCGTAGAGACTTAGTTTCCACCGGGGACATCTCTAAACTTTCCTACTCATAGGTCCACCCGGGGACACCTCTAAACCTCTCTGCATAGCCCTTGGCCACGTATCTAGGACTGTACATCAATGATCAAGTCAAGGAAGGTAATTGACTTATCCGTACCATTATTTTGGATATGTGGTAGCACGGAAAGGTGCTCAAAGCCGACGTCATCCACGAACGGTCCTTAAACGATCCAAGCGGACTATGCCCATGTGACTTCATTCTCTAGGCCCTAACAATCCGCTCGAATCTCAATACTACCAACCTCTTAACAAATCGACCGAACCAGTGCGATCAAGGGTAAACGGTAAATGTGATCCTCCAAACTGTTCATGTCTAGCGAGCAATAGGAGTACTCTAAGCAGGGCTAAGCATCTAGTCAGGTTAAGTAATTAACTAACTAACATGTGGCAAGGACATGGTTAAACAATTCAAGGAAGGATAGTGCATCAAATGAGGTACAAAAATGCAATACATACGTACTACATATAACCCAACATTACCCGGTGAGATAACTAACTAACTCAGATTAAATAGGAGCAAGGAATCATGCTTAGCTGCTTGCCTGGGTTAACTTCGGACTCGACCACGAACGGGACTCCAGGCTCCGGCTCAACGGACTCGGCGGGCTCCACGGGTTCGTTCTCCGACGGTCCGGTCACTAAAATGCATGAATGCGATGCAAGAATTAAGAAATGAAGTAAACAACAAGAATAAATCATGAAACAATTTTAGAATGTAGAAAACATTGCAAAGAACTCATGAAAATTGGTTTTACAGCAAAAGCATTTTTCCTATAATTAATCATAAATAAAACAGTTTTCAGCCACTCTAAACAAGGTAAAACAGAAAAGGAATGCAAACTAAACTAAACAAATCCAAGAAAATTATCTTAGATACTAGGCATGAAAACAAATCTAACAAAACTGGTTTTCCTATTTTCTCACTTTCCAGCAAAAAGTTCTACATTAAACTACATTTTGGACAGCAAGCACGAAATCGAAATGAAACCCTAACCAACAGCAAGGAAACACATGATTAAGTTGCACTACTAGAAACTACACCTTACAAGGAGTCTAACAAAATTTAGTTTGAATTTTTTAGAGCAATACACAAATAAATAAGCATTAAACTCACTTTTGCAAAATAAAACTATAGTTAAATCTACAACAAAGTAACATGCAAAACAATATTTTTCTTGAGTAGATCTCAGCTAGAGGAATCCAACAAAACAAGTTTCATAATTTTTGGAGCAATACAAGAATTTCTAGGGATTTTACAAGTTTGCAGACAAATAAACCTAAAGAAACCCTAACTAAAATTGCTAGGTACGCCCCCAGCCGGCCAGCCCAGGCGCCGACAGGCGGCCCCACGGGTAGGGGCTCCCCTGGGCCAGGTCAAAGCAGGCCGGGTGGCCTTGACCCGGGGTGCGCATGGCCCAAGCGCGCCGTGGGCGCGGCCACAGCGTGCACGCGGCGCGACGTGCGCGCGCGCACATGCGCGGCGACAGCGGCGGCGGCGGGAGACGGTGCGGAGAGGCGGGGCCGGAGCGGGGCAAAGGGCGCGCACACGGGATGGAGGTGACGGCGGCGAGGCTCACCAGTGGCAGCGCAGCCGAAGAGGGGTGACGAGGAGGCGGCACGACGGCGCTAGGCGGCGGCGGACGGCGAGCTCCGCTGAGAGCCCAGCAGGGAGGGGGATGAGGCCGGGTGAGGACCCAAACCGGTCGAGGAGGGGGTGGGCTAGGTGGTGCGTGCACCGGATTGGGGTGCACCTCACCGGCGGCGGCGAATCGCGGCGGCGACGAAGCTCGGGGGCGGCGGTGGCAATGGAGATGGGGAACGGGAGCTAGGGTTTGCGGGGGAATGGGGGTCGGCCTCGACGCGGATAAGGAGAGGGGGCGAGCGAAGAGCGAAGGGGCAGCATGGAAGCCGGGGATGGCTGGCGCGTGGCACGGAAGCCGGGGTTGACCGGTGGTGACGCGTGCGCGCAGCGCGCGGAGGAAAACAGAGAGAGGAGGAGGAAGAGGCTGACAGGTGGGGCCCGGCGGGGGATTTTCTTTTTCTTTTTTTTTTCTTTTTTTTTCAGGGCTGTGACAACTCTCCCCCCTTAAGAAAATCTCGTCCCGAGATTTGGATAGACAAAAGGGGAAGGATAAAACAAGGGCTAGGTTGAGGCCATATTCACCTAGACAAGATAAACATCTACGAGATGATGCACAAAGGCAGGGATGATGTGATGTGTGACATTCCTAGGGTTTTCTTGATGGTGACTGTGTACACATAAAATAGTATCTAGGAAAATGAACTTCATCAAGAAAGTGGAGTACGATAGGGAGAGAACTTACTCCTCAGAAAAGAATTTCGGATATTCTTGACGTAATCGATCTTCACGCTCCCAAATGGCGTCATCTTCGGAGTGGTTGCTCCATTGTACTTTTACAAATTTCACCATGCTACGCTTCACTTTTCTTTCATCGCGATCAAGAATGGCTATTGGGTGTTCCTCGTAGGTAAGGCCCGGTTGAAGATCAAGTGACTCAAGGTCGACGGCGTCAGCTGGAACGCGATGACATTTCTTCAACTGAGAGACGTGAAAAACATTATGCACGGCGGAGAGTGAATGAGGGAGTTCCAACTGATAGGCCACTGCTCCAACTTTCTTGGTGATTCGAAAAGGTCTGACATAACGTGGCACTAACTTTCCTCTAACTTGAAAATGGCGAGTGCCCTTAAATGGGGAAACCTTGAGATAGACATAATCACCAATCTTGAGATGTAGTTCTCGGCGACGGCGATCCGCATAACTCTTTTGACGAGATTGAGCAATGCGAAGATTCTCACGGATAATTCTGACTTGATCCTCAGCATCTTTTACCAAATCTGGACCAAAGAAAGGTCTTTCTCCGGATTCGGACCAGTTGATCGGAGTTCTACACCGTCTCCCATAGAGAGCTTCGAATGGAGACATTTTGATACTTGCTTGATAACTATTGTTATAAGAGAATTCTGTGAACGGCAAGCAAGTAACCCATTTCTTCTCATATATAAGAGCATAGGCTCGCAGCTTGTCTTCTAAGACTTGATTGACTCTCTCGGCTTGACCGTCGGTTTGAGGATGATAAGCAGTACTGTAGGTGAGATCAGTTCCCATGGCTTCATGAAGATTTCTCCAAAAGTGAGCAACAAACTGGGGACCACGATCAGAGACAATTTTCTTAGGAACACCATGAAGACATACAATCCGAGTGAGATACAACTCCGCATATTGCTTAATTTGATAAGTGGTCTTAACTGGAAGGAAATGAGCCGACTTTGTCAAACGATCCACAATTACCCAGATAGAATCATATCCTTGAGAAGACCTGGGTAACCCAGTGATGAAATCCATTCCAATTTCTTCCCACTTCCATGATGGAATAGGTAAAGGCTGAAGGGTACCGGCAGGTTTGAGATGTTCAGCTTTAACTCTTTGACAAACATCGCACTCGGCGACATATCGAGCGATTTCTCGCTTCATACGAGTCCACCAAAACCTTTGCTTGAGATCTTGATACATTTTGGTACTGCCCGGATGAATGGAGAATTGAGAACTATGGGCTTCATCCAGGATAATTCGCCTGAGGCTATGATCCTTAGGCACCACAATACGCTTCCCAAAGAATAGAACTCCTTGATCATCCATAGAAAAACATCTAACTTTGCCCTCCTTCATTAACTCCCGAATTCGAGCCATACCCTTATTCTTCTTTTGGACTTCCTTAATTTGATCATAAAGATCAGATCTGACTGTAAGAGTAGCAAGATAGCCTTCTTTGACCATAGAAATTCTGAGTTTCCGAAGATTATCACAGAGAGTATGCACAGGAGGAGCTATGGTCAAGCAGTTGCATTGAGCCTTTCGGCTTAGTGCATCGGCGACGACATTCGCCTTACCGGGATGATAATGCACTTCAAGATCATAATCCTTGATCAATTCAAGCCATCGACGTTGCCTCATATTGAGATCAGATTGAGTGAAAATATACTTGAGGCTCTTGTGATCAGTATAGATGTTGCAATGATTGCCAAGCAGATAATGACGCCATATCTTTAGAGCATGGACAATAGCCGCAAGCTCTAAATCATGGGTAGGATAATTTTCTTCATGTCTCTTGAGTTGACGAGAAGTATAGGCCACCACTCGGCCTTCTTGCATAAGAACACAGCCAAGACCGATGCGAGAAGCATCGCAATAAACATCGAAACTCTTGGAAGTATCTGGCTGAGCAAGAACTGGAGCAGTAGTGAGGCGATCCTTAAGGGTTTGAAAGGCTTCTTCACAGGCTGGGGACCACTCAAACTTGACCCCATTCTTCAGTAACTCGGTCATAGGCTTCGCGAGGACCACGCCGCCGAATGCTAACCGGAGCTCCAGGTGCGAGAACGATGAAGCATCGGAGCTCAGTCGCCGTCGCTAGGCACCCCTCCCCGTTTCGGTACTCCGGCGCCTCCGCAAACGTCGGCAGTGCCCCGCCCGGCCCACGAGACCGTGACGGTCAAAGAAGACCGCCACAACACCGGGCCACACCACCTCACCGCCCATGGACGTCGGCGACACGGGTGCTCCTGTGCGTGCCCACAAGATCCACCGCACTACTGCTCCATGGATCCGTTCGAGCTCGAGCCAGCGGCGGTGTCGCAGAGGAGGCGTTCAAGGCGGGTGGCGAGTAGGCCACAGCTCAAGACTGGCGCACGCGGATGAGGCCGCAGCTCGGGGCCGGTGCCGAGCTGGGTTGAGCTCGGGGCCGGAGCCGGCGAGCTAGGCGGTGGCACTGCTGGTGCCGAGGGGAGGAGGAGGCCATGTGCGACAGGGAGCGATCTTCGTGCATGGGAGAAGTAGGGGAGCTCCAGCGAAGCCGCAGTGGGGCGCGGTGGGAGGAGCAGACCGCCGTGCACGGGAGAGGAGCTGCGGGGGAGTAGGGGCCTCCCTAGGCACCCGTGGGAGATGGGGCTCGAAGGGGAAATTTGAGTGCCTCTCTACTCTAGGGATCCGAGCAGGGACCTTGCTGAAGTGAGGTTTTTGGCTCTCGGTCCCTACTTCAAAAGTAGAGATCCAAGTAGGGAACCTGCTGGAGTTGCTCTTATAAGCACTTGCCATTGGCCTAAGGAGGGCTGAAATCATTTCACGCAAGGCTCCGGAGCTGGACCTTCTTGGTTTTACGTGTTTTACGGTGGTTCGGTTCGATGGGGTTAAAAACCGACCGCGACACGAATCACCGAACCAGCTAAAAGCCAAAACTGATACGAACACCGATAGTAGTACTAGAAAATGGGCCATCAGTACCAGTTGAAAACCGGATTTAGTCTCGGTTCTTCAATCGATACAGATCGATCTATAACATCTAGTAAATGATCCATTACTAAAATCTTTCTTTAGTAACGGTTGGAAATATCAGCTGGTACGAAAGGGCTGCCACGTTAAAGTACTGTCGTGCCATAGTCCAATACGAATGTTGCAGACATTAGTACCTGACTCCCTCGAGAACCAATGATACCCAGTTATGGATCGACCTGATACTAATAATAACTTAGTATTAGTGCCACGACCCAGTAACAATAACCCTCTCTTGGGGGCTGGCTGGTATATTTGCCCTGGATCAAAGACCGGTTCTCTAGTAGTGTGAACACCTAAAAACTATGATTTTGGTTCGGTTCGTTTTGGTTTGATTTCCAATTTTTGTTATAAAAATGCCCAGCCCATGTGAGGTCCATCGAGATAATCAAGGCTTACGTCCATCGAGATAACCAGGGTTGCAACGGTGGTCAGATGGATGATGCCTTCAAGTTCATCATCAAGAACAGTGGTCTTACCACTGAGTCTAGCTACCTTTACACTGCGCAAGATGGCAAATGCGCAACTATGCAAGGGCGGATCCAGCAGTGCTGCAACCATCAAGCTGCGAACGAGGAGGCTGCTCTTATGAAGACTGTAGCCAACTAGCCTGTGTCAGTGGCGGTAGATGGAGGAGACATGACGTTTGAGTTCTACTCTGGTGGTGTGATGACCGCGCAGCCCTGGCCTGGAGGCATTGCAGCTATTGGTTATAGATCGAAAGGTCAGTGACGACACCATGTATTGGTTGATCAAGAATGCATGGGTTCTTGAGAATGGAGAAGGACATCTCCGATAAGAGGGGAATGTGTGGCCTTGCCATTCAGCCGTCCTACTCTACATAATAGGCAGCTTGAAATGCCTCATCACTTTCATACTCATACACACAGTTTGAATAAGTGGAGGTTTGTTATCGTCATAGTTCTTTCAGATGTGTGTCGGTTGTGTCACATGAATATACTTGTACATTTTGTAGATGAATACCTTGTAAATGTCTTGGGTCTGAAAAAAAAAGATTTATAATTTGACAGTATATATAGTGGAGCTTCAAAATTGTAATATTTCTACACCTTGTGTCCCTTTCAATTTATGCATGGCACTGACAGAAGCTGGAAGCAGATTGCTTGTTGCAATTATGTTGACTCGTTGCAGCTGGATTGTCTAATATATTTTGATTGTAGAGCCTACAAGCAGTTGGATTCCAAGGGATGGATCCTGTGGTTTCCCCAGTGGAAGGAGCATGCATCCTGTTCATCTGACTTCTCAGAACAAAACATACATTTTTTATCAGTAACAAAACATATAAAGAAACGGCAGTTTCTTAATTAAAATTATTGTATGCTCCTAATTTTACAAGGTTAAATGGATAAGCTACATGTCATAAGATCTAGGAGCTCCTTGTCCTTGTAGAGCACAGAAGCATATTCACGTTTAAATACAATACAGGTGCTAGTAGTAATAGCACTTACAATGCCGAATGATTACTCATAACAAAATGGCATACAAACCATGTAACTGTCTTTACAATGGTTGCTGAGTGCTGACTGCTGACACAACAAAAATAACAAATATGTGTTTGTCTCCCACAACATTTTGGAAGACAATGCCACAACGATTTAAGACTGGCTATGCTCGCAAACATATTCTGTATCACTGGATGTTTTTATCGTTTAACATGATGAATACTTTGCAGCAAATTCGGCTATATTCTTGTCTGAGCTCCCTCCTTCCTGCATTGCCTTCTTGGCTTTCTGCATCCACTTAGCGGCATTCCTCCTAAACTCATCCTTCCTATCCCCATCCATCACTTCATTGATGCACCGTTCAACCTCATCCCTTTTCACCAAGCCTTTCTCGTCCTTGCACACTCGCAAGCCCATACCCCACATGCTCTCCATGTATTTTGATATGGTTGCCTGGTCTGCCCAATGGGGCATTGCGACCATTGGTATGCCATTAGCTATTGCCTCAAGTGTTGAGTTCCATCCGCAGTGTGTGAAGAAACATCCTTCACATTCAGAATAAGTGAATTAATCATTGGTAAAAAGATGAACATAACTAATTTTTAGTTGCTAGTTGTTAGAGTGTGTAGCGGAATCTCGTCTGGTCCGCAACACCCACAAGCCGGCGTCCTACCAAGCCTCAGATCCATCGGAGCCCAACCAACCAAGACCTCGGATCTAACTCAACCCAAAAGACTGACATGAAGGGTGAGGACTGACCCACCATCAATTTTCGATGTGGGACTAAATCTAACAATATCCCCCATCACACATCAGGCCCAACTCTTCCATCACATACAACCCATCTGATTTCCCGAAAGACATTATGCAGGCCCCGAGTCCAACCACACACAACTCATGCGACCTTCCGGAGACGTTCGCGCGCTCCCTCGTCACCATGTGACCCTGAAGATATTCTAGATTTTCCAACCTTCGGCTTTGATACCACTTGTTAGAGTACGCAGCGAAATCTGGCCCGGCCTGCTACACCCAGGAGTCGACGTAAATCTAACACTAGTCAATTCAGTACATTTTTAGTTGGTGGTCAGTTCAGTTCACTAATTGTTTTTTTTTTGCTTAATAAGAATGTTGAGGGTTTAATTTTGTACCTGCAGCCTTGTGTGCCAGGACCTCAAGTTGGGGGCACCACGAAACAATAAGGCCATGTTCCTTGCACTTTTCACGGAGTTGATCTGACAACTTGTGTTCTTCATTTGACCTCACAACCCAAAGAAACGGTTTGCCAGAATTGCAGAGTCCATTGCCAAGCTCCTCCAACTGTGTTTCGTCGTATTCAGATACAGTCCCATAGGATACAAGGACAACGGAGCAAGGAGCCTGCTTGTCAAGCCAAGCCATACACGAGACAGTGGTGGTGAATAGGTCGAAGCCGTATGTCTTGTTTGACGGAAGACGCTCATCATCCAGAAAGAATGATGGCAAGCATGGTCCGATCGCCTTTGCGCGCCATGTTCGCTCCATGTAATCTGCCTCCTGCTCATGAGTTAACAAAGAAAGCATGTCAATAATCTCGTGAATTGTGAAGTCCATTGCAAGGCAGAGCATGTGCAGTCAGTAGCCGATTTTTTTGTTTTTGTGTGTCTTGAGCAAAACAACAAACAGGTGGCCAGCAAGACCACGCTCACCTTTGGTTCGATGTCGCGGAACGAGTTGACGAGCACGTCGTCGGCGTCCTCCAGCTCCTCGAACTGCCGCAGCAAAGTCTGAGTGATCGCGGGGCACCAGTCCGGTTTCGCGGCGAACGGCGGCACGTCGTCGGGCCCAAGCTCGACGCCGAGCAGGCCCCGCCTGGACAGCTCGGCGCCATCCGTGACCGGCAGCGCGAGCCGCCCCGCCCACAGCTCGCCGTAGATGAGGTCCACGGAGCACGGCTGCGACAGGAACGCCGCAGCCGCGACGCCCGCCGCCTGCGCCACCCGCCGCGCCCACGGGAGGTGCGGGTCGTAGACCAGCACGCGGACGGGCCGGCCCTCGGCGGCCTCGGAGCGGAGCAGCTCCGCCAGCGTCTCCGAACCGACGGCCTCGAGGCGGCGGCAGTACTCGGCGAGGTCGGGGCACGCGGCCATGCCGCCGTCATTGAAGCCGTCGGAAATGGCGGCGACGCGGAAGGGGCTGGGCGGGGGCCGAGCCGTGGTGGAGAGGACGTAGCGGGTGGTGACCAGCGTGGGGCGGAGGCCGTGGTACGCGAGGCGGCGGCCGAGCTGGAGCATCGGGTTGGTGTGACCCTGTGCGCCCGGTACCGGCAGGAGCAGCACGTGCGCGCCGCGGCGGGTGTGGGTCTCCTCGTTGGAGGCGGCAGCGGAGGAGGAGGAGGAGGAAGGCGAGGTGGTGCTGGCGCTCGGGATCCCCATGGCGCATGGCCTCGGTTGGTTGTCTTCCTGTATGCGGCGGGGCGTTCGGGTCTTTGGGAGGCTAAATAGGGATGGCGGCTGGCCAGTGGAGTGGCGCGCAAGGTTCTTGTGCGTGGAGCCGTGGACTGATTGGGAAGCTCCTTTGCCTTGCGGGCTTCCTCCACTTCGTTGTTGCTTCCTCCGTCAAACTTGGGGGGCCTTGGTCAACAAGCAACACAACACATACCTGCAACGGTAGGCGCCGCCCCCTAGCCCTCGTTTGTTTTTTTAAGTTTAAGTCACATCGTATGTTTAAATACTAATTAGAGTACTAAATATAGATTTATTATAAAACTAATTTCATAAGTCGTGACTTAATTACGAGACAAATCTATTAAGCCTAATAAAGTCATAATCTGACCACTAATTGCTAAAGTAACCATTCGCTAGTCGTACATTAATTATACTTAATAGATTCATTGAGAGTCCTAATTGCAATTTATGCAATTAGTTTTATATTAAATTGACATCTGAATACTTGAATTGACACACTACTACAGAACAGGTCTTTGTTCCAGGCCATTTGTCCCGACAGCATTTGGGTCCGGGACAATAGATGGCTTTTGTCCCGGGTCCAACGGCTAGCCGGGCCAGCGGGGGGGGGGGGGGGGGCAGGGGCCTTTTGTCCCGGTTGGAGGCACCAACCGGGACAAAAGGGTGGCCTTTTATCCCGGTTGGTGTCTCCAACCGGGACAAAACTCCTTGGCCCCCTTATCCCCTTCCCTCTCCCCCCGCCTGAGCCATTCAGCTCACTTGTTCTTGCTGTTCTTAGCTCGGGAGAGAGGAGTTCTTGCTTATTTCTTCACCACATTTGTGAAGATCTTTGATTCCCCGTCCATCCATCGGCGCTAAAAGTTTGGGTTTGTTTTTCTCTTCTTCCTTGGCTTGTATAGCTTATTTCATGTTTTAGAAATAGAGAAAATATGTAGCTAGCTCATTTCTTGGACATTTAGATAGCATACGTAGGTGTGATTTTCTTTTAGATTTAGATGAGTATGTGGATAGTAGAAATTTTTAGAATGAGTGTAGACACTTTATTTGATGTACTTGTATATATGACTATATTGTGGATAGTTGATTTTTGTATTCATGAATGAATTAATGAAATGAGTATATTAGAATTTTTTGTATTATGAATGGATTATTTTGACACTCTAGTGATGTATTTATTCAGGCTCACATTGAAACCATCTAGAAGCTAAAAAAATCTTTATTTCGAAACAAGTATACGTTGTTAATTTCCATCCAACGGTGATGGCACTACCTTTCGGGGATACACGATGCGCTATAAGGACGTCGCGAATCGGTTGGTCACATCACCAGCACTTCCGATTGATAAGAAGACAGCATTTGACGCAGTCAGTATGGCCGTTGTTGTACTGAGAGCATATCAACGATCACGCTGCCTGTGCCAAGTGCTGTGCCTATTAATCATAAATGTTGGTGCTGCGACTGGCCGATTGGTGACATCCTTGTGCCGCACCGTGTCCCCCCGAAAGGCAGTGTCATCACCGCAGGGTTGAGATTACTGACATATACATTTTCAGAAATAACAAATATGATTTCAAAAAAGTTAAATATTTCGTTGACCCAATCACTTGAATGAAAATTAATTATTTTTGTTGCGTGTATCAAGTTTATATAGAGATAAGAAATTTTGTTCCATAATTTTTGGAATCATAATTTTATTAACTGAATTAACAAATAAAAGCCTATTTTAAAAGAAACAAAAATAAACATAAGATTTGGTGGGAATGAGGGAAAACGGGCGCCTTTTGTCCCGGGTGGTAGATCCACCCGGGACTAAAGGTGGGTCGCGGGCTGGGAATTTTTCCGGCCCGCCCAAAAACACCTTTTGTCCCGGGTCGTGGCTTCACCCGGGACAAAAGGGGGGGCCTATATATCCCTTCTTCCTCCGTCTTCCTCCAACACTTGGGCATTTCTGATCTGCGCTGCGCCGCCGTCGTCTCCCATCGCGCCTCCTGCTTCGCCGCCGTCCCCGAGCGCCACCCGAGCTCCGCCGCCACCACGCCCCGGCCGCCTTGGACGACGACCCCGCCAGGCCGCTCACCGGTGCGCCGCCGTCCCCGCCGCCGTGCCATCTTCGCTGCCCCGGCCTCCACTCCGCGCGCGCCCTCGTCTTCGCCGCCCCAGGCGGTCTCCACTGCACGCCGCCGCGCCGCCACCCTCTCCGCTGCGCGCCACCACGTCGCCAGCTCCCCGCCTCGTCGTCCAGGGCCGCTGTCCTAGGTTTCCCCGCCCTGTGTGAGTGTGGCCGCCGGCATTTTCTTTTTTCTTTTCAAATTTTATGTTTATGTAATTCTGTTTTATATTAACTAGAATTCAATTATACATATAGATATTTTTAGAATTATATTATGGATATAGTGTTTTCTTTATTTATAGAGATATAGTGAGAATTAGAGAGAATTTATAGAGAAATAGAGAAGGAAATAGAGAATTAGAGAGAATTTCTTTTATGATGTATTTATTATTTAATTATGTCATTCAAAGACTTTAATTATCATATATTTATTATTTAATTATGTCATTCAAAGACTTTAATTTATCATGTATTTATTATTTAATTATGTCATTCGAAGCCTTTAATTTATCATGTATTTATTATTTAATTATATCATTCGAAGCCTTTAATTTATCATGTATTTATTATTTAATTATGGCATTTATATTACTTCTCGAGCTCGCGAACTCGCGCTAACACACAATCGTTTCCGATAGTTTCCGATCGTCACCGATCCCGACCGAATCGTTTCCCATAGTTTCCGATTGTTACCGATACCGACCGAATTGTTTCCGATAGTTTCCGATCGTTACCGATACCGACCGAATCATTTCCGATAGTTTCCGATCGTTACCGATACCGACCGAATCGTTACCGATCTAAATATGTGGATTATTTAGAGAAGTTTTTTAAGGGTCTAATTTGTATTCATATTTTAGTTACGATGGACCCGCGACACACAGACGCGGAAGACGAACAGTTCCTGTTGAATATGATTGGCGAAGGTCGAGGAGATGTCCCTGAACAAGCTGATGATGGCAGCAATACCGACATATATTTGAATATGTCCGGGGATGGAATTGAGCCACCATCTATTCTAGATGACGCTGGTGCTGAACAAAGTGCTAATGTACATATCACAACTATACTTATTTGTAGTGACAATCATATTTTCATCTGAATCTATATGAATACTATGAATGTTTTTTATAGCCGTCTGGATCATCGTCGCAGCAGAAAAAGACGAAGTGAGGCCTAACAAAAAAACTAGAAGGGCGGTTCATTATAACGGAAGTTGGTCCAGATGGCGAACCGATCGCTCCAGAAGCTGCCGCCAAAAAATTCATAAGACAATCCGGATGTATTGTCAGGGACCACATCCCGATCAGCTTCAGGCTCTGGAAAGCTTCCAATCCAAGCGAGGAACGGGATGCGGTACCCGAAAGAGAAAAAGAATGGTGCTGGCGGGAGCTTAAGAAAAACTTCACGGTTCCAGCTGAATCCGAAGAGATATGCAAGCGCTGGACCCTGAGTAAGATGGCCGAACAACTGCAATCATTCAAGAAAATTTTGACGAAGAAATATATCAAGACCGGGACCACACCCGTATTTATCGGCGAGCTCGAAAAGCTCAGGGGTCACTGGGATGCATTTGTGGAATACAAGTCTTCAGAGCTTGGGCTTCAGAAGGTGCAGAAGGCCAAAGACAACACCTCGAAGAAAGTGTATCATCACACTCTAGGCCAAAGAGGCTACAATCTTGCAATACCCAAATGGGAGAAGATGGAGCAGGATCTGCTTGACAGAGGCATCCAACCTGCGACCATGAACTGACCTGAAAGGTCAAGGACCTGGTTTTATGGTCACAGGGGAAGCTTGGACCCATTGACTGGTGACTACATCTATGGGCCAAACATCCAGCGAGCAGCCCAGAGACTACAGGAGACCATACAAGCAGTGGCCGAGGGAACATTCCAGCCGGATAGAGAGAGGGACGAGCTGACTTACGCCCTTGGGAATCCAGAGCATCCGGGCCGCACAAGAGGCAAAGGCGTGGTTCCGTGGAAGTATGGGTTCAGGGATTACATTGAATCATATAGAAGCTGGCAAAGAAGAAAGAATGATGAGCGGGAGCACTTGCGAAGGCTAGAGGAACGGCTCATGTCACACGATCAAAGACTGGAGGAAGGGATTCAACGCCAAGTGGCCATAGCAATGAGCCAACAACAGCAAGCGCAAACGGTGCCTCCAGAGCCTAATGTCGCAGCCGATCATCTGTCTCAGCGGAAAAGCAGCTGCGCTTCCACAGACATCGCCGTCGTCGAGCCAACGGGGATCCAGGCCGCAGTTGAAGCGACGGCCCCGGAGCGATTTCCAGTGGATGAGATCACCCAGCGGACACCTTGTGACCTGCAGACTGCCATTAAGAACTTAATGTTCACTGTTGCGTACGGTACCGCCATGCCAACCCAACCAGGCGACGTGTACCACGGGTAGCAAATTCCGCCAGGATACACAAGAGTTGGCATGGAGCAGGTGTGCCAGGGTTGGGAGACGCTCGAGCTTGATATTCCTGGAGGCGATGGGGAGAGGACACTAGCAGAAGCCATTCATGGCTACATGCTATGGGATAAGCGCTACATTGTCCTAAAGTCGGATGATCAAACACCAAGACCGGCATCTTAGCATGCCTCTCCAAGGCCGGCATCTCTGCAAAACTCCCCTAGGGCAGCACTGTCTCGGCAAGGTTCATCGGCACATTCTCCATCACCATCATCTCATGCGCCGATGAACACTCAAGCGTCACCGTCGCCTCCATGGTCACCCCCTCTGCCGCCGGCAAAGAAGCAGAAACAGCCACCGGCAAAGAAGGTAGCTACACCGGCTAAGGAGCCTCCAAAGAAGAAGGAAAAGGAGAAGAAAACCAAGGAGGCTCCTATTAAACCCTGGGACATGAGCCTTGAAGAATGCGATCGGATAACTCAAGAAAGAGTTAAAGAGCACTTCAAGCCGAAGCCGAAGCCGGAGCCCGAGAAAGTGATAAATCCGATAGATTTGAAATTTTTTAAGGGAATGTGCGAAGCAAATAAGAGAAAATTCATTCCGAGAGATCCCCCTTCAGACTACGAACCCATAATAATCAAAACTACTGAGAAAAAGAAGAGACAATCAAAGTCGTCGTCGTCCGACATTCCACCGCTCGGAGCCCAAAAGAAACAATCAATAGAGCCTCTCGTAGTGGGACAGACGACGCAACAACAAGACTTTGTTACATTTTTGAAAGAATCAAACCTGACGGCGGCTCAGATTGAAGGGGGAGAAGATATTCCAAAGGCCAATGTGGTCGTCAAATGGACGTATGAGCTGGGCAAATCTCTTGTACCCCCCGAAGTAGTGTCCGTGCTTCCAACGCAAATGTATAAGCTGGGAGGAAATTTACCAACTATTCCATCAGGAGGACCTCGACATCTCTATGGTCGGCTTGTGGGTTCTGTAAGTATTTTACTCTCCTTACGTATTGTTTTGCATGATCTCAACATACTAATCCCTTGATTTATTTGGTATCATGTAGAATAGAGATACAAACTTGCAGGAGAAAGGGATACTCTCACCTCGGCTTCATCGACCCAATTACTTGTAATTGGAGGATCCTACGCGACACTTCCGATGAGCTATTTCAAAACTTGTTCAAGTACATAAGCGTTCATCACAACAAGCAAATGATATTGTTTCGTTACAACTTTGCGTGAGTGGTTCCTTCCGTCTAACTCTTTCTATTCTGTAATCGAATTGTTTAAACCTTAACTACCAAAAACTGCCTCCGTATAATCTTGCAGTGAACACAGGGTCCTAATTGTCATAATTCCCAAAAAGAGCCTACTCGTGGTTATGGACTCATTGAGGAGAAATCCAGAACAATACGAAAATCTTCTTAACATGATGAAAAAGTAATTCTACCACTACTCCATCGATGACCGATAATTTGAATCACTTTGTTACTTGACTATAATTGTTCTAATCATGCACATGATTTGAAAACAATTCGTTAAAAATCATTCAGGCAAATTTGACAAGGAATTGAAGATCTAGACAGATTTTGCGGTACGCACTTGGATGATTTGTTGCGCGATTCTTTAGTTTTATTATATATTCATATAAATACCTGATAATTTCTTCTCTCTTAAAGTGTATGAGGCAGAAACAAGGCACTAATTTATGCGCATACTATGTATGCGAGAATATCCATGGTCTAGTAGGTCCTCCAAGGGCCTGGACAGATTGGGAGGAGAAAGTAAGTAAAAAATTTGTTAATATTTGAACTCGTATTTTAATTAGTCGAAATTAATTATCCCCTTTTTCCATAGGTCGAGGAGATGCGCGATAAACTCATACCGGAGGAAAAGATTATGGCGATTCAAGAACAATTGTCCGGATTTATTGTTTAGCAAGTCCTCGATCCAAAAGGCGAATTCTATTATGATGGACTATCTAATATTGACAATCGCAGCAAATATGATAATATACGCGTATATATGTAATTAAGAACGAATATACCTATGTAAATATATATGTGTGTGTATGTATTAAATTTCTATTTATGAGTATGTATGTATTATATATAAGCACTCCAATAATATATGTGTGTGTATATATATATATATATTAGTGGAGATCATACACACTGAATTCCAATACATAAGTTTAATTGAAATGCAAAAGTATAATTGAAATAGAAAAAGAATTGAGAAAAGAAAAACAGGAAAAAAAAGGGACCTTTTGTCCCGGTTGGTAACACCAACCGGGACAAAAGGGTGCGCCAGCCACGTGGCGCTGGCAGCACCTTTTGTCCCGGTTGCCAGACCCGGGACAAAAGGACCCCCCTTTTGTCCCGGCCTGGCGTTCCCGGTTGGGAAACCTGGACAACAAGGGTTTCCTAACCGGGACAAATTAGCGTTTCTGTAGTAGTGACATCTGAACAGTCGATGTGACAGTAATTTAAAAAACTAAACGAGGCCTTAGCTTGTTTATTTTGGCGGTGTGAAGTTCTATGTGTTATTGTGTTTGGAACTTTGGAAGATGCATTTTTGCCGTTTGAATCTGAATTGGAAGCAGCCGATGGGTTAAGAGGAAATATTTGAGGTGATGTTCCCGACGAGCACTGTGGTATCCAGCGGCCATATAAAGTTTACGTCTTCTAACCTAGGCTGCTCAAATTAAAATATTATTCCAAAATTCTGAATGTTATTTTTTCTCCCTCAAATGTACCTGCGGATTCAATCTAGCATTCCACGATTTGTTTCTAATAAAATGGTTATAGAAAATGTGATCTAAAGATTTTGCAGTCTCAATTATTTACTTTTTTATTAGTCTTTTACTGTTTCATTGCCAAATTAAAATTAGAACTTGATGGTGTAATATCATCTATTCATCTTAAAAACTCGTTTTTTTTTTCAACTGTTCAGACCATTCATAAACTGATTAATGTTGTTACGCAATGCTACCATTGCACAACCTAGTAACATAGTTGTGGTGTTGTTGACGTTAAAATTTTGCAACAGTAATTTTGGAAACACGATAGAAGCCAAGGAGAAGTCCCAGGGAAAACTGGTGGCCCATTTGGGTCAAAGCTGTCAGAAGAAGACCTGACATAGAAGGGATAAGATAATTTTTAATGACATATAAGTGATGGATTATATTTTCGAATAATTGATGCACGCATGGTTAAGGTCCAGTTAAGGATGGCTTGGGCAGTAGTGCGAATAGGCTAGGAGATGATGTCTGCGGAGAATCTCGGAGGAGTCCAATTCCCTTGTAACGAGTTTAAGTACCGGACAGCTGACTGGTATCCATTGGTCGGTACAAAATTACACGCTACTTAGTGCTGGTCAAAATGTCTAATACCAAATTAAAGGGGTCATTTAGTACCGTACCGGGAGTCTTGCACACGCACTACTACAAAAATGCTTTGTAGCAACGTCTCAAATTTTTTTAGGGGCGGATCAAAATGTAACCCGTTGCTACAAATAGACCAGAGTTACTGTAGCTACCGACCCGCTCCTAAAAATATATTTTTAGGGACGAATCACCCCCTCGACCGCTCTTAAAAATAGGTCAATTTTCAGAGACGGACGGGGGCGTCACCCTCCCCTACAAATATTATTTGTAGGGGCGGGTGACGCCCTCACCCACTCCTAAAAAAGTTGAATTCAGAGAGCGGGCATTTTGGTGTTGGCTGCGACCTTATCTTTTTTAGTCTCCCACCCCCACCTTATCTTCTTGTGTCTCCCACCTTCAGCCTCTCACTTCTATCTCTCACCCTCTCACCCATCCCCTCTCTCTTGTCCCTTCAGGCCGGCAAGCAGGGGTGCGTGCTTGCGGCGGCGACCGGCGGCGTGGCGTGGGGACGCGACCCACGGCGGCGCGTGGCTACGGCGGCGTGGAGACAAGGCGCGAGGTGTGGCGTCGTGCCAGACGGCAGCGTGAGGTGGGGCCACGCGGAGCCGGCGCCGTGGGGCCAAGGCGCGAGTCGCGGCGAGGAGCCGGACTGCGGCGCAAGGCGGGGTCGGCGGCGCGAGGCGCAGCGCCATGGGAGCCTGCTGGGCAGAGGCCGTGTGGGAGGCCAAGTAGGAGCACGGCCTAGCTCAGATCTGCGGCGGCTGCGGGGGATTCAAGGCGGGCGGCGGCGAGATCCCAGGCGGCGGAGCGGGCCTCGCGCGGGTGCCGGCGGGCCGCGGCCCCCGGCGGGCGCGCGGGGCCTCCCCCTGCGGCCCCGCCAAGCGCGGCGGCCGTGGGGTAGATGGCGGCGGGGCGAACAGCATCACAGCCCGACGGCGCTCCTCCTGGCCACCGCACGATGCCGCCAAGGTGGTGAACGACGGAGCTCGCGAGCGGCAGGAGGCGGGGTTGGAGAGCGGGCAGAGCCAGCGGTCGTCGCTGTTTGGCGGAGAAGCCGAGCTGGATCCGGGCGCAGCGGCCGGTAGGTCGGCTTTTTTTTGTTTTTTGAATTCCATTTCTAGGGGCGGTCACCCGCCCCTATAGATCCATTTCTAGGGGCAGTCAAGATGCCCGTCCTTGCAAACAGCTATTTTTAGCTGCGAAAAACAGGGGCGGCACCGGGCGGAGCTAGGCGGCGGCGGCTTGTGGCAGCACGCGGTGGTGGCGCCGTTCCAGCCGCGGCGGAGCAGAACGGCCGCGGGGCTGGGCGGCGCGGCGATCAGGGAGGCCAAGCGGCCTTGGGGCGCGTGGCGGTGGCGTGCGGGCCCGCGCAGGGTGGCCCCGCGACGTGCGTGCGGTGGCGCTTCGGCGCCGGTGGTGCCGGATTCGAGCGGGGAAAAGGACGAGGAGGATGAGGGACTCGTGGGGAAGCTCACCACGTGGTCCAATCGGGCGGAGGAAGGTCGGAGAGGGGTCGTCGGTGTGAGGGGGGTGGAGCTCCGGCGAGGGCTGCGGGGGCCGGCGATGGCGGGCTCGATTCCGGCCAGGAAGCGGCTCAATCGAGCTCGTGGAGGGGCGGTGGAGCTTCGGGGCAAGGCAAGGGAGGTCGGGGTGTAGCGAATCGAGGCAAAACGGCGAGGGGGTGGCTGGCGCAAGGCCCGGTGACAGCTCTGCTTGAGCTCGGCTCGACCCGAGCGCGAGGAAGGAGAAGGGGAGGGGAAAATGGATGAGGCCTCACGAGCGGATAAGAATGGTGCAGCGCGGAGGGCGAGGTTCGCCGACGGCCGACGCGTGGAGTCGCCGACGGTGTGCGCGGTCGCCGGTATGGGTGCCGGGGCGACACAGTGGAAGCACAGGACGAAACAGTGGCGAGTTTGAATGATTTTAACTCGATTTTGACCGGATAAAACTCAAAATTCCATATTGAAACCTGAAATTTGGCCAAAATAAAAATTGTAGAGGAAGAAAAGATCTACAACTTTGGTTTTGGCCAAAACTTGATTTGAGACCCAGATTAGAGAAAAAAATGGGGTTGAACTCATCTAAACTAAAGTATACTATGCAAACTTGATTAGCGCTAATGACATTGCTTAGGCCCATAATTAGCAAATTAAGCCTAATCTTGATTCTGAGGTGTTACAGGTACGCTACACTCTTTTTACCTGAAACTCCACATATCAGCCTTAGAGTAGGAAGAAGATGGTCAAAATACGACCATGGTGAGGATCATACACCTTGAGCGACTTGAGAGTACCATTGGGGAATCTTAAACCACTTTTTGAAAACTTGAAAATTATTCCGAGATGGGAACCTGAACAGGAAGTAGGAAATATTCCGGTAAAGTTTGTTCAGTCTCTCAACCGCCCAAGATGAGGGATGAAATGCCAATAAGCCCCATCTCTAGAAACCAAGGTATGAGCCAACTTATTCAAAGTACATATGGGTTAGAGTAATATGTTGTGCATAAGGTTTCTGCAAGATATGAGCATTTATGCAACTCCTGATCCACCGAGCCTCAGCTCTAGCTTTGCTCAAGGACAAGCCAAAGTTTAAGCTTGGGGGGGTGTTGACGGCCATTATTTACCATTTTGACCATCAACTTCTCGGGAATAACTTGAGCCTTGCACCATGTTCCATACCTATTTTACCTATTTCTAACAAACTCCACAAGTTTTGGTGGTTTGAGAGGTTTTGCAGGATTATGCTCAGAATAAGCAAGAAACAACACTAAATAGAGCATCTATAAGGATGGTGAAACATGGATATAAGATGACACCATTATAAACATTATCAAATGCCAAATTTTACATTGACATGTTGAAGAGCTCGTCGAGATGATCAAATTGGACACTTGGTTCACCCAATTTGGAATACGGACGCAAAAGTTATGCAAATTACAAGTTCCGGACTTGGGTTGTGCAGAGGCTGCAGGCCGGCCGGCCTCACCTAGGCCGGCCCGGCACCTTTACCAAACACATCTTGCCTTGCCACAAGACCATTAGGGACCCTCCAATGGACCCCTATGCACTGGATATACAAGCAAATACAAAAGATATGACCGAAAGGCATATCACAGAAGATATTGAAGCCAAGCAACCTCCACCGCCATCTAGAGAAGATCAGGAGCGTCCACGAGAAGGTCGGTGCCAAACGGAGAGAATCCCAGGCTGGCCGGCCAAGGGGAGGATGGCTGGCTCCACTTTGCAGCGTCTCGAGCTCATCTTTGCGTGGAAGCTACGTCAACCGACACTCTTGCGTACAACCGACGCCTCGGCCAAATACCGACCTCTAGCTAGTATAAATAGAGAGCCACACCCTCACTCTCAACACACACCAAGGAGTTCTCTTCTCTCATTCTTAGTTTCTAGAGTAGGTTAGGTAGTTGGGAGTTAGAGTCGAGTCGAGCTTGTCTCGGGATTCCGTAGTCGTAATCGGAAGTCGGTATAAGCTCTTGTATCTTTCCTTTGACATTTATCAATATAGTTATCTTCTTTATCTTTTCGAGTCAATTTTACTTTCCGCATTTATTTATCTTCTCAATTTATCTTACTTGTGTGCGGAAGTAAGTTCCTCTAGCTTAGGCTTTGTATCTTTCTTGTTTATCGGGATCTTACCTTACGGGTTTTCTCGCCCGAACTAGGGAACTCAAGTTAGGTCCCTATGTTGAGGGGATTTCTCTTGCCTGCAACAAGAGAAATCCTAACACCGATAACGAACGTGGTGTCCGAGCTTAGTGTTAGCTAGAAAGTGTGTTCCACCCTACAGTACCGTTGTGGTAGGCGGCAGGTGGTGACAGCCCTGTTCGTCCCTTGTAGTCCACCACGTTCGGGTGTTTTCATAGTAGTAGTTGCAGGTTGTCGTTGGACTGTCTCATCCCTTTCTGTAGTCCTTTTTCTTCCAGCCGCCGAAGTAAGCTCTAGGTTCCCGATAACTAATTATAAGCAGGGTTTAGTTTAGAGAGGCTAGCTCGATAGTTTAGAAGTGTTTCAGGAGTCTTTCTCGCTCGTTGCCCTCCCAGCTACTTACCTCTCTAAGGATTAGAGTCTCCTGTGTCAGACGATCATTGTTGGCCATTATCTTATCTTATCTATCAGGCTTACCCCCACTAAATTAGTCGGTTGATATCTCTAGTAAAGTTTGTCATTCAATTCTTCGATACTCTTTATCCATAGTGCTTCCCTGAGGAAAATTATGATACCCTAGAATACTCCAAGGTGAAGTGCTACAATGGTGATTCTGTGCGCTTGCGGAATCTATATTCTATTGAGCCTAAGAAACACCAACACTTATCCTTCCCATACCAGTGTGTGTGTCCTTGGACGAGCCTGAACCCGTAGATAGTATACTCACATTCCCCAATGGATACGATACCCTGAAATACTCTTGGGTGAAAGCTACAGCGGTATCCGTGCACTTGCGGATTTTATTCGTGACGTTACAAGGTACCAACATATGGCCCGGTACTAATATGCAGACATTAGTACCAGTACTGACTCCCCGAGGACTAATGGTGAGGTCATGGTTCGACTTGGTACAAATAACTGAACATCAGTACCGGGTCGGGCGAAGTGCAATAGCCCTCTATTTAGATCGGCCGTTGCAGCCCTCTACAACAATGGGCGGTATATTTGCCTTGGATCAAAGGCTAGTTCTCTAGTAGTGCGAACACCAAAAAAAACCAAGATTTTAGTTCGGTTTTAGTTTTGTTCGATTTGATTTGTGGGTTTTCGGTGTAAAAGTGCCCACCCCTATTGACATCCATCGAGATGACCAGGGTTGCAATAGTGGTGAGATGGATGATATGCCTTCAACTTCAAATTCATCATGAAGAACAGTGGTCTTACAACTGAGTTTAGCTACCTTTACACTGCGCAAGATGGCAAATGCAAGGGCGGATCCAACATCACGGCAACCATCAAGCAGTATGACGACTTGCCAGTGAACAAGGAGGCGGCTCTTATGAAGGCTCTAGCCAACCAGCCTGTGTCAGTGGCGGTAGATGGAGGACACATGACATTTGAGTTCTACTCAGGTGGTGTGATGATCGGCTCTTGCGGCACAGGCCTGGACCGTGGCATTGTAGCTATTGGTTACACTACTCCAGCGCCCCCATCACCGCTGGTTAAAAATGGGTATCACCACTATTTTGGGGGTGTTGGATTTAAGTCGTGGTGATAGAGGGGCCATCCGTGCCAGTTCATAAACCGTTGGTTATGAGTGTGCCAACCATTCGTGATGAGTGCTCATCACTGCGAGTGCCAGTTTATAGCTAGAACCGTCGGTGATGGGAATATCAACACCACTGTTTAAGATACGAACCGACGGTGATGAGCATTCATCACTAACGGTTTGAATCGGCAGTGAAGACCTTTTTCCCATAAAAATATATTCATATAATAATATTGCACCATTTGTACAACATATATAATATGTAATTATATCAGCAGAATTCAATCATATGAGCTCATACATCGATATATCAAGATTAAAATAAAGAGTCTATACATCCAGATTAAAATAAAGAGTCCATACATAGAGATTAAAACAAAGAGTCCATACACCAAATATATTACAATGTTCGATAAGAACGATACGATCTATGCATTACACCTATAGATTATGCTTAGCTCCTGGCTTCACAACGGTCACTACGGCCAGCAACTTTGAAACCGGCGGTCCGGTTCATTTTGAATTGGCGGTGATAGCCCGTTTGCAATTACTAGTTCTCTAGTAGTGTTAATGTGTTATAGAAAGGATAGTGACAACACCAAGTATTGGCTGATGAAGAATTCTTGGGGTACAACCTGGGGTGAGAATGCATGGATTGTTGAGAATGGAAAAAGACATCTTGAAATTTTCAAAAACAAAAAGAGAAGGACATCTTGATCCGCTAAGAGGGGAATGTGTGACCTTTCCATTAAGCCGTTCCACTATATCGAATAGGCAGCTTCGAATGCCTACAAGGGATCCATGGCGCTGACAGAAGGAAGCGGGAGGCAGTTTGCTTGATGCAAATATGTTGACTTGTTGCTGCTGGATTGTCTAGTATATATATTGATTGTAAATCTAGCCTACAAGTTGTTGGATTCCAAGGGTTTGGCTACTAAGCTATTTCTTTGGAAAGCTCCTACTAAGATTAGAAATTCCCCGATAAAGCTGTTGGTGCTGGGTAAACTCATATTGGCTAAAGTGAAAAAGAAGAAAATGGTAGAGAAATTCGGCTTGGTGCTCACTAAACCTCCATAATATCTAACAAGTCGAGTCTTATGTCGGTCATATAGAATACCAACACATAGAAAAAGGGCTAAAGAAACCAGTCCATGATTTAACATAAGTAAAATGCTATACCTCCAATTCCCTGTATGCATATCCTGTGGTTTCCCCAGTGGAAGGAGCATCATGTTCATTTGCTCCAAACAAAACATACATATTTTTATCTTGAACAAAACATACATGGATATAAAGAAACGGATGTTTCATAATTAAAATTATTGTATGCTCCTAATGTTACACGGTTATTAAATAGATAAGGTACATGT
Organism: Panicum virgatum; assembly: GCF_016808335.1. Lineage (NCBI taxonomy): Eukaryota > Viridiplantae > Streptophyta > Magnoliopsida > Poales > Poaceae > Panicum > Panicum virgatum. The sequence goes on from NC_053151.1 coordinate 17,787,746, forward strand.
AAGAAGATCTATGAGCTCCTTGTCCTTGTAGAGCACAGAGGCTCTTCACATTTAAATACGAGACACACAGGTGCTAGTGATAGCACTTAAAATGTGAATTGCTGAGTGCTGACACAACAAAATAACAATATGTGTTTAGTCTCCCACAACATTTTGGAAGACAATGCCACAAGGACTAAAGACTGGTTATGCTCCCAAAGACATTCCGTATCACTGGATGTTTTTATCATTTAACATGATGAATACTTCGCCGCAAATTCGGCTATATTCTTGCTTGAGCTCCCTCCTTTCTGCATTGCCTCCTTGGCCTTCTGCATCCACTTAGTGGCGTTCCTCCTAATCTCATCCTTCCTATCCCCATCCATCACTTCCTTGATACACCGTTCAACCTCATACCTTGTCACCAAGCCTTTCTCATCCTTGCGCACTCGCAAGCCCGTACCCCACATGCTCTCCATGTATTTTGATATGGTTGCCTGGTCTGCCCAATGTGGCATTGCGACCATTGGCATGCCATTAGCTATTGCCTCAAGTGTTGAGTTCCATCCGCAGTGTGTGAAGAAACATCCTTCACATTCATAATAGTTGAATTAATCGTTGGTAAAAACATGAACATAACTAAGTTTTAGTTGCTAATATGGTCAATTCAGTTCATTTTTAGTTGGTGGTCAGTTCAGTTCACTAATTGTTTTTTTTTGCTTAATAAGAATGTTGAGGGTTTAATTTTGTACCTGCAGCCTTGTGTGCCAGGACCTCAAGTTGGGGGCACCACGAAACAATAAGGCCATGTTCCTTGCACTTTTCACGGAGTTGATCTGACAACTTGTGTTCTTCATTTGACCTCACAACCCAAAGAAACGGTTTGCCAGAATTGCAGAGTCCATTGCCAAGCTCCTCCAACTGTGTTTCGTCGTATTCAGATACAGTCCCATAGGATACAAGGACAACGGAGCAAGGAGCCTGCTTGTCAAGCCAAGCCATACACGAGACAGTGGTGGTGAATAGGTCGAAGCCGTATGTCTTGTTTGACGGAAGACGCTCATCATCCAGAAAGAATGATGGCAAGCATGGTCCGATCGCCTTTGCGCGCCATGTTTGCTCCATGTAATCTGCCTCCTGCTCATGAGTTAACAAAGAAAGCATGTCAATAATCTCGTGAATTGTGAAGTCCATTGCAAGGCAGAGCATGTGCAGTCAGTAGCCGATTTTTTTGTTTTTGTGTGTCTTGAGCAAAACAACAAACAGGTGGCCAGCAATACCACGCTCACCTTTGGTTCGATGTCGCGGAACGAGTTGACGAGCACGTCGTCGGCGTCCTCCAGCCCCTCGAACTGCCGCAGCAACGTCTGAGTGATCGCGGGGCACCAGTCAGGTTTCGCGGCGAACGGCGGCACGTCGTCGGGCCCAAGCTCGACGCCGAGCAGGCCCCGCCTGGACAGCTCGGCGCCATCCGTGACCGGCAGCGCGAGCCGCCCCGCCCACAGCTCGCCGTAGATGAGGTCCACGGAGCACGGCTGCGACAGGAACGCCGCAGCCGCGACGCCCGCCGCCTGCGCCACCCGCCGCGCCCACGGGAGGTGCGGGTCGTAGACCAGCACGCGGACGGGCCGGCCCTCGGCGGCCTCGGAGCGGAGCAGCTCCGCCAGCGTCTCCGAACCGACGGCCTCGAGGCGGCGGCAGTACTCGGCGAGGTCGGGGCACGCGGCCATGCCGCCGTCATTGAAGCCGTCGGAAATGGCGGCGACGCGGAAGGGGCTGGGCGGGGGCCGAGCCGTGGTGGAGAGGACGTAGCGGGTGGTGACCAGCGTGGGGCGGAGGCCGTGGTACGCGAGGCGGCGGCCGAGCTGGAGCATCGGGTTGGTGTGGCCCTGTGCGCCCGGTACCGGCAGGAGCAGCACGTGCGCGCCGCGGCGGGTGTGGGTCTCCTCGTTGGAGGCGGCAGCGGAGGAGGAGGAGGAGGAGGAAGGCGAGGTGGTGCTGGCGCTCGGGCTCCCCATGGCGCATTGGTTCGGCTGGCTTCTTGCGTCGGTGAGGTATGTAGACGGCGGTGGGATCGGAGGCTAAATAGTGGTGGATGCCGGGCAGTGGCGTGGCGCGCAAGGTTCTTGTGCGTGGACTGATTGGATGCTCCTTTGACTTGTGGGCGTCCTCCACTTCGTTGTTGCTTCCTCCATCACTTGGGGCCTTGGTTGTTGCTTCCTCCATCACTTGGGGCCTTGGTCTACACGCAACACAACATACCAGCACGTTGGTAGGCGCCGCCTTCATAGCTTTAGCTTGTTGAGTAAATTCCCCACGTGCTATTGGAAATTATAGCCATTCTCTCTATACCAACATACCGTCGAAATATAGATGATCTATTCAATGTTATTATATATAATTTTTCATCCCTTATATGCTATTGGTGTTATATTTAGAAGTAACACCGTTAAAATTACTATTATATCTAGAAGTAACACCACTAAAAGTACTCACGTCTGTTCATCTTCGTTCTTCCATTATCCTTAATCACTGGCCACATCTCAACCCGCTAATGGTCTAAAAACCAAATCATTTTTTCAATAGCTGTCAACACACCCCACCCCATTCTATTTTTTTCATCCTTAAAAACTAATCCAATCCAGACCATATATAGATTTGCACCCATATCAAACCAAATCATTTCCTCAACCCGATTCCACACTAATTAAGAATCATTGTCTTCTGCCACCTCTGCCGTTGCATGCCTATTATAACTATGGCTGGGCATATTATCCGAAATCCATACCCAAAAAACTAAAGCCCAAAAAATCCAATCACTACTTCGAGTAGCAGTCATTTACCAATGTTGTATCAAAAGCAACGGGCCGCACATGATGCCTTGTACCGCTATAATTTCGTATCCAATTGGAATCTGCAAAAATACTTCACAATAGCTAGAATGTGAATCAAGTCTCTTAACTGCTATCTCCAACCCATCAGAAAACTTGCCTGGGAGAGAAGTTCAAATAAAGTTCGAGTTTGCTTTTCAATTTATATTTAGACACTTGACTATTGATGCGACCACAAAAGACACAGCTAGTATCTAGTTACCAAGATACACACGAGAACACAAAGCAGCTGCCAACAAATCCTTCACTTTTAGAAAAAAAATAGTTCTGGCCCCTTTGGCGCAGAGACCTCTACCAAAACATATATAATGGTTAATTTGAATTTTATCGTTAATAATTATGATCCGTTACCACTCCTGCTCGTGCTGAGTTATTCACCCAACCCGTTCCTCATCAACATTCCAAAACCATGGGCAGCAAGAGCGCCGGCGCCGCCTCGTCTTCATCCACCTCCGCCACCGTCCAGCACGAGGCCGGCGGCGCGCACGTCCTGCTGCTGCCGTACCCAGGGGCGCAGGGCCACACCAACCCTCTGCTCCAGTTCGGCCGCCGCCTCGCATACCTCGGGCTCCGCCCCACGCTCGTCTGTTCGCGGTACGTTCTCTCCACCACCCCGCCACCAGGGGAGCCCTTCAGGGTGGCCGCCATCTCCGACGGCTTCGACGACGGCGGGGCAGCCTCGTGCCCCGACCTCAGCGAGTACTGGCGCCAGCTGCAGGCCGTCGGCTCCGAGACGCTGGCGGAGCTGCTCCGGTCCGAGGCCTCCGAGGGGCGGCCCGTGCGCGTGCTGGTTTACGACCCGCACCTGGCGTGGGCGCGCCGGGTGGCGAAGGCGGCCGGCGTGGCGGCCGCAGCGTTCCTATCGCAGCCGTGCTCCGTGGACATCGTCTACGGCGAGGTGTGGGCGGGGCGGCTGGAGCTGCCCGTGACGGACGGGAGAGAGCTGTTCGCGCGCGGGCTGCTGGGAGTCGAGCTCGGGTCCGACGACGTGCCGCCGTTCGCCGCGAGGCCGGACTGTTTCCCGGTGTTCATTGAGGCGTCCGTCAGGCAATTCGAGGGGCTGGAGGAGGCCGACGACGTGCTCGTCAACTCATTCCACGCCATCGAACCCAAGGTGAGGCCCGCAACCTGTTTGTTGTATTGTTCATGTGAGTTTCGGGTGCTGTTTGCCCCTGCTCTGCTTTTCTGCAGATACAAACACCAAGATGCTTCCGCGATCACATTTATTTACTCAATAATCTATGATTACTCATCTATGAGGGGTGATTCTTTTAGTTCACTTCACTGTCATAAGATTGTTCTTATTATTTGCGTTGCTAATGGAGCAGGAGGAAGATTATATGGCACTGACATGGCGTGCAAAGACAATAGGCCCATCCTTGCCATCATTTTATCTTGACGATGACCGTTTGCCGTTCAACAAGACTTATGGTTTCAACCTCTTCAGCAGCAACGTGTCATGCCTGGCTTGGCTTGACAAGCAGCTTCCATGCTCTGTAGTCCTTGTATCGTATGGGACCGTATCTGACTACGACGAAGCACAGTTAGAAGAGCTTGGCAATGGGTTGTGCAATTCTGGAAAACCCTTCCTTTGGGTTGTGAGGGCAAATGAAGAACACAAGTTGTCTGATGAACTCCGTAATAAGTGCGAACAACATGGCCTTATTGTTTCTTGGTGCAACCAGTTAGATGTCCTAGCACATAAAGCCACAGGTACGGAAAATGATTGCTCCCATATGTACAAAGGAAAAGACAAACTAATTAGCAATTTAAAAAGTGGCCTGTTAGAAGTGTCTTCAAGAAGGAACTCGTGTTGCTTATGCACCGGGTTGAAAACAAACATAAAATTCTGTTAGAAGAATGGATAGCCCTCTTTGGATAGTTGCTCAGATCTTTTTTATTTTGTTCGTTGTTTCTTAAGTTTCATGTAGTAAAAATTTGTCACCTTTTTTAATTTACAAATATAATCAGCCGGGGATCCTAATCCCCTCATGTTTCATAAAAAAGTAAAAATATGGTGATGTCCTATTTACATGCAGGCTGTTTCTTCACCCACTGCGGATGGAACTCGACATTGGAAGCAATTGTTAATGGTGTGCCAATGGTGGCAATACCACACTGGGCAGACCAGCCAACCATATCAAAATACATGGAGAGTGTGTGGGGCTTGGGCGTCCGGGTGCGCAAGGATGAGAAAGGCTTAGTGACGAGAGACGAGGTGGAAAGGTGCATTAAGGAGGTTATGGATGGGGATAGGAAGGATAAGTACAGGACGAATGCCACCATGTGGATGCAAAAGGCCAAGGAAGCTATGCAAAAAGGAGGGAACTCAGACAAGAATATTGCTGAATTTGCCTCAAAGTATTCATCAAGCCATTGTCAATGATATATAACGACACCGCATTATAGTTCATAATTTTGTGGATATGTACATTTATGTTAATAATAATTGTCTATTAGGATTGTAAGTGCTACTTGCCTACATTAATTTGTTTCTCAGCTCTCATCGATCTTCCAGACCTTAAATATGTATATTTTAGACAACCTTTGAATTTGGAAGTTCCATAGCTTGCTCTGGATTATTTATTTTTTTGGAAAAGGAGCTTGCTCTGGAAATGCCACGGGCTTATTCGCTTTCAACACAGTAAGAGAAAAAAAAGATGCATTTATTAAAAGTCAGTAGCAACTAAACGGGTACCCAAAAACAAAGCGTGAAGACGTGAAGTAGGTCTGGGTTGACCGGGCAATGTGCTTCCATTTTGTTCGAACAACACAAGCTCGTGTTGCATCCATATTAGGCCAATTTCAATGGGAGTTTCATGAAGAGTTTCATAATATTAAATAGCTGACATGACAAGAAAAGAGAAGGCTGGAGTTTCATGACATGTGAGGAGAGTTTTATCACCATAAAACTCATCTGATACAGTTATCTAGTTTTCAATCTTGGTAATCGTACCCATAAAACTCCTACTGGGACTGGCCTTATTTGCTGGAAGATGGGAATAATCCTTGTCTCGCTGTCTTGTCACGTGTCAGAAGCTCCGCGCTGGGGAAAAAAAGACTCCGGGCTGGTTGGATCGATTGCTTGGAAGAAAACTAGTGCGCGAGTTTGGGAACGTGAGACGTACGCTTTGGTTACAGCTGAAAACGACCACTGTTTGTGTGCAGAGTTCTCATCTATGCAAAAAGATTAATTTCCCTTGTGGATCGTAGGGAGAATTATACTGCGAATTTTTAAAGATGGTACTAAAGGACTTCGTTGGGGGTTTCCACCAGATGTTCCGTACCAAATGGGGCATCACCAAGTTTAATTTGAATGCAATCTAATTAATATACTTCTTTTGATCATACTTCTTTTTACATAGATCCAACAAGCTAAGTTTTACATAGATCCAACAAGCTAAGTGTACTAATATTTACAGTGAACTTTGGATTATACTTCTTTTGCAATCAGGCATGAAAATCAAGTAATTTCTTTTAAGTTTAACCAAGGACAACAATGCCCATAACTAAATATAGTAGTCGTATTGGCAGTTCTAGGCTTCTAGCACAGTTATTTCCTCTCGCTTCCCGTCTCTTCCAGAGCTACAGGAGGGAGAGGTGAAAGCAAGGCGGAAGCGGTGCCGGGGCCGATTCCGCTGCCTCCTCTTCTTCTCCGGCGTCCTCGCCGGCGCCGGAGAAGAAGGGGAGCGGCAAGTTGGTCGGCGGCTGTGAATACTAGCTAGGTCTGTAGATCTAGGGTAGTCTAGGTTTTCCCCACGGCGATATGCTCGTCTGGGGACTTTTGTTTCCCGTCGGCGGCGGTTCTCCGGCGTTCGGCGTGGAAGGATCTCCTCTGTAGCGGCTTGGATGCTGCTTGGAGGTCGTTCTACCAGTGCGGCGGCGCCAGCGAGCGACGTCGTGGAGGGGAGGAGGACGGTTCTGGAGCCAGATCTGGCCCCGGAGCGAGCGCCTTCGTCTTCCATGGCGGCTTCCCCGTCTTCGTTGGCTCCGTCTGCATGAGGTTAGTTGTGATCTTCCTCTTTGCGGTGGGGAATGATCTCTTGTGCTCCCTTGTGGGCTCTTTGTTCCAGGTTGGTATCTTTGGTGCCGACGGCAAATTTGCTGCTGGGCTTCTGCTCCTCCGTGGAGCGAGCGCCAGCTTCGTCTTCGGCTGCCCATGGGGTCTGCTGGAGGTGCCGATGCTGCTGTTGTTCTCCTTCAAGGTGCCGGATCTGGGCTCTGGTTCTCACAGGAGGTGGAGAGAAGGGGTGCGATGGGGAAGCTTGATGGCCGATGCTCTCTTCCGGAGGATTTCTTGCGGTTTACCTCTGGGTGTCGGCTTCTTCATCTGGTTTTGTGGCGTGGATGTCGGTGGTGCGGTCTGGAGCGCAGGGATGGAGCTTGACGAGAAGATCAGGCGGCCTGACCTGAGGAAGAAGATGAAGGGCTTTTTTCTATATTTAAATCTTGTAAGGGCCCTTTTGCAAAAGGGATGCACTTGTACTCGGATATGTTTCCTTCAATGAGATGTTTCCCTTATCGCAAAAAAAAAAACAATGCCCATAACTATCATGTTACTGATATGATGACACGTGGCCGTATATTGTCCAATGTTGAATTATATTTATTTACCACATGTTCCAAAGGAAGACTATGCCATCATTTTGAAATGAACATATATTTCCTGAACAGAGCAGGGCAGAAAAGAGTTGATCTGCACCAGCTGGTAATAAAGCCTGCATAATTGTGCCTTTAGACTGACAAAAACTTGCTGCAAACTTTGCAACACTCTTAGAGCAAGTATTATGGTGGGCTATAAGCAGACAGAATGTTGAGACAAAGGAGAGAAAATAGGGGGAGAGAGAGGAGAAGTGGGCTCTCTCTCGCTCTCTCTCGGTTGTACATGGTTCTTCGCCCTTTGATATAAAGGGAAGAGAACAGAGAGGACGAGGAGAGAGCTCTAGATGATCAAACGCACGACTGATCACACCATCGGAGCATATGAGCGCACTCTCGCCGCTGGGAAAGGGGCAGGCGGAACTCCGGGCAGTTATCACCGGCAACTGCCCTAACCAGACGAGAGCCATGAACACAGTTTCTTCCCACCGACCCTAGAGACTTGGGGCGCTCATTTCTCTCTCGACCGATTGTAACCTCTTACTACAAACCAGTCCATGATATGAGAGCAACACGAACTGGACGTAGGGTATTACACCTCCGGGCGGCCCAAACTAGTATAAATCCTTGTGTCTTCCTGCATTACCATCCGCCACTAAATGCACATCCACGAGAATCACTAGCCAGTGCTAAAAAACACCGACATAAGTTGTTTAATATCCCAAAATTTAATTTTTTAAGTTTTAATTTTAAAATCTATAGATTTACAGCAATATTTTGCGGCTCTAAACAATTTTAATTTAGAAACTTTTCAACTACAAAGTTATAGGTCGCGTCGAGGGCTACACTTTTGATATAAAGTTTGTCTTCATTGATTTGTTCGGCTGGCTTGTCAGCCAAATAGCCAGCAATGTTTTAGTCTCTCACCAAATCAGCACCAGCCACCACCCATCTGCTAGCCAGCAATACTTTTCTCTCATAACAAATCAGCACCAGCCACCAGCCAGAGCCAGCCAAACAGAGTGTAGAGTTTTTAGATCTAATTGTTCTGATCTAGATGAGATTCAAAATAAGTGTAGGGACCGGGATGACACAATTGAACAAGTTTGAGGACCTAAACGGGTAATTTCTAAGTTGCAGTTGTATATGGCACAAATGAGGAGCATACTTGCAGTTGCATCTTTTCATAGCATCATGTGCATTCTTGTTATAAGCATGTGCATCGAGCCAGGTCGGTGAGAAAGTCATATAACTATTCCGGAGTGCTCTTAAGCCAGGTCGGAGAGAAAGTTATATGACTATTCTGGAGTGCTCTTGTGGATTATGTCGCCGGTTACTAGCCGCGACCATACCGGTACAACATCGTACGTTGCCCGAGGAGGGGTACGATGCAGCTTCATACCTTGTTGGGTATGGAGGCAGTGGACATGGCATATGCATTGCATTACATGCATCGTGGTTTATCTTTGTCATGGATGTGTATTTGAGGTTGTTCTCAATTTTATTCTGAAGTTCATAAGTGGTTTTGTTTATTTATATATTTAATGTAAGGATGACATTCTTTAATATTCAGATTTATCTTTCCTATCATATCTCTATGTTTAAATTATTGTTTAATGAACTTGTAGTTTAAATAACTTGTTAAAGCAGTCTGCTTGCTGAGATTTATTCTCACACCCCTTTATCGTTCCAGGTAATTTAGTGGGTGCTTGGCTTGAAGGGACGAGATTAGCAACACGACACCACATCTTTGTTAATGATGTTTTATAATAATAATGACAAATTTTGTCTGCTGTAATGAGTTTTTTTAGTAGACCTTGTGTAGTTTTTTTTACTTGGCTTCATAAGTATGAGTGTGGATGTAATTTGCTATTTATCTTTTTGTTTAATTGAATTTCCTCTTTAAATGCTACAGTTTGGTTCATCTTTACATATCATTTATGTGGTTGCTTCCGTGCTTTACTCTGTTTGTGGGGTTAGGTTATTGAGTTTTTCACACTCCAGCTTGTGGAAGGGTGTTGAGTGCCATCTTAGGCTTTGTGGCGCCTGGGGTGTTACAAGTAGGCCCCGCCCGTCAGCTCCGCCTTCCCCGCCACGCCAGGCTTGGACTCGAGCCCGAGTCCGGCCATGCCCCGCGCCATGCGTGTTCGGCCCCGACACACACGCCAAGGCCCCTTTCTGGCCCTTATAAAAGGCGTCGCGACCCTCCTTGACCCTTTTCCGAAGTTGCAGCCGCCGCTGCCACCTTGCTCGAGCTCGGAGCCGCCACCGCTATCCCACCGCTCCGCCGCCGTTCCTCGACGACTTCGCCGCCCCGTGGTTCGCGACGTGGTGAGGATGCTCACTGGCCTCTTTTCCCCTCTTTACTCTCTTTGTCTCGTGCGGGTTTCCTCGCTGGAGCAAGCTCCCTCCACCCGCGCCGCTTCTCGCTGTCGCGCATCTTGCTCCGTCCCCTACCTCGTCGAGCCGTTGCTCTAATTGAGTTCGCGGCCTCACACTCTTGCTTCCCAACCCAAACCCTAGCCGAATCCATGCTCGCACGGCCATTTTGGCCAACGCCGGCGAGTCCGCCGCCGCCGCAGCTCATCGCTGGTGACGGCGTCGCCGCCGCATAGCCCCTTCTCCTCTAAGCCGCCAGACCCAGATCTATTTCAACCTGAGTCAACCGAACCAGATACCGGTCAACCCCGGTGTTTTTGCAAAAGAGACCCACAATTTCCTTTAAATCAACCCGCCACCCATAGCAATTCAAAATTATTTACAAAATAGCCCTTTTATCATCTTTTTAACCCCTGCGCTTTCATAAAACATGCGATTTCCAGTAGTGGTTCTTCTCCCTATGATATAAAGGGAAGAGGATAGAGAGGACGAGGAGAGAACTCTGGATGATCAAACACACGACTGATCACACCACCAGAGCACACGAGCACACTCTCACCGCTGGGAAAGAGGCAGGTGGAACTCCGAGCAGTTCTCACCAGCAACTGCCCTAACCAGACGAGAGTCACGAACACGCTTTCTTCCTACCGATCCTATAGACATGGGGCACTCGTTCCTCTCTCGACTGATTGTAACCTCCTACTACAAACTAGTTCAAGATACGCGAGCAGCACGAACTGGACGTAGGGTATTACGCCTCTGGGCGGCCCAAACCAGTATAAATCATTGTGTCTTCCTACATTACCATCCGCCACTAAACGCACATCCACGAGAATCACTAGCCGGTACTAAAAAACATCGACAGAAGTCGTTTAATATCCCAAAATTTAATTTTTAAGTTTTAAGGTCAAAATCTATAGATTTAAAGAAATATTTTGCGGCCCTAAACAGTTTTAATTTAGAAACTTTTCAACTACAAAGTTATAGATCGCATCGAGGGCTACAATTTTGATATAAAGTTTATCTTCATTGCTCTGTTCGGCTGGCTTGTCAGCCAAATAGTCAATAATGTTTTTCTCTCTCACCAAATCAGCACCAGCCACCAGCCATCTGCTAGCCAGCAGTATTTTTCTCTCATAACAAATTAGCACCAGCCACCAGCCACAGCCAGCTGAACAGAGTGTAGAGTTTTTAGATCTTATTGTTCTGATCTAGATGAGATTCAAAATAAGTTTAGGGACCGAGATAACACAACTGAACAAGTTTAAGGATCTAAACGGGTAATTTCTAAATTTAGGGACCGAGATAACAAAGCCGAACAAGTTTGAGACCATAAACGGTCGATTTGCAAGTTTAGAGACCATGATGATACAATCGAACAAGTTTAGGGACCGGTGATGGACTTTACTCAAATGAAACTTAAAACCTGTACATCAATTGTTCAAACCCATCCAATGCAAAATTTAAGTCCCTCGATGTAATTAAAATAAGAAACTAAATCCCTAGAAGAAGAGAAAAAATCTCGAGATACCACTATAACTAAATAGTTGATGGTTCAATTGATTAAAAAATGATGTAGATACTTAGCTCGCAATATTATGTGATTATTAAGTTAGGTTATGTAGCTATCTGTATGAGCATGAAATACTTCAACAAGATCAAACAATGCAGTATTCAAATATATATCGTTATATTTATAAAATTCAAAAGCATAGTAAAAATTACAATTATATCTGTAGGGCAAGATACATAAAGAACAAACAGGAGTATGAGTACACAAGGCACGTAGTTATTCAATATGCATAGATATTTGGGGCAGTAATCACTTCATTTTCTACTCAGTGGGGTAGGAGGGCTTCATGGCAAGGCCACACATGCCCCGTTTGTCAGAAATGTCCTTCTCCATTCTCAGGAATCCCTTCTCTCCCCATGTGGTACCCCATGAGTTCTTCAAAAGCCAATACTTTGTGCCATCACTCTCCACGCCATACCCAATTGCAGCGATCCCATGGTCAAGTTCAGTGCCGCAGGAGCCAGTCATCACACCACCAGAATAAAACATAAACGTTCTGTCACCTGCATCGACGGCAACGGACACGGGTTGATTGGCCACTGCCTTCATGAGTGCAGCCTCGTTGTTGGCTGGCACATCCTCGTAACCTTTGATGGTTGCAGCGCTCTTGGATCCACCCTTGCACTTGCCATCCACTGCCTTGTATGGATAGCTGGACTCTGTTGTGAGCCCTCTGTTCTTGATGACAAATTCAAAGGCACTGTCCATCCAGCCGCCTTCGCAGCCCTCGTCCATGCTGTGGATGTCACAATCTACCAGTTCTTGCTCGGCGAGTGAGATGAGGTTGCCGGTGCTCAGCTTGACAATGCCCTCCATGGCGGCTACAGCCGAGAATGCCCAGCAGCAACCTACAGTTAATCGTGCCATTGTACATGTCATCATCACTAGCTAACTCAAAAATTCATATCACAAAAATAAGAATTTACCATGATCAATCATAAATGATGTACATACCACATTGGCCTTGGTTCTTGATCGGTGTGACGGCTCCCTTGGTCCTCCAGTCCACGGCTGTTGGAAGCTCATTGACACTAATGTTCTCATACTTGAATCCAGTTGGAACCCTTGTCGAAATTGGTTTCAAACCTTTGTTCACTTTGGTCGCTTTGAACTCATCGATGGTGAGGTCAGCAAACTGGTTGACAGCAAGCCAGAACTTGGTGTTCCCAGCATTGAACGACTCAATGAACGCAACATTATCCTTGAACACCTCAAACCGCTGCGCCTTCTCAGCTGAGTCCTTGTAGACACGGCCATACTCTGCCATCCACCTCTCGTGTCTCTCCACCATGGCTGCATCGCTCAGCTCACGAGCCGCTAGGACAGAACTACACAAGAAGGTGCAGACAAGGATGGCAATGAGGAAAGCCGTCTTGGAGATGGCCATGATCAGTTCTGCTGAGTTTGCTAATGGTTCCTGTTGCTTTTCTACTCTAGCTTGCTATGGATTGTGGAATGGAGGAGGGTGGCATGTCTTTATATAGCCATCCTAAAGGCGCAACGCGTACTTCGGTGAAGTTATGGCGCTTCTAAAATACTGCTACTACAATGACTGCAGCGTGCAGGTCAAGTTAATTATGTGTTATATATATATATATATATATATATATATATATATATATATATATATATATATATATATTCTTGTTCTTGCTGGACAAACGTATGGTATCTGTTGAGAGTGACCCATAATCTCAGGTAAATGATCATAGAATGCAGTGTGACACGTCTATAAAATGAAATTGATAGTTTGGATATTAATATATATAAATTCTGTCATTGATGACCAAAAGCAAGCTGAAAGGAAAAGCAAAGGTCTGTATGAACAAAAACTGTTAATTGCAAGCACCGGATATATAGGAAGAGACAAATAAATATAGGTAGAAGACTATTCGCACCACCTACCATGGATAATCGTATTGTAATTGTTACTCTATTTAAGGAGGAAACTAGTCAGAACTATAATTCTTATATTAAAATGCTAGCAAATTTTTCAAATTTTAATGAAAAAAATGAATAAGGTCCCTTACATATATGCCAATGAATACCAAAAATGAATACCACTGAATATATATTCCACTCCCACTTGAGTCTGAATACTAGCTATTACCTTGTCATTTTTTTTGAAATAGGAAACTTTATTGATTTCAGAAATGTTACATCAAGAACATTATACTTGTCTGTGTTTGCATGTTACTAGCTGCTATCTTTTACTTATTTGTGATGTTCGTCATGATGTGCCCGTTCCGACTGTAGATCCAGGTCTTTCTCACCGTACCCTGTATGCTTGGTTGCATGTTTATTTATGTATATGTACCGATTTGTGATGTGTAAGCACGCATTCGAAGATATTAAAATAATATCATCGGTCGATTTCTTCACAACATGTGATTCGATGACTCATTTTGATCTGCAAATAATGATCCTTTTTGTTGTAGTGAATTAAACACACTATCATGCCCAGGTGTTTAGAGGCGCCGCAGGTGATGTTCATCTAGTCTTATACATGATCAGACAAGAAGGCATATGCTAGATCGACACTGGTGTGCGTAGTTTAGGTTGTTTGTTTGTCATGTAAATAACACCCTTTTGGTTGCTGCAGGCGTGTAATATAGCGCTTGTGTGATTGGCTGGGTGGCGAGTTAGCTCGTGTTGTATTACAAACTCTTATTTCTTCTTAATATAAAGATGCGCAGCTCTACTGCATATTCGACACAAAAAAAACACAATATAATTCTTCATATTAAGATTATTTCGTAGGACATGCTAGAATTACTTTCTGATGAGTATTTAGTTCATATAAAAAGACGAGGTGATGATCTGCACAGTGCAGGGTGGAGCTTCATCTCACATGTACAGTCAATCTTTACAGTATCTTTACAGCCTTAATTATTATATGAACTTCATCTCACACAATCGTACAAACCTTGTTACAGATGGAAATAAACATATCCAGGTGATGGTTTTAAAAAGACGTGAACTCTGACGACAATTTCTACTAGCTAGCTAGCTATAGTGTTCGGTGCTTCAGACAGACACAGCTATGCTGTCGGGTAGGAAGGCTGCATGGCGAGGCCGCACAAGCCCTCCTCATCTGCAATGTCCCTCTCCATTCGGATGTAGCCGCCTTCACCCCACGACGTGCCCCACGAGTTCTTCATGATCCAGTACTTGGTGCCGTCACTCGCCACGCCGTACCCGACGGCGGCGATCCCGTGGTCGAGCTCCGTGCCACACGTGCCGGAGAGGACGCCGCCCTTGTAGAACCGGAAGTGGGAGTCCCCTCCGTCGACGGCGACCGACACCGGCTGGTTGGCCACCGCCTTGCGCAGGGATGCCTCGTCGTTGGCCGGCACGTCCTCGTACCCCTTGATGGACGCGGCGTCGTTGGACGCCTTGCTGGAGTCGCAGGTGCCGTCGGAGGCGGTGTACGGGTAGTTGCTCTCGGTGGTGAGGCCGCCGTTGTCGATGATGAACTGGAAGGCGTCATCCATCTCGCCGCCGTTGCAGCCCATGTCCATGCCGTTGACGTCGCAGTCCACGAGCTCCTGCTCCGACAGGGAGATCAGCTTCCCCGTGCTCAGCTTCACGATGCCCTCCATGGACGCCACCGTCGAGAACGCCCAGCAGCACCCTGAACCACATTACAATTTACAATTTAATTATATATATATATATATATATATATATATATATATATATGTAATCTGTTACCAAATCCTCAAAGCGATCAAATATATATACACCATCTAGTTCATTCATAATTGATTGGTCATTTGAGTTAATTACCGCATTCGCCTTGGTCCTTGATGGGCGTGACGGCGCCCTTGGCCCTCCAGTCGACGGAATCCGGGATGTCATCGAGGCTGACGTTGGCGTACCTGAACCCTGTCGTCGTCCTCCGGCCCTTGCCGCTGGCCGGCTTGTAACCGGTCCGGGTGGCCCTGAACTCGTCGTCGGTGAGGTCGGCGAACTGGTTGGCCTCCAGCCAGAACTTATGGTTCCTGGCGTTGACGGACTCGATGAGGGCGACGTTGGCCTTGAACACCTCGAGCCGCCGCGCCTTCTCGGCGGCGTCTCTGTAGACGCGGCCGTACTTGGCCATCCACTGCTCGTGCTTGGCCACTATGGCCTGGTGATCAGCGAGGTCGCGCGCCGCCATGGTACCGAGCGCGCAGGCGCAGGCGCAGGCGAGGGCAGCGGCGGCGAAGAGGAAAGCCGCCGACGAGCGACGAGTAGTCATGGCGCGCGTCGAGTATGCTAAGGATCGTGCTTTGTTGAGTGAGATGATACTACGCAGTGTTGGGAATGACATGATGTATTTATAGGTAACCGAGTTGTGAACCTTGCTAAAGATTCCTAGCAAAGCTAACATTGGTCATTGCTATGCGTGCCGTAGCAGGAGCCAGCATCTCGAATGAAGAAATGTAGGACCGAGAAATGCGACCAGAAGGGGAGTGAATGGGAGCCTTCGAAAATAATCGCGATCAAAAACTTCGGCTCACAATTCTAGAGTGCACCCCAACCCCAGAGTTCTAGGCGATGTGCAGAGTAGCTACAAGGGAGCTACACTAACACAAAACAAGCCTAGGATCCAAAGCGATCAAGCGCGGAAGCAATTGCACGAAAGCAGTGCAAGAACCAAGCAAGGTATATATCACCGGTTGATCCGACGCACACGTTTGAACGACGTCGGTTAAACCGGTGATACAGAGCCTGCAGCAAACAACCAGTGAGCACCGGTTGAACCGACGCTGGGTTTTGAACCTCGTCGGTTAAACCGGTGATCGAACGTCGGTTAAACCGACAAAATCGCAAACTCACGTCGGTGCAGTTGTCCAGAGGATCAACAAAATGCACCAAACCAAGCAATGAACCCCGGTTAAACCGATGCTCAAAAACCTCGAGCGTCGGTGTAGTTGTCCAGAGAGACAACAAAACCGAAGTAAATGAACGCCGGTTGATCCGACGTAGGCAAAACCCTATACGTCGGTCAACCGCCCAAAACTGCAAACCAAATTAGTAACGCCGGTTAAACCGACGTCGGGGAGATCAAAGCACCGGTGCAATCACACAAATTCCCAAAAACCCTAACCCGTGACAAAAGCACTCACCGGCTGATCCGACGCTCAGGAACGCCAGCGTCGGTTCAACCGGCGTTAAGGAAAAATCCTGCCCGAGCGCAGAACCTCTGTTTTCCTCTCGGCACGACCAAAAACTCGAAGATTGATCGATCAAAACAGGTCGAAAGTTCTCCAAAATTTGCAGGCACACTCACAAAGACCTTGTGAGCCTACTCACGAAAAGAATCGACGATCTACTCCATGGTTTGAGAGGAATCGACGAAGAACCGAGGAAGAACGGGGTTTTCAGGAATTTTCCAAAACTGAGTTCTTGAAGGCTCACGATCTAGATGAGTTTTAGCACAAGACTATGATGATTCTAGTCGCCAAGAAGAGCCTCAAGAACTACGGCAACAAGTGGTAGACACACCAACACGAAGAAATCAAGAACAAGGATAATTCATGCACACAGAGCTCAGTAGGACATGGAACGAACCTTGATTTCAAAGCCCCGAGGGCACAAGGAGGGATGGGCCTCCTTTCCCACGAATTCTCCTTACAAGTTCTTCAAGAATCCATGCCTAAACCCTAGAGAAGGTGAGGGAGGAGGAAGAACACGGGAGGGAGGAGAAGAGGGCGCCTGGCTCTTTTTCCTTTCTCTTCTAATTGCCAGGGCCCCGGGTCCAGGGAGGAGGCCCTGCCTTTTTGTGTCCAGGCAGCCACCACCCACTCCATCTCTCCCATCCTTTCTTCCACTCCAAGTCTCCCTTTAAAAGACTAAACTACCCCTAAGTGCTAGACTAAACTAGAAGGCCCTTAGGGGCAAAACCGGAAAAGATACATCGGAGACATCCGACGGCCGCGACGACTCGGAGAACCTTGCTTCATCTCGACGCAATCCCCTTGATGTCGCCACGCGTCCTTCTGGAATCTTCCGGGGGCAGTTTTTGGAAAACTGCCGAAACCGAGTTCGGTTGCGGTTTTGGAGGGAACCGCGAACCCTTCCCGCGCGATGTTTCCGGGCACACCCGCCAAGCCCGATGACGCCACGTGTCCGACCTCCCGCCGAAACCTCTTCGACTTGGCCGACGTCGACGCATCCCGCCGTTGGTTTTTCCCGAGGTACCAACAAACTCCACACCGTCCCGCCTTGGCGCCAGGAGTGGATCGCCACGCGGCCCAGCAGTGGCCCACGCATCTGGGCTGTCCTTCTCCACCGCACGGTCGTCCGGTTGGGCCTCCAACGCCACTGCAAGGTCTCCCGCCTCCGCATGGTCGTCGAGCTCCCGCCACTGCAACGCCGCCGCATGGTACATCGGCACGCACCACGCGCTTGTCCAAACCGACTCGCTGCCACCGCGCCATCCGTATACCTGCACACCACAGACCAAGAAATCGACGCAATCTCCACGAAGTCGCGACTACACCACTGTCAGTCCACTCCACGTGTTGGCAATCACTCATCACACTAAGGAGCAGGCCTCCACTGCCTCTCAATCTCCCCCTTGATGAGTGCATTGTCAACACCACACCCCACACGGGTACTGGTGATAGAAAAAGATAACAAAAAGGAAATAGAAAACAAAGTGAGCTAACTCAAGTGATCAAAAACGCATGAAAGCCATAAAAGATCACTTGGAGATAACAAAGCCAAAAGAGTCAGCCCCTAAGACAAGGGCAACGGCTCGACGCACTGACTCCAAAACATGCTTGACCCCTCAAGAAAGAGGCAAGGCTCAACACAGCCAAGCATGTGCAAAGCTGGTCCCTCCAGAAAGAGGCAAAGCTCAACACAACCAGTAAAGAGCATGAGAAAGCTCAAAAACTTCCCCTGAAATGCAGCTCCCCCTCACTATGCAACTCTCCCCCGATGTGTGCACACTCAAAGTCTGAATCTCTCCCTGAGACCAAACAACCAATCTCTCCCCCTTAGGACAAGGATCACGAAATTCTCCCCCTAACCCCTAAGGTGAGACACAAAACAACATTCTCTCCCCCTTGTTGACAAGGCACACGTCAAGGAAACTCCCCCTGCCTAGATGCTCCCCCTGGAAATATGCCATGAAGTGCAAGCATGCGTGCCTAAAAGCTTCTAGGTACAGAACAAGAGCATTTGCAAGGATCGAAACATCATAGCATATGAGGGTGCATATACAAAGACAATGCATGGAGAAGCTCATAAGAATATATCTATACAGATCATGAGCAAGCATTTGTCATTTGTAAACGAAAAGCATCACCATAAAGGACCTAACATACTAGAAGCCAAGCAAGCATGCTAGAGCTAGCAAGAACATACAGGTGAGCTATCCAAACCATATCACAGCGACTGCCACTCAAGCAGCCTTGATACCAATTGAAAACTTTCAAATTTCGGTGCCAGGGGTTGAAAACTTGCAAGCGCTTAACTTAGCGAATGTGCCAAGCCTAGGTCAAGGACCATCAGAAGCTTAAGACACCACTCTCAGTCATCCACAGCCTTGTCCAAGTTCTCCAGAGGAGCAGTCTCGATCCAAGGACAGTGGTGCAAGCAATCCCACCTGGATCTTTTCACTCAAAGCAACCCAAGATAAACCCAATTTGTTGGACTTTTTGAAATTAGATACCAATTAAACTATTCCAACAGAAAAGAGGGCATCTTGTTGCATGTGAGAGCAAAGGACCTAGCCACTAAGCATGATCAAGATAGCATAAGCATACAAACCTACACATGCTAGTAGCAGACCCTGAAGGTGACCATGTTTTATGATTTCCAAAGAATAAAATAGCTAAGCTCAGAGCCAATATACAACATATTCAAAGGAGCTAGCTATTCATGGTCAAAGCATATATACAACTCATAGCATAGCACAAGGCACAAGCAAATGCAGATATCATACATGAGAAGCTTAGTGCAAGTGTAATGCATATGAGCAAATGCAATGCAAGATGGTATGTACACAAAATGCAAGAAAAAGCAAAAAGAAGGAAAAACAAAACCTAAACTACAAAAACAACTACCCAACTCAAAATGGGTAGCACACGCCAAGCTCTCCCCGCAAGCGAGCATAGGTGGCTTGTTCTAGGGGCTTGGTCAAGATGTCGGCTACTTGATTATCAGTGGACACATGGGTCAGCTCAACATCACCCTTCTCATAATGATCTCTCAGGAAGTGGAACCTCACGTCTATATGCTTGGAGCGAGAGTGTAGGACGGGGTTCTTGGCTAAGCTAATGGCTGAGGTGCTGTCAATGAAAATGGGAACTCTGCCATAGGTTAGGCCATAATCACTGAGAGTGTGTCTCATCCAAAGGATCTGGGAGCAGCAACTAGCCGCAGCAATGTATTCGGCTTCTGTGGTGGAAAGGGCTACACTAGTTTGCTTGCGGGCAGACCAAGACACAAGAGAAGTTCCAAGAAACTGACAGGTGCCTGAAGTCGACTTGCGATCAATCCGACACCCACCATGATCAGCATCAGAAAAGCCAACCAACGCAAGAGAAGAGGAAGCAGAGTACCATAAGCCAAACTCAGGAGTGTATCGAAGGTACCTGAAAATCCTCTTCACAGCGTTCCTGTGAGAAGTGCGCGGAGAAGCCTGGAACCTCGCGCAGAGACAGACCGCGAACTAGATGTCGGGTCTGGTGGCCGTCAAGTACAGGAGCGAGCCGATCATGCTCATGTACTCCTTCTGGTCCACAGCAACACCTTCAGTGTCCTCATCCAGCGCCGTAGAAGTGCCCATAGGAGTCGGCATGGGACTGAGGTCTCCGAAGTCGAACTTCTTGAGCATGTCCTTAGTGTACTTGGCCTGGTGGACGAAGGTGCCATCCCGGGTTTGCTTGATGTGCAACCCGAGGAAAAACTGAAGCTCACCCATCATCGACATCTCAAACTCTCTGCTCATGTCATCAGAAAAACTAGAAACAAGAGAGTGAGAGGAGCCACCAAAGATAATATCATCCACGTAAATCTGAACCAACAGAAAATCAGCGCCACGCCTGAGGAGAAACAACGTCTTATCTACCGATCCCATGACAAACCCCTGTTTAAGCAAAAAGGCTCTCAATCTCGCATACCAGGCTCTAGGGGCTTGCTTCAGACCATACAAAGCCTTCTGAAGCCTGAAGACTCGGTTTGGAAACTTGGGACTCTCAAAGCCAGGAGGCTGCTTCACATAGACCTCCTCCTCTATAAACCCGTTCAAAAAGGCACTCTTAACATCCATCTGATACAGCTTGAACCCCTTCGAAGCTGCAAAGGCTAAAAAGATCCTGATGGCCTCTAAACGAGCTACAGGTGCAAAGGTCTCCTCATAATCTATCCCCTCCTGCTGGCTGTAACCCTGAGCTACTAACCTAGCCTTGTTCCTCACAACCATCCCATCCTCACCCTGTTTGTTCTTGAAAACCCATTTGGTACCTATAGGGTGGCAATCTGGTGGAGGCTCTACTAGGACCCAGACTTGGTTTCGCTCAAAGTTTTCTAACTCCTCATGCATGGCATTGACCCAGTTAGAATCAGATAAAGCATGTCCAATATCTTTTGGCTCAAAGAAGGCAACAAACGCTGAATGAGCAAAGCCAGCGATACTTGTTACCTTGGACCTCGTGGTTCGTTCGTTGAGGTCACCTAACATTTGTTGAGGTGGATGACGACGCTGAATGTGTCGTGGTGCTTCTCTTGACGAAGTCGCCTCGCCGCCGCCCTCAACATGGGTCCCGGAGGAAGAACCTTGAGCTGGATGTGGATCGGCCGTAGTCGAAGCTGTGGGGAGCGGGCCGCCATCGTCGTCTGAACTCGAATCTCCAGGGAGTGGGCCTGCAGCCGGCGCAGGGACACCACCATCACCCTCAAAGGCCTCAGGCTCATCCTCATCCTCGAAGATGTCCTGGCCAAACTCATCATCACCTGCACACTCCAAAGAAGCAGACAAAGAAGGAGTGGACTCGTCGAAGGTTACATTACAAGTTTCGACGATCCGGTTAGTCTCAAGAATAAGAACACGATAGCCTCTGGATTGAAGAGCATAGCCAAGAAGAATGCCATCATAGCTCCTAGACTCGAACTTATCAAGATTTCCCTCCTTCAGAACAAAGCATCTGCAACCAAAAGCACGCAGGTGGGACACTCTGGGCTGTCGACCAAACCGCAACTCATACGAAGTCTTTTTCATGAATGAGCGAAGGAAGATGCGGTTGGCAACATAGCATGCGGTGTTGATCGCTTCGGCCCAAAAACGCCTAGGAGTCCTATGCTCATCGAGCATCGTCCTGGCCATTTCCACTAAGGTCCGATTTTTGCGTTCAACCACGCCATTCTGTGGAGGAACATAAGGAGAGGAGTATTGGTGATCAAGACCAAAGTCACGACAGAAGTCATCAAAACGAGCGTTCTTAAATTCAGTTCCATTATCACTGCGGATAGCCCTCATGGCATGTGGAAGCTCGTTCTGTAACCTCAAAGCAAGATCACGAAAGTGCTGAAAAGTCTCATCCTTAGTCTCCAAGAAGAAAACCCAAGAGTACCGAGAAAAATCGTCAACGATCACAAGAATGTACCACTTCCCACCGACAGAGCGCACACGAGCTGGACCAATGGTGTCCATGTGAAGAAGCTCGCCTGGGTGCGATGTCATCACCTGATTCACAGGTGGGTGTGGAAGGGAAACCATCTTCCCGTGACGACACGGGTGACAAACAAGGTCCTTGTCCAACTTGAGCTTGGGCAATCCTCGGATCAAATCAAGTGAGCTGAGCCTAACTAGTAGGTCAAAACTCAAGTGACCAAGCCTCCTATGCCACTTCCAGAGCTCAGAAGACTGACCAGTCACCAGACAGTGAGAGGTGCTAGAAGAAGATCCAGAAAAGTTAATGCGAAACACACGGCCAAAAGGAACAATGCCGCACACAAACTCTCCTCTGGAATCAAGAACACGCGAGCAACCTCTCTTAAAACTCACTTCAAACCCATCATCAAGAAGTTGTGAAACAGAGAGCAGATTAAAACCCAGCTTATCAACAAGAGCAACTTCTCTCAAGGTGAAGTCATCTGAAATCCGAATAGCGCCAACTCCACGTACCTTTCCTCTGCTGTTATCCCCGAAGGTGATGTACTCTTTGTCCTTCATCGGGGTGAGGCTGGAGAACCATCTGTGACTTCCGGTCATGTGGCGCGAACAACCGGAGTCCATGAGCCATATGTCCTCCAGGCCTCGAGTGTCCTGCTCAGTAAGAAGAGAAAGAGAGGGCAAATGGCCCGACACTGGGGTTAGCACAGAAAGAAGCAAACCAGTGTCGTGCCATCTGCTCGAAAGCAGGGTAAGTATCCTCAAACGAAAAATGTGGCTGGCGACCACCACGCTGAGGAAAACATGGTGCGCCTCCGCCACCAAAGCTTCGGCCTCGCTGACCACCACCGAAGGCATGGTGTGGAACAGGGCCGGCGAAACCACCAACAGGAGCGCGGTAACCACCACCGCCTCCGCCTCCTCCACCTACACGACGTGGCCTGGCATCCCGCCTCTGCCCACGTCGAGCTGGAGTGTGTCCACCTGTAGGCTGGTGGAACACTTCCGGAGCGCGCCTCTCAGACTTCCTGCGCTCAAACCTCAACCTCCGGAAGCAAAATTCTGCCAAGTGACCCTCCCTTTCGCACCACTCACACAGGTAAGGCTCTCTCTTGTGTGTAGGCTGTGGTGTAGAAGCTGGGGCTCTCTGAGGAACTCTGGGGGGCTGAGTCCTCACCTTGGGCTTAGGAATTGGCTTACCACTAGGAGGGAGTGTATCCAGTCGGTTCTTGAGATGGTTAGGCTTGGGAACCCACACTGGATTCTTAGGTGGAGCTTTAGGTGGCTCAGTGAGGATTCCGTCCTTAACTGGTGCTGGCTTAGGAACTGGTGAAGCTGTGGAAGAGAGTACATTCACACTCGGCTCAAGTATCTCACCAATCTTACCATAGGGTTGGACAAAGTCAGTAGGAGTAAAAGCAAAACCAACCCCAACACCATCAGGACGCTTAAACTGCTGAACCATCATGCCCAACTGAGGCTCGCGGGCGGACACCCAACTGAGAATCTCCCGAAGGTGGGAGTTCTCCTCCTCCATCCGGGTCTTGTCCTTCCGTGCCTCCTCAAGCTCAGAGATCAGGCTTGGGCACACAGTACAATCAGCAGAGCAAGAGCTAGGAACTGCGGATTTCTCCAACTTCCTCAAAGCAACATTCTTCTCCTTAAGCTCTTCTCTAAGTGCTGGGCACTCCTTGCAAGCACCCAAGAGGGTAGGCCGGGACTTGAGCTCATCCATGGCCTTCTTGCCCTCCTCGAGCTTGAGCAAGTTCTCATCATACTTGCTCCTGAGCTCGGACAGGTCAGACATCAAACCGATGCACTGACTGCACTCATCCTCCTCAACACACTCCTCCACAATAGGTGCAGACTGAGCAATTTCTAGAGCTAGCTTAGCTTCCTTCAGCTCCTGTCTCAAAGCTCTAAACTGCCTCTTTGCATCCTTAATGTTCAGGTCTTGATTATCTAGAGCAGTGTAAAGATCCTCCAACTCCTCAGGAGTGGGGTGCTCAGGACGTACCTCAGAGCTTGACTCTAGCTGAGGTGCAAGCTCTGCAGTAGTGGAAGGAGTTCCATCGGCGTCGGAGTCGATGGCCATGGTGCAGAGACCGGCCGCCTTCCCAGCATGGAGGCAAAGGCCAGTGAAGCCCTCTGTGGCCTTCTTCTTGGAGCTCCGCTTCTTTTCGCCGCGGTGGTGTGAGTCGGAGTCACTGGAGCTGGATGAGGATGAAGACGTCGAACTCTGGCTGGTGGAGGAGTGATCCTCGCTCTGGGCAACGAACGCCTGCTTGTCCTTGTACTTGCCGACGTTCTTCTTCTTCCGCTCGTGGTGCCGCTTGGAGCGTCTGCCATTCTTCTTGTGGGAGTGCCCACTCTTGTGCTTGTGGCGGTGCTCGCGGTACTCCTCGTGCCTGGAGCGGCCGTCATCATCCCTGGAACTCTTCTTCTTGGGGCACTCGGCGGCGAAGTGGCCGGTCTTGCCGCAGTTGAAGCAGGTCTTCGCTCGTGCTTGTCTGTTGTTGAAGGCACGCTGGAACTTGTGGATGATCAATGCAAGCTCCTCGTTTCCCAGCTCCTCCAGCTGCTCATCTGTCACAGACACAAGTGAAGACAAGCAAAAACCTCCAAGAGAGGAGTCAGGGTTAGCTCCAGAGTTGCCTACCAGGGCCATAGACTTGGAGGCGGAGGCATCAGCATGATTGCCTTCCATCTTAGCTCGAGAGAGCTTCTCCACCTCCGAAGCCTTGAGCTTACTGAACAGCTCATCCACAGTGAGGGTCTCATAGCTAGCAGACTCTATGATAGTCTGGACCTTCACCTCCCAGACCTTGCGATCAAGAGCATAGAGAAGCTTCATAGCCTTCTCATGATCGGAGTAGGCCTGGGTGCCCTGTGGCTGGTTCGCACGCACCTTGTTCACAATCGACTGAAAACGACTGAACATGGTGTCGATGCTCTCACCCGGCAACTGAGAAAAGTTCTCGTACTCCCACCGGTGAGTCTCATACAGCCTCGACTTGACATGGTTGGTTCCTTCATGGAAATTGGCCAACCGTGTCCAGATCTCCCGGGCTGTGAGAAGGTCGCTGACACGATCGAACTCAGGACGAGAGAGACAGGCTATGAGAGCGTTGTATGCCTTGCTATTGACCTCATGTCTCCTAACCTGAAGCTCGGTCGTGCAGACCGCAAGGTTCACATAATCAGGGTCCACGCAAATCTCCCAGACCTCGGAACCTAGACTCAAAAGATAGGCACGCATGCGCACCTTCCAATAGTCGTAATCGGATCCATCGAAGATCGGGGGTTTGCCCGGTGAACCCATGGTCGCACAACGGTTTCGAACCGTAGAAGGCTATAGAGAAACCGTCCCGGCTCTGATACCAATTGTAGGACCGAGAAATGCGACCAGAGGGGGGGGTGAATGGGAGCCTTCGAAAATAATCGCGATCAAAAACTTCGGCTCACAATTCTAGAGTGCACCCCAACCCCAGAGTTCTAGGCGATGTGCAGAGTAGCTACAAGGGAGCTACACTAACACAAAACAAGCCTAGGATCCAAAGCGATCAAGCGCGGAAGCAATTGCATGAAAGCAGTGCAAGAACCAAGCAAGGTATATATCACCGGTTGATCCGACGCACACGTTTGAACGACGTCGGTTAAACCGGTGATACAGAGCCTGCAGCAAACAACCAGTGAGCACCGGTTGAACCGACGCTGGGTTTTGAACCTCGTCGGTTAAACCGGTGATCGAACGTCGGTTAAACTGACAAAATCGCAAACTCACGTCGGTGCAGTTGTCCAGAGGATCAACAAAATGCACCAAACCAAGCAATGAACCCCGGTTAAACCGATGCTCAAAAACCTCGAGCGTCGGTGTAGTTGTCCAGAGAGACAACAAAACCGAAGTAAATGAACGCCGGTTGATCCGACGTAGGCAAAACCCTATACGTCGGTCAACCGCCCAAAACTGCAAACCAAATTAGTAACGCCGGTTAAACCGACGTCGGGGAGATCAAAGCACCGGTGCAATCACACAAAATCCCAAAAACCCTAACCCGTGACAAAAGCACTCACCGGTTGATCCGACGCTCAGGAACGCCAGCGTCGGTTCAACCGGCGTTAAGGAAAAATCCTGCCCGAGCGCAGAACCTCTGTTTTCCTCTCGGCACGACCAAAAACTCGAAGATTGATCGATCAAAACAGGTCGAAAGTTCTCCAAAATTTGCAGGCACACTCACAAAGACCTTGTGAGCCTACTCACGAAAAGAATCGACGATCTACTCCATGGTTTGAGAGGAATCGACGAAGAACCGAGGAAGAACGGGGTTTTCAGGAATTTTCCAAAACTGAGTTCTTGAAGGCTCACGATCTAGATGAGTTTTAGCACAAGACTACGATGATTCTAGTCGCCAAGAAGAGCCTCAAGAACTACGGCAACAAGTGGTAGACACACCAACACGAAGAAATCAAGAACAAGGATAATTCATGCACACAGAGCTCAGTAGGACATGGAACGAACCTTGATTTCAAAGCCCCGAGGGCACAAGGAGGGATGGGCCTCCTTTCCCACGAATTCTCCTTACAAGTTCTTCAAGAATCCATGCCTAAACCCTAGAGAAGGTGAGGGAGGAGGAAGAACACGGGAGGGAGGAGAAGAGGGCGCCTGGCTCTTTTTCCTTTCTCTTATAATTGCCAGGGCCCCGGGTCCAGGGAGGAGGCCCTGCCTTTTTGTGTCCAGGCAGCCACCACCCACTCCATCTCTCCCATCCTTTCTTCCACTCCAAGTCTCCCTTTAAAAGACTAAACTACACCTAAGTGCTAGACTAAACTAGAAGGCCCTTAGGGGCAAAACCGGAAAAGATACATCGGAGACATCCGACGGCCGCGACGACTCGGAGAACCTTGCTTCATCTCGACGCAATCCCCTTGATGTCGCCACGCGTCCTTCTGGAATCTTCCGGGGGCAGTTTTTGGAAAACTGCCGAAACCGAGTTCGGTTGCGGTTTTGGAGGGAACCGCGAACCCTTCCCGCGCGATGTTTCCGGGCACACCCGCCAAGCCCGATGACGCCACGTGTCCGACCTCCCGCCGAAACCTCTTCGACTTGGCCGACGTCGACGCATCCCGCCGTTGGTTTTTCCCGAGGTACCAACAAACTCCACGCCGTCCCGCCTTGGCGCCAGGAGTGGATCGCCACGCGGCCCAGCAGTGGCCCAAGCATCTGGGCTGTCCTTCTCCACCGCACGGTCGTCCGGTTGGGCCTCCAACGCCACCGCAAGGTCTCCCGCCTCCGCATGGTCGTCGAGCTCCCGCCACTGCAACGCCGCCGCATGGTACATCGGCACGCACCACGCTCTTGTCCAAACCGACTCGCTGCCACCGCGCCATCCGTATACCTGCACACCACAGACCAAGAAATCGACGCAATCTCCACGAAGTCGCGACTACACCACTGTCAGTCCACTCCACGTGTTGGCAATCACTCATCACACTAAGGAGCAGGCCTCCACTGCCTCTCAATCTCCCCCTTGATGAGTGCATTGTCAACACCACACCCCACACGGGTACTGGTGATAGAAAAAGATAACAAAAAGGAAATAGAAAACAAAGTGAGCTAACTCAAGTGATCAAAAACGCATGAAAGCCATAAAAGATCACTTGGAGATAACAAAGCCAAAAGAGTCAGCCCCTAAGACAAGGGCAACGGCTCGACGCACTGACTCCAAAACATGCTTGACCCCTCAAGAAAGAGGCAAGGCTCAACACAGCCAAGCATGTGCAAAGCTGGTCCCTCCAGAAAGAGGCAAAGCTCAACGCAACCAGTAAAGAGCATGAGAAAGCTCAAAAACTTCCCCTGAAATGCAGCTCCCCCTCACTATGCAACTCTCCCCCGATGTGTGCACACTCAAAGTCTGAATCTCTCCCTGAGACCAAACAACCAATCTCTCCCCCTTAGGACAAGGATCACGAAATTCTCCCCCTAACCCCTAAGGTGAGACACAAAACAACATTCTCTCCCCCTTGTTGACAAGGCACACGTCAAGGAAACTCCCCCTGCCTAGATGCTCCCCCTGGAAATATGCCATGAAGTGCAAGCATGCGTGCCTAAAAGCTTCCAGGTACAGAACAAGAGCATTTGCAAGGGTCGAAACATCATAGCATATGAGGGTGCATATACAAAGACAATGCATGGAGAAGCTCATAAGAATATATCTATACAGATCATGAGCAAGCATTTGTCATTTGTAAACGAAAAGCATCACCATAAAGGACCTAACATACTAGAAGCCAAGCAAGCATGCTAGAGCTAGCAAGAACATACAGGTGAGCTATCCAAACCATATCACAGCGACTGCCACTCAAGCAGCCTTGATACCAATTGAAAACTTTCAAATTTCGGTGCCAGGGGTTGAAAACTTGCAAGCGCTTAACTTAGCGAATGTGCCAAGCCTAGGTCAAGGACCATCAGAAGCTTAAGACACCACTCTCAGTCATCCACAGCCTTGTCCAAGTTCTCCAGAGGAGCAGTCTCGATCCAAGGACAGTGGTGCAAGCAATCCCACCTGGATCTTTTCACTCAAAGCAACCCAAGATAAACCCAATTTGTTGGACTTTTTGAAATTAGATACCAATTAAACTATTCCAACAGAAAAGAGGGCATCTTGTTGCATGTGAGAGCAAAGGACCTAGCCACTAAGCATGATCAAGATAGCATAAGCATACAAACCTACACATGCTAGTAGCAGACCCTGAAGGTGACCATGTTTTATGATTTTCAAAGAATAAAATAGCTAAGCTCAGAGCCAATATACAACATATTCAAAGGAGCTAGCTATTCATGGTCAAAGCATATATACAACTCATAGCATAGCACAAGGCACAAGCAAATGCAGATATCATACATGAGAAGCTTAGTGCAAGTGTAATGCATATGAGCAAATGCAATGCAAGATGGTATGTACACAAAATGCAAGAAAAAGCAAAAAGAAGGAAAAACAAAACCTAAACTACAAAAACAACTACCCAACTCAAAATGGGTAGCACACGCCAAGCTCTCCCCGCAAGCGAGCATAGGTGGCTTGTTCTAGGGGCTTGGTCAAGATGTCGGCTACTTGATTATCAGTGGACACATGGGTCAGCTCAACATCACCCTTCTCATAATGATCTCTCAGGAAGTGGAACCTCACGTCTATATGCTTGGAGCGAGAGTGTAGGACGGGGTTCTTGGCTAAGCTAATGGCTGAGGTGCTGTCAATGAAAATGGGAACTCTGCCATAGGTTAGGCCATAATCACTGAGAGTGTGTCTCATCCAAAGGATCTGGGAGCAGCAACTAGCCGCAGCAATGTATTCGGCTTCTGTGGTGGAAAGGGCTACACTAGTTTGCTTGCGGGCAGACCAAGACACAAGAGAAGTTCCAAGAAACTGACAGGTGCCTGAAGTCGACTTGCGATCAATCCGACACCCACCATGATCAGCATCAGAAAAGCCAACCAACGCAAGAGAAGAGGAAGCAGAGTACCATAAGCCAAACTCAGGAGTGTATCGAAGGTACCTGAAAATCCTCTTCACAGCGTTCCTGTGAGAAGTGCGCGGAGAAGCCTGGAACCTCGCGCAGAGACAGACCGCGAACTGGATGTCGGGTCTGGTGGCCGTCAAGTACAGGAGCGAGCCGATCATGCTCCTGTACTCCTTCTGGTCCACAGCAACACCTTCAGTGTCCTCATCCAGCGCCGTAGAAGTGCCCATAGGAGTCGGCATGGGACTGAGGTCTCCGAAGTCGAACTTCTTGAGCATGTCCTTAGTGTACTTGGCCTGGTGGACGAAGGTGCCATCCCGGGTTTGCTTGATGTGCAACCCGAGGAAAAACTGAAGCTCACCCATCATCGACATCTCAAACTCTCTGCTCATGTCATCAGAAAAACTAGAAACAAGAGAGTGAGAGGAGCCACCAAAGATAATATCATCCACGTAAATCTGAACCAACAGAAAATCAGCGCCACGCCTGAGGAGAAACAACGTCTTATCTACCGATCCCATGACAAACCCCTGTTTAAGCAAAAAGGCTCTCAATCTCGCATACCAGGCTCTAGGGGCTTGCTTCAGACCATACAAAGCCTTCTGAAGCCTGAAGACTCGGTTTGGAAACTTGGGACTCTCAAAGCCAGGAGGCTGCTTCACATAGACCTCCTCCTCTATAAACCCGTTCAAAAAGGCACTCTTAACATCCATCTGATACAGCTTGAACCCCTTCGAAGCTGCAAAGGCTAAAAAGATCCTGATGGCCTCTAAACGAGCTACAGGTGCAAAGGTCTCCTCATAATCTATCCCCTCCTGCTGGCTGTAACCCTGAGCTACTAACCTAGCCTTGTTCCTCACAACCATCCCATCCTCACCCTGTTTGTTCTTGAAAACCCATTTGGTACCTATAGGGTGGCAATCTGGTGGAGGCTCTACTAGGACCCAGACTTGGTTTCGCTCAAAGTTTTCTAACTCCTCATGCATGGCATTGACCCAGTTAGAATCAGATAAAGCATGTCCAATATCTTTTGGCTCAAAGAAGGCAACAAACGCTGAATGAGCAAAGCCAGCGATACTTGTTACCTTGGACCTCGTGGTTCGTTCGTTGAGGTCACCTAACATTTGTTGAGGTGGATGACGACGCTGAATGTGTCGTGGTGCTTCTCTTGACGAAGTCGCCTCGCCGCCGCCCTCAACATGGGTCCCGGAGGAAGAACCTTGAGCTGGATGTGGATCGGCCGTAGTCGAAGCTGTGGGGAGCGGGCCGCCATCGTCGTCTGAACTCGAATCTCCAGGGAGTGGGCCTGCAGCCGGCGCAGGGACACCACCATCACCCTCAAAGGCCTCAGGCTCATCCTCATCCTCGAAGATGTCCTGGCCAAACTCATCATCACCTGCACACTCCAAAGAAGCAGACAAAGAAGGAGTGGACTCGTCGAAGGTTACATTACAAGTTTCGACGATCCGGTTAGTCTCAAGAATAAGAACACGATAGCCTCTGGATTGAAGAGCATAGCCAAGAAGAATGCCATCATAGCTCCTAGACTCGAACTTATCAAGATTTCCCTCCTTCAGAACAAAGCATCTGCAACCAAAAGCACGCAGGTGGGACACTCTGGGCTGTCGACCAAACCGCAACTCATACGAAGTCTTTTTCATGAATGAGCGAAGGAAGATGCGGTTGGCAACATAGCATGCGGTGTTGATCGCTTCGGCCCAAAAACGCCTAGGAGTCCTATGCTCATCGAGCATCGTCCTGGCCATTTCCACTAAGGTCCGATTTTTGCGTTCAACCACGCCATTCTGTGGAGGAACATAAGGAGAGGAGTATTGGTGATCAAGACCAAAGTCACGACAGAAGTCATCAAAACGAGCGTTCTTAAATTCAGTTCCATTATCACTGCGGATAGCCCTCATGGCATGTGGAAGCTCGTTCTGTAACCTCAAAGCAAGATCACGAAAATGCTGAAAAGTCTCATCCTTAGTCTCCAAGAAGAAAACCCAAGAGTCCCCGGTTAAACCGATGCTCAAAAACCTCGAGCGTCGGTGTAGTTGTCCAGAGAGACAACAAAACCGAAGTAAATGAACGCCGGTTGATCCGACGTAGGCAAAACCCTATACGTCGGTCAACCGCCCAAAACTGCAAACCAAATTAGTAACGCCGGTTAAACCGACGTCGGGGAGATCAAAGCACCGGTGCAATCACACAAAATCCCAAAAACCCTAACCCGTGACAAAAGCACTCACCGGTTGATCCGACGCTCAGGAACGCCAGCGTCGGTTCAACCGGCGTTAAGGAAAAATCCTGCCCGAGCGCAGAACCTCTGTTTTCCTCTCGGCACGACCAAAAACTCGAAGATTGATCGATCAAAACAGGTCGAAAGTTCTCCAAAATTTGCAGGCACACTCACAAAGACCTTGTGAGCCTACTCACGAAAAGAATCGACGATCTACTCCATGGTTTGAGAGGAATCGACGAAGAACCGAGGAAGAACGGGGTTTTCAGGAATTTTCCAAAACTGAGTTCTTGAAGGCTCACGATCTAGATGAGTTTTAGCACAAGACTACGATGATTCTAGTCGCCAAGAAGAGCCTCAAGAACTACGGCAACAAGTGGTAGACACACCAACACGAAGAAATCAAGAACAAGGATAATTCATGCACACAGAGCTCAGTAGGACATGGAACGAACCTTGATTTCAAAGCCCCGAGGGCACAAGGAGGGATGGGCCTCCTTTCCCACGAATTCTCCTTACAAGTTCTTCAAGAATCCATGCCTAAACCCTAGAGAAGGTGAGGGAGGAGGAAGAACACGGGAGGGAGGAGAAGAGGGCGCCTGGCTCTTTTTCCTTTCTCTTATAATTGCCAGGGCCCCGGGTCCAGGGAGGAGGCCCTGCCTTTTTGTGTCCAGGCAGCCACCACCCACTCCATCTCTCCCATCCTTTCTTCCACTCCAAGTCTCCCTTTAAAAGACTAAACTACACCTAAGTGCTAGACTAAACTAGAAGGCCCTTAGGGGCAAAACCGGAAAAGATACATCGGAGACATCCGACGGCCGCGACGACTCGGAGAACCTTGCTTCATCTCGACGCAATCCCCTTGATGTCGCCACGCGTCCTTCTGGAATCTTCCGGGGGCAGTTTTTGGAAAACTGCCGAAACCGAGTTCGGTTGCGGTTTTGGAGGGAACCGCGAACCCTTCCCGCGCGATGTTTCCGGGCACACCCGCCAAGCCCGATGACGCCACGTGTCCGACCTCCCGCCGAAACCTCTTCGACTTGGCCGACGTCGACGCATCCCGCCGTTGGTTTTTCCCGAGGTACCAACAAACTCCACGCCGTCCCGCCTTGGCGCCAGGAGTGGATCGCCACGCGGCCCAGCAGTGGCCCAAGCATCTGGGCTGTCCTTCTCCACCGCACGGTCGTCCGGTTGGGCCTCCAACGCCACCGCAAGGTCTCCCGCCTCCGCATGGTCGTCGAGCTCCCGCCACTGCAACGCCGCCGCATGGTACATCGGCACGCACCACGCTCTTGTCCAAACCGACTCACTGCCACCGCGCCATCCGTATACCTGCACACCACAGACCAAGAAATCGACGCAATCTCCACGAAGTCGCGACTACACCACTGTCAGTCCACTCCACGTGTTGGCAATCACTCATCACACTAAGGAGCAGGCCTCCACTGCCTCTCAATCTCCCCCTTGATGAGTGCATTGTCAACACCACACCCCACACGGGTACTGGTGATAGAAAAAGATAACAAAAAGGAAATAGAAAACAAAGTGAGCTAACTCAAGTGATCAAAAACGCATGAAAGCCATAAAAGATCACTTGGAGATAACAAAGCCAAAAGAGTCAGCCCCTAAGACAAGGGCAACGGCTCGACGCACTGACTCCAAAACATGCTTGACCCCTCAAGAAAGAGGCAAGGCTCAACACAGCCAAGCATGTGCAAAGCTGGTCCCTCCAGAAAGAGGCAAAGCTCAACGCAACCAGTAAAGAGCATGAGAAAGCTCAAAAACTTCCCCTGAAATGCAGCTCCCCCTCACTATGCAACTCTCCCCCGATGTGTGCACACTCAAAGTCTGAATCTCTCCCTGAGACCAAACAACCAATCTCTCCCCCTTAGGACAAGGATCACGAAATTCTCCCCCTAACCCCTAAGGTGAGACACAAAACAACATTCTCTCCCCCTTGTTGACAAGGCACACGTCAAGGAAACTCCCCCTGCCTAGATGCTCCCCCTGGAAATATGCCATGAAGTGCAAGCATGCGTGCCTAAAAGCTTCCAGGTACAGAACAAGAGCATTTGCAAGGGTCGAAACATCATAGCATATGAGGGTGCATATACAAAGACAATGCATGGAGAAGCTCATAAGAATATATCTATACAGATCATGAGCAAGCATTTGTCATTTGTAAACGAAAAGCATCACCATAAAGGACCTAACATACTAGAAGCCAAGCAAGCATGCTAGAGCTAGCAAGAACATACAGGTGAGCTATCCAAACCATATCATAGCGACTGCCACTCAAGCAGCCTTGATACCAATTGAAAACTTTCAAATTTCGGTGCCAGGGGTTGAAAACTTGCAAGCGCTTAACTTAGCGAATGTGCCAAGCCTAGGTCAAGGACCATCAGAAGCTTAAGACACCACTCTCAGTCATCCACAGCCTTGTCCAAGTTCTCCAGAGGAGCAGTCTCGATCCAAGGACAGTGGTGCAAGCAATCCCACCTGGATCTTTTCACTCAAAGCAACCCAAGATAAACCCAATTTGTTGGACTTTTTGAAATTAGATACCAATTAAACTATTCCAACAGAAAAGAGGGCATCTTGTTGCATGTGAGAGCAAAGGACCTAGCCACTAAGCATGATCAAGATAGCATAAGCATACAAACCTACACATGCTAGTAGCAGACCCTGAAGGTGACCATGTTTTATGATTTTCAAAGAATAAAATAGCTAAGCTCATAGCCAATATACAACATATTCAAAGGAGCTAGCTATTCATGGTCAAAGCATATATACAACTCATAGCATAGCACAAGGCACAAGCAAATGCAGATATCATACATGAGAAGCTTAGTGCAAGTGTAATGCATATGAGCAAATGCAATGCAAGATGGTATGTACACAAAATGCAAGAAAAAGCAAAAAGAAGGAAAAACAAAACCTAAACTACAAAAACAACTACCCAACTCAAAATGGGTAGCACACGCCAAGCTCTCCCCGCAAGCGAGCATAGGTGGCTTGTTCTAGGGGCTTGGTCAAGATGTCGGCTACTTGATTATCAGTGGACACATGGGTCAGCTCAACATCACCCTTCTCATAATGATCTCTCAGGAAGTGGAACCTCACGTCTATATGCTTGGAGCGAGAGTGTAGGACGGGGTTCTTGGCTAAGCTAATGGCTGAGGTGCTGTCAATGAAAATGGGAACTCTGCCATAGGTTAGGCCATAATCACTGAGAGTGTGTCTCATCCAAAGGATCTGGGAGCAGCAACTAGCCGCAGCAATGTATTCGGCTTCTGTGGTGGAAAGGGCTACACTAGTTTGCTTGCGGGCAGACCAAGACACAAGAGAAGTTCCAAGAAACTGACAGGTGCCTGAAGTCGACTTGCGATCAATCCGACACCCACCATGATCAGCATCAGAAAAGCCAACCAACGCAAGAGAAGAGGAAGCAGAGTACCATAAGCCAAACTCAGGAGTGTATCGAAGGTACCTGAAAATCCTCTTCACAGCGTTCCTGTGAGAAGTGCGCGGAGAAGCCTGGAACCTCGCGCAGAGACAGACCGCGAACTGGATGTCGGGTCTGGTGGCCGTCAAGTACAGGAGCGAGCCGATCATGCTCCTGTACTCCTTCTGGTCCACAGCAACACCTTCAGTGTCCTCATCCAGCGCCGTAGAAGTGCCCATAGGAGTCGGCATGGGACTGAGGTCTCCGAAGTCGAACTTCTTGAGCATGTCCTTAGTGTACTTGGCCTGGTGGACGAAGGTGCCATCCCGGGTTTGCTTGATGTGCAACCCGAGGAAAAACTGAAGCTCACCCATCATCGACATCTCAAACTCTCTGCTCATGTCATCAGAAAAACTAGAAACAAGAGAGTGAGAGGAGCCACCAAAGATAATATCATCCACGTAAATCTGAACCAACAGAAAATCAGCGCCACGCCTGAGGAGAAACAACGTCTTATCTACCGATCCCATGACAAACCCCTGTTTAAGCAAAAAGGCTCTCAATCTCGCATACCAGGCTCTAGGGGCTTGCTTCAGACCATACAAAGCCTTCTGAAGCCTGAAGACTCGGTTTGGAAACTTGGGACTCTCAAAGCCAGGAGGCTGCTTCACATAGACCTCCTCCTCTATAAACCCGTTCAAAAAGGCACTCTTAACATCCATCTGATACAGCTTGAACCCCTTCGAAGCTGCAAAGGCTAAAAAGATCCTGATGGCCTCTAAACGAGCTACAGGTGCAAAGGTCTCCTCATAATCTATCCCCTCCTGCTGGCTGTAACCCTGAGCTACTAACCTAGCCTTGTTCCTCACAACCATCCCATCCTCACCCTGTTTGTTCTTGAAAACCCATTTGGTACCTATAGGGTGGCAATCTGGTGGAGGCTCTACTAGGACCCAGACTTGGTTTCGCTCAAAGTTTTCTAACTCCTCATGCATGGCATTGACCCAGTTAGAATCAGATAAAGCATGTCCAATATCTTTTGGCTCAAAGAAGGCAACAAACGCTGAATGAGCAAAGCCAGCGATACTTGTTACCTTGGACCTCGTGGTTCGTTCGTTGAGGTCACCTAACATTTGTTGAGGTGGATGACGACGCTGAATGTGTCGTGGTGCTTCTCTTGACGAAGTCGCCTCGCCGCCGCCCTCAACATGGGTCCCGGAGGAAGAACCTTGAGCTGGATGTGGATCGGCCGTAGTCGAAGCTGTGGGGAGCGGGCCGCCATCGTCGTCTGAACTCGAATCTCCAGGGAGTGGGCCTGCAGCCGGCGCAGGGACACCACCATCACCCTCAAAGGCCTCAGGCTCATCCTCATCCTCGAAGATGTCCTGGCCAAACTCATCATCACCTGCACACTCCAAAGAAGCAGACAAAGAAGGAGTGGACTCGTCGAAGGTTACATTACAAGTTTCGACGATCCGGTTAGTCTCAAGAATAAGAACACGATAGCCTCTGGATTGAAGAGCATAGCCAAGAAGAATGCCATCATAGCTCCTAGACTCGAACTTATCAAGATTTCCCTCCTTCAGAACAAAGCATCTGCAACCAAAAGCACGCAGGTGGGACACTCTGGGCTGTCGACCAAACCGCAACTCATACGAAGTCTTTTTCATGAATGAGCGAAGGAAGATGCGGTTGGCAACATAGCATGCGGTGTTGATCGCTTCGGCCCAAAAACGCCTAGGAGTCCTATGCTCATCGAGCATCGTCCTGGCCATTTCCACTAAGGTCCGATTTTTGCGTTCAACCACGCCATTCTGTGGAGGAACATAAGGAGAGGAGTATTGGTGATCAAGACCAAAGTCACGACAGAAGTCATCAAAACGAGCGTTCTTAAATTCAGTTCCATTATCACTGCGGATAGCCCTCATGGCATGTGGAAGCTCGTTCTGTAACCTCAAAGCAAGATCACGAAAATGCTGAAAAGTCTCATCCTTAGTCTCCAAGAAGAAAACCCAAGAGTCCCCGGTTAAACCGATGCTCAAAAACCTCGAGCGTCGGTGTAGTTGTCCAGAGAGACAACAAAACCGAAGTAAATGAACGCCGGTTGATCCGACGTAGGCAAAACCCTATACGTCGGTCAACCGCCCAAAACTGCAAACCAAATTAGTAACGCCGGTTAAACCGACGTCGGGGAGATCAAAGCACCGGTGCAATCACACAAAATCCCAAAAACCCTAACCCGTGACAAAAGCACTCACCGGTTGATCCGACGCTCAGGAACGCCAGCGTCGGTTCAACCGGCGTTAAGGAAAAATCCTGCCCGAGCGCAGAACCTCTGTTTTCCTCTCGGCACGACCAAAAACTCGAAGATTGATCGATCAAAACAGGTCGAAAGTTCTCCAAAATTTGCAGGCACACTCACAAAGACCTTGTGAGCCTACTCACGAAAAGAATCGACGATCTACTCCATGGTTTGAGAGGAATCGACGAAGAACCGAGGAAGAACGGGGTTTTCAGGAATTTTCCAAAACTGAGTTCTTGAAGGCTCACGATCTAGATGAGTTTTAGCACAAGACTACGATGATTCTAGTCGCCAAGAAGAGCCTCAAGAACTACGGCAACAAGTGGTAGACACACCAACACGAAGAAATCAAGAACAAGGATAATTCATGCACACAGAGCTCAGTAGGACATGGAACGAACCTTGATTTCAAAGCCCCGAGGGCACAAGGAGGGATGGGCCTCCTTTCCCACGAATTCTCCTTACAAGTTCTTCAAGAATCCATGCCTAAACCCTAGAGAAGGTGAGGGAGGAGGAAGAACACGGGAGGGAGGAGAAGAGGGCGCCTGGCTCTTTTTCCTTTCTCTTCTAATTGCCAGGGCCCCGGGTCCAGGGAGGAGGCCCTGCCTTTTTGTGTCCAGGCAGCCACCACCCACTCCATCTCTCCCATCCTTTCTTCCACTCCAAGTCTCCCTTTAAAAGACTAAACTACCCCTAAGTGCTAGACTAAACTAGAAGGCCCTTAGGGGCAAAACCGGAAAAGATACATCGGAGACATCCGACGGCCGCGACGACTCGGAGAACCTTGCTTCATCTCGACGCAATCCCCTTGATGTCGCCACGCGTCCTTCTGGAATCTTCCGGGGGCAGTTTTTGGAAAACTGCCGAAACCGAGTTCGGTTGCGGTTTTGGAGGGAACCGCGAACCCTTCCCGCGCGATGTTTCCGGGCACACCCGCCAAGCCCGATGACGCCACGTGTCCGACCTCCCGCCGAAACCTCTTCGACTTGGCCGACGTCGACGCATCCCGCCGTTGGTTTTTCCCGAGGTACCAACAAACTCCACGCCGTCCCGCCTTGGCGCCAGGAGTGGATCGCCACGCGGCCCAGCAGTGGCCCAAGCATCTGGGCTGTCCTTCTCCACCGCACGGTCGTCCGGTTGGGCCTCCAACGCCACCGCAAGGTCTCCCGCCTCCGCATGGTCGTCGAGCTCCCGCCACTGCAACGCCGCCGCATGGTACATCGGCACGCACCACGCTCTTGTCCAAACCGACTCGCTGCCACCGCGCCATCCGTATACCTGCACACCACAGACCAAGAAATCGACGCAATCTCCACGAAGTCGCGACTACACCACTGTCAGTCCACTCCACGTGTTGGCAATCACTCATCACACTAAGGAGCAGGCCTCCACTGCCTCTCAAGAAAGCTTGGTAAACTAGGACATGCGGGATTAGCTTCCAGGGCGAGCTGAAAGTGACATTGTTTACTATAGTTTAATTAACTGATGAGGATCCGAGTCTGTCTATACTAAACAAACATTAATATGTGATTAGACGTTAGGGCTGCGCTGAGAGCAACTGGCCATATAAATGCTGCATTAGTAATTTGTTTATCGAAGAATATGAAAACTTCTATGCTCACAGTGGCGGCATCTAAAATATGCAATTTACATGAAGTCCAGTGAAGATAACTCTATCAAACAAATACCTTAACATCTGACGGGTAAAATTTGACAAACAGATATAGACACTTGACACTTGCAAAATAGGCTAAGACCGCCACATGACACTTGCACCACTGTGGTAATGGGCAGCACAGTACACCTGAGAGTCCAAGACCTTGCAAAGAGCCGTATTTATTCAAAGCAGCAATAAGTTCGCTAGCATAGAATCGAGCATGATGAGACAGTAGTCGGTTATTCCATCCGTTCCAAATTATATGTCGTTTGACTTTTTTGACATAAAGTTCAACCACTCGTTTTATTTGAAAAAATTATGCAAATATAGTAAAATTTAAGTCATTCTCGAAGAACTTGTATTGATTGATAAAGCAAACCACAACAAAAGAAGTGATATTGTGCACAAATTTTTGAATAAGACGAATGATCAAATTTGAAGTCAAAAAAGTCAAACGACCTATAATTTGGAACAGAGGGAGTAGTTCCTTAAGAGTTGTTTGGATCCAGGGGCTAAACTTTAGATCATGTCACATCAAAAAGAATTTTAGTATTTAGAAGTATTAAATGAAATCTAATTACATAAATAATTGCATAATCCTAGGACTAAAATGCGAGACAAATCTAATGAGATGGATTAATCCATAATTAGTAAATGGTTATTGTGGCATTACCATAGCAAATCATGGATTAATTAACCTCATTAGATTCATCTTACAAATTAGCACTCATCTGTCAAAAAAGTTTCTTTTGACAGATTTTATTTGATACTTATAAATGGTAAGATTTCTTTTGATGTGAAAGGAGCTAAAAAAGCTGCTGGAAACAAATAACCTCTAAGAATATGCCTCCAGTTTTCACCAGACAGCGTGGCAGGTAGTATTATTGGCTCTAGCGCTTCAAGCTGACATGCATGAAGGACATGAAAAGCATGCGCAACAGATTTTGCAACAGAAACAGGTAAACATGCAACTCCTAGATAATTGGTGCAAACCATCACCAGTCCATGTTACTTCTTTCAAAACATGCAGACAACCAGATTTAGGTGATAAGGCTTGCATTGGTATATGCAACTCACAATTAGTCCAAGATGCCAATCTCAGTATGCAATTTAAGCTGTAGAACAGTAGACATATGTACATTAACAGTTCACCCATTTCATATAGCTGTAATGATAACTGGCTTGCTAAATGTGTGCATGATCGTCCAGGAAGCACAATCTGCAAGTAACAAATAGTCTACTTGGTGAAGAGAATTTCAGACTTGTCTCCAATGATTCACCAGACGCAAAGATAGATATTTTACAAAAATAAACATCAAGATCACGGGTAGCCAAATTAAAGCAGTAACATAAGATGCTGATACAATAGTCCATAGGCAACTACCTGGCAAAGAACAATACTCATATGCAAGAAATCTAGTACTATTAACTTCAGCAATTAAACCAAAAGCTTGCAATAGGACCAACATAAGATTAATATGCCTGCTGATAATCTAGAACATTGCCTTGTATGTAGATATCTTCGAATTCAGCGGTAATAGAGAGGATCACTAACAGAAAAATCAAATCCTTTCTGCAATCTCCAGAGTGCACCCCCATCAGGTTCTGAGCTCTCATAGACCAACACACGGCAGGATTGAGTAGGGCCATTTTCAGGAATCAGAGTCTTCAATTTGGACATCACCTCACTAATGGATGTGAAACTTCCGTTGGACACCACAATTACTGCGTTCTTCAGAACCTGGGCACTCTGGAAGAAGAACTTGAGGAAGGCAACCTCGCTTCGCTCCATTCGGAATTCACGGAAGGTCATCATCTTGATGCAGGACTGGATGCTTTCAATGGGACCAGCTTCCTGCCAGAACTTAAGGTTGACCTTGCCATCGACTACTTCAGTTTTCTGTGACTGCAAATTACACATATCAGTGACTATCTCAACTGGTGATTGATGGTGCAGTGACAGCAGCAGTATGATTAACATGTCAACACAATATGTATTAGTACCACAAAATGCAGTGTCTCAACTGATGGAACCCAGGCCAAGGATCAGGCACCAATCTCAGTTATTTCAGAGATCAACGAAGAACACTCATGAACTCTGAACTCACTATGTACTCGAGAGAACAGAGGAACACAGAAAGCGCTTTTTGGGTGCAGTCTCTAACCGAGCTGCTTTTCTCATTATATATCTCAACAAAGCTTACAACCGAAGGAAGCAAAAGAATCCAGAACGAGTGAAACACGGACGACATGCGCCACTCAGCTCCCATGCCGTCAGAACCCATGCTGTCTCTGTTCTTGAACAGAGCACACTGCTCACACAAAAGCAGAGGAGACTTTTCTCTAACTAGCACACACAAGTCAAAGCTAGATTACAAGTTAACTACTCCCCGATCATGTGCCAACAGTCGTGCCATCCCACGACCGCACATTACGGATCAAAACGCACGCACCTACGCACTCTTCTGCCCTGAAGACTCGGGCCTGGTGCTTATCCGAATAAAACTGAAGATGCTATTCTCTGAAAACGCCTTTCCAAACAAAACGGTTTCCCGCCTCTTGCTTCTGCACTTTCTGAACATTCAGACAAACATCGGCTTGAACATTCAGAGGCCGCCAACATCAAGATTAATCCAACATACTCCTCCTTAATCTTGGTGTGGCTCAAAATCACGTACACCCATCAAGTGTCGCATGGTTGCTAGCTTCACCACCGGCAACGCTTTAGTTAGAGCATCTGCTCGCTGATCTTCAGACTTGACGAACTCAACTACTATCTCACCCTTCTCCACACATTCTCTGATAAAGTGGTACTTAGTGTCAATGTGTTTGCTCCTCCCATGGAACACCGGGTTCTTCATCAAAGCAATGGCTGATTTGTTATCCACAAACACAGTGATTGGCTTGGGTTCTCTGCAGGTAACCTCTGCAATCAAATTTCTTAGCCATTTGGCCTGACAAGCTGCAGCTGCTGCTGCCATGAACTCTGCCTCACAGGAAGACAGAGCAACTGTCTTTTGCTTCTGAGAACACCATGTAATCAAACTGCCATTGAGAAAGAAGGCCATCCCCCCAGTGCTCCTCCTGTCATTCACATCTCCTGCCAAGTCACTATCTGAAAATCCAAAGATTTCTTCTTCCTTCTGCTGTTTTGGGTAGAACAAACCATAGTGTGTTGTTCCCTTCACATAACGCAGAATATGCTTGACAACTTTCAGGTGTGCTGTGGTAGGTTTCTCCATGAACCTACTTGCAACTCCCACTGAGAATGACAGGTCTGGTCTTGTATGCAGTAAGTATCTCAGGCAACCAATTACCCTTCTGTACTCAGTGTCATCCACTGTTTCACCTTCAGCATCCTTGTGGAGTTGCATCCTTGGCTCCATTGGAGTCTTAACTGAGTTACAGTCACTCATGCCAAACTGAGTAAGTATCTTACTTGCATAACCTGTTTGCTTAAGACTGATCCCAGTACTCTGCTGTTCTACCTCAATGCCAAGGTAGTAAGTGAGTAATCCTAGATCACTCATCTCAAACTCATGCATCATCTGGTGCTTAAAAGCTCCAATCTGCTCTGTGTTGGCACCTGTGACAATTAGATCATCAACATAAACACCCACAATGATTCCATTACTGCTGTCTCCCCTCATGTAGACTGCTGGCTCTTGTGAGCATTTCTGAAAATTTAGAGACTTCAAACTTTTGTCAAGTCTTGTATTCCATGCCCTTGGTGCTTGTCTAAGCCCATACAAAGCTTTACTAAGCTTGTACACTTTGTCTTCCATGCCTTTTACCCTGAATCCCTCAGGTTGTGAAACATACACCTCCTCTTTCAAGTCACCATGCAGAAAAGCTGACTTAACATCCAAATGGTGAATCTGCCAACCTCGATTTGCAGCCAAAGCTAACAATAATCTCACTGTGTCTAATCTAGCCACAGGTGCAAAGACCTCATCAAAGTCCACTCCATGTTTTTGCACATAACCCTTTGCTACAAGTCGAGCTATATGCTTTAGCACTTCACCATTTGAGTCTCTTTTCAGCTTATACACCCACTTTAATCCAATAGGTCTGTGGCCAGCTGGGAGTGTAGTGAGTGTCCATGTTTGATTCTTTTCAATGGACTGAATTTCCTTCTCCATTGCATCCTGCCAAGCCTTCTGCCCAGCTGCCTCTGCATAACTGAATGGTTCATCAGTTTCAGCAAAGAAGGCATCCTCATCATCACCATCAAAGTTCAATTCAACTGTTGGTGCTTCCCTGAGAATATCTGAAAGCCTCCTGTACCTTGCTGGAGCTTCATCTGTGCTGGACTGACTGGAAGGTGATGCACCTTGTGCTGACTGCACTCCACTTGGCTGATTGCTTATTGGGTCCAAGTGTGTTGCTGAGCCACTCAATGCAGGTGATAAACCAGCACCTGTTGGTACTGGCGTGACTGAAATTGCACCTTCAGGTGACCCCTCAGCAGCTGCTTCAATGATCACTGGTGCTTCTTCTTCCACTGTTGCCCTCTGGCCATGCCCAACTGCACCTCCAGTAGTGCCATCTCCACTGCCTCCAGGTGACTCAGCATAGAACCAATCCTCAACCATGAACTCATCAGGTTCAGGCTCACCTCCTCCAGCATTCCATTGCCACTGTAATTTTTCTTCAAACACCACATCACGGCTTACAACCAGTCTTGCTCTCTGTGGATCAAATAAACGATGTGCTTTGCTCCCTTCCTCCACTCCTAGGTACACCATAGGCTGACTTCTTGCA
Organism: Panicum virgatum; assembly: GCF_016808335.1. Taxonomy (NCBI): domain Eukaryota; kingdom Viridiplantae; phylum Streptophyta; class Magnoliopsida; order Poales; family Poaceae; genus Panicum; species Panicum virgatum. Next base: position 17,831,704 of record NC_053151.1, read on the forward strand.
TCCAACTTCTTCAGATGAGAGCCCACTGTCCTCACATGTGCAGTGCACCCAAAGACTCTCAAATGTGCCAAATGAGGCTTCCTCCCCTTCCAAGCTTCAAACGGGGTCTGATCGCCCATTGCTTTTGTTGGCAATCGGTTCAACAAATAGACAGTATGCCTCACTGCCTCTCCCCAGAACTCGGCTGGCACATTCATTGACTTGAGTAGAGACCGAGCCATTTCCATGACAGTGCGGTTTCTTCGCTCAACAACACCGTTCTGCTATGGTGTATACGGTGTTGTACATTGCCTTGTGATCCCAGCTGCAATACACACCTCAGCGAACTCTGATGACAGGAATTCACCACCTCGATCTGTGCGAAGCACCTTGATCCGGTGATCACACTCATTTTCTGCTAATGCTTTGAATCTGACAAAAGCCGAGCAGGCCTGATCCTTTGTCTTGAGTGTGTAGATCCACATCCACCTGGTACAATCATCAACAATTAACAGAAAGTACTTGTTGCCTGCAATTGTCGAAGGAGTGATCGGCCCACACAAATCTGCATGTAGCAGCTGAAGTGGCTCATCAGCTCGGTAGTCTGTTACTGCAGGAAAAGGCATCCTTGCCTGCTTTGCCACTAAACAACCGTGGCACACTTTGTTAGGATGAGAAATGAGTGGTACCCCAGCAGCCATTTTCTTCTCTGCCAACTTCTTTACTGACTGAAAATTAACATGCCCCAACCGTGCATGCCAGAGCCAAGCCGGGTCTTCCATTTCAGCCAGCAAGCAAACAGGTGATCCCAATCTCAGTTGTATTCGGTAGAGACGATTCTCAGAGCGCTGAACCCTCATAATGAGTTGCCATGGTTCCTTCTGAAACACCTCCAACTTCTCCTCATCCATCACAACCTTGTGACCACACTCGGTCAACTGCCCAAGGCTGAGTAGATTACTACAAAGACTGGGTATGAAATACACCTGATGAAGTAGCCACTGCCCACCATTCTTACAGGCAAAAAGAATTGAGCCCTTTCCTTTGATGTGCACTCTGGAGCCATCACCAAATCGCACACTGCCTGTGATGCTCTCATCAAGCTCGAGAAAATTCCCTTTGTCTCCGGTCATATGGTTACTTGCACCATTGTCAAGATACCATACGCCTGCATCATACACATCTTGCTTCACCTGATGCAGTTCAGGACTGAACTTTTCTTCATTTAGGAACACTGCTTCCTGCCTGTCATGGTGCTCCTCCTCCAGCACTGCAAGCATCAGTGCTGGCTCTGCACCTTTAGTTTCTGCCATGCAAGCTTCGGCTTTCTTCTTCGGCTCTTTTACACTGATTGGCGTAATGGCCGTATTCTTTGCAATTGAAACACTTTATGTGGCTTTTGTCTCATGGTTTACCTCCTGTGTTCCTGCCACCCTGATGCTCACCACGACCACCCCGGCCGTGCCCTCTTCCACGGTAGCCGCGTCCACGACCGCGTCCACCTCCATCAGAACCGCTTTGCTTGCCGGAGCTCTCGCCGCCCTCCTTCTTGTGCTGACCATCCGCGAGGAGAAGATGCCCATCGCCTGCAGCACCGCCTCCACCGCCAGCCGACACACCACGAGTGCGCTCGTCGTAGGCCTTCAACCGGCCCACCGCCTCCTCAAACTGCATAGTTTTGAGGTCACAAAACTGCTCCATCCCGGCGATGCAGTGGATGAATCGCACGGGGACAGAGTCAAGCAGCTTCTTCACCAAAGCCGCATTCTCCAAGGTGCCGCCGAGATTGCTGTAACGCACCGCCATCCCGGCGATGCGCCCGGCGAGCTGATCCAGCGACTCACCGTCCTTCATGCGCATGGCGTCGAACTCGCCCTTCAAGGTCTATAACCGTGCCTCCTTCACTCGATCGGCGCCGACGAACCTCGTCTTGAGGCTCTCCCACACCTCTTGCGCCGTCTTCTTCCCGGCAACCTCCATGAGAAGATCCTCCGGGAGTGCCTGAAGCAGACACGACCTCGCCTTCTTGTTTTTCTTCACGTCGATCGCCAACCCCGCCTCCGGTTCAATCGCCTCCCACACATCCTCCGCATCGAGCATGGCCTGCATCCTGATCGACCACGCCGTGTAGTTCGACCAGTTGAGCTGCGGGTACTAGAACGGCACACCACCGCCTCCTCCGCCGCCGCCGCTGCTTCCGCCTGTGCTGCTTCCACCGGCGCCTCCTGCCGTGATGACCGTCATGGGATGGAACTGAGGATACTTTGGCATAAACCTGAGGCTCTGGTACCAAATGATGGAACCCAGGCCAAGGATCAGGCACCAATCTCAGTTATTTCAGAGATCAACGAAGAACACTCATGAACTCTGAACTCACTCTGTACTCGAGAGAACAGAGGAACACAGAAAGCGCTTTTTGGGTGCAGTCTCTAACCGAGCTGCTTTTCTCATTATATATCTCAACAAAGCTTACAACCGAAGGAAGCAAAAGAATCCAGAACGAGTGAAACAGGGACGACATGCGCCACTCAGCTCCCATGCCGTCAGAACCCATGCTGTCTCTGTTCTTGAACAGAGCACACTGCTCACACAAAAGCAGAGGAGACTTTTCTCTAACTAGCACACACAAGTCAAAGCTAGATTACAAGTTAACTACTCCCCGATCATGTGCCAACAGTCGTGCCATCCCACGACCGCACATTACGGATCAAAACGCACGCACCTACGCACTCTTCTGCCCTGAAGACTCGGGCCTGGTGCTTATCCGAATAAAACTGAAGATGCTATTCTCTGAAAACGCCTTTCCAAACAAAACGGCTTCCCGCCTCTTGCTTCTGCACTTTCTGAACATTCAGACAAACATCGGCTTGAATATTCAGAGGCCGCCAACATCAAGATTAATCCAACATCAACATTAGGAAAGCATCTGAGGAAGGTGGGCAACATCTTGACATCATTGCGGACTCCAAAACGCACACTTAATCCTAGGATCTTGATGCCCGGGACCATTGTGCTTGGGCTTGCCTTTATCCCGGCCTGGAAAGCACAAGCAGCAGAGGAAACATGAGGCATTGGCATCAGTGGTTGATTTACAAATGCAACTGAAGTCGAATTATAACGAATACAATGGTCAGACATGCAAAGCAAAAGAGGAAATTGCAACACAACAAGTGGGAATTGTATGTACATTGATGACGGTGTTGCGGATCTCCAGCATGTGAATTCCAGGATTCAAGTATCCAAGTACACGCAGCTTGGGTGCTTTGCCGATCCTGAGCCTAGCACAGGAGCCGTCGAGCACCATGGTTTCCCACAGGAAGAGCCGCTCGAGGCTCGGGGTGTCCACCACGGCGAAGCTGTCGATTGCGGACAAGCAGATCTGCACGCACCGGAGGTGCTGGCCGACGAGGCGGAGGCGCGTCACGTTCTTTCTGGCTCCCACTATGCCCAGGTTCTCCAGGACGGGGCTCCCGGCGAGGAGGTACTCCATGTCGCGGCTCTCCACCTCCATGGAGCAGAGGACGAGCTCGCGGAGGTGCGGGAACACCGCGGCAGCGCCACGGTTTGGGTGTGGCAGCGCGGAGGTGCCCGGGAGTTTCCAGAGGCCGAGGTAAAGGCGGGTGAGCGTGGCGACGTCGAGAAGCGCGGCGGGGAGAGGCACGTCGAGCGGCCACGGGCGGTTGACGAGGACGAGCTCCTCCACGCCTTTGGCGGCGAACGTCTGGACCCAGCGCGCGAGCTCCCGCTGGCGGTCGGCGTCGGCGTAGTAGCCGCAGACGAGGTGGACGGCGCGGAAGGGTCCGGGGTGCGCGGCGACGGCGCGGGAGACGGTGGCGGCGAGCGCCGGCGTGTCGGCGCGCGCGGGCTGGCGGAAGCCCTCGAGGACGCCCGAGAGAAGGTGCGCGTCGGCGAGGGCGAGCGGCGTGCAGCGCGAGACGGGGCGCCAGCGGCGGGAGAGCACGGAGGTGCGCGCGGCGTCCTTGGCGGGGAGGCGGGAGACGATGTTGCGGAGGAGCCCGAAGGGGAGGGCACTGATGCGGTCTTCGGCGTCGCCGGAGGAGGCGGGGAGCGCGGAGAGGGCGGCGCCGGCGTAGACGAGCGTGTCGGGGAGGCACATGTAGAGGAACTTGAGGAGGTCCTGCGTGGTCTGCTCCAGCACGTGAGGGTCCATGCCGCGGCGGCGAGCGTCGGCTGCAGCGGCGGCGTCGAGGTAGACGAACGGCGTGGGGTTCTGGTGGGCCATGGCCGCCGCCGCCGTTGGAGACGGCGAGGGTTTTGTGCGTGGGTGTACGAGCGAGCGGCGGGGGGAGTGGGTGCTTTTGTCGTGGGGCGGAATGGAGAAGCAGAGTCCGTGTGCTGGTTGGGCCAAGCGTAGCTTGTCTGCGAGCCCACCAATCGGTCCCTCTGTTTTAACATTTTCTTTTTCTCCAAGGAATGGAAAGAAAATCCGATGTTTTTAAAATCAAGTACCATTATCATGGCTGCATGCTTGCTATATTCATACGCATATTAGTAGAGAAAAATGAGCAAAAAAACTTATGGAACCTCTTCACACGCATTTGATCATTAGGTAAAATTCAATTTATATTAACATATCAGAAGCTTTTCAGCTGTCACACAGGCTCATGAACTTAATTTTACAAATTGTACTGTACTGTGCATTGCTACGGTAACTTAAGAAATGGATTTCGAACTAATGTTTTGTACCATTTTCTCTCTATTGCATGTTAGTTATATGCGTAACACCGAATTTCTTATACGGCGCACGGCCCGTCGCCGCTTGCTGGGCGACCTAGGGTTTGGGGAGTCTTGGCGCCAATCTAGGGCCAACACACGAATGGCCCCATATAGGGCGAACACACGAATGCGCTTGATCTCGCAGTGAACGATGGCACCATTACAGTGCCGATGCTCAGGCCGGTCAGGATAACCGGTCAAACATGTTTGCCGGTGTGGAACGGCAAAGTTCGACGAACGATTGCCCGGGAGGGACCCCGTCAGGGCAGGCGCGCGTATGGTTGTTCTAGGATCGGCAGGCCACCAAGAACGTCTTCAAACATCGCGGAGACGCAAGAAGAATAGCAAGTATGGGGGGTTGAAAGTGCTAGGATTTGAGGAAGACAAAAAGTAATACAAAGTAACGAAAAGTAATATATTGATATGTTTTGATCGATTGGATATGCTCAATCGGCTGTGGCCCTTTATATTTATAGGGAGGGGAGGTCATACCCCATCAGGAATCTAATTCCTTACAAATCCCGCATCAAAATACAACTCCAAACCCGGACTGTACAGTTTGGACCGGTCAGACCGGTCCGACCCGGTGTCAAGTCTTCCAGAGGCCATAACTCTCTCATCCAAACTCCAAATTAGGTGTTCTATATATGCATTTTGATCGTATCGACGAGAGCTACGCAATTGTGACGTTCAATTTGCATTTTGACAAAGTCACCTTGACCGCTCAGACCGGTTTGTGCATACCGGTCTGACCGGTCTGCATAGTCTGTCAATTTCGGTCGTCAACATATGCCCTCCTGTTTTTTGGTGATGCTTGCATACCAAAAAATAAGCACCTGGACCAAAATTGCCTAAAGACGATGGAAAACATGCATCGGCCATATTTTGTTCTAAGGGCGATAAATTCTATCGGCCGTATCTGGCTTCTTCTTCAAGCTAACGACGAAACAACTTGCTTAGGCCCCCATACCTGCTTCATGGTCGCCGACCTTGCTAGTATAACCTCCACTTATTGTCCCATGGACTCCTTCTTGCACATCCGTTGCAGCCTTCTCTTTTGGGTATGAGACAAGCCTAAGGAAGACCACCTCGGCTGTAAGTACTTTGAATCCTGTTTTGCGCTCTTCTCTACCTCTTTGCTGCAATCAACATCTTTTTTGACCAGATTATTGCTAGCAACAATCGGTCTTTGTGGTGAAGCATGATTTGGATATAAAGAAGGATACTGAATATAATATGATTGCATATGTATCCGACTATAATCCATAGATGTATAAAAAGTAAGGACACCAGCAATACCATGGAGCAATGGGTCCATTGGATGAGGCATAATTACCTTGACCTGATCGCTCTTGACGTTCCGATGATGGCTTCGTATCCTTAACCTTGTTTGATGGCTCCATCTATTTCTGGGTAGCTCCATTCTTCTCATATTTGGCCAAGAGCTCTTTGAAGCTCGGCCTCTTCTTGTCTTTAGTTCCGGAGGAATTCCCAACTTTACTGGGCACACCGGTCAGACCGGTCTTAGCACCGGTCAGACCGGTCGGACCGGTCTGACCGCTATTTGCACCGATCAGACCGGTCGACTTGTTGTCGGCCCCTTTTTCCTTGTCCTGCCCCCCGAGTGTTGAAGCCTTTGCTGCAACTTGAGAGCTCTTGTTCTGCAGCACCCCTTTCTCATGCCTTTCCTCACCAATGATCACATCTTTCCCTTTGGCCGATTCGGCTTGATGCGGCTGTAAGGATCACCGGGGTGTCCGACCCTAGAGGGGGAGGGGGTGAATAGGGTCGCTAATCGCTTTTTAACCTAGGGCTCAATCTAATTGCATAAGATAAACCTAACACGTCCTACACATGCTAGTTATGACTAAGGTTTATCTATGCTACCTTCTACTTACCCCAAAAGACTTGCAACCTATAGCCAATCCTAATCAAACTAACTAGGAAAGTAAAGGTAAGCAAGAGAGAGTAAATGCGGAAACGTAATGCGGTAAGTAAAGCGGTAAGGGAGAGGATATGCAAACTCCCGTGAAGAGACCAAGACACACGATTTAACGTGGTTCGGTTAGGACACCAAAGTCCCTCCCTACGTCCACGGCCACTTGTCCAACACGAACAAGTGTGATGCCGAGTCTCTTCGCTTGATCACCGTCTTGCCACGCCTCCAAGGCTCCCGACAAGCAAAGGCTAAGTGACGCCAAGCCACAAAGACAAGGTCACCGCCACCGTCTATCTCGAAGCGTCACCACGGCACCGTCTTCACTATCTTGGAGCTTTAACACCAAGTAGGGGCCTCCTTCCCCGCACAAAGTGTCGTTGCCACTCCACACCAAGTCGGAGGGTCACACGACGAGTACACAAGGTGCTTGCCGCAGCAAGGCTTTCTCTCAAGCTAGTTCTCTCAAGAACTAAGCCTAAACAAGCACTAAGCACTCTCACAAGTGTGCTTAAGCCTATATGATGTACAATGAAGCTCTATGGTGGTTGGAGATGATCTTTAGCTCTTGTATACTTCCTTGAACTCCAGCAACCTCAAATGACCCGGCCTTGGGGGTATATATAGGCAGCACAAGCAAATATAGCCGTTTGGAGAAAAGCTGCCAGAAATGTGCTTAACGCCGGTTAATCCGACGTACCCCAAAAGCCATCATCGGTTCAACCGGTGTATGTAAACTGCCACTTGAAAAACTAGCCGTTAGCAATTAACCGGTGTATCGCCGGTTTAACCGATGCAATCAACCGGTGTATGTAAAATTAGCGTCGGTTTAACCGGTGATTGTAACTTCTTCACGTTCCTCCAAAAACCACCTCTCTGGACAACTGAACCGATGCAATTGACCGATGCATCGTCGGTTCAACCGGTGTATGTATTTTCATCGGTCTTCGTTTGGCAATGCACCGACGTATGCATTTTCTTCAACGTCGGTTAATCCGGTGAGTGTATCTTCAGTTTCCAGCTTCTGGACAATTACACCGGCGTGTGTCTTTTCCTTAACATCGGTTCAACCGGTGTATTGAATTTCTTCACAGTCTCTTCGATTCTTGTCCTTTGGACCGAAGAGGTTTCAGGGCGCTGCCCTGAGACCCGCGAGGGGCGGCTCCCCCTCGACCCCCGTACGAGCGGAACCCCCGTAGGGGTGGCCCTTCGGGCCTAGCTGCGCCTATCTTCTCTTTGTCATCACTTGAACCTAAAAGCCTGGGAATGTTTATCTTGACAATCATATTAGTCCAAGTGTTGTGTGTGTCATCAATCGCCAAAACATTATATTGAAATATGGCATGAGAGGCCATTTTCGCTACAGCGGCCGAATCAATACTTTTGGATTTGACAACTCAAGTGTATGAACGGGAAAAAGATTTTGATCAATTTGCATTGCAGGAACAACCAATCGTCCTTCATTTATGGCCGATTGTATTTTTCTACGAAGAACATTGCAATCATTAGTGGCATGAGAAAAAGTATTGTGTAACTTACAATATGCGCGCAGCTTCAATTCATCCATTGATGGAATAGTGTGAGAGATCTTAATTTTCCCAAGCTTTGCCAACTCATAAAAAATCCTATCACACTTTGTCACATCAAAAGTGAATTTAACCTCATCATGCAGATTTTTAGGAATCGGCTTTAAAGAAGCACAAGTGCTGGGCTTATCATTAGATGACCATACAAATTCAGTAGCATATACTTCATTACCCTCATCGTCTGAAGATTCTCCTTGTAGCACATGCATACTAAGACGATCGGGTTTAAACTTTACATCTTTACTTCGGCTTTCTTGAGTCAAAGCCCTCTACAACACTGGATTAATGGTTAGAAACTTATATCCTTCTATTTTTTCCTTAAAATGAGATCTCAAACCATTAAGAGCTAATTCGGCAAGATCCTTTTCAGAAATAACCAAACCATAACATCGGTTTTTTGTATCTCTAAATCTTCTAATATACTCAGCAACAGACTCATCATGCTTTTGTTTAATCGATGTTAAATGACATAGCCTCAATTCATTATCACCATTGTAAAAATGCTCATGAAATTTACGCTCTAATTGAGACCATGTGTGGATAGAATTAGGAGATAATGCCAAAAACCATGAAAAAGCAGTACCAGATAATGACAAAGGGAACATTCTAATTTTTAAATGATCAAGACTACCATGGATTACCATTTGTGCATTAAACTGACTAACATGCTCCCATGTAGTTCTACTATCCTCCCCAGTGAATTTAATAAATTCTGGCACCTTAAAATTTTGAGGATATGGTATAGAATCAAAACTATCAAGATAAGGCTTTTGACAAACAAGAGTCTTTTCCTTTAGTTCTATGCCGAAAGACTCTTTAAACATAACAGCCAAATCTTTCTTATGTTTCTCAAGTATTTGATTAAAATAAGAATCATTTGGCCTTCGAACATCGGTACTAGAATTATTCGGCATTTGTGGTGCATGATTCGGTTGTGTATATGGTGTTTGTTGCGAATAACCATTGTTTGGCATTGCACCATATGAATAGCCTGAACTTTGGGGAGGCATAGTATACAGATTATAAGTCATAGTGGCGTATGGAGGAACACAATAACCAGTAAATCCATTTGTTCGGCTAAAATCAGCCTGAACAGGAGGCATACTAGTAATCGGTTCAGGAGACGACTGATACGCCACCAGAGCACCAGGACCGGTTTGACCGGTCGGGTAACTGGTCTGACCGGTTGGAACCAGTCCACCGAGACCGGTCTGACCTGTTTGTGAAACCGGTCTGACTGCTCCACTCGCATTGTACTGCTCTGGAGGTTTCTGACCATCATAAAAGTTCATCGGCATGCCATACTATGGTGCAGGTATTGCCGATGACTCAGGAGGCATAGTATGATTTTGAAAAGTACCAGCAACACTAGACATAGGAGCACTACTATTATTGGCCCAGGGTTGCTTTCCTAATGACTTATCAATCATATTTTGGACAGTACCAAGCATATTTTCTTGACCATCAACCAGTAATTGAGTAAATTGCTCCAAAATAGCTGGCGATGCTGAAGTACTTATATTATTATTTGCTTTGGCTTGTTCTTCTTCATCTGAAAGAATGACCACCTCCTTGTCCTTGGAGACTTCACCCTTCCGGTTCCTGGAGAAGTGAGATAAGAACCACTGACGCTTCTCTTCGATTTCTTTCTCTTTGCGCCGTTGGTTCTCCTCTTCGCACTCCTTGATGAAGGCTTCATAAGGTTGACGACCTTCAGCCGACAATTCATCAACAGACGGCCTAACAATGTTGCTGGCATCAACGTCACCACTTGATAGCTTCACCATGGTAGTAGATGGAGTAGATTAGATCATTTTTTTTAAATAACCAAGATCTTTCTTCCCCAGCGGTGTCACCAAAATATGTTGGCACCAATCTAGGGCCAACACACGAATGTGCTTGATCGCTCAGTGAGCGACGGCACAATTGCAGCGCCGATGCTCAGGTCCGTCAGGGTAACCGGTCAGACCAGTTTGCCGGTGTGGAACGGCGAAGTTCGATGAACGATTGCCCGGGAGGGACCCCGTCAGGGCAGGCGCACGTAGGGTTGTTCTAGGATCGACGGGCCACATAGAACGCCTTCAGACATCGCGTAGATGCAAGAAGAACAGCAAGTATGGGGGTTGGAAGAGCTAGGGTTTGAGGAAGACAAAAAGTAATGCAAAGTAACGAAAAGTAATAGATTGATATGTTTTGATCGATTGGATATGCTCAATCGGTCGTGACCCTTTATATTTATAGGGAGGGGAGGTCTTACCCCATCAGGAGTCTCATTCCATACAAATCCCGCATCAAAATACAACTCTAAACTTGGACTGTATAGTTTGGACCGGTCTAACCGGTCCGACCCGGTGTCAAGTCTTCCAGAGGCTATAACTCTATCATATGAACTCCAAATTAGGTGTTCTACATATGCATTTTGATTGCCTCGACGAGAGCTACGCAATGGTGAAGTCCAATTTGCATTTTGACAAAGTCACCGTGACCGGTCAGACCGGTTTGTGCATACCGGTCTGACCGGTCTGCACATTCTGTCAATTTCGATCGATAACAGGGAGGGGAAGGGGGTGGCCAGGGAGGGTGGGAGGTGGGCGGAGCGGCCACCGGAGAGGTCGCCGGCGGCAGGGGTGGTGGCGGGAGGCAGCGGCCTTAGAGTCCGGGTTGCTGGGGGGTGGGGGGCGGCTCCATGTCTGCCGGCCGTAGAGGAGGGTCCGAGGGTGGCGGCGGCCTGGCGGTGGAGGCGGGTTGGCCGGCAGAGGGCACGGCGGCGCGAGAGCGCCGCCGGCCGGGCGGTGTCGGACAACCGGTAGGCGGTGGCCGGTGGCGGGGGCGACGGGACGGTGCGACGGCAGCGCGGTGGCGGGCTCGGTTAGGGAGGGCGGCGGCAGAGGCCGCCGGAGCCGGAGGAGGTGGTCGGCGGCGGGGGCGACGGGAAGAACAAAGAAGAAAGAAGGAGGGAGGAGGAAAAAGAACAGTAGTAAGAGGGAGTACCTGTTCGCCGCGACGCTCTTGCGGCGCGCGAGCGCTGTCTAGCGTCCCCGTGTAACACTGACTATTTGTTTGCATATATCTCCAAAAATTTATATGCGTAACACTGACAATAATAATAGTAATAGTAATAATAGTAGTAGTAATAACCTTTCTAGCATTCCATCCGCCCAATCCATGCAGTTAGTTCCAACAGATAATCCTGCCCCATGTGGCCATGTATGTCCCTGTCGCTCTCTTGCTTCGTGTCACACTGTCCCTCTCCCTTTTCCATTGTTTCTGAACTACAATTTCACAAATCAATAACCAAAAGATTGCATGTGCCCTTCGAGTTTAACATCAATTTCTCTTATCTATACTTCGTGCAGAACGCCTGATTCACAGCAGCCTTTGACCCTCGGTGGCATCTGGCTCTTGCCTCGCCGCCGCTTGCTACTCGGCACACGGCTAGAAGAAATTGTAGAAGATTGAAACACTAAATTTTCGAAAGCAACAATGCAGCACTGAAATATTTCGAGTGACAATGTACCACTGTATTAAACGAACATATCCAAGTGACTAATCAAGCATAAAGTACACTGATTTACTGGGCTACCAGCAAGCAATTATTACAGCGAAATATAAGGAATGTGGCATATTGCATTGCATCTTTACTGCCTCAAAGTTTTCTTTTTCTTTTGCTTGGCAGCTGCTAGTTTCTTTTTGTTGCTCACGGTACTGTTGAAGCTGCTTTGAGAAGGCATATTAGCAAACTCATCTTAAGTGTTGACTGGAGCTGCTGCATTATTTTTGGACTTCTTTTATGGCTCACTGCACTCCAATAACTGGAACAATAATTTCAGTTAACAACACTTGAATAATAATTAATTGTATAGCAAAATAACGAGAAATGTTACTTGCCTCTTTTCCTTTCTCCATGATGTTTCTCTTCTTTGATTTAGATTTTGGTCCACATGTTCTACTATTGTGACCTGGTTGATGACACTGTTGTAGTTACCTCTCGTGCCCACCCTAGTGACCTTTGTGGCCATTTTTGCTTCATCGGGTTCCTTTCTTCTCTGCTTTCTTGGTCCACCTGGCATCTTCACATAGGCTAGAGGCTTAGGATTGCGGGGATCTCTTGAGCACTGTTGCATTCCCACCATTGGCACCATGCAATGACAATATCTTGCAAGAACAAGTTCTTCTCTCTACATCAACTTTGAACCACTTGTCCCACTCTTTTACCTCAAAGACATCCTTCCCATTCCAAATTGCAGAGTAGTTCTATACCCTTTTTTTTATGTACCTTTCCAGGTGACCTCTCTGCTATTTTGCATCCTATTTTTTCTGCCCCTCTTTCTCCTGATGATATATGAACAACTCTCCATATCATCCTCTTCTCTATGTCAGTTTACTCATCTTTAAATTTGCTAGAGAACCTGAACGAAACAGCAAATAAGTGGTCAGTGCTGCAATATCTTGTGATAACTGGAAGATTTTGGGAAATAAATTTATTCAAATGTGCTTAGTGTTCACTTTGATCACTAACAAATTACTGAGCACCGAGTGACAGCTTGCATCATCCACTCTAAGGCGCTTAGCACAAGAAGTTTCATCATTTTTACAATCATTCCCTCGGAAACAAGCTTCATGCCACCCAAAGTCGAAAACTACTGCAAAGGTTACCTGATGGGAAAGCAATAGCACACTTCTTCTCTTGAAGTCTGCTGATGCTTCCAACGGCTATGACATACATACCAATCAGTTTCCAGAGGAAAAATACTAGCTCACTGGTTAAGTTTGTACACCCTGAATGTAAAAGAAGAAACTTTGTGTATTTTTTTCTCTTGTACTATTCTTTTTTAGCTGAACTTCAGTCGGGCCCCTTCTATACTAATGGCTGCTCACCCATGCTTCTACTCACCTGAGTCCTTGCATTTTCCACCAAGTGGAGGTGCACTTATTCCATTAGTACAATTTTCACCACCAAAAACACCCACTACAGTCTGCAAGGTCCCACAAGATTATTTCAGAGTTAAATAGCGTGAGGTTCATTTTATAAATTACATAGCACTGAAATTAACCCCCATAGTACACTGAGCCTGAGTGAAGGACCGAACAGGCGACCAGAGGGGGGGTGAATGAGAGCTTTTAAAAATTCTCCACTAGAATAAGGTCTATGTCCCGAATTCAACCCGATGCACCTCTCTTCTAACCACGGCAAGTCAACACATGACGAGTTCACCCTAGGTATGGTTAGGAAAAACTCGACGCAAAGCGGAAGCAAATGAAGAACAATTTACTCGAGCAAGGCGCGATATAGCGGAAGCAGCGATTAGTCAAAATGCCAAAAGCTTGAGACTAAACGGAAGCAAACTCAAAACAATCTACTCAAGCAACTCTAACACAAAAGCTTCACTAGACCAAGCGTGCGATGATTTAATAAAGATTAGCTAAGCTCAAAGTAAGTGGAAGCAAATCTTAACTAAAAGTCAATCCAAAAAGTCTCACAAAAAGAATTAGCACTAATTAGCCTCGATCAATTATTAAGCATGCAAGGAAATGTTATCGAGAGCAAATGCTAAATAATAAAAGCTAGTTAAGCATGCAAAGATTAACTAAAAAGGATTAGAGACAATAGTGTTAACAAATTAGTTTAAACAAGAAACCAAGCTAGTTCACATGCAAAGATGTTCACTGTCTGTGCATATAAGCAAGTGACAAAGAAATCTCACCTAGGCTGCTACATGCTGTCCCCTTTGGCCTTGTGGTGCTGCTGCTGGCCATCGCCCTCAAGGGCAGCAGTAGGCTGAGGCACATGCCAAGCCTGTGCACAGGCCCGCAAACGATGGAGGCACCTAGAGGTCGAGTCGCCTGCCCTTAGGCTGCAGCTGGCAAGGTACCAGTGTTGAGTCATTTGCCCTGGAAAAGTGTTAGGAAAAACACCAAACATAGCACTGGTCATTTGAGCAGGGAGTTTGGCCTAATGACTTGAATTGGACACTTTTGACCGCTTATTTTGTATCCATTTTGGTGCTTCAATTGGTATCAGAGCCGGTTAATGATCATTCCACCTTCAACAGTTCTTGATCCGCGAAGGGGACAAGGAGCACGGTTCATGAAAGCTGTCATTCTTCGATGGAACAAATTATCCCTATTGGAAGATTCGTATGTCCGCATATCTCTAGAGCATCAGCTCGCGAGTTTGGGAGATATGTGAGAACAAAGGCTATGAGGTTCTTGCTGCTCGTGTGGGTCAGGAGCAAATTGACCAACACGAGCCAAATAGCAAGGCCCGTAATGTGATCTTTTCTTGTCTTTCATCTCCTGAAAATTGTGAAGGGTACCAGTGTTGAGTCATTTGCCCTGGAAAAGTGTTGAAAAACACCAAACATACCAAGTCCCATTTGAGGAAAGCGATCACTATGAGGGGGAAAACATGGTCCGCTAAAACTGTGAGACTGAAAACCACCACGGAATCCAAAGTCGTATTGACCGCGACCTGTACTCCGTCGGGCACGACCACCATGTGGTCTCTTAGCCTGAGGCCTAGCACCTTGAGGCATTGCACCCTTGGTCTAGCACTGTGCCTCTGAATAGGAGGTACATGTACACCATGAGAAGAGTGGTACATGTCCCTGTTGTTCAACTTGTACTCCCGCCTCTCATCTCTCTTTCTCCTGAAGCAAAACTCAACAAGGTGACCATCCCTCTTACAATACTCACAATGATACCTCATCTCTCTCTTAGGTGGCTTGCTCTCTCTTTGGTGGGCATGGTACACTTTTGTTGGTTGTTTGGCTTTAGGAAGGAGATTCTCAGAAATGTCTAGCAGAGTATCAAATGGGTTTCTAAGATGGTTGGGTTTAGGAATCCACACTTGTTTCTGAGGTGGTGCTTTTGGAGGTTCCTGTTGACGGCTGTTAAGTCCAAAATATATGCCGTCAACTCTTGCACAAAGACATAAAAAATGAACACCAACAGTAGTGGTAGGAGTTATTACTAGCAAATTCCACGAGTATTGGTGAATTGTTGATTGCAGGAACACAAGTCGGGAATAACATGGAAACACACAGAAGAAGAAATAGAAATACACAAAGCATCACTATTTGCGTTACACATCCAAAAGAGGCCCATTTGACAGAGAAAACTGACGTACAAAGCCCCGTCACCGACATACACAAGATCCAGGACGAAAGGCGGCGCTCATGGGCCGGCCGAACCACAGGGTCGGCCGGCCCCATGTCGGCGCCATTCGGCCTCATCTTTGGCGGGAAGATCGTCCTAATCCTCCTGAAGGCAGTGCCCTGTGTTTTCATATTTAATTCTGGCGGGAACCGACCTTCTTGGGCTATAAAAGGGGGCCTTCCTCACCCCTCACAACACACACCACCAAGATGTAGACTTGTGCTCCATTCCAAAGGCGAAGCGCTGCTTAGGCTAGTGCTTAGAGTAGGAGGAGGTTGAGGAGTAGTTCGAGGAAGCGCAGGGCCTGTCGGCGGTCTTCTCCAGTCTTGTACCTCTACAGATGCTGGCTTCCTCTGGTATGAGTAAGTTAGTACTTATGATTCTTGTATTGCATAATATTTTTGCTTGAGTGAGATCAGTTCTCTTACTCGCGGGTTCGTTGCTTCATATTTATATGGAGTGTTGTAGTTTGCTACGGGTTAACAGATGTAGTTGGACTGCAGTAGTAATTAGTAGCACAGATGTGGTGTCTGGGCTAAGGGTTACCTTCGTTTGCCTTATATCCCACGGTCTGTGAGGTAGGCCACAGGTGGTGACAGCCCTGTCGGACCTTCGTAGTCCTCCACATTCGGATATAGCGTAGAGCTGTTGGCCGGAGTATCCTGACCATTTCAGGTGTAAGCCGGTGCCCGAAACGAGTATTCTGCCCGAGAGATCGACCTTTAACTCATCTTTAGTGCTACCGCAGGAATCCTCACCATCCTCGCCACAAATCTTGGTGTGTCCTTGAACCGACTATGTTAGGAGTTAGTGCACACACGTTCCCTGTGGATACGATACCCTTGAATACTCACAGGTGAAAGGTACGACAGTATCCATGCGCATGCGGATTCATTTTGCAATCTTTAAAATACCCAACAAGCTTTCTGGTGCCATTGCCGGGGAACGGTTGCTGTTCTAACTTCGAACCTAGTTGGTCCTCGTATCTTTATCTTTCAAAAAAAACCTTATCCTTTGCTTTTCCTTATCTCTTCCTTGACCCCCGCTACCCACTTCGTCTTCGTACCTTTTTGCTTTTCTTATATTTACCTCTACCCCCGCAACCCTTGGAAGGTTATCCGCGTGGACACCTTCTGAACCTTTTGGGGTGAGTCTTTAGAGCCATCCTCTCTGGACCAAGTTCCTCATCCGGCTATGAGATTCATCCCTGAAATGTTCCCATGTCAAGGCAATCTCCAAGGTGTTTTCACCGAGGAATATGCCTCGACTTTGACCACCGTGCTGTAAGTCCGTAGGACTCATCTTTTGGTCAAGGGATCATAAGGACATATCGATCAAATTGAGTGAAATAAATTCACATTCAAATCCTCGATTACCGATCGATGCCAATCAAATCAAGTGATTCAAAACTCACATTTTGTTCCTTGATTTTGATTGATGCCCAATAGAAGTTATGTTCACCCTTCATTTGAAATGAACTTCTATTGGAAGCTTAGGATGGATTGCTTTGTCTTCATGCAAGGATTTCATCCTAAGGAGGGGTTGAGTTGAAAAAATACTCACTCCCCTCATGATTTGAACTCAGAATCGTTCCAATGGCCCACAGAGTTACACATCCTCTTTCATTTTGGGGCTATGAACATTCTTGAGTTGGTCTATCTAGAGATCAAACCACTCACTCCATGAGCATGAAGTTCTGTTCCGATTCATTACAAAAGCCATGCTCATCCTTGATTTCTCTGAGATCTTCTGATGTGCCTAGTCGCTACGAGCCATACGATCATCTTAGGGTGTCAGACCCGGGGCAGCAGGACTGCTTATAAGCATAGAATATTCTGAAGTAAGGGATAGCTCATGGATGTACCTTATCTCTCTTGTAACTACCCGAATAGGCGTAGAACTAGCTGCAATACAAAGGAAACTACCCGATTGTATTGTAGTAGGACTCCAACAATACTCGGCTAGGACTTTCCATGTAACCCTGTCCCCCCGGATATATGAGGGCGGGCAGGGACCCCCTCAAAACATCATCAACACCTAAGGCAATACAAACAACCACACAGGATGTAGGGTATTACACAACTCACGGCCCGAACCTGTCTAAATCTTTGTGTTCCTTGCACCATCGAGTTCCAGAGCAGTCGATCCCTACCTACAAACCTTACTGCTAATGGTATCCCTGAGCAGGCTTGGCGGTAAACACCGACAGCTGGCGCGCCGAGTAGGGGACTCAGCGAGTTCATCGGCGAGTTCGATGGCCACTTTCGCTTTCAGCACCATGGCACCTCCTCAAGGCGTCACCTTCGTCTTCGGATCGTGGGTCTGCATCGCCAACGGTTCGGGCGGCTTTGACAGCCACATAACCAATCCGCCCACACTGAAGGCAACCACATTTGAAGGCTCCAACAAACTCGCCGGATCAGTTGATCATGGCATCATGCTGCTTCCTGACCTCGCCAAGGAGATCGAGATGAAACTCGAAGACAACTCGAGTTACACTCGGACTCAAATCAATCACAAACTGAATTCTACTCGGATTGAAACTTCTCTTGCACAATCCATCTTCAGGTTGCGCAATGCATCATCTACTTACAAACAGATGATCAGATCCATCTATGGAAAAAGCTTGGATCATCTCCTCTGCGTCGAGAATCACTCAGTCACCGCTAGCCGGGAGGCACCTGTCTTCGATGTATATCTGTCAGACCCGGGGCAGCGGGACTGCTTATAGGCATAGAATGTTCTAGAGTAAGGGATAGATCATGGATGTACCTTACCTCTTTTGTAACTACCCGAATAGGTGTAGAACTAGCTGCAGTACAAAGGAAACTATCTGATTGTGTTGTAGTGGGATTCCAACTGTACTCGGCTAGGACTCTCCATGTAACCCTGTCCCCCCGGATATATAAGGGCGGGCAGGGACCCCCTCCAAACGATCAACACTTAAGGCAATACAAACAACCACACATGACGTAGGGTATTACGCAAACTCGCGGCCCGAACCTGTCTAAATCTTTGTGTTCCTTGTACCATCGAGTTCCGGAGCAGTCAAACCCTACCTACAAACTTTACAGCTAAGGGTATCCCTGAGGAGGCTTGGCGGTAAACACTGACAGCTGGCGCGCCAGGTAGGGGGTTCGGCGAGTTCATCGGCGAATTCGATGGCCGGGTCAAGTGACGCCAACAACGTGCCCGAGGGCACAACCCTTGTTTTCGGTTCATGGGCTTGCACGGCTGACGGATCGGGCAGCTTCTCCAGCCACCTTGTCACGCCCGACTCGCCTAAACCCAAAGCTACCTCCCAACTCGTCGACATCCGCGGGTCTGCGTATCCCGACGAAAAAAGAGTTCTACTAGAGCTCAACTCGGATAACGCAGAAAACGTGTCAACTCCAACTCAAACTCTTGGGTCAGTCGAGTTCGGCACAAATTCTAATTCCGAAAAATCTCTCTTTTCCGAAACCCTCGGAAAATATGTGACTGATTTAAAAACAATCAAACATCCTAAGATCAACAACTCAGAACTACTCGTTGGAGTAGATCGAGTTTCATGATTAATAAAGGGCTGCATCAAACTTGTAGAATCTGCCATTGGTCCATCTACATCACAGCAGAACCCAGAAGTACTGAACCCACCATAGAAATGGTCGGGTGATATACTTTCAGGAATCGATCGAGTGGATCTCAAGCTCGCCGACTGCATTAAGATAGCTGAAGGCACTCTGCAAAACTTAAAGCAGAAATCGGGAGGAGGAATCTGCGGGGGATCTGGTGAGACAAACCCCCGGCTTGTTGGGTTGGGACCGTCTATCTCCAGGATACCTCAGAACCCTTCACCGAAACCTGCTCACACTCGGACTCCTGAACCATCCGAGTCCCAGTTCGATCAGGATGTTGATCAATTCATGAACAGTCTCGACAACTTTGAACCATTCAATGATCTCGAAAACTGGTCTGACAATGTTGACTTATTCATGGATGCTATGGCCAATCCACTCGAACATGCTGACGCTCTTTGGGAACTGGCCATGCTTGAAAAGCTAAAGCTCCAGAACAATCCAGTGAGTCGATTTTCGACAAACCCTAGATCAAGGAGCCTGAAGGGCTGACTCCCACTCAATCATGGCTACACTGGATGAACGAGAATGCCCTCCGTTTAGAGATGGGCATCCCCCTTCTTGCCCACCCAAAGCACACATACTATAAAATCGGTGGACTAACCGATTCCGAATCCGAGTACTCTTCCAACTCGGAGGACGAACTGGATAACCTAATCTAGTACAGCAAAGAAGTCGAATCCAACTCAACTAAGAAGCTCGAGTCTAATCAGGACTCCATCCCAAACTTGGTCATATATGCAATGCCTCAAGGACGGACAGTGCACCTAAGGAAGACATAAGATCCCAACACCTCTGGCTCACAGCCATCGGATCTACCCTTTTAGCAAAGCACTCTACTGGACCCGTCCACAAGCAAACAAGATCAAGAAGTTCAAGATCTTTGCCATGAAATCCTCATGGTTCGCATCTCCGAAGTCCAGGAACCTGAGGGTGACCCCACGGAGCGTCTCAACCTCGATGACTATAACTCTGATGATTTCAACGAGTACCTTTCTGACAACATGGAAACTACTCCTCCCACAATCACAGAAACCCAAGCCGCCTGCACCTCCTCCAGCAGTGACAGTCACTGTGCAATTGGAAGGGCAGCACCCAGCAGAAGATCTTTACGAGCGTCATCGCCTACTTAACTAGAAGAGGGCATTCAGGCGCCAGCACCTCGCCAGCAGCCAGCAGGAACAGCAGGGCGACAACTACGACTACTCCAATTGCGACCTCCGCAATGTGATCAATGTTGGTCGCGACGCGTGCAATGTCATCATCTCAAGGAGAAAGGAATGCGAGGAAATAGAGGCTTACAGCCCTTCTTCCAACTACCGCATCCCACCAAAATCTTCTGCATCTTTCAAAAAGTACAAGCCGGTAAGCACCTGACCTTAGGGTAAACTGCGCACCCCGAATCATGGGGAAACATCTCTTGGTGGAGCCAGGATCAACAAGACTCTATTACGCAAGTGCTTCATCCACCCGAGGAGCTCTCACACGATCTTCGAGTGTGATTCACTCCGCAAAGCCCTTGGGGCACCCCTCCTAAAGGAGACTCTACCTAAAATCTAGTCGACCACTCTATCGACTAGTTTTTACCTTCGAATAATTTTATTCAGTCATGTAAACCATTGCTCACATCTAACGAGCAAGGGGGTAGGTCTTAAGAGTCAGAGTCTGTCATTTTACAAATATTGTAATTTCGATAAATCCAAAATAAAAGTTGATTTCCTCCGCAAATCGACTACTTGGCTCTCGCTCATATGGCAAGTACCCCACCATAAACACTACCCAGAAAGCTGCATTGGAGCAACAATCGAGTAGCTCTCACGGTTTACCTTGGGTGACCTTATGACATTTTCGTCTTGGGTAACTCGACGGGGTTCATCCTAACAGGCCTGTCCTAAGCATCACTCGTCCTCGGTTGAGGAACCCTTACTCGTCTCGCTCGAGTAAGTTTTGGATATCCTTTTGGCATTTTCGTCTTAGATAACCCAATGGGGTTCATACCTAATAGACATGTCTTAAGGATTACTCTAGTCCTTGGTTAGGACACCCTACTGACTGGCTCGAGTAGGTTTTGGATACTCTTTCGGCATTTTCGTCTTGGATAACCCGACGGGGTTCATACCTAACAGACTTGCCCTAAGAGTTACTCCAGTCCTTGGTTAGGACACCCTACTCGCTCGCTTGAGTAGGTTTTGGATATCCTTTCGACATTTTTGTCTTGGATAACCCGACGGGGTTCATAC
Organism: Panicum virgatum; assembly: GCF_016808335.1. NCBI lineage: Eukaryota > Viridiplantae > Streptophyta > Magnoliopsida > Poales > Poaceae > Panicum > Panicum virgatum. Next base: position 17,852,957 of record NC_053151.1, read on the forward strand.
CTAATAGATTTGTCTTAAGGATTACTCCAGTCCTTGGTTAAGCACACCCTACTCGCTAGCTCGAGTAGGTTTTGGATATCCTTTCGACATTTTCATCTTGGATAACCCGACAGGGTTCATACGTAACAAACTTGTCTTAAGGATTACTCCAGTCCTTGGTTAAGGACACCCTACTCGCTAGCTCGAGTAGGTTTTGGATACTCTTTCGACATTTTCGTCTTGGATAACTCGACGGGGTTCATACCTAACAGACTTGTCTTAAGAGTTACTCCAGTCCTCAGGAAGGACACCTTACTCGCCTTGCTCGAGTAAGTTTGGGATATTCCTAAAATATTTACGTCTTGGTTAACTCGATGGGGTTCATCCTAACAGTTCTATTTTAGAAATCAACCCAGTCCTGGTATAGGACATACTACCCGATAAATCGAGTCGTCTGGGATATTTTCATAAAAAGTTGTATACTGCCTGGATGATCAAGCAAGGTCTATCCTAACTAGTCAACTACAAAAAATCCCTCAGGGAGCACGTATAAGTTCTTGGTACTCTAAAATAGGTTGTCACGACTCTCCTGCTTACTTAGACTACCAACGGAGCTCCAATTACGGAATCTTTTTCGCCTCGAATACTTATCGGGTGCTACTCGCTTGCTTGAGGTACATAAATGAGTTATGTCTTCCCTTGGTACTCTGAGTAGTTGTCAAGAGCCTCCTGTTCACCTATCTATCAAGGAACATCTTAAGCTCCCAAATACTCGATAAGAGTTCTCCCCCCGATTGGGCAACAAAGTCCACATGAGCTTTGCTCTAACAAAGCATTTCCTTTGAAAAGGAAATCTGCTTTAAGCTACGACTTTTAACACACTTTTAGTGCTTTTCCCACTTGGTTAATCCCGCGGGATTCAATCCTAGCTGGTCAGCACTAGAGTTCTGATTTAGAACCATACCAACTCGATCCTATTCGAGAATACTTTGCCTCCTAAGGTACCCATGGATACAACTCTTCGTATCGACTATCAAGACCGTGTAGGCGCGATGCTGCCAAAACTTAGGACTTTCGAGTACAACTACTCGACACATCAAAGGATTCAACAATCCTAACGCAGAACAAGTACTTAAACATTACGCAAATATTCAACATTTGTTCACAAGTACTTGTGACCACACGCTAAACAAATATTACATTCAAAGTTCAAGGGGACTCGGGCTTGCTTAGAGACTCCACTATCTGGTCTGCTACCACGGAGGTCTCTCGCAAGTATTGACTAAACTGATCATCAGTACAATCAGACCTCGCGCCCTTCCTAAGTGCATCAAGAGGAGTACTTTTCCAGTAAGATTTCACCAACCTGAGTACATGACCCACGTACTGACGGGTGGTTGTGGAGACATACCTTTCAAAGGCCTCGGGTACTCTTCGAAGCTTCCCCGCCAACGTGAGCGGTTAGTCCTCATTCCCCTCTGGGATCTCCATAATCTCTGCAATTTCCTGGGCAGCATCCCGCACACTCCTCAGCTCCACAAGCTCCTGCTGCATCGAATCCCAAGATGCTGACAAGTCCTTGAGTTGCTGAAGAACTGTAATGGCCTCCCGGTCAGAGTCCTCCTTGATCTTCTTGAGCTTTTCAATCTCATCTGTGTTTCGGTACATAAGAATTTTTAGATCCAGTACCAAGCTTTCCTCAATCTCTAAAGATTTTGCGCAAGCTGTGTACTCGATTAAAAGAAAAGCTTATAAACACCAAGCAGAACAATCTAGTCGACTGCATTGTGTATGCTAAGGACTAACCTTTCTTGGCTTTGGAGAACTTTTTGAGCTTCTCCTGAAGGGCAGCCTTCTCGGACGAGAGCGCCTTCACTCGCTCTTTCAGAGCATTCAGCTCTGTATCGTCCTAGGCCTGGCTACCCTCCTGCCCCAGTAATTCCTGTCAAGGAACAAAAGCAAAAGATCAGTATGCACTACTCGATCTATATACTCAAATACTCGAAGTATTCAACTACTTACCTTCATCAGGTTGAATGCAAGTTTCAACTTCTCTTGCGGCAAGACACTTCCCGATGAAGTACTCGCCCGCACCTTAGAGGTGGCCTTTTCTGGCACATCTTGAATCATCCCCACAGTATTCCCTAGTTTTTGGGAATCTAACAGAAAAAGACGCTACTTAATTAACTTAAGAGCAAGGAAAAGTACTTTTCTAAGTACAAAGGCTTTACAAGTTTACCCGCAGGGGTGCCTTCAGGGAGCTTCTTATCGCCTCCCTTAGGAAGCTTCTCGCCATCATCCTTCTCCGAAAGCTTATCGCTTCCACCGTCCTCTGGGAGCCTCTCATCGCCCCTATCGGTATCTGGCAATGGAGAATCCCGAAGCATGGAATCCACCATGGCTTCAGTCTCACGAGCACTCAACTCAGGAGTACTCGGGGGCTTCTCCAGCACTGATTTGGGGGCTGAGTCGTCCTCAGTCTCCCCACTCGTCCCCAGGAGCGTGTCACTAGAAAGACAAATTAGCTACTCGATAAAAAGGCAAATCCTACAACTACAAGTTTCAAGAAACTTACGTGGGAGCTCTTTTCAGAGCAAGCGCATTGACGCCAAATTTTCGGGCAGGCCTCGTAATCACGGCCTGACTACCCGCATCGCTGGCTTTATCTACATTGGAACTACTTGCCGAAAGAGTAGTCCCAGTCCCCTTTGATAGGTCCACTGTGGTGGAAGGGATGGTCTGTCCCACCACAGCATCATCCCTATATGCTGCTGCCCGTGGCATTTTAGTCGCCGGACTTGAACAAAGAAAAAACTTCAAAACAAAACCAGCAAATCGAAGACAAAAGTACACGATTGCAATCAACTAGCCACTTACCTGTCACTAGTAGTCTGGGAGGAGCTGCGACGCTTCCTCGCTACCGACCGAGCACCCTTGAAATGCCCGGTCTAGGTATCCGTACTTGGAGTAGGGCTTAACTCCCTATCACTCCTCTCCTTAGCCGCCTCCTCGTCTCCACAACAAAGGATAGACATCAGCACTGTTTATATGAAAATTCATATGAGCATACTAGAACTTGGTCGACAGATTGAAAAGCGCATAAGAAAAAAGGCGAATAAATGCCTGGCGGTGAAGGACTACTCTTAAAGCGCTCCACATCCTCCTACAGAAAGCAAATTCTATCAGAATCACACTAAGGTAAAGTACTCGATTACTATACATCGACTACTCTTATCTAGTACCTGTTTCGGAGGATTCGCGGTAGAAAACATATCAGGAACAACAGGAACCTTCTTTATGTCCCTGAGTAGTCGCTGTACTCGACTAAACACTTCCTCATCTGAGATCTCTTCCTCTGAGTACCTTGATGAGTCAATTGTTCCCTGATACTGGAAACCAAGAGTTGGCAATGCGTGCAAGTAGCTCAGGAATTTGTCTCTCGTCAACTGGTTTCTTATTCAACTCAGGCCACTGAATCGGAGGGCCTGGAGTAATCGATGGGATACTTTCACACTGGTTCTCTACATAAAACCACCTAGGTTTCCAGTCAATTACTTTATTACTAAGCTTATAGGGGATGTAAACTTTGTCTTTCCCCTGTCCAAGCTGAAGACCCGCACTGCCAACTACATCTAAAACGTAGGAATTCGGCTGCGGTTTCAAATGGAAAAGGAACCCAAAGAGTTCGAAATGGGGCTCGATGCCTAGAAAAGCTTCGCACAAATGCACGAAGATTGAAAATGTGAACAAAAGAATTTGGGGTTAAGTGATGGAGCTGGATCCTGTAATAAAGCAGGAGCCCAGAAAAGAAAACGAACAAGGAAGCCCCAATCCCCGTTCCAGATAAGGTGCAAAAGCAACAATTTCCCCCGTATTTTCATACGGATGATCCTAACCAAGGGTGTTGGCGCTCCTTAAGTACCCCTTTTATCCCTTGTTTATCCTTGATAATGGCATGAATTTAATATCAAAATCACTAACCGTCCTAACCCCGGCCTAATTATTGGTCATTTTCACACTTGCATATATATTTTGGAGGAACTTCGTTTTTGCAGGTTTTTGGCCTATTTTGGAGCATGAAATGACGAGGCCCGTGATCGAGCGCTAACACGGAGAAAGACGAAGGCCAAAGCCCAAAGGAAGGACCAAAGCCCATGTTGATTCGAAGCCCATTCATGCACATCCATCCTCCAAGAGAGCCCAAAGGACCAAGCCCACGAAGATGAGATCAAGATACTTCGGGATTAAGCAAAGCAAATGAAGATTTAAGGAAGGATTCCCTATCCTATCCTTTCCCCGGAGATATCTCCAAGATAACGACATCCAAAGGGGTGCAATCGTGAAGGACATAAACTCTAAAAGATGCGAGGAGTCTGCACGTGAAAGATGAGACCGAGGCGAGCCCGAAAGGGGGTAGGCCGGCCGGCCTAGGCCCATGGGGCCGGCCGGCCTAGCCCGTTTCTGAGGCGGTTTGGCCTCCCCTTCGACCGGTGGCTTCGTCGGCTTATAAATAGCTCGCACCTTATTCAACTCGGAGCATCCATCCAACCAGAACTCGACGAAAACCTAGGGCCAAGACCGGAGGGAGACGACGGCTGCCGCAAGTCTTCGAAGTTGTCTAGGAGATGGCTTAGGCCACCCCTAGCTGCCATGGCCTCCCTGCGTGGTTGTGCCATGGTGGAGTTCATGAGCTAGTTGGAGTCGTCAATGGTATGTACTCGGTGGTGACGATCCAAACGAATCTATTATGTGAGTAATGATAATCTTGTCTTCCGAATCTATTAGCGATCATGTTCTCTCTTTCGATTTCGTTCTTTTCTTTGGGTTTGCTTCATCTTAGATCTATTATCGAGATAGATCTCTTAGCATGATCTTGTAGTCATGGTGGCTAGAGGTTCATGGCGGAACTACCAAAGGGGGTTCGACTTGCTTCAGGGTATTTCGTCCAAAGGGGGGGCGTCGTGACAGGCCGTTCCCACTGAGTAGGCGGAGTATCGAGGGATCGGATTGGAGATTTTGATTTAAAGATGCTTTTGATTGAGATGCATGATTTATTTGCTCGTTAGCTTGAACTACAACTAGATGACGATATGCCTAGTCATGTCTTTGGTTTTGCTATGATTAAGCCTATGTTCATGGATGAGATCAACCTTTACACATCACTCATATCTGTCAAAGGTTTACCCTTTATATGCAATTAATGCTTCACGTTAGGATAGATCCGTTAGATTAGATGGAAAACCTTAGGTAGTTCTTTGTCGATCCACGGATTGATAAACCTTGGGGGAATACTCTAAGGGAAAAACTACACGAACCGTGTGCTTGCGGTATACAAATCGGGGCGCTAAGGAGCATCAACAGTAGGACGCCATTGGATAACAGATCTGGGAACCAAAAGACCAGCCGAAACTAAGGTTTCTATGTCAGATTCGGAGCACTTACTTGTGTTCCATCCATCTTCATGGGTTGGCTCTGCAGCCACACCCTTCCCCTTGCTTGATTTCTTGGGAGCCATTCGGAAATCTACTGGGCGCTTCACGCGCATACACTGGCTAAACCCTAGGCGGATTAAGAAGCAAGGAGGAGCAAGAACTTTAGATCTGGGGGCTCGGAGGCAAGAACAGATCTAAGCAGTAAAATATGAATGGCGGCTGGTGGGGTAACACCTAAGTTACCATTTCATTTTATAATGGCTGTGGCAATATGGTAAAACACTCCAAAGGCCAACAGTCTGTTGCAAATCGCGGAAAAAGCGGGATTTTCTGAGAAAATTCATTTTTCTAAGATTACATTCTGGAAAAAGAAAACACTCACATCCATAATCAACTACTCAACTCATCTTTCCTCGACTGGGATTACATTCCAGAACAAGGAAAAGTACTCGACACAGTACAACTACTCGATATTACAATTCGAGTACTTTTTTCCTAACTAACTTTACAATGACTCAGGTCTGCACGCACACTTCTTGGCTTCCTGAGCAAAGCCTGCTGGAGCTAGATCGGCCCGAGGCCGTGACAAAGTACAAACTTGTTATTCCCATCAAGGGAATAATGATACTCATATTCTGGGAGAAAAGTTTCAAGAGTTTGGAGGCAGATTACAGTAATCACCTCACAAGGTCTCTTGTAGCATCTTGCGGAGAAATTTCTCCTTCTCCCTGAATATGTTGTGACAAGATTAAGTCTCCTTACCAGAGATATTAGTTCTTGGGCACCCAGAGACAGGCAACCCCCAAGAGCACGACACTCATACCTGCAACCAGTCCACAGAGAACCTGCCTCATTGGAAGATGCAAGGACATGATGTCCAGAATGGATCCGATGAGAGCATTGGGGTTGCAGGATGATGTAGCAGGGACTTTTCGTGCCACTCACAAGTTCTCTTCTAGCATATTTTGTTGAAGAGGACTACACAAACTTCAGGAGGACGAGAGCAAGAACACCAAATGCAAGCCATGACTTCTAAAACATTGGTGCTTCTAGCAAAGGCCTCTCCTCCACCTTTTATAGCCACAAGGGACACTACTGGTGGACAACCCGTGACGCTACAGTGGCAGCATTCACGGACGCATTCAAGGGTGCAATAATGCAGATTCTCCATACAGTATTGTCCCACGTGAGCACACAATAAAGAGCTGAACATCCCGGGTTTTATTTCTGAAGTTATTTCAGGTGCAATCAGTGTGGCGTATCCAATTGTATCATTTTTCTGCGAATTTTTACCCAAAAAAGAGGTCTTTTCGGATACCGGATCTGATGAATCCTGTAAATATTCTGAAGAATAAAATCTGATGCCACATCTTAAATCCTTAATTCCAAAATCTTGGCTCGGGGGCTACCTGCTGTACAAGGGATTTTGATTTAAGGCTCGGGGACTGTGGGATATGTGCATCAGAGATTTATTTTTCAATTTTTTTAGAAAATAATGAAGGAAAAGACTGAAGTGACCCTCAGCCTGATTCTGTGATTCAACCTAAGGCTCGGGGGCTACTCCATATGGAGCGCGAGTACTTCGCGCACCATATATGATCAAGATTTCGGGGCTTGAGCACCTCACAGTCTCGGAGCAACCGGAAGTACTTGGAGGACTACTCGATGTATCTGAAGAAAGGCTCAGGAGTAACCAGGAGGATGTTCTGAGAACTTGAAGTACTCGAAGACGCCCAGCCAAGTACTCGACGCCTGCAGGACTCGGCTACGAAGAGCTCGGGGGCTTGTCAGACCCGGGGCAGCGGGACTTCTTATAGGCATAGAATATTCTAGGGTAAGGGATAGATCATGGATGTACCTTACCTCTTTTGTAACTACCTTAATAGGCATAGAACTAGCAGCAGTACAAAGGAAACTACCCGATTGTGTTGTAGTGGGATTCCAACTGTAGTCAGCTAGGACTCTCCATGTAACCCTGCCCCCTGGATATATAAGGGCGGGCAGGGACCCCTCCAAACGATCAACACCTAAGGCAATACAAGCAACCACACAGGACGTTGGGTATTACACAAACTCGCGGCCCGAACCTATCTAAATCTTTGTGTTTCTTGTACCATCGAGTTCCAGAGCAGTCGAACCCTACCTACAAACCTTACTGCTAAGGGTATCCCTGAGCAGGCATGGCGATAAACATCGACAATATCCAGATACAGTCGAGTCATCCCAAGACAGCCTGGATTTCATCACCAATGCGCTGGCAAAAATCCAACTCAAGTCCTACCAAAGTCACACTCTCGCAGAACTACTCGACAACCTCCGAGAAGTTGCCAGCATTGATGATCTTCCGTTTCAACGTGGTACTCCCCTTGCAACCGAGAGGGAAATAGGTTTCGGGGAAACTATCCTAGTTGATTATGAATCTGATCTAGAAAGCTTCTCCCCCGAACGTTTGGTTTCGGTGATCAACCAACAAGCCGGAGGTGCTCCTAGCCAGCACGATCCCAACGAAGCTTTGGATCAAATTTCAAAAGACAATTTGACACAAGACGCTCCACAAGATGAGGATGAAGCTACTCGCACAGCTCGCAGAGCAAGAAATCAACGTAAAGGAGAATGCAGGGTTCGAGCTGCCGAGCGAGCTCGCCTTCCCCCGCGTAACCTCAACAACGAATTCAACAACATTGCGGATCCAGTCTTCAGAACCCAAATCGCCGCAATGACAGAAGCAACCCTGCGGCTCATGCAAATGCCTCAAAACCCGGAGATGGAACGTGTCATACACCTTGCCAAAAATGCTATAGAACAACTCGAGAGACAAAACCCATTGTCCTCGCTTCATGGCACCCGGTCGAGGGCCACCGCAACAGTCATACCTCAAGGAAGCCATACTCCTAGAGGCCATCATCGTCAACAATAGCTAGATCAGCAAAATCAAAGAAACCAAGAGGAACAAGAAGTCGCAAGCTTTCATCGCCCCAGGGGTGGCCAGCCACCGGCAAACCAAGCTCCTGGGCCTCAACCAAGCCGCAACAACAACCGCGGGCACAACAGGGAAGAAGTTGCCGATTCCATAGTGGACGCACGGGACATCATCAACGCAAGACGTAGATCGCAGCTTGCAGGCAACTCCGATCACTTCCAAGCCCTCAGCAGAGTCTTTGACAACGTCGAGTACTCGAAGGACTTCAAGCCCATGAACATCCAGAAGTACGACGGTAAGCAAGACCCTGCTCAATGGTTACATTTATACTCGACCGTTGTTAGTGTTGCAGGAGGAGACACCAACACCAAGGTCCTCTACTTCCCGATGGCCCTAGAGCCCGCACCCCTCACGTGGCTCGAAAGCTTGGCACGCGAGTCCATACACTCATGGGATGATATCAAGAAGGCCTTCATCGACAACTTCCAAGGATCGCTACATCGAGTAGCTACTCGACATGCCTTGTCGATGTGCAAGCAGGAGCAAGGCGAATCGATCGGATCCTACATCAAGCGCTTTTTCGACACAAGAGCCACCATCCCCAACTTCGCCGACGACGATGTCAAAAACTACTTCCAGAGTGGCATCACTGTCCAGTCTCTATACCGTGATTTCGGGCTCAACCGCCCCAAAACGGTAGTAGAGCTACGCGACATGATGCAGCGTTGGGCAGACGAAGAGGAGCAAGAGCGGAGCCGCTTCCCACGTCGTAACAACGACAATAATGGAAAGCTTCATAACGACCGTGGAGGGCCAAGCAACCAGCGGGATCCGATGCGCATGCGCAAGCCTGATGATACTGTCAGTACTATGGATCGTACCCCGCATGGTAAGAAGAATGAGAAGCCACAGGACTAGTTCGGCAAGATCCTTCACAGCAAGAGGTGCCCAATACACCCCAAGAGCAACCACTCAATGTGGGAGTGCACGATCCTGCGCAAATCCTTCTAGTCAACACCGACAGATGCTCCTAAGAAAAAGCAGAACAAGGATGACGAAGATGACAAGAAAGATCCCGACGGGTTCCAACAGCCGCAAAATGTCGTCAACGTCATATTTGGAGGAGATCCCAGCTTCTCCAAGCGAGCCTAGAAGCTTCTACTCAGAGTAATTCTCTCAGTTGAGCCAGCAATTTAGAGGCCACTAAAATACAGCGAGGTCCCCATCACCTTCTCCAGGGAGGATCAATGGACCAGCTTCTCTGAACCTGGAAAGTTCTCGCTAGTACTCGACCCAGTTATCCAAGGGTCCAAGCTAACACGAGTACTCATTGATGGTGGAAGTGGGCTCAATTTGATCTTCGCTAGTACATTGGCCAAGATGGGCCTCAACTACATGAGTCTGCTCACTCCAAGCAAGGCCCCTTTTTACGGCATCATTCTCGGAAACTCTTCTACAACAATTGGCTCGGTCAACCTTTCGGTCACATTTGGTACAGAACAAAACTTCCGGACAGAGTACATCAAGTTTGAAGTAGCCAACTTCGAATCTTCATACCACACCATACTGGGAAGACCTGCACTGGCCAAGTTCATGGCAGTGCCACATTATGTGTACCTGCTCCTCAAGATGCCAGGTAATACAGGAGTACTCTCCCTGCGTGGAGACCTCCTCAAGTCCTTCGAGTGCGACAAGGAAGCAATACATCATGTTGCCACAATTCGAGTTCCTAGCTCTATCAATGAAATACTCGCTGCCGCCAAGGAACTTTCTCTGAACAAGGACTCGACGCCCTCGAAGAAGCCAAGCCAGTCGTCGGTTAAGCCAACCAGTGATGTGGGCACAAAAACTATTCAACTACAAGAGGGAGACGACTCCAAAACTGCTATCATCGAAACTGGACTGGGCAACAAATAGGAACTCGAGCTCGTCAACTTCCTTAGGGCCAACCGAGACATATTTGCGTGGAAACCAGCGGATATGCCAGGGGTGCCGAAGGACTTGATCGAGCTTGCCCTGAAAATCGACCCTAAAACCACACCAAAGAAGTAGCGACTACGGTGTTTCTCCTCGGACAAGCGAGAAGCCATCAAGAAGGAGCTGGTGAAACTACTCGCAGCAGGGTTCATCAAAGAAGTCTACCATCCCGAATGGTTGGCCAACCCTGTGCTTGTCCAGAAAAAGAACAACAATGAGTGGAGGATGTGCGTCGACTACACCGATCTAAACAGTACTGCCCAAAGGACCCTTTCGGGCTACCTCGCATTGATCAAGTAATCGACTCCACGGCAGGATGCATCCTGTTATCCTTCCTCGACTGCTATTCAGGCTATCATCAGATTGCCCTGAAAGAAGAAGACCAAATCAAGAGGGCATTCATCACCCCTTATGGGGCATATGCCTACAAGACCATGTCCTTCGGGTTGAAGAACGCTGGCGCCATGTACCAGTGTGCGATACAGCTGTGCTTCGCTGATCAGCTACATCGCAATGTTGAAGCTTATGTCAACGATGTTGTCGTCAAAACCAAGACCCAGGATCAATTCATTACTGACCTGGAAGAAACCTTCAACAGCCTCCAAAAATTTCGTTGGAAACTCAACCCAACCAAGTGTGTCTTTGGCGTACCCTCTGGAAAACTACTCGGATTCATCGTCAGCAACCGAGGAGTCGAGGCCAACCCAGAGAAGATCAATGCCATCATGGATATGGATGCCCCAGCTACCATCAAGGACATTCAGAAGCTCACAGGTTGCATGGCAGCCTTGAATCGGTTCTTGTCCAGGATTGGTGAACAGGGCCTACCCTTCTTCAAGCTTCTCAAGCGGCAAGACAAATTTGAGTGGACTTCAGAAGCCGCGGAAGCACTAGAGAACCTCAAGCATCATCTCCAGTCGACGCCAATTCTTACAGCTCCACTACCAGGCGAGGAACTACTCCTCTACATCGCTGCAACTACTCATGTGGTCAGCACGGCGATAGTAGTCGAACGTCCGGAGGAAGGCCATGCTTACGGTGTCCAGAGACCAATCTACTTCATCAGCGAAGTATTCTCTGAATCAAAGGTTAGATATCCATCAATCCAGAAAATTCTATATGGAATTCTAATCACCTCCAAGAAGCTTCGACACTATTTCGACGAGTACAAGATCTCAGTAATAACTGACTTCCCATTGGCGGATATACTCCACAATCGGGATGCCACCGGATGAATCTCAAAGTGGGCAGTTGAATTGGGAGCCTTGGAAATCAACTTCAAGCCAAGGATAGCAATCAAGTCACATGCACTAGTCGACTTCTTAGCTGAATGGCGAGAAAATCAAATCCCAACACCTCACAACGTCCATGAGCATTGGGTAATGTACTTCGATGGCTCACTCAAGCTCAACGGAGGCGGCGCGGGAGTTTTGTTCATCTCCCCCAAGGGAGAGCAGTTAAAGTATGTGTTCCAAATCTTGTTCAAAGTCTCCAACAATGAAGCAGAATATGAGGCACTGCTACACAGGCTTCGCCTAGCAGTTTCTCTCGGCATCAAGTGACTACTTGTCTACGGCGATTCTCAACTCGTCATTCAGCAAGTAAATAAAGAATGAGACATCAACAAGGATACAATGGACGCATACATTGAAAAAATCAAAAAGCTCGAGAACAAGTTCTCAGGATTGGAAATCCACCACGTGGACCGTGACAATAATGTGGGAGCTGATGTCCTTTCCAAACTCGGATCTACTCGAGCAGTCGTTCCACCTGGAGTCTTTGTTCATGAACTTCATCATCCATCAGTCAAAGTACAAAGCCGACAAACTACTGACGCAGAGGCCCTGGCCATAGTTAGAGAAGTACTGATGATCGAAGAAGACTGGCGGGTTCAGTTCATTGACTTCATCAAGGAGTTCAAACTTCCACCACACATTGATGCCAAGAGCGCCGAAGCTGCTCGCATCATCAGGCGAAGCAAGGGTTTCGTTCTTGTCAGCGACAACCTCTACAAGCACTCTGCCTCCCGCATCCTCATGAAGTGTGTTACCCTGGAAGAAGGCAAAGACATCCTCAGGGAGATACACGAAGGAGTTTGCGGCAACCATGCTGCATCAAGTACACTAGTTGGCAAGGCTTATAGGTCAGGGTTCTTCTGGCCAACAGCTGTTTCAGATGCAGAAGACCTCATCAGACGATGTCCTAGCTGCCAATTCTTCGGCAAGAAGACACACATCCCGGCACACAACCTGATAACAATCCCTCCATCATGGTCGTTCGCCTGTTGGAGTTTGGACATGATCAGACCATTAACCGTAGCTCCAGGAAGATTCAATCATGTGCTGGTAGCAGTCGACAAGTTTACCAAGTGGATCGAGTACAAGCCCATTGTTAAGATCTCATCAGATAGAGCAGTGGATTTCATCTCCGATATTATTGACCGGTTTGGATTTCCTCACACCATAATCACAGATCTTAGCTCTAACTTTACATTGCAGTCCTTTTGGGACTTCTGCGACAATTCTTGCATTGAGGTCAAGTACGCTTCAGTAGCTCATCCTAGAGCTAATGGTCAAGTAGAGCGCATCAATGGCTTAGTACTCGACGTCTTGAAGAAGAGACTCTACGACGCCAATACCAAGAAAGGTGGCAAGTGGATTCAAGAATTACCCCATGTGGTCTGGGGGCTGCAAACGCAGCCTAGCAAAGCAACTGGACAGTCTCCCTTCTTCCTCACTTATGGATCAGAGGCTATACTATCCGCAGATATCATGTGGCAATCTCCAAGAGTAGAAGCCTATCAAGAAGGAGAGGCAGATGAAGCTCGACAACTTGAGTTAGATTCACTCGAAGAAGTCAGAATCAATGCTTTGACACAATCAGCTAGATACCTTCAAGGAGTCAGACGCTACCATGATCGCAATGTCCAGCAAAGATCTTTTAATGTAGGAGATCTAGTTCTACGAAGGATTCAAGATGAGACAGGACTGCACAAGCAGAATTCCAGATGGGAAGGACCTTTCATCGTATCTAAGGTCACAAGACCCGGATCATACAGAATCACTGATGCAGATGGTAATGAGGCACTCAATTCCTGGAACATCGAGCACTTGTGCAGATTTTATCCTTGATCCAAGTAACATGGTGATGTCAGTTGATCTCTTTAATAAAGCAAGGGTTTTCATCAACTGTTTGACTACATTAAAGGCAGTTTTCAACCTGGCAACATTATCTTGAACTACCTTCCAAAAGGTTTTTCCAACCAGGATAATCTCCACAGATTCATACCAGCCTGGATAACCTGTTCAGGATAACTTACACAGTTTCCCATCGGGATGACTATACAAGCCACATCACTGTCCTTAACATAAGGACGCAACCTACTCGCTGGCTCGAGAAGGTGTATGGATACCTTTACTAGTTTGTCCAACTTGGGTAACTCGACGGAGTTCATCCTAACAGGTCAACTATAAAAAACTCCAGCCTTGTCTTAAAGGCAAAACTACTCGCTTGCTCGAGTATGTTATGGATACTACTAAATTTTGTCCTTCTGGGGTAACCCGACGGGGCTCATCCTAACCGGTCAATCTTAGTAGTTACTCCAGTCTACAAGTTAGACACCCTATTCGCTAGCTCGAATAGGTATTGGATATTTCTAAGAAGGTTTCGTCTTGGATAACTCGACGGGGTTCATCCTAATAGATCTATCTTAAAAATTACTCCAGTCCTTTGTCAGGACAACCTACTCGCTCGCTCGAGTAGTTTATGGATATCTTTACAGTTGTTCCTATCTGGATAGTCCGACGGGATTCATCCTAATTGATCAACTATATAGATTACTCCATGCGAGCATTCTACTCGATTACTCGAGTATTTTGTATTTATCCAACGGTATCAGATCATACTTCTGAAGATACACCAACAGGATAAAAGCAAAATATACAAAGACAAGATCTTACAGAAGATGACAAGAGCTGTTACAAGCAGATCATTCTGCCAAGTTCTTCAAAATCTCCTCAGCAATTACTTCTGACTCTTTATAATAGCTCTGGAATTTCTCATCAGAATAATTAGGAGCTATTCCTTTGGCTATGGGAGCTAAGTTATGCTGAGGCCAATAAGACTTGACAATTCCAATCATATGGGTCAGATAATTCTTGGAGGTGGCCGTCATGACGTCAAAAAAAATCTTGGGAGCCTCTTCAAGATGCTCTACCAAAGATTTGCTATTCGACGACCCCTCTTCAGAGTCTACCATATCTACAATAACTTGAGCTGCTGCCACTAGTCGAGTATGGTCACTTGGAGAGCCTGATGAAATGATATCTTAATGATTATTCAAATCATTGGTGAAGCAATATCAAGATAAAGATCAAAATACTCACAGGCTTGAGCAATCTGCAATTGTTCTTGGAGTTTTGCTTTCTCCTCCTCAAGGCCCTTGATCTGCTGCTTCATTGCACAAAGTTCTAGATGATGCTTTCAATACGCTTCATAAAGCTTGTTCCGTGCAGCAAGGGACTCATCAAGGCATTTGGCAATTAACGCATTTTGCTGCTCCAAGGTCTTCCGATTGTCAACAGTCTTGTACAAAGCATGCGATTTCAAGAACGATCGATTGGCAACTTAATATAAAATACAAGGCAAGATTGGTTAGATGTCATCAACTACTCGACGTAGGCAAGCAGCAACAGTAGAAGGTTTACCTTAGTATATTTAAAGCTCCATTGCATATAATCTGCGAGCTTCTTCACGTTGTCTATAGACAACAATGGATCATCAAAGAGCTCTTTACCCAATTCCTCCTGGGTAGACTGTGGCATAGACTGGAAGGGTACTACTCGAATAGCAAGATCTCTCGATCCTTCGGCTCTACCATTGTTAGTTCCAGCAGCACTTGAGGTACCTTCAGTTGCTGGAGGAGTAAGCTTGGGTGCTTCAGGATTTGGCTCATCTGATGTCCCAGGCATGTCTATATTCGGCAAAGTGGCAGTTGAGTTCTCGATAAACCCAATCACTGGTTACTCGGGGGCTGATCGAGTAGTTATTTCTGAACCACTCTGCATCCAGTTATGAAAATCTTGGATCTCATCCTTCTCATGCGCTGGGACATATTGGATCCTAGCCAAGAAAAATTCGAAATAAGAAAACTAAGGCAAACAGGATCTAATTAAAGAAAATTAGATTTTTACTGGCCACCGTCGAGATGGTGTATTTTCCTCTGCAACAAAGCTCCAGGAGCTGCCTTCCACTTCCTGCTATCATCAGAAGGAGCAGCATCTTCTGGAGATGGGAGCATGCAATACCATGTCTTGTAATTTTTCTGCACAAGATGCAAGAGTTCATCAGAAGATCAAAAACTTTATCTAAAAGTACTTGGCAGTATTCCTCAAACTCTTACCCAGGTCTTTTCAGGAGGATTGGCTGCCGAGAAGAGTGCTGGCAGTTTTAGAGACTTGTCGAAGTTATCGAATACTTTACAGCATCTCTTGATTGCTTTAGAATGAGCCATTGCTTCTGGAGAAAGTCTGGTAGGATCCTTTGTACCTCCATATCGGAAGGTAGGGTGTTTCCGGTGCTGGAGAGGTTGGATCCGACGACTCACAAAGGAGAAGACCACATGATCACCAGTGACTCCTTTGTTCTTGAAATTGGCAATGGCACGAAGGATGCACTCGGCTTGTTTGCCACCAGGTCCTGCACTTGACTAGCTTGCTTGGACTTGGGGGGCACCAGCAACTCATTCTGGAAGTGGAGATTCAAAGTTCCCGACATGAAACCAGAAACTTTTCCACTCGGCTCCTTTACCAGCTGGATCATAAGCCAAGTACTCGTCTCGGGTCTCGGGACGAAGCACTAGTTCACATCCACCAACGACAGCGGGTTTGGCGGCATTCGGAACGGGTACAAGGGCAAAGAAATATAGGAACAGATGGAAGTGGGGAAGGATACCAAGGAATGCTTCACAAAAATGAGTAAAAATTGAAAGGTGCAAGATGGATTGGGGAGTCAAATGATGCAATTGAATTCCCCAGAATTGCAGAAGAGCATAGAAGAACTCAGATACAGGAAGTGCAAGACCGCGTTCCACAAAATCATGGAACACAACGGTTTCAAGAGTACCTTCAAAGGGGTAATCTTCTCCTTCACCCGCACGCTATTGGATTACGGCTTGACTCTGGAGGAGACCCATATTCTCCAATTCTTGCACAGCCGCTTGAGACATTTTACTCTTGTGCCAGCCCGTTGAAAGATTTGTAACTGCCTCATCTTCAATCTTGGACTTGTTCTTCTTGGGACCCATCTCAGTGTCACGAGTTTAGGCTCGGGTGCTACGAGAGGGGTTAACGGATGCCACAGGCAGTGGGAAAATGTAAATCTGAATTTGACGGTGGCCAGGAGTCAAAAAAGGATAAAACCCTAGAAGTTACTGCACGGATTTATATGGTCTCTGATGGCAATTTTGTGAATACCTGGAAGATCAACAGATGGTTTTTTTTGGGAGGTTTTCGTCATATATTTTGCCACGAGTTTTTGATTCTTAAATCTAAATTGCGAGATTCAAATTCAAGACTCGAGGGCTGCGGGATATGTGTATCAGAGATTTATTTTTCAATTTTTTTGGAAAATAATGAAGGAAAAAGACTGAAGTGACCCTCAGCCTGATTCTGTGATTCAACCTAAGGCTCGGGGGCTACTCCATATGGAGCGTGAGTACTTCGCGCACCATATATGATAAAGATTTCGGGGCTTGAGCACCTCACAGCCTCGAAGCAACCCGAAGTACTTGAAGGACTACTCGACGTATCCAAAGGAAGGCTCAGAAACAACCGGGAGGATGTTCTGACTACGTGAAGTACTCGACGACGACCAGCCAAGTACTCGACACCTGCAGGACTCGGTTACGAAGAGCTCGGGGGCTTGTCAGACCCGGAGCAGCGGGACTTCTTATAAGCATAGAATATTCTAGAGTAAGGGATAGCTCATGGATGTACCTTATGTCTCTTGTAACTACCCGAATAGGCGTAGAACTAGCTGCAGTACAAAGGAAACTACCCGATTGTGTTGTAGTAGGACTCCAACTGTACTCGGCTAGGACTTTCCATGTAACCCTGTCCCCCCGGATATATAAGGGCGGGCAGGGACCCCCTCAAAACATCATCAACACCTAAGGCAATACAAACAACCACACAGGACATAGGGTATTACGCAACTCGCGGCCCGAATCTGTCTAAATCTTTGTGTTTCTTGCACCATCGAGTTCCAGAGCAGTCGATCCCTACCTACAAACCTTACTGCTAAGGGTATCCCTAAGCAGGCTTGGCGGTAAATACCGACATAGGGTTTCGTCATAGATGCCCTTTAGGATGGATATTTTTTGGGTTCTGCTTATCATAATATCTATGCAGGCCTCGTTGTTGCATTTATGCACTAACCTTGCAGCTTGAACAACGGTAAATCAACAAATGGTGGTTAAGCTGGGAACTACATCACCATTGACAACTGCAGGAGGGATCCCCATGGTCGACCTTGCGACCATAAACAAAGCACTGCCGGGAGATAGCCCGGAGCAACTTTAAAAAAAAATCTTTCTCCTTAAAAATGGCAGGAACATGTCTTTATGCATAGTATGCACCTTTGGGTATTCTTGGTCCTAACCATTTCAGGTGACGATTAAGAAGAACAAGGGACATACGATGCCCAAGAACATGAGGCCTGCATCAGCTGAACACTTGATGCTCTTTGGAGTTGGAACACACTCCAAAAGGAGACCCTGACATTGCACACTTGACTTTCACACAAAAGTCCAAGTGTGGGGGAAATCACTGAGCGTCTCGCTGCAAAGTTCTAAACATCCAAAGGAGTATCCTTGTTTCAAGAAGGTGTCAAATCTAGCTTGCTCAAAAAAAAGAAAAAAAAGAAAAAAAAAAGAAAAAAAGAAAGAAAAAAAGGAGAGAGATAAAAAAGAAGAAAAAAAAGAAAGAGAGAGAAAAGAAAAAGAGAGAAAGGATGAAGGAAAAGAGTGAGGGAGAGTCATGGCCCCACACACTCAAGCAGCTCATGCACACAAACAATCAAGAACCCTGCTCCTCTTCCTTTCCAAGCCTTTGCTACTCCACTCAGATCGGCACTTGCTCACATGCACAAAGGGAGACGTACCTTGCGTCCCCAATCATAAAGCATTGTGCCAACGGATCATGCCTCTAATGAACAAGGTTCGCACACATGAGGCAAGAGTATCACACACCATCGCTCCAACAATTTCGAGACATCCATCTGGCGATAAGTATAGTCTAGTAAGCAAAGGTATGGTTCACCAATCCCTTACTCATATTTATCTTCATAGAACTTGATCATTCAAATTCTTGTTTCCTTTGTTTACATTCGTTTGCTCTGGTTTGGATGTATTTGTACGGTACATCCATAGGATTTTTAAATTAAGCATAGTGCTTAGGTTAAATAGCCTTCTTTAATCAAAATGAGACATGGTGTCAAATTTTTGGTTAATGAACTTTTGAGTAATACTACCATAAACTTTGGATGCATATCTATTTGGACAAACCCCTGCAGGAAACTTTTCAAATTTGTTGGGAAAATTCCTCAAGTTCGTGCTGGAGTTAATGCAAGGCCCTTTTTGCGCTTCAAATAATAAAACTTGCACCATTCAAAGGAGGTACCTTTTAGCTTTCAAGAATTCAAAATGAGTATTTTGTGAAAATGCCTCTTTGTTTCGTGCAGTTTTATCTTGGCCTTGTTTGAGTTTTGCTAAGATGATAAAAATTTTGTGAACAATGAATATAAGAAAAAAAAAGAAACCCTTTGTAAAAAAAAGAAGAAGACCCTCTCTCGAAAAAAATGAAATAAAATGATGGCAAGCATTTTGGGATCCATGCTCATTGCATCATTGAACTTGATTTTTTTCCTTGAAGTATGGATGTGTGCAACAAATAAAAAAATCCTTTCAAATTTCTTCAAGTACTCCTAGAGTATTTGTTTTCCACTAACATTTTGCAGGGAAGGAAATAAACATCCAAAGAGAAGTGTACAATAACGCCATCACCAACACAATGCTCCTTGGTCCCATGAGGAGACAGATGCATGAGGAACCAAGCTGAACAAATGCAGAGCTTTGTTTCATGTTTATGAAGCTTAACTCTTGAATTTTTGTTCCAAGCTTGGCGAGTTCTTTCAGGTAAGTATCCTACACACCTCGTGCACTTTTTGCTTCATGTCTCCATCCTGCTATGTTACCCATCTTGTTTAACTTGCCATGAAAAAATATATAATAAAATAAAAAGAATAAATAAAGACATCAAAATTGATATTAAAAAGAATATAAATAAAATAAAAATTAGTGCTCGATATAGTAATGTTCTTTGATTCAATAAAGTTTAGACTCCCCGGTGTTCAAAACCGGTAGAGCCCCTTTTTCTTTCCACTTTTGTTTTCTTTGAATAAAGACAGGTACAAGAATAGGTGTGGGGGAGATCTCTTGGAATCACCAAATACAAACTCAGTTCAAAATCTCTCCTCCATACATGCTGCACAACATCAACGACCCAGCATGCTGAAGACCAGGACAGATGGAACTTAGAGAAGGATGGCCAAAACTCTGGTTCAACCAGACCACTTCTAAGTTCCATCAGCTCCCTCTTCTTCCTCTACAAGCGATGGTATGTGCAACACATTCCTCACAAACTCCCTAAGTTCTTGAGTTTAAATGAATTTCATTGTTGATCACAAAAACTAAACTCAAAGAACCTTGCCAACCCACCTTATGCACTCCATGGGCTTTCATGAATAAACTTGCATACTCTTTATTCCTTGCATTCTTTCTAGTTCTTGTGAACATTTATTTTCATAGGGACCCCATGCTCTCTAAGTGATTGAATAATGTGATATGATTAGATGAATGGAACCATGCTCTTCCTTGCAAAGTACTTGGAATTTCTTTTCAAAAAAATCATCAATAGCTTGTCTCCTCAAATTAATGAAAACTCCTACCAAAGCCAAAGTTAGATTTTCATGCTCAAACCTTCTTATGTAATTTGACTTTGCTTTGAGTTTTGTCAAATTCTTTGACCCTTGTTAGAGACTTGTCATACTCTCATGATCAAGATCACGTACATGTCCACTTACATGCTATACTTCTACACTAGAAGATAGCAAACATAGTCATCCACCTATAAAATAAAACTCCATGACATACCATGACTCTTTCTCTCTAAAGTGACCATCGAGGATGTGGACTATGAAAACAAAAAAATGATGAAATAAAAGATGCATACCCAAAGAAGGTATGCCACATGCCCAAAAGGCATGTCCAAAAAAAAGAGAGAGAAAAAGATGCATACACAAAGAAGGTATGCCACATGCCCACAAGGCATGTCAAAAGAAAAAAAAAGAGAAAGATAGTCCACATCCAAAGAAAATAAAGAAGAGAGATGGATCATGCAAAGGAGTTCATCCACCCTCTGCCAAAAAAAATCCACACACTTGCACATCTTGATCAGATTGCATGACTCACTTCTACTTAGATATAGTCTTTGACTTAGAAACATAAGCAAAGCAGACATGCCTCTTTTACTCCTATCCTAAGCTCCACATAAGCCTGATTAGATGATAGGAGAAAAGAAGGCAATGACTTTGCATTGGTAAGGAACTACACAAAAAAAAGAGAGATTCGAGAATTAATTTGAGGAGCCAGCCTATTCTTTCTTTCAAAATTAAAAACCCAAGTTTCTGAGCAGGAAGAGCTAGGAACCTAAAATCTGCATTGTTCCATTCTTCAATTACCCAAGAAAGCATGGTAGCCACTCAAAAAGTTTCACAAGAATTGGAAGAAACTTGGAATAACTTGTATGCAGGTTATATCATGCATCCTCCTTAGTCCTTCAATCTTTACTCGAGGAAGAGCAAAGGGCTAAGTGTGGGGGTGTTGTTGATGGCTGTTAAGTCCAAAATATATGCCGTCAACTCCTGCACAAAGACATGAAAAATGAACACCAACAGTTGTGGTAGGAGTTATTACTAACAAATTCCACGAGTGTTGGTGAATTGTTGATTGCAGGAACACAAGTCGGGAATAACATGAAAACACGCAGAAGATGCAATAGAAATACACAGAACATCACTATCTGTGTTACACATCCAAAAGAGGCCCATTTGACAGAGAAAACTGACGTACAAAGCCCCGGCACCGACATACACAAGATGGGGGCCCACCAGGCAGTGTCCAGGACGAAAGGCGGCGCGAGAGGCGTCGCTCATGGGCCGGCCGAACCACAGGGTCGGCCGGCCCCATGTCGGCGCCATTCGGCCTCATCTTTGGCGGGAAGATCGTCCTTATCCTCCTGAAGGCGGTGCCCAGTGTTTCCATATTTAATTCTGGCGGGAACCGACCTTCTTGGGCTATAAAAGGGGGCCTTCCTCACCCCTCACAACACACACCACCTTGATGTAGACTTGTGCTCCATTCCAAAGGTGAAGTGCTGCTTAGGCTAGTGCTTAGAGTAGGAGGAGGTTGAGGAGTAGTTCGGGGAAGCGCCGGCCCTGTCGGCGGTCTTCTCCGGTCTTGTACCTCTACGGATGATGGCTTCCTCTAGTATGAGTAAGTTTGTATTTATGATTCTTGTATTGCATAATACTTTTGCTTGAGTGAGATCAGTTCTCTTACTTGCGGGTTCGTCGCTTTGTATTTATACGGAGTGCTGTAGTTTGCTACGGGTTAACAGACATAGTTAGACTGCAGTAGTAATCAGTAGCACAGACATGGTGTCTGGGCTAAGGGTTATCTTCATTTGCCTTATATCCCACGGTCTGTGAGGTAGGCCGTAGGTGGTGACAGCCCTGTCGGTCCTTCGTAGTCCTCCACGTTCGAATATAGCGTAGAGCTATTGGCCGGAGTCTCCTGACCATTTTATGGGTAAGCCGGTGCCCGAAGCGAGTATTCTGCCCGAGAGATCGACCTTTAACTCATCTTTAGTGCTACCGCAGGAATCCTCTCCATCGTCGCCACAAATCTTGGTGTGTCCTTGAACCGACTAAGTTAGGAGTTAGTGCACACACGTTCCCTGTGGATATGATACCCTTGAATACTCACAGGTAAAAGCTACGACGTTATCCGTGCGCTTGCGGATTCATTTCGCAATCATTAAAATACCCAACAGTTCCTCAACGACTCCATCTTGACTATAGGTGATATAGGTTTGGCTTGAGTGATTTTGGTCAACTTGGGAGTGGAGATAGGTTTCTCACTTGGTTTCAAGCCACTACACTCACAAATCTTTCAAAGAGATTAACACCCTTTTCACCTGAAGCAAAACCTATCCCTGAACCACCACTTCACCTTCTTAACTGGTTCACCATCATACCCAGCTGCGGCTCATTGCATGACACCCAACTCAAGATGGTCCGAAGGTATGTGTTTTCTTCCTCGGATTTTAGCTTATCGCGCCTGCAAGATTCCAGTTCTAACACTAAACCTTCACAAAGCTCACATTTTCCATCACCGGTGCTATCTGAACTGGCCATCTCAAGCAAAGAGATCTTCTTGTTCTTCTCTTCCAGCTCAGATTGCAAGCCCGAGCAGAGCTTGCACGCACCTAGCAAAGTAGGCATACTTAGTTTGCATACTCAGATTTCATCAAGTTCATCTAACAAAGAGGCATACTTGGTTTGCAAGCTAGCAAAGTTAGACATGTGAATGGCACAATATCGCACTCGACTTCGTCAGACACTACAACAACAAATTTAGCAATCTCAAGCTCCTTAAGCTCAACTTCTAGCTTAGCCATATACTCTTTCCTTTCACGAGCAGCAAGTCTAAGCAGCTTATCTTGATTGGTTAAGGTAGCATTCAATTTATCAACCTCATTAGAGAGTTCATCAAAAGAAAGTGATACCTGAGAAGCACACTCGTCGTCGGAAGCTTTGCCCTTACTGATCTCCTCATTACCAAGTGCCATAGTGCAGAAGCCTCCATGGGTAGAGTCAGCGACGAAGCACGGCCCATTTAGCTGCTCTGTGATCTTCTTCTCGGACTCGTCGTCACTCGAGGATGATTCATGATCATCAAAATCGGCATCAATGTCGCTGAGGGAAGCGAGGAAGGCGCGTGCTCGAATCTTGACCTTCTTGAGAGCCTCCTTGTCCAGCTTCCCTTTGTACTTGTGATTGTTGGAGGTGTGTTCACGCTTGTCTTTGTGTTTGGCGTAGGTGTACTCACGTTTGTCCTTGGACTTGGTGGGATGATGCTTGTCTTTGTTGGGGCAGTGGGTGACAAAGTGGTCAAGAGCACCACAACCAAAGCATCCTTCCTTCTGACCACCACACCGACGGTTCATGCGGTTGTTGTGAAACTGCAAGAACCGGTTGGTGACCAACGCCAACTCATCATCTCCAAGCACCTCCAGCTGTTCCTCTGAAACAGAGACCAAAGAGGACAAGGCAAACAAAGATTTGTGAAGTGTTAGTCAAAGAATGTGAACCACCAGTACCTATGACCAATGCCATGGTCTGAGCAGAAGGGTTGTCGAGCTTGGCTCGAGTCTGGTGATCGATCTCCGTTGACTTGATGAGTTTGCTGAAGAGTTTGTCCACAGTGAGAGTTTCATAGTTAGGCGATTCAAGAATTGCAGAAACCTTCACTTCCCAAACCCTCCGATCTAGAGCATGTAGAAGTTTAAGGGCTCTTTCATGATTGTCATAGGGTAGTTGCGGCTTGTTTGTCTGCATCTTTTTCACAATTACCTGGAAACAAGAAAACAACAAATCGACCGACTCTCCAGGCGATTAGACAAAGTTCTCATACTCACATCGATACATCTCAAAAAGTCTGGTTTTCACTTGGGAAGTATCCTTATATTACTAATTAAGGTACACGCCCACACAGGGGCAATTTTATCCAACTCTTTCTCGTAGCATCGGACGGACCCGGCGACTTCACGACTTTGCTTCGCCTTGACGCAAGCTTCGCGATCCCGCCACCTGTCCTCCGACCTCCTCGAGCACTCAACCCCGATTCTTGCCGGAATCACACCCTTGGTTTTGAGGCCCAAAACCGGAAACCGTCCACCGGTCTTCCAATCCTCAACGCGTGTCACCAACGTCCTCAACTGCCCGGGCGCCAAGTCTTCCCGAGCCTCCGCTCGACTTGCACGACCGCCGTCTTGACTTGGTCAACACGGTCACCCCATGTACTCTTGCGCTTGTTGTTGTCCCCAGATGTCTGTCACCGCAGCTAGTCGCTCGGCCTCCTGGTCCCTCGGTCCAAGCCCAGCATCTGTCCTTCACCGCTCCCAGTCCATCGGCACAGACCCACCTGATCTTCACCTTCACCACCGACTACCACCTCCGACTTCCACACCTGTGTACCACAAGCCAAGAAACACGTTGCACAACACGACTCACGCTACGGTTAGTTCTCAAACTCAACCCAAAATGTCAGTCCGTTGACAATCACTCATCATCAGGCTCAAACCACAAGGGCACATATCAACCTTGTGTTCGCACTGAGCACCTCCTTGACTATCAGCAAGCATGGAGATCAGTTCATTAACCAAAGAAATCGGAATAAGATCTTGTGCTCAATACTTAAAGCATAAATAAGTTTCAGATTGTCCAAATTTGTCAATGAATAAAAAACAATCACGAAATAGTGGAAAAGCCTTCCACCCATGGGCTCCAGCATATCTTCATACTATAGTTTCACATGGAACCTTAACAAAAAGGGGCGCACAGTAAATATTAAATTATGCCAAGCACCACCATTACTCAAAAACCATCATAACTGGAAAATCTGTTCAATTCATTGGTACCTGCAGGATACAACAACATAACTCCAGCATAGCATGCTTAAATTCAGTACAGATAACAACTCCATCGTAAACTGGAAGGTACTAACCACTCAAAAATCTAATGTGCCCATGGCAAGAACATAAATGATGTCAATTCTCTTTGAAACATGGTAGGTATTTTTTATCAGATAAATTAATACAACCATACATTTATTAGAGTTACAGGTTATTAAGAGTTTAACACTTCAAGCAATAATTCAAGAATTGGATTTTCTTTTGAAATTGACAACAGACAAAAATCAGACATGCTATTGCTCCTTCATGAAGCCCATTATGTAAGTAGCATATAAAAAAATGCTACTACTAATATTGGTGACTGGCCATGGTACACTAAGCAATGCTGCAATAGTTACTTAAAGAGTACCTCACAAAGAACTGAGCTGGTTTTTAGATCACCCTGGGCCATGCGTTCCCTACCCGGCCTTACCAAGCATCTCCAATAAAGCAACAAAGATAGGATTCGCCTTCAATCATATTTTATTTGCAATCCTAAAGCTCCAGTAATGTAATAAAAATGCTACACCAAACAAAAAGAAGGCAGGGAAAGTAGATCAGGGACTGCAACTTCAAGCAATAATTCAAGAATAGAATTTTCTTTTGAAATTGACAACAGGAAAAAATCAGACATGCTATTGCTCCTTCATGAAGCCCATTATGTAAGTAGCATATAAAAATGCTACTACTAATATTGATGACTGGCCATGATACACTTAGCAATGCTGCAATAGTTACTTAAAGAGTACCTCACAAAGAACTAAGGAGGTTTTTACATCACCCTAATTGTCACTGAACCTGGATGTTGATCAAGGAGGCAAGGCGATCAATGTCTCTTGCAGATGAGGTACGTGCACCTTGGACCAGGGTGACCTTCGTTTGCCTTTGGTTCAGAGATGACTTGCAGACCATGAGATGAAATCAGGAAAGTCATTAATTTTCTGCATACCTTCTGTATCAAAGTTGTGCTTGATCCATCATTGACGTTTTGCATTATTAGTGTTGTATTTATCGAGTGCCTCTTCAGATGGCTCACTCCTAATTGTTGAGGTCTAGAAAGTTTATCACATAAGGGTTTCAATATCAATGAATCAGTATGGAGAATTGGAGACAGACATGTGTGATCATTTGTGTGCAATATTGGTCCTGTTTATGTGGTTTTGATGTAAAGACTAGGCACATGCTTGAACATTCTAGGATCTTTCTGTCTACTTTGCGAATATGACCAAACTGGACACATCTTGATACCTCGTGTTGTAAACTGTGTGATGTCCTGCTTTCTCCTTTAGTATCATGACATGTGACTACAGGAATGATGCTGTATTTGAAAACAAACAATCTTATTTTTTGCAGGTTATCTACAGGACTACGCACTGGCTTCGTACATGGGCTACTCTACAACAGCCTACTTCCCAGGAGGCGCTTGTTGCGGCCTCTCGGTGGTTGGAGCGGGTGGCAAAGGATTTTTTTACCCAGGCACATGGGTGGCGTTCTAGTCTCAGGATCGAAAGTCATTAATGTGTCTGTTAAACCTAAAATCTAGTAGGCTATGTGCCCAATGGACAGAGGCCGGGAACGGTTTCAAGGCGTTGTATCCACTCCATGTAACTTCTTGAAATTAATAAAATGTTCTCATTTCCAAAAAAAAGGTATTCCAAGCTACCGGCTAAAATTTTTCTATAATTATGAATGCTGACCAGGACATGTAATATATGGCTAGATAGAAGCCTATGGGCTGCGGATGTCCCATGGTCAAATATATTGACACTGTCAGGATAGGCTATTACTATCTGTTATAGTCTATTTTCATGAGAAGTTTGCCATGAATTATGTTCTTCGCATGAACTTTATCCGTTCATTCTCCTTTTGTTATTTCTTTGCATTCTTTCGTACCCATTCATACCCATGTTACCCTGACTTTTGAAATAAGTTGTCATAGGCTACCTACATAAGTAACTGAAAGATTTGGTAAATATTAAATGAAATTCATGCAAAGCGCGCCTAAAGAGATACTTGTAGTTTGTGGCGCTTGCTATTCCGCGAGCGCATGCCAGGAAAGATTTCAACAATTGATTTCCGACATTATATTATTTCCCTTTTTGGAAAGCGCGCAGCAGCTCCAACTTTCCTTCTGTGATTTTGTCATTCTGCGTGCGCCTCCATGCGTTACATGAGCACATGTGCATACCACGGTAGCTCGGTAAAAATCTGCATGCACCCCATGTGGTGGTGGCCCCAGCGTCCCATTCCCTTTCATCTCTTCCTCAAATCCACCGTTATACGTATAATTTATATACATAAATTGGTATATATAAAATTATATGAAGCAAAAAAGATGTACTCAGATGTATAGCACAAAAGAAGCAAAATATTTATACAACAAACTTATATAGCTGAAGCATAAAAAATATATTTGTATGACAAAATTATATATATATACATATATATTTTTATCAAAAGAATTATATAATTAACATGTCCATCAAACTTTGTTGCAAAACAAATTTGAAGAGAAAAGAATGTGAAAACAGACAATTCTCAAAAGGGAAAAAATATTGATATAACTTATGCAAAAGAAGAAAAATAACTATATAATTTTATCGGAAAAATCATATAGTTAACATGTGCATCAAACTTTGTTGGAAAACAAATTTGAAAAGAAAAAACTGCAAAAACAGATAATTCTTGGAATTAAAGAAATATTAATATAACTTATGCAAAAGAAGCAAAATAATTATATAAAAATTTATATATATAACTTATGCAGAAAGGAAGCAAAAACTAATAACAAAGTTATCTATTCGTTGCACCAACTTTTTGGAAGGAAAAATAAAAAAAGAAAAGAAAATAATGAGCACTCCGGCTCCGGCGCGCTGCTCGCAGTGCCCGTGCCGCATGGCTCGCAGCAACTCGGCGCGCAGCAGCTACCCGATGTGAAGGAGAAAAGATTGAAAACTAGAATAGAAATTGATGAGACAAGTCAAGCATGAAGAGGAAATAAAGAGTAAAAGCTGTTGATACATGGTAACCCACGGATGTGGGAGCAGTGGAGGCAACTCCGACGGTCGGAAAACGGTGCGCTGCGACGCCTGCTGACGCTCGCGTGCAGAATTGGATTTGCGGTAATTTGTTGATGCATCTGATTGTTCAAACGGCAAGCCGCGCATCGCGCGCCAAGCCGAAGTGTTCTAGTATATACTTATGTTGGACGCCATGTCATTATCTCAGCGTGGGCTGGATTTTCTTTTTTCTTATGAGAACGTGGGCTGGATTGATGCTACTGAAAGCCCACAAAGATCCTTTTTTTCGCACTTCAAGCAGGTGTGTCTGGCATCAAGTTGGAGCTCCACTCATCTGCCGTGTTCAATCCATCATAAAACCGTCTGTTCTGCCGTGCTGTATCATCAACGTGATCCGTCGCAGCGCCGCCCTTGTCCGCAGCATTTAGGGTGTGTTTAGAGCACTTTAAATTTTGGGAAAATTCGATTCATGCCACCACAACTCTGTGAAATTGGGTTTCATGTTCAAAATCATGCCACTCAATGGCATGGATTTCAACATGAAATCCAATTTCAAGAAGTTGGAGTGGCATGGATCCAACTGACCCATAAATTTTTGCATTTTTGGAAGGAAATATTTAATATTTGAAGTATTAAATTTAGACTAATCAAAAAACTAATTACAGATCTCGTCTGTAAACTACGAGACGAATCTAATGAGACTAATTAATCCATCATTAGAACATATTTACTATAGCATTACTGTGCAGTTTAGTGCCTAATCACATCACAATTAGACTCATTAGATTCGTCTCGCGATTTACAGTCCATTTATGTAATGCAATTTATTTTTAAACTACATTTAGTACACCATGCATGTGATTTACAAAAATTTTGCATTTTTCGTTTTGAGATCTAAACAAACAAGACCTTACATGGGACGCCGTGCTGGAGCGTTGGCCGAATGGTGTACAGCTAGCAGGGATGCAACCCTGTCCTGCATACATGACAATACATGAATTTGCTCAACTCAAAGTAGAACAATGCCATTTAAACAAAACACGGTCTCTGTAGACTTTGAAAAGATAACTTTCATATTATTTCTGCCCCCTCTGTGAGCTTGTAACAAAAAGGCACAAATGATAAGGAGATCTTGGGTTCGCCATGGCTCACTCCAAATACTGTCAAACTTCTAAGGTTTATTCTCTGCACAAGATTCTACGTATGTACTCTCAAGTCAATCTTTCAAAACTATACTCTTATTTCTTAAAATCCGGAGTATCATGGATGGAGTTATAAGTTCGACGAGCGGTTAGCATACTCCTCAACCATCGCACCAAAAAGGGATGGATGTTCGATCAACGTTGATGGTGCATCAAATTCTTTTACCAGACCTGAAAAGAAAATAATATTATTTTAGTATAGCATTTTGGAAGGACAACGCTGGCACTCACATTCATATTACCGCGTATCAGAAATTATATGTAACAAAGAGCTCCTGAAACAAACACATATTTTCAACAAATAAGCACA
The DNA here is from genome assembly GCF_016808335.1 of Panicum virgatum. Lineage (NCBI taxonomy): Eukaryota > Viridiplantae > Streptophyta > Magnoliopsida > Poales > Poaceae > Panicum > Panicum virgatum. Next base: position 17,882,649 of record NC_053151.1, read on the forward strand.
AAGACTGAAAACACGTACCTGCATCCAGAACCAAAACTCTATCACAGTCCATGACTGTTGGTATTCTGTGTGCAATGCTAATTATTGTGCATGACGAAAACTCTTGTCGCGTGATCTTCTGAATTGTCGCATCGGTTTGAGAGTCAACTGAAGCAGTAGCCTCATCCATAAATAAGATTTGAGTCTGCTTCAAAATGACACGACCAAGACAAAGGAGCTGTCTTTGGCCTACGCTCCAGTTCTCTCCGCTATCAGCCACTATGAAGAAGCCAAACAACAAAAATGAGTGGCGATGCAACCTATGCAGCTACACAACGGATATATAAAGCTTAAGAATAGCAATACCTGGAGCATCAAGTTTTTCAGGTTTTGAAACTACTACATCTTTCAGCTGGCAGCGCTCCAGAGCCTGAAAGTATATGCATTAGTGTCAAACTGTCAATGGTTAATAGACAGAATCAGTGTATCCTGAAGGAATGAGGCTAAAAATGAACTACACGTTAGTGGCACCATACCTGCCATATTTCTGCATCTGAATACTGCCCAATCGGATCAATGTTGCTTCGAATTGTTCCTTCAAACAGAACAGGTTCCTGGGGAATTATGCCGAAGCGAGATCTCAGATCATGGAGACCCAGTGTGCATATGTCTATTCCATCAACGATTATTTTTCCCTCGGCTGGCTCAACGAGCCTGAATAATGCTTGGACCAAAGTTGACTTGCCACTACCAGTCCTTCCTACAACACCTATCTTTTCTCCACCACTGATGCTTATATTAATTCCTTTCAGAATCAAAGGTGTATTGGGTCGGTACCTAACCTGAAATAACAAGAATGGTGTCTTCAATTTTAAAAATGATTCTTATCTGCAAACAGAATGGTTCAATGCATTCTCCAATTTATTAAGTGCGAGATAGACAGCAAATTGCTTTATATTCAAGTGGAACATAAAGTTTTGTACTACATGGGAGAACACGAAGGATAATATTGAGTTTTTTACTTCGAATTACAAAATGGACTAATAGGGGGAAATCAGTAAAATAAGCGTAAATGAGAACAACTAACCTTTAGATCCTTAATTTCAATGTCTCCATGTGTGGGCCAACTCGGAGAAGGAAGATGCTCTTCTATTTTCCATGCTGCCTCAGAAGGGAGAGTGCTGAACTGATTTACCCTCTCCACAGCAACCATATCATTTTCCAGCATGCAGCTAATGGATATTGCAAAATACACCAGAGAATTGAGGGAGAGGCCATATGAAAGAGACATACCAACAAATTCTGCAAAAATTAGAGCCTATGAAAAGATAAGCATCATAGATCTACTAAAACTAATTACGAGCTATAACAATTAGAAAAAAAGTATGATCAGTTGATAATTCCAGAAAAAAAGATCAAATGTTAAAAAGCAATCATGTTTATAGCTTCAAACTTTTAATAACATCCAGGTTGACTAAAAGAGCAAAAGGAAATTATTCTAGCAATTTAAATTTGAAATGCATATAGTATTCTTGGACTGACTAATATTGTAATAATTAATGAAGCAATTAGAGGCAAGACCGCAAGATGCTAAACATATGAAGCCGAAACTAATGCCTTCTCATAAGATTGTATGGCTGTTTTTTATGCTATGGAAAACTTTGGACCTAAAATATAGCGATTTATACCTTTTTTGATAAAATTACTGGGCAGGCTGATCATGAGAAATGCTGTTATTGACAATACAAGTGTTCCAATCAGCTCGAGCCGAAACCCAAGCCATTCATTTGCAGCATAGTTGTGGAAGTACATGCGCAAACTTGAATTAATTTTGTCTAAGTTCCCCTGGAAAAAGTCTTTCTCCTTTTTGAAACATCTTATGGTTGTAGCACCAAGAACAGTCTCCGAGAAGTGATCAATAACTGGTGCTTTTGTTACTCCTTCAAGTCGAGTCAATTCCCGAGAGGTTGCAAGATAGCGGTTCTGTAGAAACGAAGGGGAAAATTGTAACTTACAGTGAGGATTATATTTTCTATTAGCTGAAAGCATGAGATGAATTTTTGTAGTTAAAGCATACCCTGTACCAAATATTCAATAGTAGGAGCGGAATTACTGCTATAACTGATGGCCAGGCAACCTGACAAGTAACAATTATGGTGCTCAAAACTGAAATGTACATTGAAACTGTCAGACTGACGAAAAATGCCAGCACAACATCAATAGTTGTTTGATCAGATGATGCCTGAAAAGACAAAGTGACATATCATATCAGTAGAAGATAAATGAACTATAGTACCAATCTTTCCAGCCTTAAACTAAAACATACTATCTATAATTCTAGATGTCAGAGTACAAGCAGCACACACTATGCTGTAAAAAAAAACTTACATTTTAAACTAGGTTACCGGGGTTTAGTCTGTTTACATGTACTTAGGTTAAAAGGGGAGGGGAATTAAGGTTTCGAGAGGAATTTATAATTTTTCATAATTATTAATGAGTATGGGGCTTTGGGCCAAAACACAAATAAACCAAAAGGTAAGATTTACCCGACTGAGAATCCTTCCTGAAGGAGTTGTATCGAAAAATGACATAGGGGCATGTAGAATGCTGTCAAACATCTTCTTGAAAAATATCTGAGCTGTTCGAAGTCCCAAAACTGTCTCAAGAAGAGTCTTGATTACTTGAAGGACCATTGAAAAAGCTGCTATGGCCACATACACTCCAATGAACAAGGATGGGTTAAATGGAATGCTGCCTGATGTTTCGTATGATAGCCAATAGTCACTGGCCATATCAGAACCTTGCCAAACAACGGCAAACGCAAGCATGCCCACAATGCCCCACCAGCCCCAAGCCTCTGCCATGTATAGCTTGTACACTCGCCAACTTACTTGACCACTCTCCCTCTCCTCTTCTTGTATAATTTTGGAAGTGGCTGCTTCTATTTCTGGTGCAACAACCAACTTCTCACCTTTTCCAATGGACCTGGAGCGTAAAGAAGGGATTCTACCTACTGCAGCAGGCTGAGAACGTTCAGCTTTCTCTACTTGATGACTTTGCTCCACCAGCTCCATTGAACTGTTATGAGCTGCAACAAGAGCTGCAAAATCTGAGCCTGCTTCTAGTAGTTCATCATACTTTCCTGACTGTGCAATCATACCATCTCTAACGACCTGCACATTTTCACATGGGAAAAAAAGAATAAAAGAATAAGTCAAGGGAATATTATAAAACTCTCAATGTGCTATTTTAAGAGAAGAATGACCAATCCGAAAGTCAGTATAACACCTAGACAAATGACTCCTAAAAGGAATAGATGATAATCAATTTGAAAGGTGAAATAGTCGATTACATCCCTTAACTTTTTGTCTCGGGCTCAAATTCATCCCTCAGCTATCAATTTGGTCAATCTAGTCCTTAAACTTTTTATTTGGGCTCAATTTCACCTCTGGTCCTATGTAGAATGCAACGTTGGCATGCCTAGTCGACAATGGGTGTTGTAAAGTGAGTTGAAATACATTAACTAGCCCTTACACCTCTAATTTCTTCCATGAATTTAATGTATCGCAAAAAAAACATGGTTCAATGGTGTAGGAAAATGAACAAATAAACAAAAGTGTAAACTTTTTATTTATGGACACAAGATGTCAAGATCATCAATCACTCATTATCGCTATGCTAGTGAATTCTAGGTCATTATAGCACTTGAATTGACATCTTTGTTTCACTTGGTAGCATGCTAAGAGCCTTATATGCACTCTTGGATCTTGGATGAGTTGGCATGCCACATCACTTCATTGATGAAATTGAGTTCAAACAAAAATCTTGAGTGAGGACTAAATTGACCAATTTGATAGTTGAGGGACAAAACTTGAGTTTTGGAAGAAAGTTGAAATTGGCTATTTCACCAATTTGAAATTATAAGTGTGACGGTTCTTTTGAGGGATCTTCAATCTTTACATCTATGGTTTCAGGTTTATAAAAAACAAACATTTGCTATGGTTTTATTGACTCTCAAATAATAGTTAAATTTTTCTTGATTTCAGGAAAACAAAGATGTTTTTTCATGCTAGATACTATTACAACATGCTGGTAAGTAATTGTATCAGAAGATATCTGAGACAGTGCATAATGAGCACTGCAACCAATATTGCAGAGCACAGCCGGTTGTTGGTAAAGCTTGCTGCAGAAAATAGTTTTCCAAAAGAAAAGTATATTGCCTGACAAGTTACTTCAATAGTGTAGCATCCAACTTACAAAGATGTTGTCCACATTATGCAAGAAATCGACTTGGTGTGTAACAAGTATGATAGTCTTTCCTTTAAGCGTTCCCCTTAGACACTCCTGTGAAATAAAGGTTGCTGTTGTAATAGTGTGCATAATTGGTTAAATAAAAATGAAAATAAAAGTATGGTTTCGGTTTATCCATCATTTCTTGTTATAAATAAATGTAAATCAAGCAGCATTTCTTCCTCCAAAATTCCATTAAAAGCTACTGAAAAATCATTGATTTCAATTTGGAGCAACATATCGTTCAAATATATTTCTCAAGTATCTGCCCCTAACTCTTTTTATTTTTATTTGATTCCTCCAAACTATAACAATGTTTTATATGAAAAAGTATAGGTGTGTGACTCAAGCAACGGAGAAAGAATGCTGAGTGAAAATCATCTATGTTCATGTTAATTTTTTGGGAGCTAAACCTGCTGAAAATCATTTCTTGACTCTAAAACCCCTAAAACTTATGTTCTTGTGGAGCTAAACCTGCTGAAAAATAATTAGCTGGAGAATTCACATACTTCAGTCCATTTCCCGTTACATTTCATTTACTAAAATGGATGGATTGAGGGAAAAGCTTTATCAGGACAGCAACTTCTATCAAATGCATAGTTATTATTTACTGAAATATGTGTGATTGATTTATTGCAACAAATTGGTTTCTGTATCACAAAATAAGTAAATAACCATGAGGAAAGCATCGATTGGATAGTAACAGGTCTGCACAGGTTATGTTTCACCAAAGCCTATTGCAAATTACAATCTTTGATCATCCATTAACAACTTACCCAGCTAACAGTAACTCAAATTCAGAAATAGATGGTGTAGGAGCATGTGGGCTTCAAAATAGTTAAAATTACAAAAAAAAAAAGCATACCTTAAAGATATTTGAACCAGTGTGCGCATCAACAGCACTGAAGACATCATCAAGAAGATATATATCACAATTTTGGTAAACTGCTCTGGCAAGCTGAATACGTTGTTTCTGCCCACCACTGAGATTAATCCCTCGCTCTCCTATTTCAGTCTGGTCCCCAAATTCCATCATTTCCAAATCTTTTTCCAGGCAGCAAGACCGTATAACCTCTTTATATCTTTCAGCATGCATTGGTTGTCCAAATAAAATATTCTCTTGTATGGTCCCATTTTGGATCCAAGCAGTCTGTGCAACATATGCAGTGCTCCCACAAACCCTAACCTATAAAAATGTAAGGGGTTAAACAAACAAGCACATTAGCATATTGAAACAAAATAGTGTAGGTATTGGATACATCATTATGACATTATCTGGGAAATACTAAAACATTCTTCAAATGATACTATATAGGCTTTCCAATGCTTGCTCATGAATCTGTATCACTAGACAAACATTTATGACTTCACTGAATGTGCCTGAAAGCTGAAGCAGAATTCTAACTATTTGGCACACTATGTTAATTGTTACATTGGTCAATAGTGGAGCTTTAAGACAGTAAAAGCATTTCAGTCCCAAATATAAATGTGTTTCTTCCACAGAGTTAAAATGAAAACCTTCACATGACCAAGCATTAGACTGAGAGTAAACTAGGCTAGGCATTCAGTCAAACAAGAAGCAGATATAAGACAATGTAGAATGCATTTCATCAAACACATGGTGGTTGTGGTATGGACTTCACCCTGGCATGAAAATCAATTCAGAGAACTTTACAACTTGGATACTTGGATTGGGAATTCAACTGCATGGTTTGCATCAATTCCAACCAAAACAAGTGGCAAAGCCAACTACTAATTACTCCCTCTGTTCCAAATTATAAGTCATTCCAAGAATCTTGGAGAGTCAAAAAATTTCAAGTTTGACCAAATTTATACTACAAGATAACAACATTCACGATACCAATTGAGCATCATTAGATTTTTTGTTAGTTATATTATATTTTTATAGTATACCTATTTGATGTCATAAATCTTTGTGTTTCTCTCTATAATTTTGGTCAAACTTTGAGATGATTTGACTCTCCAAGATTCTTGGAATGACTTACAATTTGGAACGGAGGGAGTAGTCTAATTAAACAGGCTTCTCTAGCCATGCATAATACCAATCTAACAATCGGTATTGCACTTATGGATCCATACTTATTGAGACATGGGCTGAGGCTGACCACATATTGCGTGGAATATAAATTTGTGTAGGGAGAATGTTGACTCTGTATGCTGATCGCCAAGCATGGACTCCTAAAGTAGCCTTAGACCTGATTTGAACCCAACCTACCTAACGCTTATTTGACAGTTTTGTATGCAGGTCAGCAGGAGATGAATTTTGGAGAAAGTTGCACAAACCAATAAACAAATTGCACGGTATTGCAACTAACAATTTTTGCTTTGAATCAGAAACATCAAACTCACCGTGCCAGAGATCTTCTCCATCTCCCCCATAATGCAAGAAAGCAGCGATGACTTGCCAGACCCAACTGTCCCAACCACCGCCGCAAGCTCACCCCTCCTTACCTCCATATTGATCCCCTTCAGCACAGTCTCCAACACTGGTGCTGCGGCTGCCTCGACATCATTCTCGTCATCACTTTCACCATCCACATCACGGTCCTCACCTTCTTCATTCTTCTTATTTCCCCTCATGTCCCATGCAAAAATGCCATCACACACCATCACCACTGAACTGGTACTAATGTTAGTGTCCTCCACATGCTCCACAGCCGAGTCATCAAGCTCGGCATCAAGCAGGTATCGGTCAAGCCTGCCAACAGACACGGTTGCCTGTGTCACAGCAGCAATCGCCTCAGGGAAACTCTGCATAGGTCCGTCGAGCATTCTGAAGAACGCAGTTGCCGTGAAGACCTTTCCTGCATTGAGCTCCACACCAGTCAGGACGCATGTGCCGAACACTAGGACAGTCATGGTGAGCGGGCCACTCCAGAGCACGATGGTGTTGGCACACATGAAGTACATGGACTTGGCCAGCCATCCCAGCTCTTCCTCTCGAAGCTCATGGATCTTGCCCCCGAACGTTTCCTCCCATGCTTGCAACTTGATCACGCGGATGTAATTAAGCAGCTCGGTGATGGCCTTCATGCGCTCGTCGCGCTTGCCAAGGAACTTGAACTGGTACTCGATGTTGAGCTTGTTGGCGAAGGCCACAGCTACAGTGACCACGGCAATGGCAGCGACGGCGGTGAGCACGGCGGGCCCTAGGTGGGTGTAGAGCAGCGCGAGCGCCACGGCGATCTGGAGTGGCATCAGCCACAGATTGTGGAGCTGGTGCGTGGCATCGGCCACCTCTTGGGCGTCCACCTCCATGTAGTTGACGATCGTACCGACACCGTGCGCGCGGCGCGCGCCCGTGGACAGCCGCAGCGACTTGCGGTACACCGTGGCGAGCAGTGCGGCGTTGATGCGCATTCCTAGTTTCTGCCCCTGGAACTCGTAATGGTGTGATGCCAGTGTCTCCGCCGCCTTGCCGACAAGCAGGACAGCGACCAACTGCAGCCCCTCCATGGTCTCCCCGCCGTGGCGCACGAACTCGACGAACCTGTCCACCAGCGACGGGCCGATGTACATGACGGAGAGCTGCGCCAGGCCAAGCACGGCGGTTAGAAGGAACTGCGGCCAGAAGGAGCGCAGCAGCGCGGTGAGCAACGGGCGCTCGGCCTTGGACGCCCCCGTAGCCGGCGCCGGCCAGTTGGAGGCGAACAGCGCGTACGCCGCCTCGGCGGTGTCAGCCGGCGCCACCGGCGGGACTTGGTCGGCCGCGAGCGTGGCCCTGGAGCCTTTGGTGATGAGAGGATTGATCCATCCGAACGTGGCGAGCGAGAGCCATGATGCAGTGGCGTACGTCACCTCCGCCTCGGCGGCATGGCCCCCGACGGAAGAAACCCCGTTGGCAGCAGCGTCGATGGCAGCAAGGCCGGTGGAGCCGGTGGCCGAGAAATACAGCAGCGGGAGCGAGAGCACCAGCCACACGAACGCGAGCAGGTCGTCGGGGAGGAGAGGGTCCCCGGAGGCGTACCTTGCGGCCGCGCACCCGGAGAAGAGTGCGGCGAAAGCCCCCGTGCCGAGCCAGAACAGTCTGAGGTGGACGGGGTGGTGGGCCACGCGCGCGGGTTCCGCCGCCTGGTTCTTTTCCGCGGCGACGACCCCCGCGGCCGCGAGGTGCGCGACGGCGTGCGCGGCGAGGAACGCGCAGTCGACAGCGAGCAACGCCGCCCTGCCCCGGAGGCGCAGGAGCGCGAGGACGAGCAGCACGATGGCGCCCGCCGCCTGGACCACGGAGGCCGCTAGCGCGAGCCCGTGCCGGGAGCTCCTCCCGCGGCGGACGGGGGACGGCGCCTGGTCGGCGGACTTGGCGAGGAGGGGCTCCCGCGCGCGGTCGTCGCGCGGGGCGCCGCGGCGGGAGAGGCGGGCGCTGACGGCGAGCGCGAGCGCGGCGAGGATGAAGAGGAGGTCGAGGGCGGCGAGGAGCGCGCGCTGCGGGCACGGGGAGAGGAAGAGGAAGGCGAGGCGGCCATGGACGGTGGACGCGCCGGGCGCCCGCGGCACGGAGCAGGCGGCGGTGGCGAGCCACCACGGGAGGGCGGAGGAGGCGGTCTCCATCGTGTCGGCTGACCGGGTGGCGGCGCGTCACGTTTGGGGTGCGCCGAGCCGACGAGGCTGCGGCGGCGGCGTGGGGATTTTCAATTTCGTGGGAGCAGCAGTTGTTAAAACTCTGTGATGGTTATAGGATCGACTAGACACGGATCAAGAGGGGTATGTTCCATCTTTCTTTTTCACGAGTGCAAAAAAAGTTCCTAGATCTAGGATATAGAGTACATTAGAGTACAGAGAAAGAGGGAGAGAGAGACCATCACCACCTGAGGAGCTTGAGGCGGCCATCACAGGTTCGCTGATGAAGATCTGCTCTAGGGCAGCGGCGAGCGATGCAGCGGCTTCACGGTCGTAGCGGCGTTGTCGTGGACGACGACGCCAACGACGACGAACCAGGGTTGATGGTGGCGGCGGTGAGACTTCCCACTGCTCCAGCGCACCCTCTAGATCGGCTAGGGTTTAGAATGTGGGAGAGGGTACTGGCGGCGCGACGAACTTTGGTCAACGTGCCCCGGCCCCTTCACCCCTCTTTATTTAGCGCTGTGCAGCGGGGGCCCACCAACCATTAAGGTTGGGCGCCCCCGATCAGGGCGCAAATCAAGATCTAATAGACCGTTGGGTCTATTAGGAAAGAGATCAATCCAACATTCTCCCCCTTGATCTCACTTTGTTCTTTTAACTTTATACTTTAACTTGAAACTTTTTCCTTTAGATGTTCCATCACAGATTAATGAATATAGCATGCTTTATCGTCACGGTCCAAGAAATCACAGGCTACCATACACATCACTGTTTTGAAACAAATTCTTTTATCTCTTGGGCCCTTTTGTTTTCCAGAAATCACAGGCTTTCCCTTAAACCCATGCCGGCTATGTGTTCCATGAACACATTGGGTGGTAAGCCTTTAGTGAGTGGATCCGCAAGCATTTTCTTTGTACTTATATGCTCGAGTGTAATAGAGTGATTCTGGATCTTCTCCTTCACAACATAAAACTTTATGTCAATGTGTTTGGCAGCACCACTTGACTTATTGTTGTGAGAATAAAACACTGCTGGTTCATTGTCGCAGTACATTCTGAGTGGTCTTTGAATGCTGTCTACCACTCTTAAACCGAGTATAAATTTCTTTAACCATTCAACCTGCCCCGAGGCCTCACAACATGCCACAAATTCAGCGTACATCGTCGATGATGCAGTGACGCTTTGTTTGGAACTTTTTCACGATATAGCTCCCCCTGCGAGTGTGAACACATAACCAGACGTGGACTTTCGGTCATCGATGTCCCCCGCAAAATCCGCATCTGAGTACCCTTCTATCTCTAGGGAATCAGATTTTCTGTATGTTAGCATGAGGCCTTTTGTGCCTTGCACATAACGTAATGTTTTCTTTATCATGATCCAGTGTGCATGTCCTGGATTACTTTGATATCTACCAAGTATCCCGGTAACAAATGCTAAGTCAGGGCGTGTACAAACTTGAGCATACTGTAGGCTTCCGACAGCATATGGAACCGCTTTCATTTGATCGATCTCATACTGGTTCCTGGGATATTGAAATTTCCCAAATCTATCGCCCTTGACTATTGGAGCAGGTGAAGGCTTGCACATATGCATACTGTATTTCTTTAGAACTTTTTCTAAGTATGTCTTTTGTGACAGTCCCAATACCCCATTTGTTCTATCTCGGTGAATTTCAATTCCCAAAACAAATGAAGCTTCACCAAGATCTTTCATATCAAAGTTTGAGGACAAGAATTTCTTTGTCTCCAGTAGCAGACCAACATCACTACTAGCAAGTAGAATGTCATCCACATATAGGATCAGGAAAATAAATTTTCCACTTCTGAACTTTGCATAAATGCAATTGTCCTCCTCATTTTCTTTAAACCCAAATTTTCTTATGGTTTCATCAAACTTTAAATACCACTGCCTAGAGGCTTGCTTTAATCCATAAATGGATTTCTTTAAGCGACACCCCATATGTTCTTTTCATTTCACGACAAAACCTTTTGGTTGTGCCATGTAAACATTTTCATACAAATCCCCGTTAAGGAATGCCGTCTTTACATCCATCTGATGTAACTCTAAGTCATAATGTGCCACCAATGCCATTATAACCCTGAAGGAATCTTTACAAGAAACCGGAGAAAAGGTTTCGTTATAGTCTATCCCTTCTCTTTGTGTAAAGCCTTTTGCCACGAGTCGTGCTTTGAACCTTTCTACATTCCCTTTGGAGTCATGTTTTATCTTGTAAACCCATTTACAGCCTATTGTTTTGGCTCCTTTAGGAATTTCCTCTAAGTCCCAAACACCATTGGAACTCATTGATTTCATCTCATCCTTCATAGCTTCCAACCATTTAGATGAGTGAATATTTCTCATGGCTTCTTCATATGAAGTGGGATCACCCTCCATATGAACCTCTTCTGTATTATAAACTTCATAGTCGCTAGAAATAGCCGACCTTCTTTCTCTTTGTGACCTTCTAAGGGCCACTGCTTGTGGCACATTTTGTGCATCAACTTCTGGCACATTTTCCATAGGGGGCTGTAGCTCCTCCTCCTCATGTCCAACCGCGGGTTCAGGCGGTTCCTAGATGACAGGTTCCAAACCTTCGCTCACTGTTGGTATGGGTGGAGTTGCGACAGGTGTTGGCACCGTAATAACTGGAATAGTCGGCGCAGCAACAACCGAAGAAGGTACTGACGTCACTATTTCAGGAACTTTTGGTGCAGCATCAACAGGTAGTGAGAAAAAAGGCTCTTGAATCATAGGAATAGGCACATACACCTGCTTCTTCTCAAGGTCAATTTCTCTAGGTACTATGCTCCCCCTGATCATTTCATTTTCTAGAAACACAGCATGTCTCGTTTCTACAAACTTTGTATGTCTGTCTGGACAGTAGAAACGAAAACCTTTCGACTTTTCAGGATAGCCTATAAAATGGCAGCTTACAGTTTTGGGATCCAGTTTTCCAATATTTGGATTAAACACTTTAGTCTCAGCTGGGCTCCTCAGTCCCGTAGGTGAGTTAGTAAGGGTTCTCTTCCTGTTCATAGCTCATACGGTGTTTTGGGCACCAATTTGCTTGGCACTCTATTGAGAATATGGATGGCGGTTTTTAACGCCTCCATCCATAGACTCAATGGCAATGTGGAATAACTCATCATACTGCGCACCATATCCATTAGTGTACGGTTGTGCCTTTCAGCTACTCTATTTTGCTAAGGCTCCCCCGGTGTAGAGTATTGAGCAACTATACCATTTTTCTGTAAAAACCTCGCAAAAGGTCCAGGAACTTGTCCATAAGGGGTATGTCGACCGTAGTACTCCCCTCCACGGTCTGATCTTACTATTTTAATTCTTTTGTCAAGCTGATTTTCAACTTCAGCTTTGAATATTTTAAATTTATTCAATGCCTCAGATCTTTCTTTAATTGGATAAATGTAACCATAACGGGAGTAATCGTCTGTGAATGTTATGAACGAATCATAACCATCCACACTTTTCACAGGAAACGGGCCACATATGTCAGTGTGGATTATTTCTAATGTTCCTGCACTTCGTTTGGCACCCTTTTTGATTTGCTTTACAAATTTTTCTTTAATGCATTCAACGCATTGTTCAAAATCAGAGAACTCTAGCTGTGGAAGAATTTCACTTTTCACTAATCTTTCAATTCTCCCCCTCGAAATATGGCCTAAACGACAGTGCCATAATTTCGATGAAGTATCTTGAGTTCTCTTTCTTTTCTTTGTTTCTTTCTCTGACAAGGATTCATTCACATTCACATTACATACAGAATGCACTTTATCACGCATAGATAATAAATAAAGATCATTGTAAAGGACAACATCACCAATACAATTATTATCAAACCATAGTTCACATTTGCCATTCGCAAAATGACAACTAAAACCATCTGTGTCTAAGCGTGATACATTGATCAAGTTTCTTTGAAGCGAAGGAACAAATAAAACATCTTTTAATACAAGCATGAAACCATTAACTAGCTCGAGGGAGACATCGCCAACAGCTTCCACATCTGCTTGTACTCCATTCGCGCCTTTAATTTGTCTTTCGCTTCTTAGCGTAGTCCTTGTCGAATGGAATCACTGTAAAGAATTTGCAACATGCACAGTTGCACCAGAATCAATCCACCAAGTAGATTTAGAAAACTTTAAATACAAGGATTCATTAACAAATGAAATTACATTCTCACCATTCTTTGCCATTATCATCTTTAAATAAGCGGGACAATCTGCTTTGCGATGCCCCTTGTCAAAACAGTGGAAGCACTCATCTTGAGCTGGAGTGCGCTGTTGCTGACGCTGTTGCTGATACTTCTGTGGCATAGGGGCTTTGTCTTTAGCTTTAGAGGAAGAAGCAGCATGGAAATGCCTTTTCTTGTTATTATGCACAAAATTGACAGACCCACCATTCTGTTTCTTGAGTCTATCTTCCTCTTGTGCACACATGGCAATTGTCTTTTCCATGTTCCACTTCTTTGGCTGTGAGTTATAGTTTACAACGAATGTTGCAAACTCTTTTGGCAGAGAGGCGAACACCAGGTGCACCATAAACTCTTCCTTGAGATCCAAGTTCATTGGTTTGAGCTTGGAGTTCAAAGCGCACATCGCCATGATATGATCTCTTATTGTACCGGCATTGCCATAGTACCTCTTTGTGATCAACTGCTCTATGATCTGTGTAGCATAAGTCTTTGAAGAACCAGTAAACTGGTTCTTTATCTTTGCAAGGTACTCAGCAGCTGAATCACACTCTCCAATTGAACCCAAAATGTTAGGATCAATTGTGTTCTTTATAACTGCCACACATTTCTTGTTGGCGTTATTCCACTTTGTCTTTTCGAGATCATAAGCCATCTGTAAGGGAGCATAGTCCCTTTGCTTTTTCTGCCACTCAGCATCAGTGTCAGAATCTCCTCACTGGAGCCGGTGGCTCAGTGGGCTTTGGAGTGGTGATTATCTCATCCACTTCTCCACAGACGAAAGCAAGATCAACCTTCTTGATCCATTCGCCATAGTTGTCTCCTTTTAGAGTCTGGATGTGACTGATGAATCCCATCAAGTTCATCCCCGCATGAAAATTTCAAAAAATAGTGAGAACATAATAACAATAATTACATGTAAAATTCCAACGTTGGTCAAAATAGAACATACAACTGTTTATGCAATTAAATCTATATCACCGTCGGGCAGAAATAGAAATAAATGCACAAAAACTATGAAACTATGAAATTACAGTAGGGTAATTAACAACGTTGGTCAGAAAATTAACAATACCATAATCCTCAAAAATAACCTTTTAACCATGCTCTTAAACTTTAATTGTCTCGTTGGTTCGAATTAAAGTATAAAAGCAACTATATAAACTTAGCAGCGGAAACATGTAGGAATTTCTATTTCCAGAAGCAAAACTATAAACTTTTATCTCTAAACAATAAACACGTTGGTGCAAAATTGAATAGAGATCAAACTATAATCAAAACCATTCAAAAAACTATTGAAATTGCTTCTGGAATAATAGAAAAACAATAAAACGAAACACTGTTTAGGCGGCCCAGGAGCATAAACCGGCCCGCGGCCTGCTCGGCCACCTTTCCTTGGGCCCGAGGCCCGACAGCCAACGGCCAGGCCGCCGAATCGGCCCGCCGCGGCGTCCCCCTCCCCGCCCGCATGGGCCACTTTCCGGCCTAGAAAGCGAGACGCTCTCGCAGCCGTTGATCGCGATCGGACGGTCGTCCGCGGTTGTCGCCAGAACAAAACCCGCATCGCCATCGCCGCGCCCCAAACCCTAGCATCATTCTCTCCCTCCCCCTTTCCTCTCTCCACGAGCGGCGGCAGCCACTGAGTGGAGGCGACGACGGCACGGTTGGCCGGGAAAGGTGGCGGCGCCGCCGCGGGTCCATTCGCCGGCGTGCGCACTCGCCCCCGTGCGAGCGCGCCGCCGTCGAGCGGCCTCGCTGTGGCGCCCGAAGCCGCGCGCGCACCGGCAACTGGATCCCGGCGAGCGGCGGTCCGTTCTCTCTGTTGCGCCGGCGAACCAGCTCTGTGTAGAGCTCTGTGTTCGAGACGGTGGTGAGGCCCTGGTAAGCCCCGCCACTCTTTTCCCCTAGGGTTAGGGTTTTGCTTTTGAGTTTGATTTGCATCGATTCTATTGGATCTTTCTTTGATTCTTTCGATTCAAATCCGAATCCGTCTTTGCCCCTACTGGATCTATGCACTAGCATAACCTGTGATACCATTGTTAAAACTCTGTGAGGGTTCTAGGATCGACTAGACACGGATCAAGAGGGGTATCTTCCATCTTTCCTTTTGACGAGTGCAAAAAAGGGTTCCTAGATCTAGGATATAGAGTACATTAGAGTACAGAGAAAGAGGGAGAGAGAGACCATCACCACCGGAGGAGCTTGAGGCGGCCATCACAGGTTCGCTGATGAAGATCTGCTCTAGGGCAGCGGCGAGCGATGCAGCGGCTTCACGGTCGTAGCGGCGTTGTCGTGGACGACGGCGCCAACGACGACGAACCAGGGTTGATGGTGGCGGCGGTGAGACTTCCCACTGCTCCAGCGCACCCTCTAGATCGGCTAGGGTTTAGAATGTGGGAGAGGGTACTGGCGGCGCGACGAACTTTGGTCAATGTGCCCCGGCTCCTTCACCCCTCTTTATTTAGCGTTGTGCAGCGGGGGGCCCACCAACCATTAAGGTTGGGCGCCCCCGATCAGGGCGCAAATCAAAGGCCTAATAGACCGTTGGGTCTATTAGGAAAGAGATCAATCCAACAGCAGTCAGCATCAGCACTCAGCTGAGCGGAGAAAGCGGAGGAGACGACCGCATTGACCCGGCAGCGAAAAGGGTTTGAATTCTTTACTGTTTTCTATCGGACCGTAACCGAGCACGAGCATCCATGCCCAGGCCCAGGGGTTGCGGTACGTACCAGTCAGTCACTGACATGCCGACGCCCGGGGTTGTTGGCCCACTTGTCGGCCGCGCGACAGCATCGGCGACGCCGGGTAGCCCGGGCAGTCGTGTGCCGCGGCCGCCGGCCGGTGCGGACGCGTCTGGCGTTTGGTGGGACGCGCCGGGTCAACAAAGGTGACGCGGCGGCGTGGAAAACTCTGCGAACGCCGGTGCGGGAGGAGCGTCCAAGATCGCCGTTCATCTCAAGTGGAAGATTCGGGGGCCGTATTCAAATGGGTAAATTTGCTGCTGCTACTCTTTTAATGATATATTTCGCTGATGGACACTACTAAATCACTAGTGCAGGACCCGCGCGGAGTCCTGGAACAGCGTATAGGGATTGTGGTTTTAAGCCGTTTCATAGGAAAATGTTGTTTACCGAAGCTGTAAAGGTTTGATAGCTCATCCGCAGGAGGGATGCTAAATGAAAGAATAAAGCACGCAACACAGAAGATAGAACAATTTCGCTGACGTACAGCAACGGTTATTACATTAGTGGTTCAAAAAAGTCCATATATCTTACATGCATGAAATCCATTTTAGGTACTACGGTAGTTATAGGACACAGGCACATCAAATCCTTGGTGGTAGCCGCTATCCGCGAACAGGTGGTGGTGGTTTATATATACAGTAGGCAGGAATAGGAGTTCCTAGTATGATGGTAGCTGTACGCGGATGTCTGAAAGCGGCAACTACGGATGCGTCAATGAGGCCAATGGTTCGGCATCAGTGAACAAAAGCAGCCCTGATCCAATGATGCTGAATGGTGATCCCCAGCATGTGGAACGGCTTAGAAGTTACAACTTTAAATGGAGATGGTGTATAAAGAGTAAGTGAAATTGGAGGGGGGGAAATATTTTGATTTAGCAAAGCGTACCAGAATAGAGTAGTAGCTGAGAATCCCATCGTCGCGTAATGCGCTACTAATGCAGGTTCGGTTTCTTGAGGTAGCGGTACATGGCGATGAGGATGTACTCAAAGCCCCACCATGTAACTTCGATCAAGTTCATGACTGTTAGGAGGAAAGGGGGAGCCATCTGGAGAAGAAGGTTCTTTGCGGCGTGAGCTTTAACAGATGCAGCTGTATCTGGCAAGCAGGTTATAAAGGTCAGTGTCCAGATAAGGGTGCCAAAAGAATGCAGAGTTTGATATTAGTTGTATTAGTTTGTGTGAAGGTGGAGGCGTGACGTTAGTTGTCATGGATTTTCTTTATAAAAAAATATGAATTGCAAATTCAGGATCCCTAGGAAGGTAATACAAGCTATTTGCAAAGAACTTAGTCACAGCTTGGTTTATGGTGCTATATCACTATTGACCAGTGTAGTGCTCTTTTTCATGGAAAAATTCAAGTTGCTAGGAATCTGAGAACTTTAGAATAAAATATAGTACGTGTTCACAATGAAAGGACAAGTTTACATTTGTTCTTGTTTAAGCATACTGTTTGGAAAAAGTAGTAGTGATCACAATAAATTGTTCCGCAGGAAGCATACTGTTTGCAAAGAAGAGCTTGGCAACCATGTAACCAAGGGCCCATGTTACCTGCAGTATCAGTGTATCAGCAGAATGCAGTTAGCTTCAGATTTTAGCAATGGAATTGAATTCTGACAGTCCGAGGAGCGAGAACTTGAATGAACAAAATAAGGTTGAAATTCTCACCAGAACAGGGATCAGTGGAGATGATATCTTGTTGTGCGCATATTTGTAATTGTGAGTATCCAACAGCTGAAAGGCAAAAGGCGCACAGAAAAGGCTCACACACAGTTTTCCTAGGAAGAGGATCACATCTCCAATGACATTGACTTTTCCAATACGCAGTATAATCTTCATTATCAATCCAGTTGCGAGAACATAAGCTTTGTGGAAACCCTTCCCAGTAATGGCAATCTGCAGCAGAAAATGAAATGCACAATCTTTTTCACTCTTATACAAGAGTAATTCAATTTGAACATGTGTAGCACTAGCATATGCGTTCACCTGCAATACAAAGCATTGGTGCAGTAAACTCAAAACCTATAGATGATACATCATTGGCATAATGGGTTTGAACAACTGCATTGAAACAAGATTTGAGCTATAAATCAAGTATATCTATGGGCAATTTGCATTAATTTGCATTAAGAGCTTTTAGTCTGTAAAGGGACCGAACTGAACCAGTCCCACAAAGTGAGCAAAATGATAAGTTGATAGCCGAATTCAGGAGGGGGGCTATTGCGATCCACAAGAAAGCTTTGTACTCACCATTATGTAGCCATTTCGATTTACTGACTTGAGGGTCCAGTCTATGCAGCCTAGGCAGAATTCAGAAGATGAAGACACTGCTTTCCCAAAGCAGCCTTCCCGAGCAGAACCAACAAATTTCAGCTTGCGACGAAGGCATTCTAGGGTGTGTTTAGTTGGTGAAAAAGTTTGGGTTTGGGTATTGTAGCACGTTTCGTTGTTATTTGATAATTAATGTCCAATCATGGATTAATTAACATCGTTAGATTCATCTCATGGGAATCAGTCAGACTGTGTAATTAGTTATTTCTTTTAACTACATTTAATACTTCATGCATGTGTCTAAAAATTCGATGTGACGGATACTGTAGAAATTTTTTTTGGAAACTAAACAGGGCCCTAGTATAACGCGACGCGGGAACCGAATCTGAGACGATCCCCACGGCGTGACAGAGCCACGGCCGGAATTCGATACAGACGAGGGTGACGGGAGATGGGCCACCCGTAGCTCAGGACAGGGCACGACGCGGCGGAAGGGGAGGGAGGGGAAGCGGGAGGAGGGAGGGGAGGCGGACCTGCTGTTGGAACTGGGCGAGCTTGCGGTGGCTGCGTCTTGAGGGTGAGGATGGCCCTGTCGACGTCCGTGATCTTGTGCCGACGAGCTGGCAGAGTTGGAGCCCGAACACCAGCGTGCCCTGGGACAGCTCGGAGTCCGACATGGGCACCGCGCTGCCCAGGTCCCTCCTTGATCAAGCAGAAAAAGTCGGAGCGGAGGCGGTGTAACGCGGTGCATGGCCGGCTGGCCGCCCCCGCGCGGGCGCGCGAGAGAGAGAGCGGGAGGGAGAGAGGGAGGAGAGTGGGCGGCGGCGGCCGCCGCCACCGCCGCCGTTGGGGACCTCTGCCTGCAGCGCCGCCAGGAAACGCGGCCGCGCCGTGGGCTGGTAGGACCGTGAGCACCGCCTTGGGCGGGGCCATTGAGCTCCCTGGGTGCCCAGGTGGCAGCGGCGGCAGAGCACATTCGCGGCAGCAGGGGCGGTGGCTCGTGCACCCGCGGCTGCAGCGATGCCTGCACCATCCGCCCCTGTCTGCAGGTGGCTTCTTCTTCAGTGTGATGATTCCACTGAATCTTATATATTTTAACCATCTTTCGACGAGTACCTCTTTCTTTTTGATCTAGAATTCTGAGAGGATGTTCAATATAAGTGGGAAGACTAAGGATTATCTAAATCAGAGTTTTCCTGGTTTTCTCGATTCTACCCAAGGTAACTGCACTCTCCCGCACTTAGTTGTTTATCTGAATCTTGGGACGAGATTTTTTTTAAGGGGATAGGCTGTGACATCCTAAGTGTTTAAAAATCATTAATAGGCAAATTAGAACAAAGAGGAGGATTAATGTGAGAGCAAACAATTATTTAAATGCCAACAAAATGCAAATTAAATTCAAACTTCAAATAGTGGCTTCACTTGTGAGGGCAAATAAAGGAAGTTCCAACTATATTACATGTACAAATTACCTCATCAAAATAATATGCACAAAATTTTGGTACAATTAGTGACATGTGGCTAATAACTAATGGGCCCAAATTCAGCCCAATTAAGCAAATTAAAATGACCCTTTTATAGAGTTTTTGAATCTTATAAATTAACTCACAAACCATTGATCAAATGAAAAAGTGCTTGAAACAAAAGTTGTAGATCTCGAAAAACTGAACAAAAAATGGTATTCAAAAGTTT
Source organism: Panicum virgatum (assembly GCF_016808335.1). Classification (NCBI taxonomy): domain Eukaryota; kingdom Viridiplantae; phylum Streptophyta; class Magnoliopsida; order Poales; family Poaceae; genus Panicum; species Panicum virgatum. The sequence goes on from NC_053151.1 coordinate 17,902,415, forward strand.
TCATTTGAGGCCAAGATGAAGGATAAAAATGAAATTTACAGAACTGGATTTTGGAACTTTGATATATTTACGAGATTGCCACTGCCAGCATCTCTCTCCTTCCTCTCACGCCGTCCGTACGCCGGTGACGGCAAACCGCCCCGGAGACGGCCGCGCCCCTGGTTTCGTGCGAAACCGCTCCTCCCTGGCACTCTCTCCACTCGTCGCGCGTCCCAAGCCACTTGGCCCGGCGCCACGCCACCCCCGCCGTCGCCACGACACCCCGACGCCGCGGGTCGACGCCGTTCGTCGCCCAAACGCCAAACCAGTCTCCCCCAGACGACGCGCTGCGCCACCAGACCACTCTCCACCCTCTTGCATCGCCTATAAAAGGGGTAGAACCCCCTGCGCGCGCCACACACACCGCCGCCCACCCCATTGCCGCCGGCGAGCTGTGTTCGCCGCGGACCGCCGCCCTCCGTCCCGCATTGCATTGCCCAAACCTGCAGCACCACCACCTTCCCCGGCCTCCACTAAAACTCCAGAGCCTAGCCGCCCCTCCCAAACCCCACCGGAGCATCGCCGTCGTCGAGCAGACCCGCCGCCGGCCGCCTCTCTTCGTGGAGCCGCCACCTCGGACCACCATCCCGCGCTCCAAGCCCACCTGAAGGTAGCCCGTTACCTCCTCTCTCTTTTCCCGTGCGAGGCCCCTACTGCCGGCGATTCTCCTCGCAGGAAACACGTCCGCCGCTGCTGCTCTGTTCTAGGTCCGCCCAGGGACCTCCCTTTAAAAGAAACCAAAGTTTCAGGGGTCTAAGCAAAAATGTTCATGAACCAAAAATAGCAAACTTTGACAATACATAACAATTCATAGGAAAATCATAAAAATGCAAATTCAACTGTTCTGAAATTCTTGTGACAAACTCTACAACTTTCATTACATGCACTTACTCAGATTGTTCTTACATTTTAGTCTATGAAAAAGATCAGATTAAATAGGCTATAAATGTTCTAGGAGTTCTGCTCAGTATCTTTGTGTGATTTTTGGTAGGCAGCTACTTCATGCCATTCTTAGCTTGGTGTAAACATTTGAGCACCAGATAAGACTTGTAACCAGATGAAACCCTACTCTTTGTTGGATCTAGCATAATAATTTGCATTTTTGGTCAGGATGTTCTAGTTCCGTTATGTGTATGACACTTTTTCTGTGTACTTAAGATACTACAAGAACAATATGGTAAAATTTTGAAAGCCATCACATTTCTGTAGATATGGTTTTGATTTAATCCATGTGTAATAGTGCTATCTCATGATAAATAGTTCTAGTGCTTAGAAAAATCTGACATTTATACCATTACTTAGTTTTGAGTATATGAACCTGCATGCCAAGTTGAGTAGAACCTGAGATATTAATTACTCTTGATATCACCTTGCTTAGTTTGTCATTTTTGCTCTGCTCTTTATGCTACATGTTTATAGTTGAAAGTTGCACAGAATCACCTTATAGATGTGTAGATGCTGTACAAAAAGTTTGAACATGATTACTTAACAGAAACTAGCTGCGATATTTATGAATGTTTTTAAATAAGTAAATGCATTACTGCAGTTGTAAATGGTTTTAAATGTTTAAATGTTTACTGTAGCTTACTCATGTTAATAGTAGACACTGGTAAATATTTGAGACCCAGAAACACTCCAAAACTATCTGTAGATTTTAATATTGTTATTGGTGATTTAACTTTGTCAAAATTATTTCTCCTGTTTCATGCTTAGTAAAAATATCAAAAATTTACAGTGTGTTAATCATATTGTGTAGAATCATCTGTAATATTTTTAGACACAGAAACATTTTTTACCGTCCTGTAGAAATTAATCTTGCTCTACATATGTTTATCTTGTCATAATTATGGCTCCTGATATCTGCATGATTAAAATATGGAAAAATTATAGTAGATATTATAACATGCATACAGTCTCCTATAAAAATTTGAACCCCAGAAATGCTTTAGATCATTCTGTATGAATTTATCTTTTTATGCACTTGCTCTGTTTAAATGATTTTTCGTGCCTAAATGCTTTGTTGTTTGTAGCTGACATTTTTACTACTGGTTCATGCTTAGAACTACTAGCTCGAGTAAAATTTGTAGAACCAAAACCTATTCTTTACTTATGGAATAAAATTGTCAAATATCCTTGTGCATAATAAGTATCAATTAAAAACCCGCCACCCAGTTCATTTTATGAAGTAAAGTGAAGATATGAACTACTCTATAAATGACTGCCCAGTAAAACAAGTTAAACATGTACATCACCTAAGTAATATTTTTATTGGACTGCAACTTTATCGTGAAGGAAATGAACGCAAATTGTATCCTGTTGTAACAAAGAGCACTTTTGCATTCATATAGATTCTGATAATCTATCCGAGAGTATTTATGAGTTGGTGCCTACGAACGAGAATGAGCCCATGGAGTCTCGGCTGAATCTAACTGACTTGAATTTAATTCAATTGAATCAAGACCCGGACCAATGTTCGGAAGAGCCCAAGGCTAACTTTACTCAGGAAGGCAAGCCTCGGTGCATAATCCTATTATTTTCCGCGTTAATTTCATCTAACTATTCGTATATGCTGTAATAATTTTATTTGTGCATTTATGTTCTTAGGCGTTGTTCGAAACCATAGATGCATGTCCCCTAGGTACCTATGTTTGTTATCCGGATATTTTTCTCGACTAGTTGCCCCGCTAACTAGGTACGGTAGAAGTCGAAGGGTTTCCTGCCTTTCGCGAGATTATAGGAGTTGACTGAATTTACTTAATGCTGGAATATAAGGACAACGGGCGGGGGTTGTGTAGTTGTGATACCCTGTCGGGATAGTCGAAATTGGCTAAGGTCGCGGTGTGTGGCACATTTCGTTAAGCTTTTGAAAGTACTAGCCACATACCGAGAAATATGGTAATCGGTAAGCTTAAGTACCTGATTGGACTGGTAAGTGGTCTTCTCCCACCCGTCTAACTTCGTTCCCGTCTAACGGCGAGTGCAAGAGCAGAAGCGGCCTGGCTGTGTCTGTGGTGCATGGACCTCTTGTACTCTGGGCGAGTGGCCCTGATCCACGAACCGGGAAGAAAGAGGAAAAGTTGTGTGGGTGACTTGGTTCCCATACGTGTGTGTTAGGTTCCCCTGGCCAGGTTAATAAACTCGATTCCAATCGTCCGCCTCTCACGGTTTGATACTGCTTAACAATTTCTGTCACATAGAGTAACAAGTGGAATATGATGATGATAATGCTGTTGTATGATTAATGTTTTTACTACCATGCTTATTTAGAAATAGATGCTCATCTAGAATGGTTAATTGAACTAGAATTTGGAAACGCTAAAATATGAAATTAAGGACCTACTTTTAGTCGCTTTTTTGGCAAAACAAACCCCTCTAGCCAAAAAGCCTTGCATGTCTAGTTAACTGTTGATGGTTCTTAAGTGCAAAATATATACCGTCAACTCCTGCATAAAGACATGAAAAATGAATATCAACAGTAGTGGTAGGAGTTATTACTAACGAATTCCATGAGTGTTGCTGAATTGTTGATTGCAGGGACACAAGTCGGGAATAATATAAAAACACGCATAAGACACAACAGAAATATACAGAACATCACTGCCTGCATTACACATCCATAAGAGGCCCATTTGACAGAGCAAATGGACCAACCAAGGCCGGGCACCGCGAATCCTGAACAAGGGGCCCACAAGGAGTGCACCGGCCAAAGATGGGCCCAAACCACCTCAAAAGGGGTTTGGCCGAACCCATGGGCCGGCCGAACCCCCACTGAGGCGGTTCAGGCTCAGTTTTGGTGGGAAGCTTGTGCTTATCCTCTAGAAGGCGGTTATCAACATTCCCGCCCTTATCTCACCCGGGAACTGACCTATTAAGACTATAAAAGGGGCCTCCCTCACCCCTCTCAAGACACCACCAAGTCCTCTTCCTCCTTCACTTGAAGATGTATTGCTCCAATGCTAAGGTGAGGCCCTGCCTAGGCTAGTGCTTAGAGTAGGAGGAGAGTGAGGAGTAGTTTGGGGAAGCGCCGGGCCTGTCGGCAGTCTTCTCTGGTATTATACCTCTACGGATGCTGTCTTCCTATGGTATGAGTAAGTTAGTATTTATGATTCTTGTATTGTATAGTACTTTTGCTTGAGTGAGATCAGTTCTCTTACTCGCAGGTTCGTCGCTCTGTATTTATATAGAATGTCGTAGTTTGCTACGGGGATCCAGACGTAGTTAGACTGCGGTAGTAATCAGTAGCATAGACGTGGTGTCTGGGCTAAGGGTTACCTTCGTTTACCTTATATCCCACGGTCTGTGAGGTAGGCCGCAGGTGGTGATAGCCCTGGCGGTCCTTCGTAGTCCTCCACGTTCAGATATAGTGTAAAGCTGTTGGCCGAAGTCTCCTGACCATTTCAGGGGTAAGCCAGTGCCCGAAGCGAGTATTCTGCCCGAGAGATCGACCTTTAACTCATCTTTAGTGCTACCACAGGAATCTTCTCCATCCGCGCCACTTATCCTGGTGTGTCCTTGGACCGACTAAGTTAGGATTTAGTGCACACACGTTCCCTGTGGATACGATACCTTTGAATACTCACGGGTGAAAGCTACAACGGTATCCATGCGCTTGCGGATTTATTTCACATCGTTAAAATACCCAACAAGCTTTCTGGCACCGTTGCCGGGGAATAGTTGCTGTTCTAACTTCGAACCTAGTTGGTCCTTGTATCTTTTCTTTTTCAAAATAAAAAAATTCTTATCTTTTTTCTTCTTTCCTTACCTCTACCTTGATACATGCCACCCTCATCATCATCTATCTTTTTGCTTTCTTTATCTCTACCTCCACCCCCGTTACCCATGGAAGGTTATCCTCGTACACACCTTCCGACCCTTTGGGGTGAGTCTCTAGAGCCATCCTCTCTGGACCAAGTTCCGCACTCGGCTGCGAGATTCATCCCTCACTCATAGAGCTAGTTCAGGAAAACTCCTTCTCAAGGTTAAAGCTATGAGCTTCCCTATCTTCATCTACGAGAGGAGGAGAATGCTTTGAGCAACTGAGGACTTCCATCAACTGAATTCAAGCTTTCATCTCGAGTATGCCAAAAATTCTGCTGAAAGGAACCTCTCCTAAACAGCCAGAATCTTGGGGAATGAGCTCTTCATGCAAATCATACCCCCCCAGATTCGTTTATGGTGCATTCTTCTTAATTTTCCTTGAGACCATGCCTCAAGGAAAGTTGAGGAAGGAGTGGTTGGAAGAAAATGGGTCATTTTTTATGACTCGTTTATCTCAACCACAACTCCCTAGAAGAGGTACCATGTGAAGCCCATCATATTCTCGTGTCAAGACAACCTCCGAGGTGTTTCACCGAGGAATATGCCTTGACCTTGACCGCCATGTTATAAGTTCATAGGACTCACCTTTTTGGTCAAGGGATCATAGGGCCATACCGATCGAATCAAGTGAAATAAATTCACATCCTCGATTACCGATCAATGCTAATCAAATCAAGTGATTCAAAACTCACATTTTGTTCCTTGATTTGATTGATGCCCAATAGAAGTTATGCTCACCCTTCACTTCAAATGAACTTCTATTGGAAGCTTAGGATGGATTGCTTTGCCATCACATTCATCTTTGATGAAGTGCGGGGCTTTCTATCTAAGGAAGGGATGAGTTAAAAGATGCTCATTTCCCTTGTGACTCAAACTCGAAATTGTTCGTTTGGCCCACAGAGTTACACATCCTCTTTCATTATGGGGCTATGAACATTCTTGAGTTGCTCTATCCGGAGATCAAACCACTCACTCCACGAGCATGAAGTTCGGTTCTGATTCATCACAAAGCCATGCTCATCCTTGATTTCTCCATGATCTTCTATTGTGCCAAGTCGCTACGAGCCCTACAACACCATAGGACGTGACGGGAAGGGGCACTCCATTGTGCTCTGCGTAGTGCAGGCCGTGGCAGAGCATGCCCGGTCTCCTGTCTACCTGTGCCGCTGTCAGACTGCGCGCACGGGTCATGGTGGGTCCCAGCTACAGGTCGGATGCCTCCCCATTGTCCACTTGGCCTTGCCTGACAAAGCGGGGCCTACCTAATAGGTCGGGCGTGGTGCGGACTCCTTCCTTAGGTCGGGCGGAAGGGATCCACTCCCCTAGGTCGGACGAGGCGGAGTCCCTCTGCTTAGGTCGGGGCAAGCTGATGCTGCTATTAGGTTGCCTGATAAAGCGACTCAGCCTCCCTTTAATCCTTCATGTTTAGGTATCCGGTGCATTTATACCCTACAACTAATAACTTCAATGAACATTTACTTAATGAGGATTAAGTCAAAATCCTTTGAAAAGTTCAAGGAATTTCCTAATGAAGTACAAAATCAACTTGGCAAGACAATTAAATTTCTATGATCTGATCGTGGGGGTGAATATTTGAACCACGAGTTTGGTGATCATCTCAAACAATGTGGAATAGTTCTCTAGTTGACTCCATCTGGAACAACTCAATGGATTGGGGTATCTGAACGGAGGAATCGAACCTTGTTGGACATAGTAAGGTCGATGATGAGCCAAGCTGATCTTCTAATTTCTTTTTGTGGTTATGCTCTAGAATCTCCTACGCTTACACTGAACTGGGTTCCAACTAAGTCTGTGGAAAAGACACCATATGAGATATGGATTGGGAAACGTTTCAGGATGAGAGGCTTAGGTCAAACGTTTGATGTCAGACAACTCACTCCAAAGTCAAACAAGTGTTTCTTTCTGGAGTATCCTAGGGAAACCAAAGGATATTATTTTTATAATCAAACGGAAAGCAAACTGTTTGTTGCCCACAATGGCATCTTCTTAGGGAAAGAGTTTCTCTCCAAAGGAGTTAATGAGAGCAAGGTGCAACTTGAAGAAATTCGGAATGTGCCTGAAACGGTTTCAGCCCCCACTGAACCTTCACGGGATGAACACGAAGTTATAGAACCTATTGCTGAAGAATCAGCTCCACGGAGGTCTGTGAGGGCACGTCGAGCACCTGAAAAGTTCACACTCTTAACCACGGGGCAGCGCAATGTATTGTTATTGGATATTGATGAGCCTAAGACCTATATTGAAGCAATAATGGGACTAGACTCTGAGAAATGGCTTGGAGCCATAAAATCTGAAATAGAATCCATACACGACAATCAAGTTTGGAACTTGGTTGATCCCATTGAAGGTGTAAGACCTGTGGAGTGCAAGTGGATTTTAAGAAAAAGATAGACATGGATGGAAATGTTCATATCCATAAAGCACGATTGGTGGCGAAAGGGTTTAAACAAATTCAAGGTGTTGACTATGATGAAACACTTTCTCCTATTGCAATGCTAAAGTCTATTCGGATTCTTCTAGCTATTGCCGCATTTTATGACTATGGGATATGGCAAATGGATGTCAAAATGGCTTTCCTGAATGGAAACCTTAGTGAGTGTCGGTGTTTAGCCACCAAGTCTGCTCAGGGATACCCTTAGCAGTATGATTGTAGGCAAGGGATCGACTAGCTCTGGAACTCGATGGTGCAAGGAACACAAGGATTTAGACAGGTTTCGGGCCGCGAGATGCGCAATACCCTACATCCTGTGTGGTTGCGTGTATTGCCTTAGGTGTTGTTATGGTCATCTCTGTTTTGAGGGGGTCCCTGCCCGCTGAAGCGTCCCCTCATGAGAGGTGACTTAAATGTGATACAAATATCAGTCCCAGGAGGCTGATACACATTTATTACATTAGATGGTACATCACCGTACAAACCTCCGAGGAGGCGGACACTCGATACAAACAATAATAAGAAGTAAAAAGGCTACGGTGATACACCAAAGCACGACCCACATGGGATCCAGCTCGGGCTCAGAGTATCGTTCCAGTAGAAACATCTTGCAGAGAGCCAACACCACAGGCAAGGTTGGGGTTCGGACGCAACCTCTACTCGACGTCTTCAACAACAAAGTCCGGATCTTCTTCTGAAGAAAAACCACAAATATATATCGAGTGAGTACAAAAGTACTCAACAAGTCCAACCCCATCCACGGAGGGGGTATCACAGATATGCATAGGATAAATCAAGGATAGGGCTGAAGTTTATTTGCGGTAAAGCTATATTTTACACATGTAGGGGTTTAGTTTTGAATTTTTTTCTTAAAGCGGTTCCTTCTTAACCAAATCATGAGTGGGGTTGATCCTACACAAAGGATCCAAGTTTAAATGCTACCGGACTCCACATCCGCAGTAGCTCACGGCACAACTACCGGACACCTTCCAAAAACAACTCACGCCATGAAAACATCCCTCCCAAAAGTCTAGTTGTGTGACCAAACCGTAACCCGCTCAATACCGTGAGCACGGCTATTCGAATAGGTTTTACACTCTGTAGAGGTGTGCAACTTTACCCACAAGTGGGGTACCACAGCACAATCACCTTAGTGTCGGTGCAGATCTCATCAAAGCCATTACCCACCTTAGCTAGACCTGGCTAGCCAACACGGACTCCACCAAGGGGGCCATTGACCTGACACCGAGGTTTAACCGGGCCATAAGTCACCACGACCTTATCCCTTCTCCTTGGTCACCCGTTGCTCTCAGCTCTCCTGATGGCTATCAGACTAACTAGTGGGGTTTATGCTAAGTCGTTGCCACATACAACGATCGAGTGGTTTGCACGATAGTTGAGTTAGGCAAGATGACACATCAACTCGGTCCTTAATTGTGACGAGATGGATATCTCCCAACCTTCTTGCTCTACCACAACGGTACGAGCCTCCAATACGACAATTCACACAGAAATGCCATTCGTCCATCTCATCTTAACATTCTATGCTTTTATAACCCAACTCCCCTTTACTCAATACTCATGCATTTCCCTTTTTTATAAAATATGTTGTAACCACTTTAGAGTGTAATAAAATAAGTACCGGGTCCTAAGCGGCGCTCTAGCAGTGATTAACATCCATAAAGAATAAATCATATATAGGCGTTAATCTAGGTGGTCAAGGAATGGTTATAACAAATCAAGGGGTGGCTATCCAACCTATTTTTCAGTAGTAAAAGCATATGCAATTTTGTAAAATAGGCCAATAGGTTGTGTTTATAAAACTGGGTCGAAATATGCAATCAAAGGATGAGATTGAACTTGCCGTCTTCAAAGGCTTCCGGGAGGTCCTGATCGAGGTACTGTCCTTCGGGTTCGGGGTCGCGGTACTAGTCCTTGCACACCTGCTCACTGTACTGCTCATCGACGGGTTCTTCTTCGGTCATTTCGTGATCTACGGCGCACACAAACAAACACATAATAAATAAAAAGAAATAAACGTTTTATCGTTGAGCTCGAATCAGGAATAACTTAAGAAATGATGGTAGAAAGAATATTTATGGGAGATTTCTTAATGGCATGACCGGAATTATGTTAGAAATGGCGTGGTAAAGTTTCGGGGGAAAACAGAGGATTTTTGGCGCATGAAATGATAGGCCGAAGAGGGGTTTAGGGGCTAAATAAGGATCCGGGGGCCTATTTGTAATTATTTCTGGGAGTGACAGGACTTGAATAGAATTTTGGAAAAGGTTTGGGCTATTCTAGAAATTAGGCGGGGACCTACTCATAAATATTTTATATAGTGGAGGGGCTTATTTATTAAGAGAAATAAGAGAGGTGCTTCTTTGTAAATATTTTGGAGGGTGGAAGGATTTGATTATAATTTCTGAAAATGTCGGGGCAGCCCTAGAAAATAGGTAGGGGTCTAGGTGTGATTATTTTGTATAGATGAAGGGCTTGTTTTCAGTAATATAAGAATGGAGGGGTATATTTGAAAAGGTATTAGAGAGGAGGGGGCTCTTAAAGGAATAGAAGGGAAGGGAGGGGGTTATGGGCAAAAGTGCCCTTCTTCTTCTTCCTCCCGATGCAGGAAACAGAGGAGGGGCTGGCTCCGGCGGCGGTGCGATTCTGGCGCCCTGGGGGCGCGGTTACGGCCAGGGGGTGGGGGAAATGGAGGGGGGCCGAGAGGATTTGATTCCCCCACTAACCAGCAGCTGGGGTGGGGGAAATGGAGGAGGGCCGAGAGGATTTGATTCCCCCACTCACCAGCAGCTGGGGTGGCGCGAGGCGGCCTGGCTACGGCGGCTAGCGGTGGTGGGTGGAGGCGCTTGCGGCGGCGGCGATGCGGGGCCGGGGAGGGGGCTAGGGGCGGCGGTGGAGGTCGTGGTGGTGGTGGAGCGCGACATGGGGGGCTATTTATTGGCCGGCGAGGGCGGGAAGGAGCGGGCGCGGTGGAGGCCGGTGAGCTCCGAGGATGGCTAGTAATGGTGGTGGGGGCAGCGGTGGCGCTGAGGCGACGTCGTGCAGCGTGGTCAGTGGTGCGTAGCAGGGAGGGGCGGCTAGGGGGAGGTGCGGCGCAGGGGGGGCGGCCAATGGCGAGGCGCCGCGCGGCGGGGCCGGCTCTGCTCTGCTGCAGCTGCTCGGCCGCGCGCACGACAATGCGGCAAGGGGGTACGGCGGAGGGGGCCGCTGGTGGGGTGATGGCCGGTGGCGGTGGGGCCCTGGTTGGGAGAGGGACGTCGGCGTCGAGCTCGAGGGGCTCACGCCGAGCTCTGCTCGGTGTAGCGCTGTAGCAGATCCGTCCAAATTAAACCGGCTTAAGTGCGCTAACAATCATCTTAATGAATAATCAAGTTTCCATGCACTTAAAACGGTGTAATCCGACAGTCCGTCGGGTAATTCCCGATTAAACTACTGTACTCCAGGATCATATTTGCACTGAAGTCTCGCACGAAGACGAGCACATGTGATACAAGCATACAGAAAACCTCAAATTAATTTACAACACGAGTTTTACATAAAAGGTTTGAAAACAAACGACAGAGTTCAAATACACAGCAGAAGTTTAAAAACCGAGTTCGTAATACAATACGGTAACCACGATGACGATACAAGGTGAGCTCCACATCCTGCCCACCGATGTGATGCCAACCTGCCTGATCTTCACGGGGAAGACGGGGCCCACTCGACGGTCCACCCTAGGAGGAAGCAGGTTGTCCAATCCAGGACGCACTAGACCTCCTCGAAGTCAGCGGGGACACAACCTGCTCAGGAGGGTTACAACAACAACCCTTGAGTATATTAATACTCAACAAGGCTTACCCGACTATGGGTATACTTAGCCCATTAACTAGACATGCAAGCTTTTTGGCTCTGGAGTTCTTTTGCTGAAAGGCTGCTAGCAGTGAATCCTTACTTTCAATATTTTAGCCCCATTTAGTATATCAAGTATTAAATAAATTCGCCTAAGTAACTAGAGCACACATGGTGGATCAGGTTATCCTTCAGTAAATACAATTAACTGTTTCATTTCATTCTCACTTCCATCCTTTACTACGATGTGATAGAGAGATCAAGGTTCTCTTATCCGAGAGAGACGGCGAATCGATCCGATTTAACCTTGCGAGGTGGACCTAACTCACACGACATGTGAAAACCCCATCAGGCCACACACGTCAAATGTTCCCTTCGTCACCCAGATGTCTGAATCACGCCTGCCAAAACCCGGGTGAAGGGCCCCTCACGGCAAACTCCCGGAGAACCCGGAGGCGACATACATTCGAACACCCGCCATCATCCCACTCCCAGAATAGCAGGTCGCGATTCAAAGTATCGTTGCAATTCAAGGTAATTAACTTACCGGTTTCGACTACCTCCTACTCCCGGCATGTGGTCAGTACTGTTCAAGCCTCGATCAATGTGCCAACAACTGGTACTGGTCCTCAACCGACACAGACGGAGGCTTACTTTCCATTCATACCAAATCCTTACTTCAACTTGTCTCCGTCCAGGTCTCCACTTTTCTTTCTTTCCGGGTTTATACTCGAGAACTTTAACAAGTAGCATAGCCCTATCTCTCAGCGAGTGACCGGATATCACTAGACTGCTATCGCGTTCCTACATTAGCAAAGCATTTCTAACACCACCTACAAGCTAGTAGAAACTCACAAGGTACCTATAGAAATATGCAAACTAGGGTTTCATACAATTCCTATAGATGTAAATGCACAATTACAAAGATAAACATGGAATACTAAAAGTTAAGGTTCCAACACCTCTGGTGTACGCTTGCAGCTTTGATACCAGCTGTGGCAGAACCACCTGAATTATCCCGGCTCAAGTGCGCAGGCCATCACCATAAAGGCAACACCGGCTCAAACGCACTTCAAACGGAACAATTCTTGGTCTGTTGGGTAACATCCCGATACAACCACCGGTTCTCGGATCGAACAAGCATACCCCGCACGAAGGCGAGTCCAGAGATATTACAACCACAAATTTTACAACACAAGCAAGTTCAGTAGTGATTACAACCAGTTCAAAACATTATTACAAAACCAACTTAGTACCTCAGTTATACAAAACATAAGGGTAAAACTTCAGAGTTTAAACAGCGGAAGATAAAACACGATGGCTACAACACGTCGAAAAAGGATACCAGGCTAGCCCAAGCATGGTATCACTCATCATAGTCATTGCCGGTCGAAGACGTATCCCACTCTACGGACCAGCCAGGAGGCAACGAGCAAGGATAGTTTAAGCTAGCGATTTGATCCTCAAAACTCATACCTGAAAAAGGGGTTTCAACAGCAAGGCTGAGTATTCTAATACTCAGCAAGACTTAACTGTCAACGGGTATAAGTAGCCCACTTTAGCTAGACCATGCAAGGTTCTGTGAGGCTCTAGGTTTTCCTTTTGCTGAAAAGCAATAAAGAGTAGGTCCTTACTTTCAAGTTTTAACTTTCAAGATTCTAGTAGATTAACCATTCTATGTAAGCAACTACTATCCAATCATAGTAGAAACTAAGCAAACATCAAGATTGATAAATAATATTATTGCTCTTATTACTCTGTGTGGCAAAGGGATCAAGCAGTCCCAAACTGTGAGAAGCAGACGATTCGAATCGAATTTCTTAACCTGGCCAGGCAAACCTAACACACACGTCTGGAACACCGTCGGGTCATTCCCAAACAACCGTTGACCTTTCTTTCCGGCTTGTGGATAGGGTCACTCTCCCCGACTACAGGGCTCCAAGGCCGAACCTTGTCCCTCGAAGTCGTATTGTTGCAGCAACATAAAAATAAAAACTATCCCTAAGAGAGAAGTGAAAGGTATATCCACTCCCCGGTCCAATCGGTTACTAGGCTTGCCGCGTACCATATTTACAGGCATGTGGCTAGTACTTTCAAAAACTTAACCACCGCTACCACACACCGCGTACCTTATCAAGTTCATCAACGCAGACAGGGGTCTCACATAAGGTCATGATATCGAACACAACCCCGTCTGTCGTCCTTATATTGATAACAGAAAGGTAAACAATCAATTCATATAAAACTCGCGAGTGACAGGCAATCACTCGACTTTTACAGGTCCTATAAGCTTAGCAAGTAGTCGAACTCAAGTCTAGTGTTCAGTACATAGGTTCCTAGGATCATGCATCTAGGGTTTCAATTCAAAACCTAAGAACTATAGATGCATAAGCAAGTAATAACAGTAAATGATAATAATTTAAAATATAGGTTATGTCCGGGGCTTGCCTTCTCGGTAGTCGCTAACTATTTCAGCTCTAGGCTCTTCCGAACTTTGGTCCGGGGCTTCAGTTAGTTCAGCAATGTTCACTTGAGCTTCGAGATCACCTTCGTCAGACTCCGGGATCAGCTCGTATGTCCCGTCCGACAAAGTAGTCGTATCTATATGTAATGCAAGAACAACATTATAAACACACATGGACAATCGTTTATAGAGTAGTTAAATAACAAATCTAACTACACAAGGCATCATGATCAACAACACAAATGAAGTTTACTAACTTCAAAAACAAGTGGGGTGATTTCCAATAACAAGTAATTCATGGTTTGCTAATAAATAAACAACTCAAAGCACAAACAGAAATAAATTTAGCAAAGAATTACCCTAAACAGAAAAATGAACAGATTAAGCTACCCTGTAAAAATCATGCCAAAACATGTAGCCATTTATTCACAACAAAACATTCATTCAGACAACACCTAGAACAAGTTTGAATTATACAGGTCCAACTAGAGCAAAGCAGAAGCTCAAAATTTAACAGGAGGTCGACACAGGGATGATTTAGCTACTGTAATTTTTCATGATTTTATCTACACAGAACTAATTATGAGAAAATAAACAAAACATAACAACAGATTAGCAAGATTTATTTTTAGCTCTTGTTATATTCATGAAGTAGGGCTCAAACTTCATGTACAAGCTAAACTATCCAAAAATATCACTCAGAAATATTTTCATGATTTATCATCAGCACAAACTATTTATCATAATTAAAGTATACTAAACAAGGATTAAATCAAATAAATAGCTACACATGAGAACTGACCACAAAATATTTATAGCAACAATAGTGTTAAAAGAACAAACTACCATAAAAAATTTCACTGCAGTACAAGGCCTCAAACATTAGTTAAGAAAAAGATAAAACATCTAGTCTTTATGTACCTAGTGACACAAATCAACTTGTACAGCAAAACTTTCAACAAAAGCCTAACATATTATGATTCTATTGCATAGATCTTTACACAAGGATTCCAAAACATCAAGATTTACTATTTTACGAATTTCCTACAAATTTCTACTGAATTTCAAAGTTCACTGCTAGAAATTACAAAGAAGTCCTTAGAGCACTATTCAACTGAGTCACGGCCTACTCAAATAACCCCCTGGCTTTCTGGAATTTCAAACCCGGGGTCCTTGGCCGGGTCAGAGAGGGGGCGCGGGGTTTGACCGGCCGAATCCCGGAGAGGGGCTCACCGGCGGCGAGGGTGGAGGGGTGTGGGAGCTTCACGGGTTCAAGGCGCACCTCAGGGTGGTCTTGGGGTGCGGGGAGGGGCTCAGAGGCGGCGGCTCGACGGAGTAGGCGGGTTGACGACGGAGTTCGATGGCGGCTAGGGTTCTCCGGTGGGGGTTGGGCGAGGGGAGGTGGTCGAGGAGCTGCGCGGGCTCACGGCGGAGCTTGCTAGGGGGTCAGTGCGGGCGGTGGAGCTGCGGTGAGCCGGCTCCGCGGCGGCGTCAAGCTTGCCGGCGTTCAGGGTGGAGCGGCGGTGGTGTTCTGGGGCGTGGGAGCGAGGAATGAGCGGAAGAACGTTGGGAATGGGTTTTTGGGTTCTTTTATTGCTCGTGCGCGCGAGGAGAGGGCGGTGGCCTCTGCAGTGAGCTCGCCACCGCGGCGGCGAGGTGGCGGCCGCGCGGACGGTTCTGGGCTCGGCGGGGCGCGTGGCACGGCCGGGGGGCTCCAGCGCGAGGCAACAGGCGGGGGAGGAGGAGCAGCGCGACACGTGGGCGCCAGCGCGAAGCAAGAGGTGGCCGGGAAGGCTCTCCATGGCGCCGGCGGTGGCCATCTGCACAGCGGTGGCGGGAACAGAGTAGAGGAGCTGGAAGAAGGGGAAAAGGGCTTAAACGAAATTTCTGAAATTTCCAGGGACCCCACTGTAAAACAGCGATAACTTTTAAAATAGGGCTCAAATGAAATAGTGCCCAACATGAAAGTTGTTCAACTTTTCAAGATCTACAATTTTGATGTTGTGCAAAAATTTATTTGATCAAAGATTCAAAAGCTATTTTTGGAAACATAGAAGGGATTTTGAATTCCAAGGAATTTTGCCTTTTTCAATGCAAATTCACATTAAACTTAAATGTAAAAGCAAAATTTGCTGCCATGCAATAAATGCACTGAAGTTTTGCAAAAACACCCTCCACAAAAGCTATAATTTCACAACCTAATCAAATATAACTATAGAAAGGACCTTGCATAAAATCATAATTACACATATGACCTTTATATTTACAAAAAGGTCCTTTTTCAAGCAATTCAAGCACATGACGCATATAATATATACACTACTACTGTGCAGACACCTAGGGTGTTACAGCCTTCCCCCCTAAAAGGAATCTCGCCCCGAGATTACAGGAAGAAAAGGATGCAAAGACTTGGTACCTGGATTTGTTCTAAGAAAGTCGGGAAAGTTTCTTTGGAGAAAATTTTCAGTCTCCCAAGTGGCTTCTTCTTTGGTATGATGCTTCCACTGGATCTTGTACATTTTAACTTTCTCCCTTCTCGTACTTCTTTCCTTGTTGTCAAGAACTTTGATTGGATACTCTGTATAGGATAGATCGGATTCAAACTCGATATCTTGTGGTTCAAGGATCTCAGTAGGTACCCTGGTGCACTTCCGGAGTTGTGATACATGGAAGACATCATGAATGGTGGCCAACTGAGAAGGAAGACGAAGTCGGTAGGCAACGGGTCCACAAGTTTCGATGATTTCAAATGGTCCGATGTATCGGGGTGCTAATTTCCCTTTGATACCGAAGCGTTGAACACCTCTAGTAGGAGATACTCGCAAATATACGAAATCCCCTACCTTGAACTGTAAAGGATCTCTTCTTTTGTCTGCATAACTTTTCTGTCTTGATTGAGCTGCTTTAATATTAGTCTGGATAACTTTGACTTTCTCCTCTGCCTCAGAGACTAAATCTGGCCCAAAAATTTTGCGTTCTCCAGCTTGTGACCAACTTAAAGGAGTTCGACACCTTCGACCGTATAATGCTTCAAATGGTGCCATTTGCAAGCTGGGTTGATAACTGTTATTATATGAAAACTCTGCCAGTGCTAGGCACTTACCCCAGTTCTTGCCATATTGAATAGTACATGCCCTCAACATGTCTTCAAGGATTTGATTGATTCGTTCAGTTTGCCCATTTGTTTGTGGATGATAAGCTGAACTACGAATCAATTTTGTTCCAAGGGATTCTTGCATTTGCTCCCAAAAACGTGCAATAAACTGAGCCCCACGATCAAAAATAATCGTCTTTGGAACTCCATGCAAATGAACAATCTGATCGAGATAAATCTCTGCATACCTCTTGGCAGAATAAGTTGTGTGTACTGGAATAAAATGAGCGGTCTTGGTGAGTCTATCAACGATTACCCAAACAGAATCATGCTTATGAGAAGTAGTGGGTAGGCCAACGATAAAATCCATACTGATGTCCTCCCATTTCCAGGATGGAATGGGTAAAGGTTGGAGAGTACCAGCTACTTTCAAGTGACTAGCCTTAACTCTTTGACAAACATCACATTCAGAAACATATCTGGCGATCTCTCTTTTCATTCGAGTCCACCAGAAATTTTGTTTAAGATCTTGGTACATCTTGGTGCCACCGGGATGAATCGAAAACTTCGATAGATGTGCTTCATCAAGGATTTGCTTTCTAAGCTGATGATCCTTGGGTACAACCAGTCGAGATTCAAACCATAGAACTCCTCTATGATCCACTCGGAAACATTTGTACTTTGCTTCTCCTTGTGATAACTTTTCCTTGATGATCTTGATACCTTCATCATGTAATTGTGCCATGATGATGCTATCATGAAGTGTAGGCTCAATAGATATATGGTTAAAACTTCCTTGAGGTACCATTTCTAGGTTTAATTTCATCATTTCCTGACATAGCGTTTCATTGAATGGTTCCATAGATAGACAATGGCATTGTGACTTGCGGATGAGTGCATCCGCAACCACATTAGCCTTTCCTGGATGATAGTGCACTTCTAGATCATAATCCTTTATCAACTCTAGCCAGCGTCTCTGTCTCATGTTCAGATCAGCTTGAGTGAAGATATATTTGAGGCTCTTATGGTCAGTGTAAATATTATAGTGAGTTCCCATAAGATGATGTCTCCAAATCTTAAGAGCGTGAATGACATCTGCTAACTCCAGATCATGGGTTGGATAATTCTTCTCATGATTCCGGAGAGCTCTCGATGCATAAGCAATAACCCGGTTGTCTTTCATAAGTACACAACCAAGTCCCGTACCAGAAGCATCACAATAGACATCAAAAGGTTTGGTACTGTTCGGTGTAGCCAATACTGGAGCAGTAGTTAATCGTGCTTTGAGAGTTTGGAAAGCTTCTTCACAATTATCATTCCAAACAAACTTCACTCTCTTCTTCAATAACTCCGTCATAGGCTTGGCTATTCTGGAGAAATCAGTAATGAATCGATGATAATATCCAGCTAAACCAAGAAAACTGCGAATTTGATGAACTAAAATAGGAGATTCCCAATCCATCACTTCTTGTACTTTAGTTGGATCAACAGATATATCATCACTGGAGATAGTGTGGCCTAAGAATTTCACACTGTCCAACCAAAATTCACACTTGGAGAATTTGGCATAAAGATGATGATCTCGTAATCGTTGAAGAACAATACGCAAATGCTCAGCATGATCTTCTTCATTCTTGGAGTAGATCAAAATATCGTCAATGAATACCACGACGAATTTATCCAGCTCCGGCATGAAGACGGAATTCATCAGGTACATAAAATATGCCGGGGCATTGGTAAGACCAAAAGACATAACCAGATATTCATATAGTCCATATCTGGTAGAGAAAGCAGTCTTTGGAATATCACAAGGCTTGATCTTTATTTGATGGTAGCCGGAACGAAGATCAATCTTAGAGAAAACCTTAGCTCCAGCTAACTGATCAAACAGAATATCAATGCGGGGAAGAGGATACTTGTTTTTAATAGTGACCGCATTGAGTGGTCGATAATCAACACATAGCCTCAAGCTATTGTCCTTCTTCTTCACAAACAGGGCTGGACATCCCCAGGGTGAAGAACTTGGACGTATAAAGCCCTAGTCAAGAAGGTCTTGGAGTTGGACTTTCAATTCTGCTAACTCATTTGGAGGCATTCGGTACGACCTCTTAGAAATAGGGGCGGTACTGGGTTGAAGCTCACTAACAAACTCAATATCTCTATCAGGGGGCATTCCAGGCAAATCATCTGGAAATACATCCGCATACTCACACACAATAGGGATATCTTCAAGTTTAATTTCTTTTGCGGCATAGGCACAAGAGTTGAAGCACTCTCGTTGTGGTAGATAGAGTATGGTGGCTCCTTGATGTGGTGAATCTATCTCGATAGCTCGAGAAGAGATATCTAACAGTACTTTATGCTTAGTCATCCAATCCATGCCCAAAATAACATACATGCCTTCTAAATTCAACAAGATCAAATCTGTCTTGATCAAATTACTACCCAGCTTAATTGGCACATGTCTAGTGATTTGATTGGAAGCTATCTTCCCACCAGGGGTTGTTATCATAAAAGATCTCGTAGTATGACAAAAGTCCAATCCTATTCTTGCTCCAAATTTGGCACTTATAAAACTATGAGTTGCACCAGAATCAAATAATACGACTGCGGGTTTATTGTGGATAGAGAAAGTACCCGTCATGACTGGTGCTCCTTCGGGAAGCTCTGTAAGAGTAGTGAAGTTAACTCGCCCTTGCCGAACTTGCACCATTTGCCTTTTGCCCTTGTTGTTGTTCTGGTTAGAGTTCTGACCTGGATAATTCTTTCTGGGCTGCGGACAATTCTTGGCAAAGTGTGAAGTACTTGCCGCAGTTATAGCACCGATTGTTGCCATTCCCACTGATTGAATTGTGGGGCATTGGGCCTTTAGGTCCAGACTGCTGCTGCTACTGCTACTGCTGTTGCTGAGGCACTGGAGGTCTGAATCCTCCTTGCTGTTGAGGCGGCCTAAAAACAAGTCTGCCTATTGGAGCATTTCTCTGTGGAGGCCTTGGTGGAGTATTCTGCACCAGATGATATCTCGGTGGCTGAGCACTCGAGGGTCCCGTTGGTGCCTTCCGCTTCTTTTCAGCACGATGGGCAGCAATACAGTCTTCTTGAGTAATGGCCAAGTTGACCAGCTCATTGTAAGTGTTGGGCTGAACAAGGTTCAGGCGTTCCTTGAGCTTGGTAGTGAGGCCACTGACTGGAAATGATCACGTTTCTTGGCATCAGTATCTGCATGATGGCCCGCATACTGGCACAGGTGATTGAAGGTCTGTGCATATTGTAGAATAGTGCGGGTTCCTTGATCTAGAACCAAGAACTCATTCAACTTTCTTTCAATTAGTCCCTCAGGAATATGATGTGATCTGAAGGCAGTTCTGAATTCCTCCCAAGATATGATATGTTCAGCAGGCTGCATTGTACAATAATGATCCCACCAGATACGTGCAGGACCACGAAGTTGCTGAGCGGCAAAGTGGGCCTTGTTTGCGTCAGCACAAGGTACCACTAGCAAAGCAAACTTGGAATTGATAGTACGGAGCCAAGCATCGGCGTCCAGTGGGTCATCAACTCGGCTGAAAAGTGGAGGTTGGGTACCAAAGAATACATGGTAACCCGCTGGTTGAGCATCCCGCCCTCCATGCTGTTGGCGTGGCTGATTTTGTTGCCCTTGGACTAGCTGGCGAAGTAATTCAGTTTGCATGGCCATTAACTCGTCCAGATTCGACGGGGGTGGCGGTGGCTGCTGAGATCCACTGCCAGCTTCACAACTGAAGCCATCAGGCGTTCCACGAGTATGACCAACCATCTGTAATTATGGAAGACATCCATTAGATACATATTTCTTGCTCCCAAAATCAATGGTACGTGCAACGATCATACATTAGATATCAAAATAAAATCAGCAGAATTTAGCTAGATACGATGTAGCACAATACGCCTAACACATATTTGTTCGACCACATAATACAGAATTGGTCAACTATTAGATAACTTCATGCTCCATCGTATTGATACTCAACGCTGAGAGCAAAATGGTAAAGAAGATAATATAGCAATCTACTCTTCATCGCTATGTGCTATGCTGCTAATCAACAGAGATCATAGAAGTGATTGGACTAAAAATTTAGTCTCACAGACTCAATAGGCTAAAATTTGATGAGCACACATGCCACAAAACTAGCAACATCTTTAGTATTCATCAAACAGCCTAGAAATGCACAAATGAAGAGATTTGGTAAGTAGGAAGATCATGATTTCCAAACTGGTAGTCGCTACTTATATTACATCCAAAGTAGCATTTTTCTTACAACCTAGCATCACACACCCTTACCACATATAATACAACAAGTGGTACTCCTCCCTAGGGCTATTTTACAACATCTCTTCCCTATGTACATATGCTACAACAAGAGAAAACACAAACTATCTAGGACAAGTCTAAGGTGCCTAGAAGTCGTCGAGGTTGCCCACAGAAGAGGCACTGCCGGAAGAAGAGTCGTCCGTCTGAGGGTTAGGCTCAGCAAGTGCGTGCTCTGAATCTAAATCAGAAACTCCCTCAACCTCCTCGGGGTCCTCATCTGCTGCTGCAGGCTCAGCTGGAGCATCTAGTTGCTCCTGGAGCGCACCAATATGGGCTAAAGCATCAGCCCAATCTGCTTGAAGCTCATTCACCTGCCCCTGAAGATAACCAATCACTGTATCACGCTGCACTATCTTAGCACCATGCTCCAAAGCCTGATGCTCAAACTGTGCAATGGCCTGATCCCTCCCAGCAACGGCATCCTGAAGTCCCTGAATCTGAATATCCCTCAAACAAAGACCTCGCTGGAAACTCTGGGCCAAGTCTATTACCTGGTCCATGTGTCGCTGCTGAAGTATCTGGTAGTGAGACTGAGCATTCATATATCTGGTCACAGCATGAATAGTCTCATCCGCTACATCTCCAATTAAGTGCCCGAAGTGTGTGATCCTGAACAGCCACTCTGCATTGCCAGCACTGACTGCTGGAAACAAACCAATAGGATACGCAGCTACCTCCTCAGGATGGTGCTCACAAAAAGTAGTAATAGCTTTGAGAGCTGCTGTCTCAAAAGCATCAACAAGACGGTACCCAATCACCTCAATCTCAATCGGTGGCCACTCCAAGGTGGGGTGCTGAGGAATGGTTATTGTAACTCTGTTCTTCTTAATTCCATCCTCAGAAAATTGGCGTCCCGTGTACTGGGGTGGATCTGGGTAGTGGAAGATACGAAGTGAATCCCAAAGAATCCTTGGAAAACCCTCCCAGTACAGACAGTCGGTATGAGCATTTCCCTTCTCATCCCAAAAGATATGGGGACAAGCCGCCATCTGAATCAAAAAGGATTCAAATGTGAGTAATACGATTATCTCAAGACTTCTCAAATAAAGCTTTAAGAAGACTGCGGTAAAGCAAATGTGATTCTAATTCAAAAGATGATATGGTTCCAAACTCAGAAAATAATAAACCACAATTGGTACTGGTTCATCATTTGAGATTCTAAGGAATGAAAAGACCCTTAATACAACAAGATGGGGCTTAGGATTAAGGCATGACTCAAAGCCATCTTTTTCATCCAAGAAAGTCTAAGCATTATAACAAGCATGCTCCTAAATTCAAAATTTAACTCACTTATGGTTTAAGCACACTAACACTTCTCTATGAGGATTCATACTAGAAATTCCTTAAAAAGCTCATGTAACAACTTCAAATATTAAGAACCAATCAAACATCAACCAGATATGTATGCACGTCCTGACCGTCCTCACAAGATAAACAATTGCCAACTATGGTTGGGCTTACGTGGTTAGCATGGTAGTATAACATAGATACGGCTCTCCCTATATAGCTAGTCGATACATTCTAACCGTTCTTAACTTATCGAATCGTGGTTAGTGTACCTGCAGAAGATTGACAGAACATATATATATATATCCAATGAACCTTTGATGCCAGCACTCATGAAAGTGTCCCCAAACATTACCGCTCACTATAGAAGCGGCAGCCATACAATTTCCGCCGTATGGCCAACGTTAACATACGCTACTCAGTGGCGTATTTACGAGTTCCTTTACTCCCAATATAGTCGACCGAGATCGGTATATTGGCAGTAGCTCAAGTAGGTCACTGCTTGAGCGCAGTGTTCGGTTCGCATCACCGACGGGAAGGTCAGACTACCTCAGCTGACTGAGCACACTTTACTTCCAATATAGTCAACTAATAGTTGGTATATTGGGAGCACCTCAAGTAAGCCACTGCTTGAGGGCCGCGTTCAGCTCGCATCACCGACGGGAAGGTCAGACTCCCTCAGCTGACTGAGGATCCTTACCTTCTTACCTTAACGTAGGTGCGTCGTTACATAAATTAAGGGTTGCTGGTGAGTATGGTTTTGACAAAATATAAAGTGCTGGAAGTCAGATAACATAAACCATACATAAATAGCCACCTAGTAATTCCCGTAAATTCCCTAGGACTTTAGTTCTATGCACAACCCTTAACGATTCCAACGTAGTTTTCCGAAATTCTTTGTTGTTCCTATTTTATACGGAAATCGATTTTTAAGGTTCCAACACCTCTGGTGTACGCTTGCAGCTTTGATACCAGCTGTGGCAGAACCACCTGAATTATCCCGGCTCAAGTGCGCAGGCCATCACCATAAAGGCAACACCGGCTCAAACGCACCTCAAACAGAACAATTCTTGGTCTGTCGGGTAACGTCCCGATACAACCACCGGTTCTCGGATCGAACAAGCATACCCCGCACAAAGGCGAGTCCAGAGATATTACAACCACAAATTTTACAACACAGGCAAGTTCAGTAGTGATTACAACCAGTTCAAAACATTATTACAAAACCAACTTAGTACCTCAGTTATACAAAACATAAGGGTAAAACTTCAGAGTTTAAACAGCGGAAGATAAAACATGATGGCTACAACACGTCGAGAAAGGATAACAGGCTAGCCCAAGCATGGTATCACTCATCATAGTAATTGCCGGTCGAAGACGTATCCCACTCTACGGACCAGCCAGGAGGCAACGAGCAAGGATAGGTCAAGCTAGCGATTTGATCCTCAAAACTCATACCTGAAAAAGGGGTTTCAACAGCAAGGCTGAGTATTCTAATACTCAGCAAGACTTAACCGTCAACGGGTATAAGTAGCCCACTTTAGCTAGACCATGCAAGGTTCTGTGAGGCTCTGGTTTTCCTTTTGCTGAAAAGCAATAAAGAGTAGGTCCTTACTTTCAAGTTTTAACTTTCAAGATTCTAGTTGATTAACCATTCTATGTAAGCAACTACTATCCAATCATGGTAGAAAACTAAGCAAACATCAAGATTGATAAATAATATTGTTGCTCTTATTACTCTGTGTGGCAAAGGGATCAAGCAGTCCCAAACTGTGAGAAGCAGACGATTCGAATCGAATTTCATAACCTGGCCAGGCAAACCTAACACACACGTCTGGAACACCGTCGGGTCGTTCCCAAACAACCGTTGACATTTCTTTCCGGCTTGTGGATAGGGTCACTCTCCCCGACTACAGGGCTCCAAGGCCGAACCTTGTCCCTCGAAGTCGTATTGTTGCGCAACATAAAAATAAAACCTATCCCTAAGAGAGAGTGAAAGGTATATCCACTCCCCAGTCCAATCGGCTATTAGGCTTGCCGCGTACCATATTTACGGCATGTGGCTAGTACTTTCAAAAACTTAACCACCGCTACCACACACCGCGACCTTAGCAAGTTCATTCAACGCATACGGGGTCTCACATAAGGTCATGATATCGAACACAACCCCGTCTGTCATCCGTATATTGATAACAGAAAGGTAAACAATCAATTCATATAAAACTCGCGAGTGACAGGCAATCACTCGACTTTTACCGGTCCTATAAGCTTAGCAAGTAGTCGAACTCAAGTCTAGTATTCAGTACATAGGTTCCTAGGATCATGCATCTAGGGTTTCAATTCAAAACCTAAGAACTATAGATGCATAAGCAAGTAATAACAGTAAATGATAATAATTTAAAATATAGGTTATGTCCGGGGCTTGCCTTCTCGGTAGTCGCTAACTATTTCAGCTCTAGGCTCTTCCGAACTTTGGTCCGGGGCTTCAGTTAGTTCGGCAATGTTCACTTGAGCTTCGAGATCACCTTCGTCAGACTCCGGGATCAGCTCGTACGTCCCGTCTGACAAAGTAGTCGTATCTATATGTAATTCAAGAACAACATTATAAACACACATGGGCAATCATTTATAGAGTAGTTAAATAACAAATCTAACTACACAAGGCATCATGATCAATAGCACAAATGAAGTTTACTAACTTCAAAAACAAGTGGGGGTGATTTCCTATAACAAGTAATTCATGGTTTGCTAATAAATAAACAACTCAAAGCACAAACAGAAATAAATTTAGAAAAAAATTACCCTAGATGTTTTAGCTCTTGTTATATTCATGAACTAGGGCTCAAACTTCATGTACAAGCTAAACTATCCAAAAATATCACTCAGAAATATTTTCATGATTTATCATCAGCACAAACTATTTATCATAATTAAAGTCTACTAAACAAGGATTAAATCAAATAAATAGCTACACATGAGAACTGACCACGAAATATTTATAGAAACACTAGTGTTACAAGAACAAACTACCATAAAAATTTCACTGCAGTACAAGGCTTCAAACATTAGTTAAGAAAAAGATAAAACATCTAGTCTTTATGTACCTAGTGACACAAATCAACTTGTACAGCAAAACTTTCAACAAAAGCCTAACATATTATGATTCTATTGCATAGATCTTTACACAAGGATTCTAAAACATCAAGATTTACTATTTTACGAATTTCCTACGAATTTCTACTGAATTTCAAAGTTCACTGCTAGAAATTACAAAGAAGTCCTTAGAGCACTATTCAACTGAGTCACAGCCTACTCAAATAACCCCCTGGCTTTCTGGAATTTCAAACCCGAGGTCCTCGGCCGGGTCAGAGAGGGGGCGCGGGGTTTGACCGGCCGAATCCCGGCGAGGGGCTCACCGGCGGCGAGGGTGGAGGGGTGTGGGAGCTTCACGGGTTCAAGGCGCACCTCAGGGTGGTCTTGGGGTGCGGGGAGGGGCTCGGAGGCGGCGGCTCGACGGAGCAGGCGGGTCGGTGGCGGAGTTCGACGGCGGCTAGGGTTCTCCGGTGGGGGTTGGGCGAGGGGAGGTGGTCGAGGAGCTGCGCGGGCTCACGACGGAGCTTGCTAGGGGGTCAGTGTGGGCGGTGGAGCTGCGGGGAGGCGGCTCCGCGGCGGCGTCAAGCTTACCGGCGTTCGGGGTGGAGCGGCGGCGGCGTTCTGGGGCGTGGGAGTGAGGAATGAGCGGAAGAACGTTGGGAATGGGTTTCTGGAGTTCTTTTATTGCTCGTGCGCACGCGAGGAGAGGGCGGTGGCCTCTGCAGCGATCTCGCCACCGCGGCGGCGAGGTGGCGGCCGCGCGGACGGTTCTGGGCTCGGCGGGGCACGTGGCACGGCCGTGGGGCTCCAGCGCGAGGCAACAGGCGGGGGAGGAGGAGCAGCGCGACGCGTGGGCGCCAGCGCGAAGCAAGAGGTGGCCGGGAAGGCTCTCCACGGCGCCGGCGGTGGCGCTCTGCACAGCGTCGGCGGGAACAGAGCAGAGGAGCTGGAAGAAGGGGAAAAGGGCTTAAACGAAATTTCTGAAATTTCCAGGGACCCCACTGTGAAACAGCTGATAACTTTTAAAATAGGGCTCAAATGAAAAAGTGCCCTACATGAAAGTTGTTCAACTTTTCAAGATCTACAATTTTGATGTTGTGCAAAAATTTATTTGATCAAAGATTCAAGAGCTATTTTTGGAAACATAGAAGGGATTTTGAATTCCAAGGAATTTTGTCTTTTTCAATGCAAATTCACATTAAACTTAAATGTAAAAGCAAAATTTGCTGCCATGCAATAAATGCACTGATTTTTTGCAAAAACACCCTCCACAAAAGCTATAATTTCACAACCTAATCAAATATAACTATAGAAAGGACCTTGCATAAAATCATAATTAC
Organism: Panicum virgatum; assembly: GCF_016808335.1. Taxonomy (NCBI): domain Eukaryota; kingdom Viridiplantae; phylum Streptophyta; class Magnoliopsida; order Poales; family Poaceae; genus Panicum; species Panicum virgatum. Next base: position 17,929,205 of record NC_053151.1, read on the forward strand.
ACATATGACCTTTATATTTACAAAAAGGTCCTTTTTCAAGCAATTCAAGCACATGACGCATATAATATATACACAACTACTGTGCAGACACCTAGGGTGTTACATTGCGGCTCCTGGATCGGCTCGGCAATCAGCTCGTAGGCGACTTCGGTTTTAGCGTCTACACGAATAAAATATGCCATGCATGAGACTCGTGAAAAGATGCAATGCAATGCAACACACAATGAGAGGCACAGACCAAACTCTAAAAGCATTTACGAAGCAACCTCACAACTATGGTTACGACAAAAATGGTTTAGAACTGATGTGCAGTCTTTGATTCTAATGCCTTTTAGCCTGAAGTGTTTCCTTCAAGACAACAGTTACTAAACTACTTAGGACGACTAATCGCAAATCTAGAGCACAAGGAAAACATAAAACTACGGACTTAAAATTAACTAACCACAAGAACAAGAGATAAATACTGAAGCTAGGAACTAATTAAAGATCAAAACATAACACGCCACAAGGATCTTGAAGCACACCTTTTCTATCATTAAAAACTTCTGATAAGGAGTGCATAAATAAATTACCAACATTTATTGATATAGAAAAGTATTTCTTTTAGCCCTAGAATGGAAATCAAGCAATATTAGATCCACAAACATGCACACATGCTATGCACCAAATTTTTTTCAGTGGACTACACATACAAAGTGTAATCTACTGAATAAATTTCATAATTTTTACATCAACGGAACAACCGGTATTAAATAAACTAGCTTAAACACAACCCAAAATTTTAGTAGGGGCAAAAGTGACATTTCACAGGCATGAGTATTTTTCTTCTGAAGATCTTGGTCTAAGCAACCCAACATAATTTAGTTTGCATTTTTGGCATTTTTCTATATTTTTCTACACATTTTTAAAGTTTTCAGCCGAAATAATAATTTATGGAAAACAAAATAATACAAAAGCGGGGGGGCTGACAGCCGGGCCCCACATGTCAGTGGGAGCCGGCCCAGCCCCTCCTCTGCTTCGCCCGCACGCGGGTGCCAGGGCTCCGGCCGGCGCGGCGGCTCACTCCCGGCGGCCCGCAGCTCGCCGGCGGCGCGGCCTGGCCCGCCCGCAGCGAGGGCAGCCCGGCGGGGCCGGCGCAGGGCGGAGCAGGGGCGGCCGCGGGGAGGCACAGTGGGCTCGCGCGGGCGGCTGTGGCGGCGCAAGGCGGTGTCGGGCCGGCGGCGCGGCGGGGCGGGCCCGTGGCCAGGGGGCCTAGGCGGCCCTGGGGCTCGCGATGGCGCTCCGCGAGCGCGCGCAAAGCGGCCCCGCGGTGGTGCGGCGGTGACAGCCGGGCGCTCACGGCAGCGCGGCGCATTCCCGGCGGCGGCAACACGGCGATCGAGCGGGGAAAGGGCCGGGGAGCATGAGTAGGTCACGTGGATGCTCACCGTGCACTTGATTTGGACGGAGGAGGGCCGGAGGTAGGGGATCGACGGAGGGGCGAAGCTTTGACGGGGACGGCAATGGCGGACGGCGGTGGCGGGCTCGATTCGGCTGGGAAATGGCTCAATCGAGCTTGTTGATGGATGGAGGAGGTGAAGGGCGAGGCTGCGCGGCTTGGGGCGCGGCGAAACGAGGTGGGGTGGCGAGGTTTGGCCTGCGCGGCGAGCAACGGCGGCTCGGCTCGGTTTGGCTCGTCTCGAGCTCGAGCAGGAAGAAGAAGAGGAGCGAATGAAAAAGAATGCAGACGTCGAGGAGAGCGGCGAAGCTTCAAGGCGAGACGACGTTCGCGGCATCGGCGCCGGGGCGACATAGTGTCGAGCACAGGAGAAGCACAGTGAACTATTTTGACCAAAATTGACTCGCGTTTGACCTCCCAAAACTCAAATTTTCATATGACAACTTGAGATTTGACCAAAATAAGAGTTGTAGAAGAAGAGAAGATCTACAACTTTTGTTTTGGGTGAAAGTTGATTCGAAGCTCGGATTAGGGAGAAAAATGGGATCGAAAACGGCTAACTGGATGTTTACTATGCGAACACGATTAGCGCTAATGACACGCTTATGCTACGATTAGTGATTAAACACGTGATTAGCGAGCACGATAAACACAGGGGTGTTACAAGCGCGAGGGGGAGAAAGGAGGAGGATGGAGAAGGATGAAGGGGAAGAAGGAGAAAAAGAAAAGAGAAAAAGGAAAAAGGAAAAAAAAGAAAAGAGAGAGCTGCCGGCGCAATTCGCGGCGGCGGTCGGCCACGCGCGCTGCGACGCTCGACCGGTCGACGACGTGCACGCGAAACGAGAAAAAGAGAGACGGGACAGGGATTGGTACTGGTGTCGGGACAGTGGATTGTCGGGACATGATTTCAGGAGATTAGGAGTTCGGGCGGAAAAAGATTTTGGAGTGATTTGAGCTCAGCGCTGAAAAAGGTTTTGAAAAAATTATTTTTAGCGAGTGATTTATTTTGGTGAATTTTCTGGGATTTCACAAACCTACCACACTTAAAATGAATCTCATCCTCGAGATTCGACTGAGTTCTGAACAGATGGGGATATTCTTTCTTTAACGCATCTTCGCATTCCCACGTAGCTTCTCCTACTCCGTGTCTACTCCATTGCACTCTGCAAATTCATACTTCTGAGTTCCTTGTTCTTTTTGTGACAGTGACCAGAATTTTGACAGGCACTTCTTGATACCAAAGATCCTTTTGCAGATCGATTGTTTCCACTGGTACTATTTCTTCTTCAGGTACCCTCAAGCACTTTCTGAGCTGAGACACATGAAATACCGGATGTATATGTGACATTTCATCGGGCAGTTGAATACGGTAGGCTACCGCTCCAACTCTTTTAACTACTCGGTAAGGTCCAATATACCGAGGGGCTAATTTTCCTTGGACTTGAAACCTTCGAGTTCCTCGAATCGAGAGACCTTAAGGTATACAAAATCTCCAACCTCAAAACATAATTCTCTTCTTCGCTTGTCTACATAACTCTTCTGCCGTGATTGAGCTGCTTTTAGCTTCTCTCTGATCTCAGCCACACGTTCTTCTGCCTCTTTTATGAGAACTGATCCGGTTAGTGTATGTTCTCCTACTTCTGACCACATCAAAGGGTTTCTACACTTTCTTCCATAAAGAGCCTCAAATGGCGACATGCCTAGGCTTGCCTGATAACTGTTGTTGTATGAGAACTCCGCATAGGGCAAACTCTGTTCCCAATCTTTACCATAGGTAAGGACACATGCCCTTAACATATCCTCCATAATTTGATTTACCCTTTCAGTCTGTCCATCCGTCTGCGGGTGATAGGCCGAACTAAAATCTAACTTTGTGCCCATGGCTTTATGTAGGCTTTTCCAAAACTTAGAGGTGAATTGGGTCCCTCTATCCGAAACGATTTTGCTGGGCACACCATGCAATTTCACTATGTGGTCTATATAGAGTTGAGCCAATTTTTCTCCACCATAATTGGTCCGTACGGGTAAGTAGTGTGCGACCTTAGTAAGTCGATCCACTACCACCCATATAGATTCATTTCCTTTCTAGGTCCTGGGTAAACCAACCACAAAATCCATGCCAATCTCATCCCATTTCCAAACCGGAATGGGTAACGGTTGCAATAACCCAGCCGGCTTCTGATGCTCGGCTTTGACCCTTTGGCAAATATCACAATGTGCGACAAATTGGGCGATGTCCGCCTTCATTCCATTCCACCAATATTTTTGCCTCAAATCCATATACATCTTGGTAGCTCCGGGGTGGATGGAATATGCCGAGTTATGGGCTTCGTCCATGATAATGTTCCGGAATTTTCCTTCCCTAGGCACACAAATCCTGTTCTTATACCATAAGGTTTCTTTGTCATCCACCCTAAAATATGGGGCCTTATTTTCTCCCATGTGCTTACTGATTTTCATTAAATCCTGATCTGAACCCTGGCCCTTTCTAATTTCTTCTTCCAAGGTAGGTTGAATACTTAACTTGCGGTGAGATCCTTGAGGAATGATGTGCACATTTAGCTGTGCTATTTCTTCATGTAAATGGGCATTCATGGGCCTGAGTTGCTTGTGAGGTTTCCGGCTTAAGGCATCATCGACCACATTAGCTTTGCCGGGGTGGTAAATGATTTCCAAATTATAATCCTTAACCAATTCCAGCCACCTCCTTTGCCTTAAATTCAAATCTAGTTCGGTGAATATGTACTTCAGGCTCTTATGGTCAGTGTAAATCTCACACTTATTTCCAATCAAGTAATGTCTCCAAATCTTAAAGGCATGCACTATGGCTGCAAACTCTAGATCATGTGTTGGGTAGTTCTTCTCATGAGGCCTAAGCTATCGGGAGGCATAAGCTACTACCTTCCCGTCTTGCACTAGTACACAACACAATCCTTGTCGGGATGCGTCACAATAAATGACAAAATCCCGATGAATATCTGGTAGGGTTAGTACTGGGGCGGTCGTCAACCTTTTCTTCAATTCTTGGAAGCTCCTTTCGCAGGACTCTGTCCAAACAAACTTCTTTTCCTTCTTAAGAAGCTCCGTCATGGGCCGGGCGATTTTGGAGAATCCTTTAATAAACCTCTGATAATACCCAGCTAAACCAAGGAAGCTTTTGATTTCACTAACATTGGTTGGATGCTGCCAATTGGAAACTGTCTCAACTTTCTCGGGGTCGACTGCTACTCCTTCTGCTGTTAGAATATGACCAAGAAAGGCTACTTTCTCGAGCCAAAATTCACACTTGCTGAACTTGGCATATAGCTTATGTGCTCTTAGCTTTTCCATGACCACTCTAAGGTGTTGCTCATGCTCTTCAGCACTTTTGGAGTAGATGAGTATGTCGTCAATAAAGACTATGACAAACTTATCCAGCTCGTCCATAAATACCTTGTTCATGAGGTTCATGAAATAAGCAGGTGCATTAGTGAGTCCAAATGACATCACAGTAAACTCAAACTGCCCATAACGGGTGACAAAAGCTGTCTTTGAGATGTCACTTTCTTTAATCTTGAGCTGATAATATCCTGACCTCAGATCAATCTTGAAGAAGTACTTGGCTCCTTTTATCTGATCAAAAAGATCATCAATCCTGGGGAGGGGGTACTTATTCTTGATCGTAACCTCATTCAGTGCATTGTAATCTACACACAACCTCATACTCCCATCATTCTTCTTGACAAACAGGACTGGGGCTCCCCACGGGGATGAACTAGGCCTGATAAAACCACTTCGTTGTAACTCTTCTAGTTGTCTCTTCAGCTCTGCTAGTTCTGAGGCTGCCATCCTATAGGGTCTCTTGGTAATAGGAGAGGTTCCGGGGATAAGTTCTATGACAGACTCTATATCTCTGTTTGGTGTCATTCCGGGGAGTTCTTCCAGGAAAACATCAGGGTACTCATTCACAACTGGAACTTCTTCTAGGGATTTCCCATCCATACTGAAAACCATTGGGTCTGGTCCACTTCCCCGAGTATGGCAGGTCACTTGCATCCCATCTGAGTTGGTTAGGTGTACTACCTTGTCAGCACAACTTATGAGTGTGGCAGAACCACCTGAATTATCCCGGCTCAAGTGCGCAGGCCATCACCATAAAGGCAATACCGCCTCAAACGCACTTCAAACGGAACAATTCTTGGTCTGTCGGGTAACGTCCCGATACAACCACCGGTTCTCAGATCGAACAAGCATACCCCGAACGAAGGCGAGTCCAGAGATATTACAACCACATGTTTTACAACACAAGCTCAGTAGTGATTACAAACCAATTCAAACCATTATTACAGAACCAAACCTTGTAAAACAGTAATACAAACCATAACTTTAAGTTCAGAGTTTGAAAAGCAGCGGAAAAAGAACATGACGGCTACAACACATCGCAGAAGTATACCAAGTTAGCCCAAGCATGGTATCACTCGTCAGGGTCATTGCCAGCCGAAGACGTATCCCACTCAACGGACCAGCCAGGAGGCAAAGAGCAGGGCCAAGACAAACTAGCGACCTGGTCCTCAAAACTCATACCTGAAAAAGGGTTTCAATAGCAAGGCTGAGTATTCTAATACTCAGCAATACTTAACTGTCAATGGGTATACATAGCCCACCTAACTAGACTATGCAGGGTTCTGTGAGGCTCTGGTTTTTCTTTTGCTAAAAAGCAATAAAGAGTAGGTCCTTACTTTCAAATTTTAGCTTCCAAGATTCTAGTTGATTAACCATTCTATGTAAGCAACTAATATTCAACCAGTGTAGAACTTTTGAGCAAACATCAGGATTAATCATAATAATGTTGCTCTTATTACTCTGTGTGGCAAAGAGATCAAGCAGTCCCAAACTGTGGGAAGCAGACGATTCGAATCGAATTTGTTAACCTGGCTAGGCAGACCTAACACACACATTTGGAACAGCATCGGGTCGTTCCCAAACAACCGTTTACCTTTCTTTCCGGCTTGTGGATAGGGTCAGTCTCCCCGATTACAGGGTTCCAAGGTCCAACCTTGTCCCTCGAAGTCGCAGTGTTGCGCAACATATAAATAAAACTTATCCCTAAGAGAGAGTGAAAGGTATATCCACTCCCCGGTCCAATCGGCTACTAGCCTTACCGCGTACCATATTTACGGCATGTGGCTAGTACGTTCAAAAACTTAACTAGCACTACCACACACCGCGACCTTAGCAAGTTCATCAACACAGAGGGGGTATCACATAAGGTCATGATATCGAACACAACCCCGTCCGCCGTCCTTATATTGATAACAGAAAGTAAACAAGCAATTCCTATAGAGCTCGCGAGTGACAGGTAATCACTCGACTTTTACCGGTCCTATAAGCTTAGCAATTATTCGAACTCAGGTCTAGTGTTCAGTACATAGGTTCCTAGGATCATGCATCTAGGGTTTCAATTCAAATCCTAAGAACTGTAAATGCACAAGTAAGTAATAATATTAAATGATAATAATTTGAAATATAGGTTATGTCCGGGGCTTGCCTTCTCGGTAGTCACTAACTATTTCAGCCCTGGACTCTTCCGAACTTTGGTCCGGGGCTTCAGTTAGTACAACAGTGTTCACTTGAGCTTCGAGATCACCTCCTTCGGAATCCGGAATCAGCTCGTATGTTCCGTCCGACAGAGCAGTCGTATCTAAATGTAATGCAATAGATGGAATTACAATCACACTTATTTCACGATAAAGTTGTAGTCTACAAATAGCAACACAATTTAGCATATGGGCAATCATTTATAGAGTAGATAACTAACATATCTAACTAACAAGGCATCATGATCAACGGCACAAAAGAAGCTTACTAACTTCATAAACAAGTGGTAGTTGTTTCCTATAGCAAGTAAATCATGGTTTGCTAATAAATAAACAACTCAGCACACATTCAGTAATAAATTCATCAAAAATTACAACAAACATAAGGTAAACAGAACGAGCTATCCTGCAAATTTCATTCCAAAACATGCAGCCAATTAAACAGAACAATTCATGTATTCAGACAACTCCTAGAAAAAGATTGAATTCTTCAGATTAAACCAGAGCAAAATAGAAGCTATAAATTTAACAGCAGGTCGACACAGAGATGACTTAGCTACTGTAAAATTTTCAGGATTTATTCTGCAAAAAATTAATTCTGAGGAAATAAACAAAACTGCCAGCAAGTTAACAAGATTCATTTTTTGCTTCTGTTCTATTCATGAACTGGTGCTAAATTTTTACAGAAAGAAACATATAACTAAAACAAGGCTCTACAAAAAATAATCAGGATTTTCTAAACAAGGAAACTATTTAGCATGATTAAAGCTCACTTAATAAGTATTAAATCAAAGAAATAGCTAAACAGAAGGAATGACCACAAAATTTTTATAGAAACACTAGGGTCACATGAACATCTCACCATAACAATTTCACAGCAAGACATGGTTTCAATCAACTAGCATTTAAACACTAGTAACACAAATCTATTTTTACAGCAAAAACTCTCAACTAACACCCAACATATTATGATTCTACTGCAAAGATCTCTTCATGAGGATTCCAAAACACCAAGATTTGCCTTTTTCTGATTTTTCTACGAATTTTATAGAATTTCAAAGTTTACAGCAAAAATAACAAAGGGGTCCCTGGTGGCACTATTCACATGATTCATGGGTTTCGCAGACAGCCCCCTGGGATTTCTTGAATTCTAACAGGGAGGTCCCTGGCCGTGGTCAGAGAGGGGGGGCGGGGGTTGACCGGCCAAATCCCGGCGAGGGGGTCGTCGGCGGCAAGGGGAAAGAGGCGTGGGAGCTAAAGGGGTTCAAGCCGCACCTTCTAGTGCTCGGAATCGAGGTCGGGGTGAGCTGTAGCGGCGACGCGACATAAGCAGGCGGGCTGGCGGCGGAGGTTCAATGGCGGCGAGGGTTTCTGGTGAGTTCTGGGCGAGGAGAAGTTGCCCGTGAGCGGCGCAGGAGTGAGGCGGAGTGATTGGTGAGGTCGATTGAGGGCGGAGGACGGGGTTCGACGGTGAGGTCGAGCTCGTCGGAGCTCGGGCAGGCGGCGGATGCGTTCTGGGCATTCTGGGCAGGGAGCGAGCGAAAGGCCGAGGGGTACGGATTGCTGGGGAATTTGTAGTGCTGCTGCACGCGAGAGGAGAGAGCGGCGGGCTCTGTCTTGGCCGGGCCACGGCGACGGCGAGGTGGCGGCCGACGGGCGGTTCTGGGCGCGTGACACGGAGAGGAGAGCGCCAGCGCGAGGCAAAAGGGTAGTTGAGACGGTCGGGCGCGACACGTGGGTGCCAGCGCAAGCAGGAGGTGGCCGGGCTGGCCCTCCACGGCGGCGTCGGCGCTGAACAGTGGCGGCGACAGGAGAAGCAGAGAGGCAGGCTGGAGGTGGAAGAAAAAGGACCAGTTTGTAATTTCTAAAATTTCGGGGACCTAACTGTAAACTAGCAATAACTTTTAATCTTGGGCTCAAATGAAAAAGTGCTCAACATGAAAATTGTTCAACTTTTCAAGATCTACAACTTTGATGTTGTGCAAAAATTTATTTGATCAAAGGTTAAAGAGTTATTTTTGAAAACATAAGGAGAATTTGAATTCAAAGGACTTTTGTCTTTTTCAAAGCAAATTCACTTTAAATCTAGGCTGAATTGAAAGATTTCGTGCCAAGCAATGATTACACTACAATTTTCAAATAAACCCTCCACAAAAGCTATAATCACACAACCTATTCAAATAAAACTATAAAGTTGACCTTGGAACAATTCATAATTACACAAAGGTCCTTAAAGTTTTAAAATAAGCCCTTGCTCAAACAATTTTACACATGAAGCATAGGAAATAAATGTAGTTTTCTTGTGCAGACACCTAGGGTGTCACAGCCTTCCCCCCTTAAAGGATCTCGCCCCGAGATTACAGGAAGACTAAGGATGGAAAGGTTTGATACCTGAATTTGTTCTAAGAAAGTCGGGAAAGTTTCTTTGAAGAAAATTTTCAGTCTCCCAAGTAGCTTCTTCCTCGGTATGATGATTCCACTGAATCTTGTACATTTTAACTTTCTCCCTTCTAGTACTTCTTTCTTTGGTGTTAAGAATTTTGATCGGATACTCCGCATAGGATACATCAGATTCAATCTCAATATCTTGTGGTTCAAGAATCTCAGTGGGCACTTTGATGCATTTCCTATGTTGTGATACATGAAAAACATCATGAATGGCGGCCAACTGAGAAGAAAGACGAAGTCGGTAAGCAACGGGTCCACAAGATTCGATGATTTCAAATGGTCCGATGTATCGGGGTGCTAATTTCCCTTTGATACCGAAGCGTTGAACACCTCTAGTAGGAGATACTCGCAAATATACGAAATCCCCTACCTTGAACTGTAAAGGATCTCTTCTTTTGTCTGCATAACTTTTCTGTCTTGATTCGGCTGCTTTAAGATTAGTCTGGACAACTTTGACTTTCTCCTCTGCCTCAGAGACTAAATCTGGCCCAAAGATTTTGCGTTCTCCGGCTTGTGACCAACTCAAAGGAGTTCGACACCTTCGACCGTATAATGCTTCAAATGGTGCCATTTGTAAGCTAGATTGATAACTATTATTATATGAAAACTCTGCCAGTGCTAGGCACTTATCCCAGTTCTTGCCATATTGAATAGTACATGCCCTCAACATATCTTCAAGGATTTGATTGATTCGTTCAGTTTGCCCATCAGTTTGTGGATGATAAGCTGAACTACGAATCAATTTAGTTCTAAGGGATTCTTGCAATTGCTCCCAGAAACGTGCAATAAACGGAGCCCCATGATCAGAAATGATCGTCTTTGGAACTCCATGCAAACGGACAATTTGGTCAAGATAGATATCTGCATACCTTTTGGCAGAATAAGTTGTATGCACTGGAATAAAATGAGCGGTCTTGGTGAGTCTATCAACGATTACCCAAATAGAATCATGCTTCTGAGAAGTAGTGGGTAGGCCAACGATAAAATCCATACTAATGTCTTCCCATTTCCAGGATGGAATGGGTAAAGGTTGGAGAGTACCAGCTATTTTCAAGTGACTAGCTTTAACTCTTTGACAGACATCACACTCAGAAACATATCTGGCGATCTCTCTTTTCATTCGAGTCCACCAGAAATTTTGTTTAAGATATTGGTACATCTTTGTACTATCCGGATGAATCGAAAACTTCGATAGATGTGCTTCATCAAGGATTTGCTTCCTAAGCTGATGATCCTTGGGCACAACAAGTCGAGATTCAAACCATAGAACTCCTCTATGATCCTCACGAAAACACTTGTACTTTGCTTCTCCTTGGGATAACTTTTCCTTGATGATTTTGATACCTTCATCATGTAATTGTGCCATGATGATGCTATCATGAAGTGTAGGCTCGATAGCTATATGGTTCAGACTTCCTTGAGGTACCATTTCCATATTTAGTTTCATCATTTCCTGGCATAGAGTTTCATTGAATGGCTCTACAGATAGACAATGGCATTGTGACTTGCGGCTGAGTGCGTCCGCAACCACATTAGCCTTTCCTAGATGATAGTGCACTTCTAGATCACAGTCCTTTATCAACTCTAGGCAGCGTCTCTGTCTCATGTTAAGATCAGCTTGGGTGAAGATATATTTGAGGCTCTTAGTCAGTGTAAATATTACAATGAGTTCCCATAAGATGATGTCTCCAAAGCTTGAGAGCGTCAATGACAGCTGCTAACTCCAGATCATGTGTTGGATAATTCTTCTTATGATTCCGGAGAGCTCTTGATGCATAAGCAATAACTCGGTTGTCTTGCATAAGCACACAACCAAGTCCCGTACCAGAAGCATCACAATAGACATCAAAAGGTTTGGTACTGTTCGGTGTAGCCAACGCTGGAGCAGTAGTCAATCGTGCTTTGAGAGTTTGAAAGGCTTCTTCACATTTATCATTCCAAACAAACTTCACTCCCTTCTTTAATAACTCTGTCATAGGCTTGGCTATTCTGGAGAAATCAGGAATGAATCGACGATAGTATCTAGCTAAACCAAGAAAACTGCGAATTTGATGAACTGAAGTAGGAGATTCCCAATCCATCACTTCTTGTACTTTAGTTGGATCAACTGATATACCATCACTGGAGATAGTATGGCCTAAGAATTTCACACTATCCAGCCAAAATTCACACTTGGAGAATTTGGCATAAAGATGATGATCTCGTAATCGCTGAAGAACGATACGTAAATGCTGCTCGTGCTCTTCTTCATTCTTGGAGTAGATCAAAATATCGTCAATGAATACCACGACGAATTTATTCAGCTCCGGCATGAAGACTGAATTCATCAAGTACATAAAATATGCTGGGGCGTTGGAAAGACCAAAAGACATAACCAGATATTCATAAAGTCCATATCTGGTCGAGAAAGTTGTTTTTGAAATGTCACAAGGCTTGATCTTTATTTGATGGTAGCCAGAATGAAGATCGATCTTAGAGAAGACCTTGGCTCCAGCTAACTGATCAAACAGGATATCAATGCGGGGAAGAGGATACTTATTTTTAATAGTAACCGCATTGAGTGTGCAATAATCAACACATAGCCTCAAACTGTTGTCCTTCTTCTTCACAAACAGGGCTGGACATCCCCGGGGTGAAGAACTTGGACGTATAAAGCCCTTGTCAAGAAGGTCTTGAAGTTGGATTTTCAATTATGCTAACTCATTTGGAGGCATTCGGTACGACCTCTTAGAAATAGGGGTGGTACCGGGTTAAAGCTCAATAACGAACTCGATATCTCTATCATGGGGCATTCCTGGTAAATCATCTAGAAATACAACCACATACTCATACACAATAGGAATATCTTCAATCTTAACTTCTTTTATAGCATAGGCACAAGAGTTGAAGCACTCTTGTTGTGGTAGATAGAGTATGGTGGCTCCTTGATATGGTGAATCTATCTCGATAGCTCGGGAAGAGATATCTAACAGTACTTTATGTTTAGTCATCCAATCCATTCCCAAAATAACATCCATGCCTTCTAAATTCAACAAGATCAAATCTGTCTTTATCAAATTGCTACCCAGCTTAATTGGCACATGTCTAATAATTTGATTGGAAGCTATCTTCCCACCAGGGGTTGCTATCATAAAAGATCCCTTAGTATGACAAAAATCCAATCTTATTCTTGCTCTAAATTTGGCACTTATAAAACTATGAGTTGCACCAGAATCAAATAATATGACTGCGGGTTTATTGTGGATAGAGAAAGTACCTGTCATGACTCATGACTGGTGCTCCTTCGGGAAGCTCTGCAAGAGTAGTGAAGTTAACTCACCCCTGCCAAACTTGCACCATTTGACTTTTGCCCTTGCCTTTGTTGTTGTTCTGATTGGAGTTCTGCCCTGGATCAGACCTCTTGGGTTGCGGGCAATTTCTGGCGAAATGATCAGTACTGCCGCAGTTATAGCACCGATTGTTGCCATTCCCACGATTGAACTGTGGGGCATTCGGCCTTTGGCCAGACTGCTGCTGTTGCTGCTGCTGAGGCACTGGAGGTCTGAATCCTCCTTGCTGCTGAGGCGGCCTAAAAACAAGCCTGCCCGTTGGGGCATTTCTCTGTGGAGGTCTTGGTGGAGTATTCTGCACCAGACAATATCTCGGTGGCTGAGCACTCGAGGGTCCCATTGGTGCCTTTCGCTTCTTCTCAGCACAATGTGCAGCAATACAGTCCTCTTGAGTAATGGCCAGGTTGACCAGCTCATTGTATGTATTTGGCTGAATAAGGTTCAGGCGTTCCTTGAGCTTGGTATTGAGGCCACGTCGAAAACGATCACGCTTCTTGGCATCAGTATCAGCATGATGGCCCGCATACTGGCACAAGTGATTGAAGACCTGTGCATATTGTAGAACAGTGCGGGTTCCTTGATTCAGAGCCAAGAACTCATTCAACTTTTTTTCAATCAGTCCCTCAGGTATATGATGTGATCTGAAGGCATTTCGGAATTTCTCCCAAGAGATGACATGTCCAGCAGGCTGCATCGCACAATAATGATCCCACCATATATGTACAGGACCACGAAGTTGCTGGGCGGCAAAATGGGCCTTGTTTGCATCAGCACAAGGTACCGCTAGCAGAGCAAACTTGGAATCAATAGTACGGAACTAAGCATTGGCGTCCAGTGGGTCATCAGTTCAGCTGACAAGTGGAGGTTAGGTACCAAAGAATTCCTGGCAACCCGCGGGTTGTGCATCCCGTCCTCCATGCGGCTGGCGTGGCTGATTTTGCTGCCCTTGGACTAGCTGGCGAAGCAATTCTGTTTGCATGGCCATTAATTCGGCCAGATTCGGCGGTGGTGGTGGTGGCTGCTGAGATCCACTGCCAGTCTCACGGGCGAAGCCTTCAGGCGATCCACGAGTATGACCAACCATCTGTAATTATGGAAGACATCCATTAGATACATTTTCCTTGCTCGCAAAATCAATGGTACGTGCAATGATCAAACATTGGATATCAAAACAAAATCAGCAGAATTTAACTAGATGCGGTGTAACACAATATGCATAACACATATTTGTTCAACCCACAAAACTCAGAATTGGTCAGCTGTTAGATGGCCTCATACTCCATCGTATGGATACTCAACGCTGAGAGCAAAAGGGTAAAGAAGATAATCTAGCAATTCACTCTTCATCGTTCTGTGCTACGCTGCTAATCAACAGAGATCATAATAGTGATTGGACTAAAAATATAGTCTCACAGATTCAATAGGCTAAAATTTGATGAGCACACATGCCACAAAATTTGCAACATCTTTAGTATTCATCAAACGGCCTAGAAATGCACAAATGAAGAGATTTGGCAAGTAGGAAGATCATGATTTCCAAACTGGTAGTCGCTACTTATATTACATCCAAAGTAGCCTTTTTCTTACAATCTAGCATCACACACCCTTACCACATATGTTACAACAAGTGGTACTCTTTCCTAGGGCTATTTTACAACATTATCTTCCCTATGTACATATGCTACAACAGGAAAAACACAAGCTATCTAGGACAAGCCTAAGGTGCCTAGAAGTCGTCGAGGTTGCCCACAGAGGAAGCACTGCCAGAGGAAGAGCATCCGGCTAAGGGTTAGGCTCAGCAAGTGCGTGCTCCGAATCTAAATCAGAAACTCCCTCAACGTCCTCTAGATCTTTTGCTGCTGCAGGCTCGGCTGGATCAACTGGAGGTATTGGCTGCTCATGGAGCATACCAATATGAGCCATAGCATCATCCAGATCTGCTTGAAGCTCATGCATCTACCCCTGAAGAAAACCAATCACTGTATTACGCTGCACTATCTCAGCACCATGCTCCAGAACCTAAAGCTCAAACTGTGCAATAGCGTGATCTCTCCCAGCAACAGCCTCCTGAAGACCCTGAATCTAAGTATCTCTCAAACGAAGACCTCGCTGGAAAGTCTGGGCCAAGTCTATCACCTGCTCCATGTGTCGCTGCTGAAGAATCTGATAGTGGGATTGAGCATTCATATACCTGGTCACAGCCTGAATAGTCTCCTCCACTACATCTCCAACTAAGTGCCCGAAGTGGGTGGTCCTGAAAAGCAACTATGCATTGCCAGCATTGATTGCTGGAAACAAACCAATAGGATAAGCAGCTACCTCCTCGGGATGGTGCTCACAAAAAGTAGTGATAGCTTTGAGAGCTGCTGTCTCAAAAGCGTCCACAAGACGGTACCCAATCACCTAAATCTCAATAGGTGGCCACTCCAAAGTGGGGTGCTGAGGAATGGTCATGGTAACTCTGCTCTTCTGAACTCCATCCTCAGAAAACTGGCATCCTTTGTTCCGGGGTGGGTCTGGGTAGTGAAAAATACGGAGTGTATCCCACAAAATCCTCGGAAAGCCCTCCCAGTATAAGCAATCAGTATGAGCACATCCCTCCTCATCCCAAAAGATATTGTGATAGTCCACCATCTGAATCAAAAAGGATTCAAATGTGAGTAATATGATCATCTCAAGACTTCTCAAATATAACTTTAAGAAGACTGCGGAAAAATGTGATTCTAACTCAAAAGTTTACAAGGCTTAGGAAGTAAACAAACCACCATTGGTACTGGTTCATCATTTGAGATTCTATGGGACAAAAATATCATCAAGACATCAAGATGGAACTATGGATAAAGACATGACTCAAACTCCCTCTCTCAAACCATAGACTTTCTTGGGTTTAATCTAAGTGTTCTAATAACATGCTCCCCAAACCAAGTTTTCTTTCAACTCGTTGTTTAACCACACTAAAACATATTCATGAAAACAAACTCCAGAAAATCCTTAAGAAGATTCATGTAACATTTTCCAATTCTAGGAATCAAAGCAAACATCAACCAAATATGCATGCACGTCCTATTCGTTTCTCACAAGATAAACAATTTCCAACTATGGTTGGGCTTACGTGGTTAGCACGGTGGCATAACATAGATACGGCTCTCCCTATATAGCTAGTCGATAAATTCTAACTGTTCTTAACTTATTGAATCGCGGTTAGTGTACCTGCAGAAAATTGACAGAACATATATATATCCATTGAACCTTTCATGCCAGCACTCATGAAAGCGTTCCCATACATTACCGCTCACTATAGAAGCGGCAGCCATACAATTTCCGCCATATGGCCAACGTTAACATACGCTACTCAGTGGCGTATTCACAAGTTCCTTTACTCCCAATATAATCGACCGAGATCGGTATATTGGCAGCAGCTCAAGTAGGCCACTGCTTGAGTGCAGCGTTCGGTTCGAATCGCCGACGGGAAGGTCAGACTCCCTCAGCTGACTGAGTACACTTTACTTCCAATATAGTCAACTAATAGTTGGTATATTGGGAGCACCTCAAGTAAGCCACTGCTTGAGGGAAGCGTTCGGCTCGCATCACCGACGGGAAGGTCAGACACCCTCAGCTGACTAAGGATCCTTACCTTCTTACCTTACGTAGGTGCGTCGTTACAAAAATTAAGGGTTGCTTGTGAGTATGGTTTGACAAAAATGTAAAGTGCTGGAAGTCAGATAACATAAACCATACATAAATAGCCACCTAGTAATTCCCGTAAATTCCCTAGGACTTTACGTTCTACGCATAACCCTTAACGATTCCAACGTAGTTTTCTGAAATTCTTTGTTGTTCCAATTTTATACGGAAATCGATTTTTAAGGTTCCAACACCTCTGGTGTACGCATGCAGCTCTGATACCAGTTGTGGCAGAACCACCTAAATTATCCCGGCTCAAGTGCGCAGGCCATCACCATAAAGGCAACACCGACTCAAACGCACTTCAAACAGAACAATTCTTGGTCTGTCGGGTAACGTCCCGATACAACCACCGGTTCTCAGATCGAACAAGCATACCCCGAACGAAGGCGAGTCCAGAGATATTACAACCACATGTTTTACAACACAAGCTCAGTAGTGATTACAAACCAGTTCAAACCATTATTACAGAACCAAACCTTGTAAAATAGTTATACAAACCATAACTTTAAGTTCAGAGTTTGAAAAGCAGCGGAAAAAAGAACACGATGGCTACAACACGTCGCAGAAGTATACCAAGCTAGCCCAAGCATGGTATCACTCGTCAGGGTCATTGCCGGCCGAAGACGTATCCCACTCAACGGACCAGCCAGGAGGCAAAGAGCAGGGCCAAGACAAACTAGCGACCTGGTCCTCAAAACTCATACCTGAAAAAGGGTTTCAACAGCAAGGCTGAGTATTCTAATACTCAACAATACTTAACCGTCAATAGGTATACATAGCCCACCTAACTAGACTATGCAGGGTTCTGTGAGGCTCTGGTTTTCCTTTTGCTGAAAAGCAATAAAGAGTAGGTCCTTACTTTCAAATTTTAGCTTCCAAGATTCTAGTTGATTAACCATTCTATGTAAGCAACTAATATTCAACCAGTGTAGAACTTTTGAGCAAACATCAGGATTAATCATAATAATGTTGCTCTTATTACTCTGTGTGGCAAAGAGATCAAGCAGTCCCAAACTGTGGGAAGCAGACGATTCGAATCGAATTTGTTAACCTGGCCAGGCAGACCTAACACACACGTTTGGAACACCATCGGGTCATTCCCAAACAACCGTTTACCTTTCTTTCCGGCTTGTGGATAGGGTCAGTCTCCCAGACTACAGGGCTCCAAGGTCCAACCTTGTCCCTCGAAGTCGCAGTGTTGCGCAACATATAAATAAAACTTAACCCTAAGAGAGAGTGAAAGGTATATCCACTCCCCGGTCCAATCGGCTACTAGCCTTACCGCGTACCATATTTACGGCATGTGGCTAGTACGTTCAAAAACTTAACCAGCACTACCACACACCGCGACCTTAGCAAGTTCATCAACACAGACGGGGTCTCACATAAGGTCATGATATCGAACACAACCCCGTCCGTCGTCCTTATATTGATAACAGAAAGTCAACAAGCAATTCCTATAGAGCTCGCGAGTGACAGGTAATCACTCGACTTTTACCGGTCCTATAAGCTTAGCAATTATTCGAACTCAGGTCTAGTGTTCAGTACATAGGTTCCTAGGATCATGCATCTAGGGTTTCAATTCAAATCCTAAGAACTGTAAATGCACAAGTAAGTAATAACATTAAATGGTAATAATTTGAAATATAGGTTATGTCCGGGGCTTGCCTTCTCGGTAGTCACTAACTATTTCAGCCCTGGGCTCTTCCGAACTTTGGTCCGGGGCTTCAGTTAGTACAACAGTGTTCACTTGAGCTTTGAGATCACCTCCTTCGGAATCTGAAATTAGCTCGTATGTTCCGTCCGACAGAGCAGTCGTATCTAAATGTAATGCAATAGATGGAATTACAATCACACTTATTTCACGATAAAGTTGTAGTCTACAAATAGCAACACAATTTAGCATATGGGCAATAGTTTATAGAGTATATAACTAACATATCTAACTACACAAGGCATCATTACACTGTAAACCAGCAATAACTTTTAATCTAGGGCTCAAATGAAAAGGTGTCCAACATGAAAGTTGTTCAACTTTTCAAGATCTACAACTTTGATGTTGTGCAAAAATTTATTTGATCAAAGGTTAAAGAGTTATTTTTGAAAACATAAGGAGAATTTGAATTCAAAGGACTTTTGTCTTTTTCAAAGCAAATTCACTTTAAATCTAGGCTGAATTGAAAGATTTCGTGCCAAGCAATGATTACACTACAATTTTCAAATAAACCCTCCACAAAAGCTATAATCACACAACCTATTCAAATAAAACTATAAAGTTGACCTTGGAACAATTCATAATTACACAAAGGTCCTTGAAGTTTTAAAATAATCCCTTGCTCAAACAATTTCACACATGAAGCATAGGAAATAAATGTAGTTTTGTTGTGTAGACACCAAGGGTGTCACAATGAGACCATTGTGTAGGCTCAACCAGTCCATTCCAAGGATCACATCTATTCCTTTAGACTTAAGTACTACTAGATCGGCTAGAAATTCTACCCCACTTAAATTGATCATTACCCGTAAATAACCCAGTTGGCATTTGATATCACCTCCGGGCGTCCGGGTTAATAGGGGTGTTTTTAGTAGTACTGTAGGTATATTATATTTATCCACAAAGCTTGACGATATAAACGAGTGTGATGCTCCAGAATCAAATAATACCATTGCCAGAGTTGAGCTGACTAGGAACTCACCAAGTACCACTCCTTGTGCACCCTGAGCTTCCTGCGCGTTGATGTGGTTGACGCGGGCTCGTCCATAAGGCTGTTGGCTATTGTTGTTGCCCTTGTTGTTGCTGCCAACGGGGACACAGTTGGTTCCGGATACAGGTGGCCTAGGTCCATTCACCGAGTTGGAGAAGGCTGATGCGGCAGGCTTGTTTTTGGCATATGGGCAGTTGGCAATGTAATGTCCTATCTCACTGCAGTTGAAATAGGCCCTAGTATTGTTGTTGTTAGTGGTGACTTGGCTGGCATTGTTCTACAGGGCTTTCATGGTGTTCTGGCTCCGGAACTGTGTGTTAGGGGCCTGGGAGCCTGTCACTTGGGGCTGGGTCCTGTACTGCATTGGGGCCTGAGATCCTGGTGCATTATAGCTGGAGCTTCTTGGTATCTGGAAGCGGTTCTGCTGGCGGGCCTTACTTTTCAGGAACTTACGCTTGTTTTCTTTCCTTTCTTCAGCTTTGGCCCTTTCTGTGAGAATGGCCATGTTCATCAGAGTATTGAAGTCCGGGTATATTTAAGGGGTAAGCAAGGTCCGGAGTTCTGGGCTTAATCCTTTCTTGAACATGTCCTGCTTCTTTTCATCCTTATCCACTTCCTCTGGTGCATAGCGGGCAAGTTCCATGAACCGGTAGGTGTATTCTTCCACAGACATGATTCCTTGCTGCAGTGTGCGGAACTCATCCGCCTTGCACTTCATGGTGGTAGCAGGGATATGGTAGTGGCGGAACTCTTTCACAAATTCGTTCCAGGTGATGGTGGTGGCATCTTCAGCAGCGGCATAGTAATTCTCCCACCAAGCTAAGGCAGTTCCTGTGAGTTGGTGAGCTGCCAGAAGAACTTTGTCGCGGTCTTAGCATTCGAATGGCTCAAGCTTCCTTTCGATCACACGAAGCCAGTCATCTGCCTCCAAAGGGTTGCTGGATCCGGCAAAGGTGGGTGGCTTGGTTCTCAGGAAAGCTGTCAGCTTGTCAATCATGGTCTGCTCTCGCGGCCGCTTATTGATGATGGCATTGGCCAGGGCTTCCAGTATGAGGGTCTGATTGTTTATCACCTGTGCCAGGTCTCTAACATGTGGAGGTGGTGGCAGTGGCACTTCTCCTTGGTTTCCTCCTCCGTTCTGGCTCACTTCTTGTTCTTCCTGAGGAGGGTTCTGTCCGTGCCCATTTTGCGGTCCTCCTGTGCCAGGGGCTGTAGAGTTCCGACTGTGGGAGGGTCTTGATCCATGTCGGGAAGCCATCTATAGATTGAATAGAGTCTTTGTGAGATTGGGATTAGGATTGAGTGATGTTTAAGTTGTTTAATTCGTATTTTTGAAAAGGCAGAATCCACCTCCTGCCGACAAGCACACAGTCTAACAAATAACAAGCACAAATGACTTCATTACTGCAAGGGGGGTACAACACTGGGGCAAGGCCAAAATGCGTACTACACGTCCAGGTACACAACTCCAAAAGAAGGGGGGCACAATTCTAATTTCGGACCACACGGCTTCATCCCTTGACGGTCACTAGCACTTAGGCTGACTCATCGGCTTGAGTTGGTTCTCCCCTTGGAAGGGAACTCACATCCTCCAGGGGAATGAGCGGTCCTTACTCGCCGTCCTCTAGGTCCTCGTTTTCCAGGGGTTGCTCAGCAACTTCTCCTTCAACGGCGGCAGTAGGCCCTTCAGGGTTCTCGGGTGGGGTTTGTGGGGTCCCAAAAAGTGGTCCCCATCCCATGATGGGTGTCCCAAGTAGGACATGGGTTTCTCCAATTGCCGGGATTTTCGTTCCACTTCTGGTCCATTCTGGTATACGCAGGTCCCGGGCCTGCCTGAGGCTCTCTTGGGCAACCGCTTCACTACTGACTGCGGCTGCGGCTCTTGCCTCGGCTTGAGCCACCTAGATTTGATGCATCCTTATCGCGAGCTCTGCTTGCTCGGCTCGATGGGTCTACTCCCTTAGAATGCTGGCTTGCTCGTCAAAGAGCTGATCCAAGGAGGCTAGGTAAGTAGCCACTTGGTACAGGGGGTCCTCTTCATGGCAGCGTCATCCCAGGCTTCTCATGCGAGCCTCCCAAACTGGGGTTCTGATGGCCGGAGGAAAGATCCTCATTGGTGTGGGGGCGAGATGTTCCTCGAAAATCTGGCACAAATAACGGAACGCCTTCCTAACGACCAAGGGATAGGTGTCTCGGTACCTAAACCCGGTGGTGGTCACTCGCCATGGCTGGATGTCGGGGTAGCGGTCACTTTTGGCGATGACCAGGATCACCCTGCAACGAAGGGTACCATGGTGCTCATACTCCCTGTTGTAGTACCTTGGGCGTTCCGAAACACAAAGACTCTCCATGGCATTGATCAAAAGGCTGGGGAGGCCAGGTGCAGCTTGGCAAATGCCCTGGGTCCATCCTTCCTCAGCCATCTGAAAACAAAGGTAGGGTGAACAAACTTTGCATAAATACTTGAGTACAAAGGGGGTAGATGGTCTTTATTACTATAACAGGGTGGGGTACATTTTCCATGGATACAAGATTATTAGTATAGTGGCTCTAGCCTAGGTGTGCTACTCTTCTATCATGGGGAATCTTCCTCGATCTGGATAGGGCGCTTCTTTGGTGGAAGACACTATTCATCTTATTTCTGAGAACCCCTATCCCAATGGGTTTCTTCGGGTTCTTCTTCTGCTAACCATCCACCTGCTCCTCTGTGAGCCTCGTGGTCTTGCCATTGGGCTTGGAGAGTGGCTAGGGAATACTCGGCTCGTACGGCTCTTGTCCGTTGTTCCTCCATTTCTTGGGTTGCCTTTTCTGCCCTGTGGATTTGGTGCTTCAGTTGTGCCGCCTGTTCGCGGTAGAACTCATCCAGGCTGGTGAGGTAGATGGATAGGTGGGGGATCGTATCTTCTTGGTCTTCTTCTTCTTTCCCAAGTCCTCTTATCCGGGCAATCCATGAGCGTCATCTTCCTCCAGTAGGCGGGAAAAATCTCATAGGAGTCCGCTGAAGATGATGCTTGTAGACCACACGCAGACGTCGTAGGGCTTTTCGGGCGGCCTTTCGGTAGGTATCTGCGAACGAAAGCCAGTGGCGGAGATGAACCAGGCATCCACGTCAGGGTAGCGGGCGATTTTTCCCACGAAGATCATCATGTCGTACTGAAGAGTGCCCTTGGAGTCGTACTCCCGGTAGATGTACTCCGGTGTGTCCACAACTCCGACGCGTTCCAGGCTGAGTAGCAATAACTTAGGGAGGCCATGCTCTGCGAAGCAGATTCCGTTACTCCATCCGTTGTCAGCCATCTAGAACAGGCAAGAGTCAATGGTGAGTGTTTGTGTGGGAAAAAGACTTAAGCAAGGAAAGTTCTAATGTGGAAAGGCTTAGAAAAAGTGTTTCGATCCTAGAGTCACATCCTACGGCCAACTTACGGCTCTGATACCACCTGAAGCGTCCTCTCATGAGAGGTGACTTAAATGTGATATAAATATCAGTCTCAGGAGGCTGATACACATTTATTACATCAGATGGTATATTACCGTACAAACCTCCGAGAAGGCGGACACTCGATACAAATGATAATAAGAAGTAAAAAGGCTATGGTGATACACCAAAGCACGACCCACATAGGATCCAGCTCGGGCTCAGAGTGTCGCGCCAGCAGAAACATCTTGTAGAGGGCCAACACCACAGGCAAGGTTGGGGTTCGGACACAACCTCTACTCGATGTCTTCAACAACAAAGTCCGGATCTTCTTCTGAAGAAAAACCACAAATATATATCGGGTGAGTACAAAAGTACTCAACAAGTCCAACCCCATCCGTGGATGGGGTATCACAGATATGCACAGGATAAATCAAGGATAGGGCTGAGGTTTATTTGTGGTAAAGCTAGATTTTACACATGCAGGGGTTTAGTTTTGAAAAGATTTTCTTAAAGCGGTTCCTTCTTAACCGAATCATGAGTGGGGTTGATCCTACACAAAGGATCCAAGTTTAAATGCTACCGGACTCCCCATCCGCAGTAGCTCACGGAACAACTGCCGGACAGCTTCCAAAAACAACTCACGCCACGAAAACATCCCTCCCAAAAGTCTAGTTGTGTGACCAAACCGTAACCCGCTCAATACCGTGAGCACGACTATTTGAATAGGTTTTACACTCTGCAGAGGTGTGCAACTTTACCCACAAGTGGGGTACCACAACACGATCACCTTAGTGTCGGTGCAAATCCCATCAAAGCCATTACCCACCTTAGCTAGACCTGGCTAGCCAACACGGACTCCACCAAGGGGCCATTGACCTGACACCGAGGTTTAACCGGGGCATAAGTCACCATGACCTTATCCCTTCTCCTTGGTCACCCGTTGCTCTCAGCTCTCCTGATGGCTATCAGACTAACTAGTGGGGTTTATACTAAGCTGTTGCCACATACAACGGTCAAGTGGTTTGCACGATAGTTGAGTTAGGCAAGATGACACAACAACTCGGTCCTTAATTGTGACGAGATGGATATCTCCCAACCTTCTTGCTCTACCACAACGGTACGAGCCTCCAATACGACAATTCACACAGAAATGGCATTCGTCCATCTCATCTTAACATTCTATGCTTTTATAACCCAACTCCCCTTTACTCAATACTCACGCATTTCCCTTTTTTATAAAACATGTTGTAACCATTTTAGAGTGCAATAAAACGAGTACCGGGTCCTAAGCGGCGCTCTAGCAGTGATTAACATCCATAAAGAATAAATCATATATAGACGTTAATCTAGGTGGTCAAGGAATGGTTATAACAAATCAAGGGGTGGCTATCCAACCATGTTTCAGTAGTAAAAGCATATGCAATTTTGTAAAACAGGCCAATAGGTTGTGTTTATAAAACTGGGTCGAAATATGCAATCAAAGGATGAGATTGAACTTGCCGTCTTCAAAGCCTTCCGGGAGGTCCTGATCGAGGTACTGTCCTTCGGGTTCGGGGTCGCGGTACTGGTCCTCACACACCTGCTCACGGTACTGCTCGTCGACTGGTTCTTCTTCGGTCACTCCGTGATCTACGGCGCACACAAACAAACACACAATAAATAAAAAGAAATAAACATTTTATCGTTGAGCTCGAATCAGGAATAACTTAAGAAATGATGGTAGAACGAATATTTTTCGGAGATTTCTTAATGGCATGGCCTGAATTATGTTAGAAATTGTGTGGTAAGGTTTCGGGGCAAACGGAGGATTTTTGGTGCATGAAATGATAGGCCGAAGAGGGGTTTAAGGGCTAAATAAGGAACCGGGGGCCTATTTGTAATTATTTCTGGGAGTGACAGGACTTGAATAGAATTTTGGAAAAGGTTCGGGCTATTCTAGAAATTAGGCGGGGACCTACTCATAAATATTTTATATAGTGGAGGGGCTTATTTATTAAGAGAAATAAGAGAGGTGCTTCTTTGTAAATATTTTTTAGGGTGGAAGGATTTGATTATAATTTCTGAAAATGTCGGGGCAGCCCTAGAAAATAGGTAGGGGTCTAGGTGTGATTATTTTGTATAGATGAAGGGCTTGTTTTCAGTAATATAAGAATGGAGGGGTTTATTTGAAAAGGTGTTAGAGAGGAGGGGGCTCTTAACGGAATAGAAGGGAAGGGAGGGGGTTATGGGCAAAAGTGCCCTTCTTCTTCTTCCTCCCGACGCAGGAAACAGAGGAGGGGCTGGCTCCGGCGCCCTGGGGACACGGCGGCGGCCAGGGGGTGGGGGAAATGGAGGGGGGCCCGAGAGGATTTGATTCCCCCACTCACCAGTAGCTGGGGTGGCGCGAGGCGGCCTGGCCACAGCAGCCGGCGGCGGCGGCGATGCGGGGCCGGGGAGGGGGCTAGGGGCGGCGGTGGAGGTCGTGGTGGTGGTGGAGCGCGACGTGGGGGGGCTATTTATAGGCCGGCGAGGGCGGGAAGGAGGGGGTGCAGTGGAGGCTGGTGAGCTCCGAGGACGGCCAGTAATGGCAGTGGGGGCGGCGGTAGCGCTGAGGCGACGTCGTGCAGCGTGGTCGGTGGCGCGTAGCGGGGAGGGGCGGTCTGGGGGAGGTGCGGCGCAGGGGGGGGCGGCCAATGGCAAGGCGCCGCGCGGCGGGGCCGGCTCTGCTCTGCTGCAGCTGCTCGGGCGCGCGCGCGACGAGGCGGCAAGGGGGTACGGCGGAGGGGGCCGCTGGTGGGGGTGATGGCCGGCGGTGGTGGGGCCCTGGTGGGGAGAGGGGCGCCGGCGTCGAGCTCGAGGGGCTCGCGCCGGGCTCTGCTCGGGGCAGCGCGAGGGGGAGAAAGGAGGAGGAGGAAGAAGGAAGAAGGGGAAGGATGAGAAAAAGAAAAGAGAAAAAGGAAAAAGGAAAAAAAGAAAAGAGAGATAGGGAAAGAGAGAGCTGCCGGCGCGATTCGCGGCGGCGGTCGGCCACGCGCGCACTGCGACGCTCGGCCAGTTGACGACGTGCACGCGGAACGAGAAAAAGAGAGACGGGACAGGGATTGGTACTGGTGTCGGGACAGCGGATTGTCGGGACATGATTTCGGGAGATTGGGAGTTCGGGCGGAAAAAGATTTTGGAGTGATTTGAGCTCAGTGCTGAAAAAGATTTTGAAAAAATTATTTTTAGCGAGTGATTTATTTTGGTGAATTTTCTGAGATGTCATACCTGCCCTTATATATTCCGGGGGGATAGGGTTATATGGAAAGTCCTAGTCGAGTACAGCTGGAGTCCCACTACAACCCGGTCGGGTAGCTTCGTTGTACTACAGCTAGTTCTACGCCTATTCGGATAGTTACAATAGAAGTAAGGTACATTCATGACCTATTTCTTATTCTAGAACATTCTATAATTATGAGCAGTCTCGCTGCCCCGGGCCTGACAGTGAGGATGTGTATATGATACAGCTCGAAGGTTTTTTCGATCCTAAAAATGCTAGGAAAATAAGCAAACTTCGAAAGTCCATTTATGGACTGAAGCAAACATCTCGGAGTTGGAATCTTTGTTTTGATGAAGTAGTCAAAGTGTTTGGCTTCATCAAGAATGAAGAAGAGCCTTGTGTTTACAAGAAGGTTAGTGGGAGCGCACTTGTGTTTCAGGTCCTATATGTAGGTGACATATTGTTGATCGGAAATAATATCCCAATGCTTGAGATTGTTAAATCTTCATTAAGAAAGAGTTTCTCAATGAAAGATTTAGGATAGGCAACATATATTTTGGGCATAAAGATCTATAGGGATAGATCGAAAAGGCTAGTTGGATTAAGCCAAGATATATATATTGACAAGGTACTGAAAAAGTTCAATATGCAGGATTCAAAGAAATGTTTTATGCCAATGTCACATGGTGTTAGTCTCTGCAAGAGTCAGTGTCCCTCGACACCTGATGAGCAAGAGAAGATGTGTGCAATTCCATATTCTTCGGCTATTGGATCCATCATGTACGCCATGCTTTGTATATGCCCTGATGTAGCCTATGTTCTATGTGTTGCAAGTAGATACCATCAAACCCAGGAGAGGCTCACTGGTTTGCAGCTAAAAATATTGTTAAGTACTTTAGAAGAACTAAAGATAAGTTTCTAGCCTATGGAGGTGAGGAGGAGCTCGTTGTAAATGGTTACACCGATGCTAGCTTCCAAACTGACAAGGACGACTTCAGATCGCAATCTGGATTTGTGTTTTGCCTTCATGGTGGAGCGGTGAGCTGGAAAAGTTCTGAGCAAGAGACCATGGCCAATTCTACAACGGAGGCCAAGTACATAGCAGCTTCGGAAGCTGCAAAGGAGGTTGTTTGGATCAAAAAGTTTATTTCTGAGTTGGGGGTTGTTCCTAGTGCATCAAGTCCAATGGACCTCTATTGTGACAATAGTGGTGCCATTGCACAAGCCAACGAGCCTAGATCACACCAAAAGTCCAAGCACATATTGCGGCATTATCACCTAATTCGATTGATAATAGATAGAGGTGATGTGAAGATATGCAAGGTGCACATGGATCTAAACAATGTGGATTCGTTGATGAAGGCCCTCCCACCGCAGAAGCATGAGGCATATATGAGTTCCATAAGTATTAGATACTTGCATGATTGACTCTAAAGTGAGTGGGAGATTATTGTAATCATGTCTAACTTTGTGTTTTATTTAATAAAGTGTTATTTGTTCCCTAAATGACAATTTTTCATTGATTAACAAGTACGTGACTTGTTTGTGAAACTCTCTTGTTTTATTATATTGTTGTTCTAAATGATCCCTAGTTTTCACCTTATAAGGAACAATAATGGTTTATAGACTAGCACATGTATTGGTTGATGATCATGTTTCATAGATCATAGATATAGAGATGTCAAATCAATAATGTGGACACATGTTAGGGAACATGGTGTTGGATTGACCCATCTCGAGACACTGCAGAGGTAGTTGTCTTAAATGTGCCATCAGTTGATCTCAAGTGGTATACCTGCTGAATCCTTAGACCTGAGATCATCATTGTTTATCACTATGCGTAATGGTGCACTTTAGAGCTGCCAAACACCACTCCGTAACTGGGTGGCTATAAAATTAGTCTTTAGGTGTATCATGAAACATGGAATGGGATGTGTGAGGATCAAGATGGAATTTGCCCCTCCTAGATGATGGGAGAGATATCTCTGGGCCCCTCGATGCGGTTGGATTAAGAAATTGCATGGTCGTGCCAAAGTGATTAAAGAGTTAATCACAAAGTGACTAAAAGGTTAGTCATAAATTGTAACCCACTGCAAGATCGAGTTAAGTGGTCGAGCTATCACAAGAGTGGCACGAAACTCGCCTTGAACTTGACTGGTATCCTGAGGCAAAGGGATTAGTGAATGAGTATATCAAAAGATTTTGCCTATATGATCTTTAGATGTGTGTGGGAGTCAGTACGCCCTGCAAGGTGCCTCTGCTGATTAGTAATGTAAGAATGGTTCTTGAATCACAGCTACTCACACATAAACCTTACGGGTCACACACACTTAATGGGTTAGAACGAAAGCTTGCCTATATGATTGTCTCTAGTGCAAGTGGAAGATTGTTAGTTTTATGCCCAAGAGGCAATCATATGTAGCCCGGATATTGATCCAAGATTAGAACCTTATAATGAGGGGCAGGGCTAGGGGCGGATGACGACTCAGGCGCCATAAACCCTACCTGCTGCCGCCTCTCCACCTCGCCGCAAAACCCTAGCCGACCACGCATTGCTAGCACACTGATGACCGGCGTTCCCACCCCGTACGTGTGGACTTCGTGGAGGCGTTGTTACTGTTACGGCGCTGATCGGCGAGGAGACGGAGCAATTACTTTCTCTACTTCGACGTGCGACTACATTGGACAAGTCTACTCCAACACATCTTTCGCTACGCTGCGCGTCAAGGGATAACAATCCATGATCATCCACTTACCTAAGATCCTTGGTGAACAAGATAGAATTAGAAATTCTTACTAGCGTAGCGTTCCCGTTTCTTAACAGAAATATGTAAACAAAACTTGCCTAGCAAGAAATATCTAAACAAAAGAAAATATTAAGATACTCGGACTCTAATTTCCTTTTGTAGAGTCTTTGCTAGTAAAGCTTCATTGACCGATCGTGTCCTTCCTTGATATCAAATCATCGGCTTCCTTCCATATACTCCATACAACCTTGTGAATTATTCCATACAACCTTGTGAACTATTGGCATTCATGTCCACTCGTCGCATGTGATTTCTACCTAAGCATGCTAGTAGATGATAATGTCCATACTTCAGATACGTCCGATTTATTGAAAAAATCCGGGATTTATTTTAAAAATCCGGTGTCAATAACTGACTACATGCTAGAAGAGCGATTTGCATGCTCTTGAACCATCGCACCGAAGAGCGATGGTCTCCCCATTAATTTGGAGGGCGCATCAAACTCTCTCACTAGTCCTGAAAAAGGTTGACACAAAAATAGATTAAACAGGAGGAAGACATAATGTTGACAATAAGATTAATCACCAGGATAGAAGCTCCGGTGTTAATTTTAATGCATAATTTATTTCTTGAGAAAATAATTCATGGAAATGCAGAATTGATAGATTAGTGCAAGGAGCTACCTTCATCCAATACCAAAACTTTATCACTGTCCATGACAGTCGGTATGCGATGTGCAATGCTGATGACAGTGCATTCGGAGAACTCCTCTCGGATGATCCTCTGGATTGCTGCATCCGTTTGTAAATCAACAGAAGCTGTCGCCTCGTCCATGAAGAGGATCCTACTATGTTTCAGGATAACGCGGCCGAAGCAGAGGAGCTGCTTCTGCCCTACACTCCAGTTCTCCCCCATGTCAGCAACTGTGCATGAACAACAAGCATTGAATGATAACATATTCATCGGTTCCCACTATTGAAACATTTCCTTGCAGATCCCAAAACTAGTATGATTTTCTCAAATATGTTCGTGAATTCGGTTTTTTAACCGGCAAGTCCCCAACTCAGGAACAATTACCCTTTGATAAAAAAAACACAAAAAAGCTATATGTTCAAAAAAATAGCAAACCTAGTGCATCAAGCTTCTGGGGTTTTGAAGCTACTATATCCTTTAGCTGGCAACGCTCAAGGGCCTGCAGGGAAATGATAAATATAAACACATCAGGCTCGGTAGAAGGAAAAAAGAAATAGTTATGCATATCTCGGTACAAGCTTCTCGGTAGAAGGATGTTCATTTTTGAAAACAGAGCTTGTACCTGCCATATCTCAGCCTCAGAATACCGCCCAGTTGGGTCAATGTTGCTCCTCACAGTTCCTTCAAAGAGTACAGGCTCTTGGGGAATCACACCAAAGCGAGACCTCAGATCATGAAGCCCCAAAGTGCAGATATCAACATTGTCGATAATGATACGGCCTTCTGTAGGCTCCACAATCCTGAATAAGGCCTGCACTAAAGTCGACTTGCCACTGCCAGTCCTTCCAACAACTCCGATCTTTTCCCCGCTCTTAATACTTACTGTAATACCTTTCAAGATTAGAGGTGTATTTTGACGATACCGAACCTGAAAAGAGTTGATCTTATTGCTCATTCATCTTAGTTACTTAAAGTACTAGAGAGTGATACAAACAAAATAATACTGACCTTCAGATCTTTCACATCAATATCTCCTCGGGTGGGCCAATTTGGTGAGGGAAGGCAATCTGCAACCTCCCATGCTGCCTCAGAAGGGAGAGTACTGTACTGATGTACCCTCTCTACAGCTACCATATCATTTTCGGCCGTACAGCTTATGAGAATCGTGTAGTACACCAAGGAATTGAGAGAAAGGCCATAGGAGAGAGACATGCCAACGAATTCTGCATCACAAATTGAAGTCATGTATTTGAGGGTTATGAAGATTTGATGAGAAAGCATATCAAGTTAGAACTTCCGGTAGAGTTCATCTGTAATTCTATTCAGCTTGAAACCATACTATAAATCAACGTGAACTCTTAAAGCTTGATTTGTCATGCTTTAGCGAACAGTCTATACTCCAACAATACTCCTAAATGATAAGAGTATGTTTGGTAGGTATAGGAAATATCTTCGGGAAACACAGAAAGATTGGTGGAGGAAATCAGCAAGGAAAGTACAAAAGCAACACAGAAAGGGCTTCAACTCTCTTGTCATTCTTGGTGCATGGATTCTCTGGAAACACAGGAATGCCTGTGTGTTTAATGGATCTGCTCCGAGCATCCCAACTGCTCTACAGGCCTTCAAAGATGAATCTCATTTGTGGGTAGTAGGGGGAGCTAAAGGGCTTCATGGTGTGGGGCTGAGAAGTGCTACCTAGGGTGTTTTAGTGTGATATTCCGGGTCAGGTCCTTTCTTTTGTTTCTGTGTAATAGTCCTCTATAGGAAAAACTTATTCTCCTCTCATCACTCTGATCCAAGGTGGTGAGCTGGGCTTGAATTGGATCATTCTCTTCTTAATACAATGATATGCAGCTCTCTTGCGTATTCGAGAATATAAAACAATACTCCGAAATGTTAGAGTATATTTTGTAGTATAGGAAATATCCTGGGGAGGCTTCTTGCCCTCCAAGTCTTGCACCCCTATATATTCGCCCTCGAGACTCAATGCAATACAACCCATGCTTCACATGCAATCTATCCTTCCTACACTAAAAAGATTGAACCATCTGCCAGGGACTGCATTTCAGGTTTGGGTATTTGAATAATCAGGAAATGAACCTCTAAGGTGACTTGTGCTTAGTTTTCAAAAAAAAATTGACAAGCTTGCTAAGTTATTATTCCTACAAGACTTCACCAGAACCTCTTCCCAAGAGCTTAAGCTTTTGGGTTCATCTGGTTGGTAATCCACTAATACTTCACAACACTCCCACTCACGTGCAGCCGGAACAAGGCGCAAATGTGAGTGGGAGTGTTGTGAAGTATTAGTGGATTGCCCACCTCTTCCCAAGAGCTTAAGCTTTTGGGTTCATCTGGTTGGTGCATGAAACCTAACATAAGACAAGTTCCATTCTTAGCATGTGACTGTACACTTATATACATAGTACATAGGTATATATTGTATACTTTTGTTCCCTATCACAATCTTTTACAAGTTCCAGACTAATTGAGATTATAATATTACCTTTCTTGATGAAATTGCTGGGCAAGCTGATCATGAGAAAGGCAGTTATACACAAAATAAGTGTACCAATTAGCTCCAAGCGAAATCCAAGCCACTCATTGGCCGCATAATTATGAAAACACATGCGCAAATTCGAATTGATTCTGTCCAAGTTGGTCTGATAGAACTCATCCTCCTTTCTAAAGCACCTGACAGTTGGAGCACCCAGAAAGGTTTCAGTCAAGTGATCAGTAACTGGTGCCTCTGTTACTCCTTGAAGACGAGTTAGCTCTCGAGATGTTACAATATAATGGTTCTGAGAAATAAGACAGAAGACAAAAAGATCCAATTTAATATTATTCAGTTGAATCTAGTACTTGAGGAGTATTAACAGTGATTTTAGTCATCTGAGAGAAGTCAGGGTAGATGGACCATACCCGATACCAAATGTTCAAAAACAGCAGCGGAAGTACTGCTATGACCGATGGCCATGCAACTTGGCAAGTAAGAGCAACATTGGTAATCACTGCAATGCACAATGATAGGGAAGCACCAATATAAAACACAAGGACAATATCAATTTTCAGTTGGTCTGAAGATGCCTGAAAAGTGTGAATGGTTAGCACCGCTCCCAAAGAACAAGGTGATTATGTAAATAAGTTGCTTCAAAAGGTAATTGTGTAAATAAAGACTTCGTGGCTCGTTGCTACAAACTACATACCCGGCTTAGGATCCTTCCTGAAGGAGTGGTGTCAAAAAAGGACATTGGAGCCCGTAGAACGCTATCAAACATCTTGCTGAAAAAGGCCTGGGCTGATTGAAGGCCCGAGAATGTCACAACAAGATTGCTAATCATTCCGAATACAATTGTAGCAGCAACTATTGAAACATAAACACCAAGAAATAAGGAAGTGTTAGATATGGCGACTCCTGATGTTTCATACGACAGCCAGTAGTTACTCGCCATACTGAAGCCCTCTGAAAGCAGTGACATTGCTAAAAGGACCAGAACTCCCTGCCAACCCCAGGCCTCTGTCATATATAACTTGTACACATGCCAGCTGACTCGGCCGATTTCCCTTTCCTCTTCCTGGATCAGCTTAGAGGAATTTGTTTCTTTGCTCTGTGCAATGGCAGTCATCTCACCATTTTCGTTTCTGGACTTGGTATCCAGAGAAGTCCCGGTGTTCTGAACCGGGCAACCTTGTTCTTCGGCCATCTCCATTGAACTATGATGAGCAGCGACAAGAACCGAAAACTCTGAACACGATTCTACTAATTCATGATAAGTCCCAGACTGGATGACTTGCCCTTTTTTCATTACCTGCATGTTTACACACAGGTTAGCGTTGTTTAATTTCCATTATATTAGCCATCACTAATATTAGCACGGTACGTATCATTGGGGTGGTATCATATATAGGGCATGCCCACAGCCAAAGCAAACTGAAAGGATTTAAAATAGTTGAGAATAAAGATGCGTATATGTTTTCTAGGAGCCATAGATGTGAATTTCACTGTTTTACCCTACTTGAAACCAAAAGAAACATTCTTACAATCGTTGTAATTGGATAATATGGTTATCTTTATTTCTAATCTATATTTCCTCAAAGTATATGGACAATTCAAACAACAAACTTACAAATACTGTATCCACATTTTGCAAGAAGTCCACTTGGTGAGTGACAAGAATAACAGTCTTATTCTTGAGTATACCCTTCAGACATTCCTGCAAACATAACCAAGTGTTAAGAGTACAGCTAAAGAGCTGGGATGAAACACTGATCATAGCTCTGTATTTACTTGCAAGAACTTTTGTTTGGAATAAGAAATATAATAATAATGAAGAATGAACAGCGCTGAGAATAAAGTAGGGCATGAGTCCACCTTATCGTGAATAAATTACATGTCATCATGATTCTGCACAAATATGCATTCTTACTGAATTTTTCATATATTACTGTTCAAGATTCCATTTAATTTATTTAATAATTGACATCACTCTTCTGTCAGCTTCTCTGATAAATTCTCATATGCAACGGATCAAGACAATTTGAATGATTTGCGAAGTCCATAGTGTTCCTTTTAAACTGCCATATGCTCTTTTTACAAAAGCTTGAAGGTCACTTAGGCAAATAGCCCAAATACTCTGTTTAAAAAATGTTTACAAAAACTTAATACTGGAGTTCTCTATATGGTTGTGCAATTAGATCACATGTGCTTTGTTGTGCATTTGTGTAAGGAAAATGGCCCCACTAGGCTATTATTGTGATTTTGGTGATTGATTGAGTGACAACATATTCAATGGGATTAATATGTTTGTGAACTCAAGTTTGTAGGATTTCTAGGTCCCATGGATGAAGTCCAATTCACATACAAGATAGTTCAAATCATCATCAAGACACCCAAACCATAGTAAAAATCCAGACCTAGAATATTTTGAGGGTGTCCAAATGACAGCTTGGATCAGAGCATCGGATAATCCAACGGTCTCAAGAATGAACGGGTTGGTGCATTGCAGAAGTGCAACGACAATCAAGACAGAAAAGTCCTTAAGCGCCGGATGATCCAACACCTTTGAAGAAGGCATTAGTGCAAGTGTACTTTAATCATCCAGAGGTCAAGTGATAAAAGATTTTGGTGAGAGAACATTACAGCGCCGGATGAACTGACGGGTGTTGGATTAAGCGTCGGACAAAGCATCGGTGCAGAATGAACTGGTGAGTGTCAGACAAAGCGTCTTTGGAATGACGCAAGCAAAAGTGGCTTTGGGTAGAACGGGGCCAACAGCTATGTGGCTGAAAGGGGGTACCGGATGATCTGACACCTGCCTAAACAGAATGTTGGTTCATCCGGCACTACTGTACTTTTTCTGGCTGTTGGAGCAATTGCTCTTTGGAGTTGTTGGGCTATTTATAATCCCTTCATTCGCCCATCTAGAGTCTAGAGGAAGCTCATACACATTGAAGAAGATATATAAGCCACCATAGTGCTTAGTGATCATATCCAAAGGCTTTAGCACAAGCTTTGAGAGTGTTAGTGTTAGGTTAGGCCTAGAGAGAGTGAGAGAGCAAGGTGTTGCTGCCTTGTGTTTGGTTCTTGAGTATGGAGTGGTGTTATCAACTCTCCGACTTGGTGTGGAGTGGCGACAATAGCTTTGTGCGGGGATGAGAAGACCCCTCCTTCGTGGGAAGCTCCATAGTGAAGATGGTGTCATGGTGATCGGTGCAAGAGGTGGTGAGCATTGCCTTAGTGGCAAGATCCTTATCTACTTGGGTGAGCCTTAGTAGCGAGACCAAGCTCTTGATCGGAAGAGACTTGGTGGCCGAGAGCAATCCTTGTTGGAGCTCCAACGTGGACTAGGGGTGGATTTAGCCCACCGATACCTTGGGAAAAATTAACGTGTTGAGTTTGCAGTTCCTTCACTCACACCTTTACGTTTTCACATTTTATTCTTGCAACTTATGTTTCTTTACATTTCTAGAGTAGTATCTTGTTAGGATTGTCTATAGGTTGGAGAACTCTTATTTGGGTGGGTTTAAACACTGAAGAAACATAATTGCACATCTAGATAGTATGTTTTAGTTTATATTTTGTGCAAACTAGATGGAAGCTATAGGTCAAGTTTTTAAGTTTGACTAATTCACTCCTTCCCCCTCTTAGGCTATGTGCAATGATTTCTTTCAATTTAAACCTCTCCTACATAGTTACCTAGCATAGCTTTGTATCCCATTTCTCATTTTGTTGGCCAACTTACATTTGTTTGAAATTGAAATATATACGTAATGAAAAATTGCCAAAATATAATATCATAGAAGGAAAAGACTAGCAGGATTCACCGTGAAAATAACTGATCCTGTATGAGCATCAACTGCACTAAAGATGTCATCAAGAAGATATATATCGCAATCTTGATAAACTGCTCTTGCAAGCTGAATGCGTTGTTTCTGGCCCCCACTTAGATTGATCCCTCGCTCTCCTATTTCAGTCTGGTCACCAAAATCCATCATTTCTAAATCTTTTTCAAGGCAACATGCACGGATGACTTCTGAATATCTCTCTGGGTGCATCGTGTTTCCAAATAAAATGTTCTCTTGAATGGTTCCATTTCGTATCCAGGCAGTTTGCCCAACAAATGCTGTGCTTCCATATATGCTAACCTGTATCAACGAGAAACAGAGATAAGACAGAAGTTACATGTTGTGAAAAAGGGTACATTAGCACAATATTAGGTGTTATATATGTTATTTGTAACAAAGAAGATGCAGAGAACTCGATTCCAATGAGGTTGGATCATATCAGGTTCTTTATAACCTTATAAGTTCACCATCTGGTACATGGTTAAAAGAAAATTTGACTGCTATTGGTAACAGAGCTTTGCTGAAATCATGATTAAGCCTTTTATTTCTTCAGCAGGTAGTTTAGACTCTAGTAGAGTTCAAACGGGCATATTTCAAAGTATTTATTTATTGGATGTTCAACTAGTAATGTCCACTTCACAGGTCAAAGAACTACATCACCTAGTTAGTCATAGCAACCGTGATGTGCCCTACTTCTTATTAAACATTTACTAGATCAGAGCCAAGCAACCCCAAAATAATATTATATGTACTTCTGGAATATTTTAACATTACACGTGGAACATGAGCTGTGGACCAATTCATATTTACTCCTGGAACATTTTAACGATACATTGGGACATTGTTCTCACTGAATGCAATTTGTTCTGTTTGTATACTGCAGTATTCATAGATTTTGAATTTTGGTGTTCTAAAATTGGTTGTTATTTGTTGTTTCAAAACATAGAACAAAATAGTCCAAATTAACTTTATTGTTTCATCCTTCGTGGCCCAGGAAAAAGTCCAAAAACCCATAGGGCTTTTCTAATTGTATTAACAACTGACCACATCACCCCCCCTCCTTTTATTTGCTGAGAAGGCAGTTTAGACTTACAGTCCAAACTGACATATTTCAAAATATTACTTTACTGGATGTTCAACTAGTAATAATGTTTACTTCACAGAACCAACTACACACACATCTAGCTAGTCATAGACACTGTGATGTGCAGCACTTGTTATTAAACACTTACTAGATCAGATCCAAGCAACCCAAATCTAGCGCTACTCCTACTCCTGTTGTGTGTCAGTGTGTGTAAGATACTTCCTTTTTTTATTGAAGGAAGGGTGATCTCAGTTTGTAGCGCTACTATGATGTGGTGAGGGCATGACTGCTGAGCTAATTTTGTACTATTGTAGATATTAGTACTATCACATCAAGATCTGATGACCTTGGAAAATTTGTGTCCAATAATTGCAACTGCAATCTCAACTACTGAGCAGAAGTCTGCAGAGAATCTCGTCTCTTCCCCAGGCCAGGATGCTGCCCCCAAGATCATGAGCACGCGAGGTAGTTAAAAAAACATAGGTCCATTAACAATGTCAGTCTACTGAGATATGCAAGTTGCTAGAAGCTCTTTCTCTATGTTTTCTAGCGATCGGGTTTTGGATCTCGTGAGAGGTAATTAAGTAGACTCACCTTGCCTGAGAGCTTGTGCATCTCTCCCATGATGCAGGACAGCAGCGAGGACTTTCCGGAACCCACCATGCCAACAACCGCCACGAGCTCACCCTTCCTGACTTCCACGTGAATCCCCTTGAGCACCGTCTCCATCTTTGACTCCTCCCCTTGGCCCGGCTCGCCGTTGTTTGCCTCGCTGTCCGGCACGTCCCAGGCAAACACGCCATCCTGCACCTTCACGGCCACAGCGCCAGCGTCAACGCCCTCGACGCGATCTACCGCCGTGCCGTCGATCTCGGTCTCCGACAGGAACTTGTTCAGCCGGCCCAGCGACACGTACGCCTGCAAGGACGAGACCATCGTCTGCGGGAAGTCCCGCATTGGGTTGCTGAGCATGTTGAAGAGGGACGTGGCCGTGAACACCTTGCCGGCGTCCAGCACCCCTCCGTAGGCGAGGTACGTCGCGAACACGAGCACGGTCATGGCGAGCGGGCAGCTCGAGAACACCACGTTGGTGGCACACATGAAGAGCGTGAACTTCACCAGCCACCCCAGCTCGGCCTGCCGGAGCTCGCGCACCCTGCCACCAAACATCTCCTCCCAGGCCTGCATCTTGATGACGCGGATGTTGCTCAGCATCTCTGTGAGGGCCCTGATGCGGCTGTCGCGCACGCCGATGAACTTGATCTGGTAGTTCAGGCTCAGCTTGTTGGCGAACGCGGTGATCACGGTCGCCGCGGCGATCACGGCCAGCGTCAGCAGCACGGCGGCGCCGAGGTAGGAGTAGAGGAGGAGCAGCGCCACCACGATCTGCAGCGGCATCTGCCACAGGCCATGGAGCCCGTGCATGGCGGAGGAAACCAACCCGGCGTCCACCTGCACGTAGTTCACGATGGCGCCGGTGCCGTGCGCGCGGCGCGCCCCGGTGGACAGGCGCAGCGACTTGCGGTACAGCGCCGTCTGGAGCGCGCCACGGATGCGCATGCCCAGGAGCTGTCCCTGGAAGTTGTAGTGGTGCGACGTCAGCGTCTGGACCGTCTTGCCGGCGAGCAGGATGAGGACGAGCCGGAGGCCCTCCCATGGCGTCCCGCCGCGGCGGATGAACTCGACGAACCGGTCGATGAGCGACGGGCCGACGTACATGGCCGCGATGTTCGTGAGGCCGAGCGCGCCGGTGAGCACGAACTGCGGCCAGAAGGACAGCCACAGGGCGACGGCCACCGGATGCCGCGACCCCTGCGCCGGCCAGTTGGACATGAACAGAGCGTACGACGCCTCGGCGCGGTGGCCGGCAGAGACCCCGGGGACGTCATCGGTGGCGAGAGACTTGGCTGCGTACCCCTTGGAGATTAGCGGGTTGATCCAGCTGAACGTCGCGCGCGACAGGAACGACGCTGCGGCGTACGGCGGGGCGAGCGCCTCCGCGCCGTTGCGGTCCGATTCACCATCTCCAGCGCCGGCGTCACGGCCGGTGACTGCCACGTACGCCAGAGGCAGCGAGACGAGCAAACTTGCGAAGGCGAGGACGTCATCTGGGAAGACCAGCGAGCTGTCGGCGCTGCGGACCGCCGCCGAGGCGGAAAAGAGCGCGGCGCCGACAGCGGTTACCAGCCAGAACACGCGGAGATGTGCCGGAGGCGTGGCGGCGGCCGGGGCATCTCCTCCTGCCCCTCTCACCGCAGACGACACGGTCCACGCCGCCACGCCGTGCGCGACGGCGTGGGCGGCGAGGAAGGCGAGCTCGACGGCGCGCCACGACGTGCCCGGCAGGAGCACGAGCGCGAGCGCGAGGAGGACGACGGACGCCGCCGCGAACACGGCCGAGGCCGCGAGCGCGAGAGCGCAGCGGAAGAGCGGCGGCGAAGGCTTCGGTTCCTGCAGGAGCGCCTCGCGCTCGGGTGCAGCCGCCGTCCCCGACTTTGCGCTGCGCGGGCGGCGGGCGGCGAAGATGAGGGAGGCGGCGAGGAATACGAGGTCCACGGCGCCGAGGAGCGCGCGCTGCGGGCACGGGGAGAGGAAAAGGAACGCGAGCCAGCCGCCGAGGCCGAGGGAGCCCGACGGCGGCGCGCACGCCGGGGTGGCCAGCCACCAGGGAAGCGCCATCGCTTTCTCGTGCTGCCTGCCTCCGCTGCGAGTGGCAGCTCGTGTTGAACTTATCGATTTGGGGCTCGGGTTAAACTGATCGATCCGGGCAATGCAACATGCAGGGCGTTTTATGCCTGTCACCTAAAATTTTGATGGCTACCGCCAGTGCCAGTGCCAGCTCTGCACAGCATTTGTTGCCTGTTGGGAGCCTTCAATGCAGGGCATTTTAACTCACCTAAGATTTTGGAAGGTGGTAGGTAGGAATAATCCAAGTTCAGTCTAACAACCGGGTCATTTTGAGGTTGAATTCAAGTCTGTTCCGTTCTAATTCTATTTGTTTCTTTTAAATTATTTTCTCCATTTCAAATTATAGATCGTTTCGATAAATCTAGATGCATAATTTCTGCTACGCATCTAGATAAACACTATATCTAAATATATGATAAAAATTATGTACCTAAATTTGCCAAAACGATCTACAATTTGGAATAGAGGGAGTATTATTTTTTCAGCAAATTTTGTTAACTTTTTAAAAATTAATGGAATAATTTAAGCATTAATTTTAATGTTAAATGAAATTTTGGTATTTCAGCGGGCAAAGAAATTACATGAACTTTGAAAAAAAAACCACCTACAATCCTAGCAAAGAGCCTTCCTGATGCATCGCTTTTTCTTTTTTTACCCACAATCTGTCTTCCATAATTTTATCCTCAAATACTATATCTTCATGGTGAGATAGAAGGATTACAAAATTATGTTGCCATGCAACGAAAAAAGTAGGAAGCTCGTGATCGACGTTGTGGAGCACACATGCGGGCGTGCAGGGTATGGCTTCTAGTCTTTGGGAGTTAGAGGATTCCCGTTTTCAACATGATTGCCTTTTGAAAAGCTAGCAGCACTAATGTAGAAAGGTATTTTTCTTAAAAAAACAATATAGAAAGGTACTTGTGGTAGCTAAGTTTTCACATTCCTTTTATCTTGCACCACACACTCGCAACCATCCACAGCTACTACAGAATGATCCCGTACAACCATCACTTCTGATGAACTACTCGTGCAGGTGGTAAAAGCTCCGAGTAGAAAAATTCTACTCGTGCTGGCCCGAGTTCTATGGGCGCACAGGCCGCGACAGAGGTCGGTCAAGGGGCCCTTTCGTAAATAAATTCTAGCCTCTGAGGGCAACCGTACCTTGAGGAGCTACAAAAAAATCACGCCTTTGAGAATTCGGGTCGCCTTCGATGGCAAAGTCGCTCTCACGTGGAAACGCACCAACACGGAACCAACCACGCCGAAAAAGATCTCTGTTTCCACATGTTGTTGCATTCTCGATCTCCAGTGTCCACACCGTTCTCTGCTTCCATCTTCTGGACATTGCGGCTCTAATTCCTCGTATGTGTCCCTGAGGCGATGCATTGCTAATTTGCCAGAAAAGCTAGCAGCAAGGTCGACAAATTTCAATAACAACCAAACGGTACGGGTTTTGCAGAGCGGTGACTCGTAGGCGACAAGCACTAGCAAGTGAGAGTTTCTCCACTTCCTCTAGTGAAACAAGGCACGGTTCTGCTCTCCCCTCCATGGATCCTCTTGCCTTGATCTGCAAGTGGGACTGGATTGCCAAGCCTCAATCTGGCACAAGTTTGGGTTGCGAGTTGTTGGTATATTTAACAAATGTGGATAGATATGTAAGCGCACGCATACCGAATACGAATCATCACTTTTGGAGAAGAATCTTCTGTTATATTTAAGCAGAATTAGAAGAACTAGTTTATATTTCGAGAACTAGCAGCATCTAGATTTCGTCAGACTTAAGATCTGTCGGTTTAGTCTCTTGAAGACGCTAAGACTATCTGCACTCGTGGAATTCTATTTTCATTCTCTAAAAAGGAATATTCTAGTCTGATCATCAAGATTCTCTCCTCTACATCCAGTTTTCCCGCACCCGTCCATCCTCTATACTCTTCTCTATATCAACTACCAAATATGGGACCCACATGTCATATTCTTTTATTTTTCCTCCCCTCCCACTCTCTCTCCCTCCTCCCCTTCCTCTCCCCACGCCACCCCTCCACCCCTGATCCCTCCCGGAGCCGGCCCCTCCGCTGCGCGGCCGGCCTGCGCGGCGCCGGCGGCCTGCTCGAGCAGCGCTGCTCGCCGCGCGCCGCTCCGCCCGGCCGCGCTGCATGACGCCGCGCGTGGGCGTGCCTTGCTCCGCTGCGCCGCTCTGGCCGGCCGGGCCGCGCCGCACACTGCTCCGCGCGGCAGCCCCTTGCTTCGCCTCCGCCGCGCCACACGCCACCGCGGGCGCGGGCCCCCTCCTCCTTCCTCGCGACCGGCGGGCTTGGCTCCGGCTCGAGCTCTGGCCGGAAACGCGCGGGGCCTCGCCGCACCCCTCTGCAGCGGCCCCCACGCCGCCTCTGCGCTTCCCCCGGCTAATCCCCGCGCCGCCCCTATACCTCCTCGCCGCTGCTCCTCCCCGCGGAGGTGGCCGGCGGCGCACATTTCTCCTCGCCCTCCCTCCCCTGCGTGCGGCCTCCATCCCCTGCACGCGGCGTCGGGAGCCCGCTGCAGAGGTGGCGGGCATGCTGGTGCGCGGAGAGCCCGGTCGCGAGGTCGGG
The DNA here is from genome assembly GCF_016808335.1 of Panicum virgatum. Lineage (NCBI taxonomy): Eukaryota > Viridiplantae > Streptophyta > Magnoliopsida > Poales > Poaceae > Panicum > Panicum virgatum. The sequence goes on from NC_053151.1 coordinate 17,971,186, forward strand.
GTCCCGCCGGCTGGCTCTGCGCAAGCGGTAGGGGCGCGGCCGGAGCATCGCTGGCGGCCCCTCCTCTCCCGTCGTGCCGCCATCCTCCTGCACCACTCCATTGGCCGGGCGGAGGCCATGCCGGCGAGCAGAGGCTGCGGGGCGGAGGCAGCGGCACGAGGTGGATCCAGCGGCCGCAGATCCAGACGAGTTCCGCTGGCGGCGGCCCCTCTCCTCTCTGCTCGTCGCCGCATGTCGCCGCGCATGCCACAGCTCCGGCACCAAGCGGCCGTCGTCGCCATCCTCCGGCCACGCCGCGCGCCCTCGGCCGCCATCTCGCCTCCTCTGCTTCTTCCCCTCTTCCCTCTCCACGCGCGTAGGCGAGGTCGTTGGCGCGGGCGTGCGGGCCCCGCGTATGCCGGACGTCCTCGAAGCACGCTTGGAATAGGGGATCTGCGCTCGTCCGCAACGCTCCCGTAGCGTTTAGAGGACGCCGCTGCAGCGAATCGGTAGGCTATCGCGCACTGGAGGACGGTTTACCGTCCCCAGTGCGGATAGCCTAATAGAAATTTGCGTGCGTGTCTTCATTGATGAAAGGACCGTGACACCCTCAAAGGTTGTGAATTAGAGATTCTAAAAACTAAGGCTCCAAGCAGATATAAAAATCTAATTCAAAATCTATCTACATATGCACTAGATTTTTCTATGTATTGCTATCTCTGCCGCAAACAAGTTTCGCACTATAAGTTCTAATCCTATAAACTACACAAGGCAATTTTAGGAAAGGTACACGTGGAATATAAGTGCAAAATGTAATGTGGAATATAAATGACGTAGAGAATGCAAACTCTCGCACAATAACTTTTTATCGAGGTATCGAGAAGCTCTCACTTTCCACTAATTCTCGTTGGAGCCACTCACGAGGGAATGCCGACACAAGGGCCAAGATCCCGATTGAGTAACTCCGGATAGCCGACGAGGCTTCCTCACGCAAAAGTGGGTCTCCTCTCCCGGATGCTTCCCGCCATCTCCACTAGGTAGAGCCTCGGCAAAATGACGAGAGCCCTTAAGGCAGTCTGTCCACAAACTCGGTTGCAGGTTCTCGCAAGATTTACATGTCCTGTGTTCACAACACTAGGTGCACGCTGGTACCAATAGCCAATGGCGGACCCAAGAATTGGACAAAGCTAGGGCCAGTGGCCAAAATTCCTAGAGTCAATATTAGGAATTGGTGAAGATTTGGTGCATCAACATCTTCCATTTCCTTTGGAAAAAAATAAAAATATAAATACAAAGGTGATAAAACAATATTTCTTATTGATCATACATTTGTAATTCGAGGAGTCCGGTCTATCTAGGCACACTAGTTCTGGTTGATAATTCTTCTCGTGTAAGAGCATCTAAGTTTATTCAACTGTGTCTATGTACCAGTAACTCCCGCCCAAATTGTTTCTTATTCTGTACATTGAGATGGAGCTGGAGGAGATCCATTTGTTGCTTTGTTCAGGAGTTGAAGGTGGAAGGGTCTATCAACTTCATTCAGTTGTATTACACGAACACGAAGGAAATAAGATGTTAATAATGTCGGTGCCTGATTTCTTCTGGCCGGTGGCATGCACCGCAGCGGCACAATCCTCATGCGACGGAGCCAAATAATAAGCTGCCGATCGCGAGTGAGGAGGTTTCCGGGCCTCCGGCGACAGGCAGCCGCGGTTTGCTGGGGGGGGGGGGGGGGGGGGGGGGGGGGGGGGGCAGCGACATGAGACGGGGCGGTCGCGTGGTCGCAAGAGCCGAGAGCTATCGCGTGCCTGAACCGCCGGGAACGAGCGTGGTTGCTTGCCCTAAGTCTATGAGCTGGACTGTTGTTTTTGGGCCTAAAAACTAAATGGGATACTGGGCCACGGCACTAAGGTACGCCCCAGCTAATAGAAACAAGGTATTCAAATCTTGTCTAACTTTAGGCTGACGCTTAAAGCAATGCACTAAGGTAGTGGCGGACCCAGAGAATTTTTGAAGCTCGGACCACAGTAGCTATGTCCAGCTATAATTGGATTAATTTGTGCCTGTTGTGTTCATAGCCAACTTTTTACCGTGTTCTAAGCTTATGTCTATAGTATTCTTTTATACAGAGTTTGTGCAGGTGCTCACTACCGGAAAACGTGAATATACCGTGTGCCAAAATCTTTACCGTGTGCTTTTTTTCGGACATACGACAAAGACACTAGTTGCCGTGTGCCCCAAAGAAAACACACGGCAAAAACAAAACACTCGGCAAACCCCACTCTTCGCCGTGTGCCGAGTACTAGACACACGGCGAAGGCTCAGCACGTGACAGGCGCGTGCTCATGCCGTCCGGTGCCCCGTGACGGAGATCCTTCTTCGCCGTGTGCCAACACGTGGCACACGGCAAAGCCTTCTTTTCGCCGTGTGCCGCGCGCCGGGCACACAGCGAAGTCGCTGCGCCGTCAGGTGGCATTGACGGCCGTCAGCGTTCGCCGTGTGCCCAGAAAGGCACACGGCGAACAGCTCCCTTTGCCGTGTGCCTAGCCTCTGGCACACGGCGAATAGCTACCTTTGCCTTGTGGCTCCCTTCAGCACACCGCAAACCTATTTAAAATATTTTAAATTTTCCTCCAATATTTTTTCTACATTGTCCATATATTGTTTGCTACTCTATGTTTGAATGTGATATTTTTATAGAATTGTTAGTTTTATTTAACTAATTTATTTCATTTAGATGATTTTTTTCGTATAAATCGATTTTTAATGAAAAGTGCATTAAATAATAGAAAAAAAATGTAAAAATGATTTTCATGATATTGACTGTAGTGTAAATCCGTAACTAGTATTTGAAACAAAATTTCAAAGATTGTGGTAATGAAACATTACGACGATTGTGGTGCAAATAGTGTTTAAATTATGTAAAATTAGAACGACGTCAGAAAATTGTGAGATTTGCCGGAACTTCATGCTATCATACATGGAATGTATGGCAAAAATTTGAGCACGATAAGACCATTTTGTCACGATGATGCTTACAAATTGAGAGTTTCCCGAAGAAGTTTCAAAGAGAAGAAGAGAATGAGGTTAGATTTGTACATGTCATGATAGAAAAATTTGAGTTTAACATTCAAACTTTTTCTATAGACAATATGCAATAATGATTGCTTCATGTTGAAATTTCAAAAAAATTCGGGTCCATTTGGTATTTTTAATGTTTTAATTGCAAATAAACTATTATAATTGGCATAAGTAAAATGTGATTAATAATGATATGAAATAATAGAATGGAATTAGTAAAAAAAACTCATCAAACTTATTGAGGCCATATAAAAAATTTTAGTGTTTAGATTTAGTGTTTTTTTTTTGAAAAGTTCATTATCAAACTTGTGGACATTAAATGACTGAAAATTTATTCGCCGTGTGCCTAGACTGAAACGCACGGCGAAGTCAAGACTTCGTCGTGTGCCCCAGATCTGGCACACAGGTCACCCCTGCCCACATGCGCGCCTAAGTCACACAGCCTCCACGCCGCCCCCAACCCCGCCGCCTAGGTCACGATCCGACCCCGCACCCGCCGCCGCCGCGGCCGCCATCCCCCTCCACGCGCCTTCCGCTCCGCTCCGCATCCGCGTGCCGAGCCCGGCCGGCGCCGCCACCCGAGGCCGCCGCCTTCGCCGCCCCCACGCCGCCCCCGCTGCCGTCGTCTGCCGCTGCCCCCTCCTCCTACACGCGCCGAGCCCGGCCGGCGCCGCCACCTCACACCCGGCCTGCTCGGGCCTAACCCCGCCCCCGAGGCAGCCCCGACCGGCCCAACCCCGTCCCCACCGACGCCCCAGAGGCCGCCCTGCTCCGCGCCCCCGAGCCGTGGGCTCACCACCGCCGCGGTCTATGGCCGGCGCTGCCGCCGCGGCTGGGCCTGTCCGCTGCGCCGGGCGAGGAGGAGGACGCGCGCGGAGGAGGAGGTGTGGGAGAGGGACAGGGAGAGGAGGAGGAGGAGGAGGAGGAGGAGGAGGGCCACGCACCCCGGCGTCCAAGGAGAGAGAGGAGGGCACCGCGCCGATGTCCGTGAAGGAGGAGGCCACCGCGCCGGCGTCCAAGGAGTCCCCGCTGCCCACCGGCACGTGTCTCCCACCGCGTCCACCCCGGTCGTGCTCCGTTTCCACCTAGTGAGTGCCATTATTTTTTTTCTTGTAGATTGTGATGATATGAAATTAGTTTTAGAATAATAGTGATATTAGCTCATTAGACATGCTTTTGAAACAAACATAGATATAAATTAGTGATAAATGTCTGTGATTTTAGTTATTTGTAGACATGTCAAATGATTTTATGCCAATGTCTGTGAAGATATCAATTTGTACCCAGTTTTCACGCTGGGTAGCATATGTTGACCTTGAGCTTATGTCATATAGTTGAACTTGTCATGGTTGCCATCGAACCGTGGGACATATCCATTGTGACACCCAATTGCTTTGATTGTATGCATCATATGCTTAATTGCTTGAAAAAGGACCTTTTTGTAATTAGAAAAGGTTATATGGGTAATATTGATTTTATGCAAGGGTCTTGCTATAGTTTAATTTGAATTGAATGTGTGATTATAGCTTTTGTGGAGGGTGTTTTTGCAAAATGTGGTGTAATCATTACATGGCAGGAAGCTTTTCAAATTAGCCCAAGTTTGAAGTGAAATTTCATTGAAAAAGACAAGTTTCCTTTAAATTCAAATTCCTTTCTTTGTTTTCAAAATTAGCTCTCTATCCTTTGATCAAATAAATTTTTGCACAACATCAAAGTTGTAGATCTTGAAAAGTTGAACAACTTTCATGTTGGGCACTTTTTCATCTGAGCCCTATTTTAAAAGTTATCTCTGGTTTACAGACTAGTCCCTGGAATTTTTAGAAATTGCAAAATGATCCTTTCTTCCACCTCCAGCTCCCTGCTCTGTTTTTCCCCTGCCGCCGCTGTGCAGTGCCGTCGCCGGCGCAGTGGAGAGCCTGCCCGGCCATGTTCTGAGTCGCGCTGGCACCCACACGTCGAGCTGCCCCTCCTCCACCGCCCTTGGCTGCGTGCTGGAGCCTCCCCTGCAGTGCCACGCCGCCCAGAGCCGCCGCATGGTCGCCACCTCGCCGTCGCCGTGGCCCGGCCAAGGCAGAGGCCACCGCCCTCCACTAATGCCCGAGCACTACAAATACCCCAGAAACCGAATCCCCTCGCTCTTTTGCTCTCTCCTCGCCCCCACGCCCCAGAACAGCGCCGCCGCCCCGCTTGAACGCCGACGAGCTCCACCCCGCCGTCGCCCCGCTATTCCAGAGCCGCTCCGCCCAAATCGACCACGCAAAGAGCTTTGTCTCCCTCTCGCGCAGGTCACGGGCTACTTCCCGTCGACCATCATCCACCGGAGTCACCTCGCCGCCGTAGCCGAGCCCCGCAAGCCGCCACTCGCCGTCGACATCATCTTTCCCGACCACCCCAGCCTCGATTCCAAGCACCCAGAGGTGCGCCTTGGACCCCTTTAGCCCCCACTCCTGTTTTCCCTCGCCGCCGGTGACCCCCTCGCCGGGAAACGGCCGGTCAACCATCGCCTCCCCTCTCTGACCATAGCCCAGGGACTTCGTGTTTGAATTTGAAAAACCCCAGGGGGCTATCTGCGTTGTCAGTGACTCAGTGGAATAGTGCTATAGGGACTTCTTTGCTATGTTTTTCTGTGAACTTTGAAATTCAATATCAATTCGTAGAAAATTCGTAAAATAGCAAATCTTAATGTTTTGGAATCCTCTTGAAGATATCTATGCAGTAGAATCATAATATGTTAGGCTTTAGTTGCAAGTGTTTGCTGTAGAATTTGATTTGTGTTACTAGTGCATAAATATTAGTTGATATTATCTTTTTCTTAACTACTGTTTGAAGACTTATCTTGCAATGAAATTTTTATGGTGATTTACTCATATGTATATAGTGTTTCTATAAAAGTTTCGTGCTCAGTTCTCATGTGTAGCTATTTATTTGATTTAATGTTTGTTTAGTAGACTTTATTTATGGTAAATAGTTTTTTTTCTTAATAAATCATGAAAATATTTATGCATGTTCTTCTTGAGTAGATTAGCTTGTTCAGGAAGTTTGAGGCTCATTTCATGAATAGAACAGGAGCTAAAAATGAATCTTCCTAATCTGTTGTTCTGTTTTGTTTATTTTTTCATAATTATTTCTGTGTAGATAAAATCATGAAAAATTCACAATAGCTAGTTCATTTCTGTGTCGACGTCCTGTTAAATTTTGAGCTTCTGATTTGCTATAGTTTGACCTGTATAATTCAAGTTTGTTCTAGGTGTTGTCTGAATGAATGGTTTGTTGTGAATAAATGGCTACATGTTTTGGCATGTTTTTTACAGGGTAGCTTAACCTGTTCATGATCTGTTTAGGGTAATTTTTGCTAAATTTATTTCTGTTTGTACTTTGAGTTGTTTATTAGCAAACCATAACTTACTTGTTATAGGAAATCACCCCCACTTGTTTATGAAGTTAGTAAACTTCATTTGTGCTGTTGATCATGATGCCGTGTGTAGTTAGAATTGTTATTTAACTACTCTATAAACGATTGCCCATGTATGTTTATAATTCTGTTCTTGCATTACATATAGATACGACTGCTTTGTCGGACGGGACGTACGAGCTGATCCCGGAGTCTGACGGAGGTGATCTCGAAGTCCAGGTGAACGCCGCTGAACTAACTGAAGCCCCAAACCAAAGTTCAGAAGAGCCTAGAGCTGAAATAGTTAGCAACTACCGAGAAGGCAAGCCCCGGACATGACTTATATTTCAAATTATTATCATTTACTGTTATTATTTACTTGTGCATTTACAGTTCTTAGGATTTGAGTTGAAACCCTAGATGCATGATCCTAGGAACCTATGTACTGAACACTAGACCTGAGTTCGACTACTTGCTAAGCTTATAGGACCGGTAAAAGTTGAGTGATTGCCTGTCACTCGCGAGCTTTATAGGAATTGCTTGTTTACTTTCTGTTATCAATATAAGGACGTCGGACGGGGTCGTGTTCGATATCATGACCTTTGGTGAAACCCCGTCTGTGTTGATGAACTTGCTAAGGTCGCGGTGTGTGGTAGTGCTGGTTAAGTTTTTGAACATACTAGCCACATGCCGTAAATATGGTATGCGGTAAGCCTAGTAACCGATTGGACCGGGGAGTGGATATACTGACACTCTCTCTTAGAAATAGGTTTTTAATTATGTTTATGTTGATCAACACCACGGGTGCAGGGAGGAAGTTGGTGCCCTGTAGTCGGGGAGAGTGTTCCTATCCACAAGCCGGAAAGAAAGGCTAACGGTTGTTTGGAAACGACCCGACGGTGTTCCAAACATGTGTGTTAGGTCTGCCTGGCCAGGTTAACAAATTCGATTCGAATCGTCTGCTTCTCACAGTTTGGGACTGCTTGATCTCTTTGCCACAGAGTAACAAGAGCAACATTATTATGATTAATCTTGATGTTTGCTTAAAGTTCTACCATGGTTGAATAGTAGTTGCTTACATAGAATGGTTAATCTACTAGAATCTTGAAAGCTAAAATTTGAAAATAAGGACCTACTCTTTATTGCTTTTCAGCAAAGGAAACCAGAACCTCACAAACCCTGCATAGTCTAGCTAAAGTGGGTTAAGTATACCCGTTGACGGTTAAGTCTTGCTGAGTATTAGAATACTCAGCCTTGCTGTTGAAACCCTTTTTCAGGTTTGAGTTTTGAGGACCAGGTCGCTAGTTTGCCTTGGCCCTGCTCTTTGCCTCCTGGCTGGTCCGTCGAGTGGGATACGTCTTCGGCCGGCAATGACTTTGACGAGCAATACCATGCTTGGGCTAGCCTGGTATACTTTGGCGACGTGTTGTAGCCGTCGTTTTCTTCTTCCGCTGTCTAAACTCTGAACTTATAGTTATGGCTTGTATAACTGTTTTACTTAAGTTGGTTTTATAATAATGGTTTGAACTGGTTTGTAATCACTACTGAAACTGCTTGTGTTGTAAAATTTGTGGTTGTAATATCTCTGGACTCGCCTTCGTGCGGGGTATGCTTGTTCGATCCGAGAACCGGTGGTTGTATCGGGACGTTACCAGACAGACCAAGAATTGTTCCGTTTGAAGTGCGTTTGAGCTGTTGTTGCCTTTATGGTGATGGCCTGCGCACTTGAGCCGGGATAATTCAGGTGGTTCTGCCACAGCTGGTCACAATTTTCCATGCAACTTGTATGAGGCACAAAAACTACTTCGTGCACATAAGATGCCTTACGAGCAGATACATGCTTGTCCGAATGGATGCATCATGTTTAGGAAAGACCATGCAGATGCAAAGTACTGCCCTAAATGTAAATCATCTAGATATCTGGAGGTCGACTCAGGTGATGGTCAGAAGAGGCAATTCGAGATCCCCGTGAAAATCCTACGGTACCTTCCGTTCATACCGAGGATCCAGCGGCTTTACATGACCGAGGAATCCGCTAAACAGATGACATGGCACAAAGAAGGCAAACGATACCGTCCTGAGAACATGGTACATCCAGCCAATGCTGAAGCATGGAAGTATTTTGATGGGTGTTATAGTGAGAAAGCTGGGGAGTCTCGTAATGTATGAGTTGCACTGGCAATAGATGGGTTCAATCCCTATGGAATGGCGGCTGCCCCATACACTTATTGGCCCGTGTTCGTTATCCCTCTAAATCTACCCCCTGGAGTCATGTTTCGACGACAGAACATATTCTTATCGTTGATAATCCCTGGATACCCGGGGGGATAATATGTGTGTGTATATGGAGCCTTTGGTTGGTGATTTACTCCGTGCTTGGGAGGAAGGTGTCTGGACATATGACCGAGCTAAGGAGTTATCTCAGACTGTAGTCGCAGAAATGGAACAATTGGCTCCTGTATTGCTTTGTAAATTGGAGAAAATCTTTCCACCAGGCTTTTTCAATCCCATGCAGCATATGATTTTGCACCTTCCGTATGAGGCACGAATGGGGGGACCTGTGCAGGGCCGCTGGTGCTATGCAATTGTGAGACAACAAAAGGTTCTTCAAACCAAATGTAAAAACAAATGCAAAATTGAAGCTTCCATTGCAGAGGTGTATTGTGCTGAGGAGGTGTCAAACTTCAAAACCAAATACTATGCAGAGACCCTGCCTAACGTGCATAATCCACCCCCTCATTACAATGCCGACGAAAATGAAACGAACCTCAACCTCTGTAGAGGGCAACTCGGAAGTGCAAGTGGTGCGACTCCTAAGACCTTGCAACATGAAGAGTGGCGGACTATCATGATGTATGTGTTGACCAATCTTTACGAAATAGAGCCATACATTGAGTAAGTTCTCAACAAACTAGTTCTCGGTTATTTGTAGTGTAGTATCGTCAATATTCTGCATCCAACCCCCTCGATTTTGTTCTCATTCGTACAGAGAATTTACTCATCAAGTGGGGAAGAAGGGCAGCGACCCCGCAACAAGTTGATACCCTTCTTAAAAATGGTGCAGGACGTGGATCGCCCGATTTTATTTCCTGGTTCAAGCAAAAGGTCTGATCATTCTGTATCTCATACTTTTTATTTGATATTACAAGTTCCGCGAATAATACAATGACCTGTCTTGCTTCAATTTGTAGGGTCAAAACGATGTGTATATGACTCCTAAGTTGAGGCATTGCTGATGGTTGTGCCTATAGGGTCATATTATACTCCGGCTATGATGTGAATGGATTTCGCTTTGACACCAAAAGGCACGAGCAGAGTCGGTCCAATCGAAGAACCACAAATTCAGGAGTTTGTACGACAGCCCATGATGGGGTCGAGTATTATGGAAGAATTGAAGAAATATACGAACTAACGTTTCGTGGCTGCAAACCTCTTAAACCTGTCATATTCAAATGCCATTGGTTTGATCCTAATAAAGTGCGAAGGACCCCTAGTCTTGGACTAGTCGAAATCCAACAGTCATCCGTCTATCCAAAAGATGATGTATATATTGTGGCTCAACAAGCCACACAAGTTTATTATCTCTCATACCCGTGCAAAACCGATGCCCGTCTTAGGGGTTGGGACGTTGTGTACCAGGTATCACCACACGGTAAACTACATGTCCCAAAAAATGAAGATTACAACATAGACCCCAATACATATGATGGTGAATTCTTTCAAGAAGATGGGTTACAAGGCCGTTTTGAGATAGACTTAACCGAATTGATCGGAACGGAAGTAGACGATGATGAAATGGATGTGGACGAGGACGCTGGAGATGAGGTTTATAATGCCAAAGACTTAGAATTACTTGAGCAATTACAATTAGGGGTTGATACTGACATTGCTCCTATGGAGCACTGGCCAGACTATCTCGACATGCATGATAGTGATGACGAGACTTATGATCCAGCTAATCCCGACCATGATGATTATTTCTAATATAATGTACGTACTGATTCAATTATTAGTTGTAATATCATGTCATTTTCTTATTATGTCAAGTTTATTGTGCTTCTCTTTGTCATTATGTTTTGTTTATATGTACTGATTGGTTTATTATTTTTTATTGCAGGTGATTGAACAAAGATGGTTGGTGGTGGCCTTCAGCGAGCATGCGTGTCCATGTTTAGAAGATTGATGCCAACATTCCAAGGGTCCCAGGGGTCCCAAGAAGCTGAGGGGTCCGTCTTTAGGGGTCGAGGGTTGGGTCGAGGAAAGGGTGGGCCCAAGGATCGAGGGAGGGGTCGACCACGGCGGTGTGCTGAGGAGGAGAAGCAGCAGTACGGGCCGGAGGAGGAGGAGGAGGAGGAGGACACCGTAGCTTCCACGGAGACATCTGGTGGTGAGGGGGGCGATGAGGAGGAGGGGGAGGATGCGACAGAGGACGACTCTACACCGGCTGTCTGGTTGCGAGGTCCCTCGCGACTCCCAGACAGACCGGTTCCTACGGCCATTGATTCGACCCTCTGGTCCACGGTAAGTAAATTTAGAAGTTATCACTATTTTTCATTTCATCACTTGAAAATCACAATCAACTTTAGATGTTAGCACTACTAATATTTTATCTTAAACACTTTTGGCAGGAATTGGAGAATACTCATTGGAGGTGCTCACAAGCGCAAGGTCAACGGCATCCTTGGCACTTTGTGCAGGGATCACTTCCCGGGCCTAGTCCACATTGGTGGAAGGTACGAGCCGGCCTGGACGTGGGAGCACTATGCCCACGCCCCCGATCAGCTCGATCAGGATGGCAGGTGCTTCGACAACAAGGCAGAGCGGGTCAAGGCCTGTAAGTTTTTCTCGCAATACACTTCTTAATACAGTGAATTCATTTGACATATTTTCTAAAAATAACTGGATATATCGTAGTTATATGCAGGATTTCTACAGGTGTGACGAGGGATACGAGGAAAGCACGTCGGTTACGTCTCACAACCGATACATCAAGCTTGTAAAGGACATGCACTATGAGGCGCAAGTCCAGTGCCTCATAAACTATGGTGCAATGTTCCTTAAGCAGAAGATCAAAAAAGAAGTTGCAAGAAATATGAAGCTGACCCGGGGGTAGTACTTACAGGTACATTTAGAAGTTATACTTGTATTAAGTGTGTTACTTATATTTCACTTTTCATATGTTATTCACTTTATCACATGTAGGTGCCTGCGTGGTGGTGCCGTAATGATTCGATGTGCTGGGAACGCATCGTGGACAAATGGTTCACACCGGAGTGGGAGGCCGCGCACAACGCTGGTCGAGAGCGGCGTTTGCTTATGCCAGGGCCAGCACATCAACAAGGAAGCCATAGCAACGAGGAATACAGAACTAGATGGGTATGCATTTTCATTTCATTAATCTAACCCCCAATTATGCATAATTTGTAAACAACTTTTTATTCTGCAGTTCTCGTCACATTCAGGCACCGAGTGCTCCCAGTTCATGGGATGGGCTTTGGCTCACAAGGGCAAGGCGTCCGAGGTCACCTACAATCCGGACGATCCGCCCTCGGCGTACTCCAATCCCTCCGTCCACACCTGCATCAATATGTACATAGAGACGGGAAGGCAGGTCCATGGGCCCGACTGGGATCCGATTGCCCATGACCTTGACAGAGAGCTCATCATGAAGGTGGGAGGAGGGACGAAGCATGGCCGGTACTTTATAGGCGAGGGCACCCTGAACACAGCCTCTACCCCCACTCTCTCCCAGATTCGAGCCAGGACCACGGACAGTGGCCTGCCCATATGCCCAAGGCTATCCGTGGCAGAGCTCCGAGTACAGGAACTTGAGGTAAATCTTGGTTTATTCATCGTTCATTCAATATGTATATAAATTTGATTTCCATTGCAACATTGCAATCAAAAAATATTATGTAGTCCCAGATGGCGGCGCAAGCGGCGGCACACGAGGCGGCACACGAGGCGGCGATAGCTAAGGAGAGGAGGTTACGCGAGGAGGAGGCGAGGAGGGCACAGGCCGAGGTTCAGCAGCAGATGGCCCAGATGTACTCCTTCATTCAAGGTCTTTCGGTTCAGATGGGTCAACAACTACCTCCAATGGCGTTCCTACTGATTCCGGCTCCGGCTCCGGCAACTCCTCCTGTGAGCAACTTGACAACCTTGGCTCTTTTATTTCAAATATTAGAGACCTAGAGATCGTACAGACTTCGACTCATTTTGGACCTAGAGATTGTAGTTTACTAAACGTCATGCTTTAGAGTCACTTATACAATTCTAAGAAATTTGAAATGTTTTACATTATAACTTTTTCAAACTTCCTTATTGTCCTCAATGCAATATATACTTTGTTTTGCAGTATCAATCGGCGGCGGCGAATACGCCTGAGTTGTCGCCGGGAATGTCACCGACGTTCCCCGGACAGCAGCCGTTCGCACCGCCGTTCGGGCCTCCACCGTTTGCCCCTCCTCAGTTCGGCCCTCCTCCGTTAGGCCCTCCGCCGTTCGACCAACCTCCGTCATAGAAGCTAAATTTGTATCTGTGAAATCGAACTACTTCTAGTCTTTCGGTGTGTGAACTAGTATATTTGTTACTTTGGATTGAGAACTTGAGCTCAGACGACGTGAATTCCTATATATCGACTGTCTGTGAACTTTAATATGCTATATATATGATGCCTGTGACATTTGTTGTGATAAATAAGTATTAAATGTGATATTTGTCTATGGGGGTCATTTATACGTTGAAATAAAAAAAATCAAATTCTGTATGGTCACTTTGCCGTGTGCCTGGATCCCGGCACACGGCAAAGTGAACATATGGGGATGTCCTGCGCAAAACTTCGCCGTGTGCCGTGTGCCTAGATCCTGGCACACGGCGAAGTTTAAATCTTTGCCGTGTGCCTCAGATCCTGGCACACGGCGAAGTGGGGAGCTGGCGCCATCATCCCCGTGCCGTCACCGTCCCTGCCCCGCCCCCGTCGTCAGCGACTTTAATTTGCCGTGTGCCCCCTCTAGCACACGGCGAAGTGGCCTTTGCAGTCGCGGCTAGTCGTCGTCGAGCGTTCGTCGTGGGCCGCGCACGGCGAGCCTATATGCCGTGTGCTTTGTGGCCTTCACCGTGTGCCTTTGGTACACGGCAAATGGCCTGAATCCGGTAGTGGCTGCTCCCAAGTGAGCTTGTAGCAGTGCCCCCGGTGGCCAGGCGCTGGGTCCGCCACTACGCTAAGGGATCTCAGCCCCACTCCGAGTACCGATACTCAAACTGGGCATCCCAGGAGTACTCGATCCGTGGCGAAGAAGCGTCGTAGCTCCTCCCAAACTGCTAGCGATAAGTAAGTAGCTAGTTATTTTGGAATCGAATACTTTTGGTTTTCGATTTGATAATTTGTGTTTTGCTTTTTCAAGTCCGGTGGCTAAAATGCCATGGATATCGTCATCTGGGGATGATACTGTGGTGGAGCATACTGTCCCTTCCACCACAGTGGACCCGTCAAGTGGGACCGGGGCTACTCCTTCGGCGAGTAGTTCCGATGCAAATAAAGTCATTGATGCGAGGAATCAGGCCATAGTTGTGAAGCCTGCCCGCAAGTTTGGCATCAAGGGTCTTGCTCTAAGAAGAGCTCTTGCGTAAGTTCCTCGAAACTTGTAGATGTAGGATCTGCTTTCGTGCCTAGTAGTTTTTGACTACTTTTGTCTTTCCAGTGATGCAATCCTTGAGGCGAGTGTGGAGACTGAGGACAACTCAGCCTCCCAGTCAGGGGTGGAGAAACCTCCGAACACTCCTGATATGAGTGCTCATGATGCGGAGGCTATGGTTGACTCCATGCTTCAGGATTCTCCATTACCGGATTCCGAGAGGGGCAATGAGAAGGTCCCAGAGGATGGTGGAAGCCACAAGCTTCCGGAGGAGGGGGAAGGCGAGAAGCTTCCTGAGGGAGGCGATGACAGGCAGCCCGAGGAAGCCCCTGCAGGTAAGCTTACTTCACCCTGTAGGAAAGATGTTTTTTTCTGCTCTTAATTTGATTAAGTAACATATTGTTCCTCTAGATTCCCAAAACACGGGGAATACTGTAGCAAGGGTTGAAGATGTCGCTAAGAGGACTGTATCTGAAGTGCGGACGAGTACTTCCCAGGTCACATCGGGAAGTGACTTGTCGCGAGAGAAGGTTGAGCTTGCTTTCAAGCTGCTGGAGGTAAGTAGTCGAGTAATTCAAGTACTTTATAATTGTTGTCGGTCGAAACCCACCGGCGAGCAGCGACAGGCAACACGAAGAGCCGGGAGGTCGCCGGGGCGCTGGCAGGCACTGCTCCCTCGTCGACGGCCCGCAATTCCATCAACGCACCGCGGCTTGTGAAGACGCAGGGCGTGCCACCTGACCTATACCCGATCAGGAAGGTGCGGACGTGCTTGCGATGATTGACCTGCATACACAAACACGTGGAAACGTAAGTCCGAGCCATAGTCGGCTCCCCGGAACAACTCTTGCATCAGCTTTAAAGAGCCGATCGAGTCCCGGTGTCAGATGGGATCTGTTGCATCCGGATGTTGACAGATAAAGCAAACAACTATAAAACTGCTTCAATTAAATCTAATTGATCTAAGCCACAACGGTAAAAGCTTCACTGCTAGATCGGAACATCCTACACGTAACTGGGCCTAATGAACGTAGCAGATAACTAAACCATAACCAAAAACAGAGGTCTAAGAACTAGCGAGAGCCGATTCCCGGATCAATTCCCTGTTAAGACTAAGAGCAGATATTACGCCAACTCTTAAGAATAAGAGCAAACCGTAACAGATTAGATCTACTAAACATAAAGGAAGCAGGGTGTTGCCTTTACGCAGCTAACTCTATGCAACAAGAGCTAGTATAAGATGATAACATGATTGCGTAAAGACAACATGATATTCGTAGACAATAAGCAACGAAGCACGATAGATCTACTAAAAGCCATGCTACGAACATCAGGATAACTAGTACTACTCGCCATCAAAAATACTTCAGTATGAGTAATACCAAGGTAAAAGCAAGAACAACGCTGCCCTGATCGCAAGAAGCAATCAGGGCAGCATGGCGCTTACTTGGAGAAAACCCTAGGATTAGGGATGGCGATGGGCTGAGAGTTGTTGTTTGCGAGACGTGATGACGTTCCCTTTTTTTCATGAATAACATAGGGTACATATTTAAAGTCCGGAGACTTGGGAAACAATCTAAACTAATCTTGTCCCGATCGGACTCTATCTCTAATCTAAATCTAAGGATACATGGCCCATGTGGCCCAGATGCTCACGCAGGAGCCGATTTACAAGCCTTCTTATTCTTCTGCTTTAAGCTCATCTTGCTTTCGGCCTATGGCGATAACAATAATAGATCGAGTAGTATACTAATCTTTTTATTTTTGCAGGAAGCGCTGGGACGGGAGGGTGGCCGATCCCAGGATGAGACAGAGCTAAATGCTCTAAAAGAGAAGGTAAAGACGCTCTCGTCCGAGAAGACTGCTCTTGAGGGGAAGCTTAAGAAGCTCTCCTAATCCAAAAAAAGGTTAGTCTTTAGCATATATGATGCAGTCGACTAGTAGATCTGCTTGATATTTATAAGATTTTCTTTTAATCGAGTACACAGCTTGTGCAAAATCTTTAGAGATTCAGGAAAGCTTGGTACTGGATCTAAAAATTCTTATGTACCGAAACACAGATGAGATTGAAAAGCTAAAGAAGATCAAGGTGGATTCAGATCGGGAAGCGGAAGGAGTCTTGAGGCAGCTGAAGGAGTTATCCGAGTCCCGAGACTCGATGTAGCGAGAACTTGTGATGCTGCGGGAGGTCAAGGGTGCTGCCCAGGAAGTAGCCAAAGCTATGGATATCCCCGAAAGGGACGGAAATGAACCGCTCACGCTGGCCGAGAGACTTCGTAAAGTACCCGGAGCCTTCGAGAGGTATGTTGCCACCATCACCCGCCAGTACGTGGGTCATGTACTATTGGAAATATGCCCTAGAGGCAATCATATTTCCTTGTATTCATGATTAATAAAGTGTTCCTTGAATATCCATGGATGACAACTTGTATTGATTAATGCTTATGTGAAGTATTTGTGAAACTCTTTACTTGTATGGATATTCTAAAGTGTTCCTAGTCGGAGTTCATATGAGGACACATATGAATATTAGACTAGCACATGTATTAGTTGATTGACTACGTTTCACAAGTCATGGACATGGGGATGTCAAACTAATAATGTGGGCTCATGTGAGACATGAGATTGAACTGACCCAACACGAGATGATGACTTCTCATTACACATTATGTACGCTATGTCCTAAGACCTGAGATCGTCGTATGTACACAATATGTGAACCGACTTACTTAGGAGCCATCAAACGCTGCACCGTAACTGGGTAGTTATAAAGGTGGCTTTCGGGTCTATCAAGAAGCATGCTGTGAGACATGGTCGGTCAAGATGGGATTTTCCCCTCTCTACAAGAGAGAGATATCTCTGGGCCCCTCGAGTGATTCGGATCAAGAAATGCATGGCCATGCTAGGGTTAAGAGTTAACCAAGGATTCCGAATCACTGGATCGAGAAAGAGTGGTCGGCTTCAAGCTAGACCAAATATCGTGAGGCAAAGGGAACAACATGTATATGACATTGTGACGGCTCGTCTGATATGATCTTTGCGTGTGCATAGGAGTTGACATGTCTTGTTAGAGGCCGCTGTCTGCTATTGGGCCGAGTAAGAGTACTCATGCCATGTCTATTCTCACGTGAGCCCATAGGGTCACACACTTAAGGGAAAGAAGCCTAATGAGGATGAGATCCAAATCAGACTGGGCTTAGTTGCACTAATGGGCCTCAATGGAGAAGCCCATTAGGGGGCGCTATAGGGTTAGCCCATTAGAGGGGCCACCCTAGGGCAAGCCCATTAAAGGAAAGCCCAAGCCCATCTAAAGGGGGCGCCCCGGGGCTATATAAGAAAAGAGGGAGGACAAGGGAGGGATCTCAGGTTTTACTGTTCACGCGCCGCTACAGTACCCCCTTCGCGCCCAAGCCCTAGGTCGCCTTCGCGGATCTAGCAATCCGGATCGCGACGCTTCTTCCCGTACGTGTGGATACCTTGGAGGTGCCGCATCTGCTGCACAAGGACGAGCCGCACGTTAGGAGGTTCACGCAACTGCACTGCCAGCTTCCATCTACACTACACCGACGCGCTACAGAAGCTCCGCAACCGCGCATCAAGTGGTAATCCCGTGATCTATAACTGTAGTAATCCTGGTTTATGTGGTAGAAATTTTTGTTTTTGCTACCCCATATTCCTACAGCGGTATCAAGAGCCAGTGCTGTCTCATTATAGATTCGGATATGCGCATATGGAGATATGCGTAGTTTCAGATCGATCTATGACCTAGTTTCGTAAACTAGCTGCGAAGGTTGTGCAACGACATACTCCTACCGGTCGGTTTTCCGCCATCGGAGTTAAGTGATGCACATAAACTCGGTCGCTGCGGTTGGAGATCAATGTGATTGGTCGAATCGAAACTTAGGGCATAAGCCAGATGCATGAGATGCATAGGGCAGTAGATTGGATCTACTACGAATTCCGTTTTGTTGCAAAAGCGTGTTTTACAGTAAAACAGTCATAACTTTTGCATACGAACTCGGATTTAGGTGAACTTTATATCGATTTGTATCTACAGAAAAAGTTAGACTTGGTTTTGTGATCGGTATGGCCTCTATGTGTATATGATGCATGTGTGTAATTGTTTCATGACTTGCGTGTCGTGATTATGACAATTCGGCCGGAGCCATATGAATTGTTGCATTTGATGTATGGCCTGCGTGCCAACCTGTGATGATCCAAGTCGTGAATGTAATTTTATTTACTAGCTATTAGGTGTAATAGCAAGTTCTAGTTCTTGGAGTTTTCATCACATGAAGGATGGTGCACATGTACATGGAGATGGAGATCAACATGGTGAACAAGTTCCATGAAGATGGAGATCTACATGGCCAACAAGTTCTATGGAGATAGAGATCACCAGAAGAACAAGGGTCATACTGATTCACAATTATGTGCTTGCCGTTATTGACATTTTACTACTACGTGCGTCATAGTAGAAGTAGAACGATCCCTCACAAACTTCGAGCTATCAAGCCCTAGCAAATAAACCTTGCACTGTCACATGTCTTGTACGATTGGTGGTGGGTCTATGAAATTAGGGCTCCACTGGTTTTCCTTGACTAGACAGGCTGTATCGGATACATGCACGTATAAAGGGTTGGTTAGCTTGACAAGGTCATCTTAACGGTTAAGGACCTAGGGTCATAAAGGTTGGGAGCGAGACATGGAGATGTCACCCAACAACAAGAGTCATATGTGATATGATTAGCAAAGAGTTGCTTACCGATCTATCTAGTCTTCTAGCGGTGATGCTAAAGCTCACTAGTCGACTTGATAGTTGTGGGTCTTGAATCGCTAAGAATCAATAGAGGGATATTGATTTTAGTGGGAGTAAATTCTATTAATTGCTTAATATTGTTCACTCCATCATGAATACATTTGTCTTAGTATTTTGCATTATTATTTTGTTGTAGATCATGGTCCGCAATAACACCCAATCCTTTTCATTGCGTTCGGTCCTTGAGAAGGACAAGCTGAATGGGACTAACTATGTGGATTGGATCCGCAACCTGAGAATTGTTCTCAGAGCAGAGAAAAAGAAAGATGTTCTAGATACCCCATTACCAGAAGAGCCTGCAGATGATGCACCTACTGAAGAAAAGACTGCTTACAGAAAGGCTTGTGACAACAACCTTGAAGTAAGCTGCCTTATGCTCGCTTGCATGGAACCTGACATACAGATGCAGTTCGATACAAACCATGAGGTACACGATATGATCGTGGTGCTTCAGGACGTGTTTCAAACTCAAGCCAGGACTGAAAGGTTCAATGTGTCCAAGGCCTTTGTCAAGAGCAAGTTGGCAGAAGGCACTGCAGTGGGTCCGCATGTAATCAAGATGGTTGGTTACACACAGAGGTTGGAGAAGCTGGGCTTCCCACTTGGCCAAGAGTTGGCCACTGATTTTATTCTCGCCTCTTTACCGCCAAGCTATGGGAACTTCGTCTCGAACTACCACATACACGGGGCTGAGAAGGGCTTGAATGAGCTGTGCGGCATGCTCAAGACGGCAGAGAGTGACATCAAGAAAAGCACAAGTGGTGGCCATGTGATGGATGTCCAGAATAAGCCTACTTTCAAGAAGAAAGGTTCTTCTTGGAAGAAGAAGAAGAAGAAGGGCAAGGCTAAGGTTACGAACCCCAAGCCAAACCCTACACCTAAGGCTAAACCTGGACCAGCTGCAGACAAGGAGTGCTATCATTGTCACCAGCCAGGACACTGGAAGAGGAACTGCAAGCTGTACCTAGCCACACAGAAGAATCGTTCTTCCACCTCGGGTACGTTTGTTGTTCATATTACAGAAATATTTCTCGCTGACTCTTATGTTAATTCTTGGGTATTTGATACCGGATCGATTGCTCATATATGCAATTCGATGCAGGGAATGACAAAGAGTAGAAGCGTTGAAAGAGGAGAAGTTGACTTCCGCGTCGGCAATAATGCAAGAGTTGCTGCTGTGGCCGTCGGGACGATGCAACTTCACCTACCGTCAGGATTTGTCTTGGAGCTTAGTAATTGTTATTTTGTTCCTAGTTTGAGTCGAAACATTATGTCTCCTTCATGTTTGATGAAGGATGGTTATTCTTTTGTGAGTGAAAACAATGGTTGTGCTATCTCTAAGAATAATATGTTTGTGGCTTTTGCGTCCATTGTGAATGGGCTATTTGTTTTAAATCTTGATGATTCACATATCTGTAATATTAATGCTAAAAGGCATCGACTTGCTGATTTGAATCCTACCTACATGTGGCATTGTCGTCTCGGTCATATAAGCGAGAAACGCATGAAGAAGCTCCATTCGGATGGACTTCTAACTTCGTTTGATTTTGAGTCATACGAGACATGCGAAGCTTGTTTGCTAGGCAAGATGACCAAGACGACATTCACAAGTTTTCCAGAGAGAGCATCGGACTTACTGGAACTCATACATACTGATGTATATGGACCAATGAGCTCGATTGCTAGAGGTGGATTCCAATACTTCATAACTTTCACTAATGACTTGAGTAGATATGGCTATGTTTACTTGATGAAGCATAAGTCTGAAACTTTTGAAAAGTTCAAAGAATTTCAGAGTGAAGTTGAAAATCAGTGTGACAAGAAAATTAAAGCTTTACGATCTGATCGTGGAGGTGAATACCTGAGCCACGAGTTTAGCAATCATCTAAAGAGTTGCGGAATTGTTCCACAACTTACGCCGCCTGGAACACCTCAGAGAAACGGTGTGTCTGAGCGACGTAATCGAACTCTGTTGGACATGGTTCGATCAATGATGAGCCAGTCGGACCTACCATTATTGTTTTGGGGTTACGCTCTAGAAACAGCAGCTTTCACATTAAATAGGGTGCCATCAAAATCCGTAGATAAGACACCATATGAGATATGGACTGGCAAGACTCCCAGTTTGTCTTTTCTAAAGATTTGGGGTTGTGAAGCATTTGTCAAACGACTCCAGTCTGACAA
This sequence comes from Panicum virgatum, assembly GCF_016808335.1. NCBI lineage: Eukaryota > Viridiplantae > Streptophyta > Magnoliopsida > Poales > Poaceae > Panicum > Panicum virgatum. Next base: position 17,992,277 of record NC_053151.1, read on the forward strand.
GCTTGCACCCAAATCGGATAAGTGCATATTCATGGGATACCCAAAGGAGACCTTCGGGTATTACTTCTACAATCGATCTGAGGGCAAAGTGTTTGTCGCTCGGAACGGAGTTTTCCTAGAGAAAGAGTTTCTCAAAGGAGAGAAAAGTGGAAGAACGGTGCAACTCGAAGAAGTTTGAGATGAGTCAATAGGACAAGACTCTACAAGTGACGCTAATGTAGCTGAACAAGTTGAGATGCCTATGGCAACAGAAGCACCTCCGCAACCACGAAGGTCAGCAAGGCTCCGCGCAGCGCGGGAATTATTATTGTTAGACAATGATGAGCCTGCAACATATGCAGAGGCGATGGCAGACCCTGACTCTGAGAAATGGCAAGATGCCATGAAATTCGAAATAGAATCCATGAAGGAAAATCAAGTTTGGAACTTGATAGACCCGCCTGATGGTGTGAGAACCATCGAGTGCAAATGGATCTATAAGAAGAAGAAAGATATAGATGGAAATGTTCACATCTATAAAGCTCGACTTATCGCAAAAGGTTTTCGACAAGTTCAAGGAGTTGACTACGACGAGACTTTCTCGCCCGTAGCGATGCTTAAATCTGTTCGGATTTTTCTAGCTATTTCTGCATATTTCTTTTATGAAATATGGCAGATGGATGTCAAAACAGCTTTCCTTAATGGAAATCTGACATGCTGGAAAGATATGCAAGCTTCAAAAATCCATTTATGGATTAAAGCAAGCATCTCGGAGTTGGGATATTTGTTTTGATGAAGTAGTCAAAGGGTTTGACTTCATTAAAAATGAAGAAAAAGCTTGTGTTTACAAGAAGGAAAGTGGGAGCTCTGTTGCATTTCTAATCCTGTATGTAGATGACATACTGCTGATTGGAAATAATATTCCTATGCTTGAGTCCGTAAAGACTTTATTGAAAAATAGTTTTTCGATGAAGGATTTAGGAGAAGCAGCATACATACTAGGCATCAAGATCTATAGAGATAGATCAAAGAGGCTTATAGAATTAAGCCAATATACTTACATCGACAAAGTGTTGAAGCGGTTCAACATGGAAGAGGCGAAGAAAGGGTTCTTGCCTATGTCACATGGCATACATCTTAGCAAGACTCAGTGTCCTACGACGACTGATGAGTGAGAGCGCATGAGCAAAGTTTCATATGCCTCAGTAATTGGATCTATCATGTATGCAATGAAAAGTACACGCCCAGATGTTTCTTATGCTCTAAGTGTTACAAGCAGATACCAGTCTGATCCGGGTGAGAGTCACTGGACAGCTGTGAAGAACATTCTTAAGTACTTAAGAAGAATTAAGAATGTGTTTTTGGTCTATGGAGGTGAGGAAGAGCTCGTTGTAATGGGTTACACCGACGCTAGCTTCCAAACTGACAAAGATGATTCAAAGTCACAATCAGGTTACGTGTTCACAATAAATGGTGGTCCTGTTAGCTGAAAGAGTTCCAAGCAGGAGACGGTGGCCGATTCTACAACAGAAGCCGAGTACATCGCAGCTTCGGAAGCTGCGAAGGAAGGTGTTTGGATAAGGAAGTTCCTTATTGAGCTTGGTGTGTTCCTTAATGCCTCTAGCCCGCTAGATCTCTACTGTGACAACAGTGGAGCCATTGCGCAAGCCAAGGAGCCAAGGAATCACCAGAAGAGCAAACACGTTATGCGGTGATTTCATCTCATTCGAGAGTTCATCGATCGGGGTGAGATCAAGATATGCAAAATACACATGGACCTGAACATTTCAGATCCGTTGACAAAACCCCTTCCACAGCCCAAGCATGAGTGGCACACAAGAGCAATGGGTATTAGATACATTCTGGATTGACTCTAGTGCAAGTGGGAGACTGTTGGAAATATGCCCTAGAGGCAATCATATTTCCTTGTATTCATGATTAACAAAGTGTTCCTTGAATATCCATGGATGACAACTTGTATTGATTAATGCTTATGTAAAGTATTTGTGAAACTCTTTACTTGTATGGATATTCTAAAGTGTTCCTAGTCGGAGTTTATGTGAGGACACACATGAATATTAGACTAGCACATGTATTAGTTGATTAACTACGTTTTACAAGTCATGGACATGGGGATGTCAAACTAATAATGTGGGCTCATGTGAGACATGAGATTGAACTGACCCAACACGAGATGATGACTTCTCATTACACAATATGTACGCTGTGTCCAAAGACCTGAGATCGTCGTATGTACTCAAGATGTGAACCGACTTACTTAGGAGCCATCAAACGCTGCACCGTAACTGGGTAGTTATAAAGGTGGCTTTCGGGTCTGTCAAGAAGCATGCTGTGAGACATGGTTGGTCAAGATGGGATTTGCCCCTCTCTACAAGAGAGAGATATCTCTGGGCCCCTCGAGTGATTCGGATCAAGAAATGCATGGCCATGCTAGGGTTAAGAGTTAACCAAGGATTCCGAATCACTGGATCGAGAAAGAGTGGTCGGCTTCAAGCTAGACCAAATATCGTGAGGCAAAGGGAACAACATGTATATGACATTGTGACGGCTCGTCTGATATGATCTTTGCGTGTGCATAGGAGTTGACATGTCTTGCTAGAGGCCACTGTCTGCTATTGGGCCGAGTAAGAGAACTCAGGCCATGTCTATTCGCACGTGAGCCTATAGGGTCACACACTTAAGGGAAAGAAGCCTAATGAGGATGAGATCCAAATCAGACTGGGCTTAGTTGCAATAATGGGCCTCAATGGAGAAGCCCATTAGGGGGCGCTATAGGGTTAGCCCATTAGGGGGCCACCCTAGGGCAAGCCCATTAAAGGAAAGCCCAAGCCCATCTAAAGGGGGCGCCCCGGGGCTATATAAGCAAAGAGGGAGGCCAAGGGAGGGATCTCAGGTTTTACTGTTCACGCGCCGCTACAGTACCTGTTTACTGTTCGCGCTCCGCTACAGTACCCCTCCTTTGCGCCCAAGCCCTAGGTCGCCTTCGCGGATCTAGCAATCCAGATCGCGACGCTTCTTCCCATACGTGTGGATACCTTGGAGGTGCCGCATCTGCTGCACAAGGACGAGCCGCACGTGAGGAGGTTCACGCAACTGCACTGCCGGGTTCCATCTACACTACCCTGACGCGCTACAGAAGTTCCGCAACCGCGCGTCTAGTGGTAATCCTGTGATCTATAACTGCAGTAATCTTGGTTTATGTGGTAGAAATTTTTGTTTTTGCTACCCCATATTCCTACATGTACTTGGGCTGGTGAAATCTTATTGGTATCCAAGACCTACTCGAGCAAGTGAGCAGGGTGTCCTTTTAACCAAGGACTGGAGTAATCCTTAAGACAGAACTGTTAGGTACGAACCCCGTCGGGTAGCCCAAGACGTAAATGTCATAAAGATACCCAAAACCTACTCGAGCAGGGCGAGTAGGGTGTCCTTTTAACCAAGGACTGGAGTAATCCGTAAGACAGAACTGTTAGGTACGAACCCCGTCGGGTTGCCCAAGACGTAAATGTCGAAGGGATATCCCAAAACCTACTCGAGCGAGGCGAGTAGGGTGTCCTTTAACCAAGGACTGGAGTAATCCTTAAGACAGAACTGTTAGGTACAAACCCCGTCGGGTTGCCCAAGACGTAAATGTCAGAAAGATATCCAAAACCTACTCGAGTGTAAACCATAAAAACTACTCGATAGCTGCTCCAATGCTGAGCGTAACTTTTGAGATGGGGTATCGATCGTATGAGCGAAAGCCAAGTAGTCAATTTATAGGAGAAATCAACTTTTATTTGGATTTGTCGAAATTACAGTAGTTGTAAAGTGACAGACTCTGACTCTTAAGACCTACCCCTTGCCCGTTGGACACGGACAATGGTTTATATGACTGAATAGAACCTATTCGAAGATAAAAACTAGTCGATATGGTAGTCGACTAGATTTGAGGTAAGGTCTCCATCAGGAGAGGTGCCCCAAGGGCCTTGCGGAGTGAGTCACACTGAAAGATCGTGTGGGAGCTCTTTGGGTGGATGAAGCACTTGCGTAGCAGTACTTTATTGATCCTGTTCCCCCCCTGAGACGATTCTCCTTGGTGCGGGGTGCGCAGTTTACCCCGAGGACGGGTACCGATGGTTGCCGGTTTGTGCTTCTTGAAGGATGCGGAAGCCTTTGGTGGGATGCGGTAGTTGGAGGAAGGGCTGTAAGCCTCGACTTCCTCACGCTCCTTTCTCATTGAGATGATAATGTTGCGTGCGTCGCGACCAACGTTGACACATTGTGAAGGTCGCAGTTGGAGTAGTCGTAGTTGTCGCCCTGCTGTTCCTGCTGGTTATTGGCGAGACGCTGGCGCCTGAACGCCCTTTTCCGGTTAAGCAGGCGATGACGCTCGTAGAGATCTTCTGCTAGATCCTGCTCTTCCATTTGGATAGTGACAGTTATTGCTGGAGGAGCAGGCGGGTCTTGCTTGGTAGTAGCCTAGGCTTCTATAATTGTGGGAGTAGTTTCCATGTTGTCGGAAAGGTACTCGTCGAAATCATCAGAGTTGTAGTCGTCGAGGTTGAGATGCTCTGTGGGATCACCCTTAGGTTCCGAAAATTCGGAGATGCGAACCATGAGGATTTCACGGCAAAGATCTTGAATTCCTTGGTCTTGTTTGCTTGAGGACGGGTCTAGGGGGGTGCTCTGTTGGTAAGCCAGATCCATTGGCTGCGAGCCTGAGGCGCACTGTCCGTTCTTGCGGTGTTGCATATATGACCAAGTTAGGGAAGGAGTCCTGATCGGACTTGGAGTTTTTAGCCGAGTTGGACTCGACTTGCTTGCTGTACTGGATTAGGTCATCTAGCACGTCCTCCGAGTTGGAAGAGTACTCGGATTCGGAATCGGTTAATCCACCAATTTTAGAGTATGTGTGCTTAGGGTGAGCAAGGAGTGGAATGCCCATCTCAACACGGAGGGCATTCTCGTTCATCCAGTGTAGCCATGATTGAGTAGGAGTCAGCCCTTTAGGCTCCTTGATCCAGGGTTTGTCGAAGATAGACTCACTGGATTGTTCTAAAGCTTTGGCTTTTCCCTTTTTAAGTTTGGCCAGTTCCCAGAGAGCGTCAGTATGCTCAGGTGGGTTGGACATAGCGTCCATGAACAAGTCGATGTTGTCGGACCAATCCTCGAGATCATCGAATGGCTCGAAGTTCTCGAGGCTGTTCGTGAAGCGATCGAAATCCTAATCGAACAAGGTCTCGACTGGTTCCGAAGTCTGAATGTGAGCAGGTTTCGGTGAAGAGCTCTGAGGTATCCTGGAGATAGACGGTCCCATCCGAACAAGCCGGGGGTTTGTCTCACCAGATTCCCCGCAGATTTCTCCTCCCATTTTCTGCTCCTTGTTTTACAGGGTGCTTTTAGCTAACTTGATACAGTCGATGAACTTGGAATCCACTCGATCGATCCCTGAGAGTATATCGCCCGACCTTTTCTGCAGTGGGTTCAACACTTCTGGGTTCTGTGATTTAGGTGTGCCAAGAGCAGTTTCTGCGAGTTTGATGCAGCCCTCAATTGACCGTGAGACTCGATTTACTCCGTCAAGTAATTCTGAGTTTTTGACCATATGGTGTTTGATCATCTTGAGATGAGTCAACTATTTCCCAAGAGTTTTGGAAAAGTGAGGGTTTTTTGGAATCAAAGTCTGTGTCGAACTCGACTGAAACGAGAGTTCGGGTTGGAGTCGACACGTTTTCTGGGTTGTCCGAGTCGAGTTCGAGTGGAACTCTTATTCCGTCGAGATCCGCAGACTTGCGGCTGTCGGCGGCTTGGGAGGTGGTTTTCGGTTTAGGCGAGTTTGGCGTGACAAGGTGGCTGGAGAAGCCGCCCGATCCATCAGCCGTGCATGCCCAGGAACCGAAAACGAGGGTTGTGCCTTCCGGCACGTTGTTGGCATCGCTTGACCCGGCCATCGAATTCGCTGATGAACTCGCCGAATCCCCTACCTGGCGCGTCAGCTGTCGGTGTTTACCGCCAAGCCTGCTCAGGGATACCCTTAGCAGTAAGGTTTGTAGGTAGGAATCGGCGGCTCTGGAACTCGATGGTGCAAGGAACACAAAGATTTAGACAGGTTCGGGCCACGAGTTGCGTAATACCCTACGTCCTGTGTGGTGGTTTGTATTGCCTTAGCTGTTAATTGTTTGGAGGGGGTCCCTACCCGCCCTTATATATCCGGGGGGACATGGTTACATGGAAAGTCCTAGCCGAGTACAGTTGGAGTCCTACTACAACATAATCGGATGGTTTCCTTCGTACTGCAGCTAGTTCTACACCTATTCGGGTAGTTACAAAAGAGGTAAGGTACATACATGAGCTATCCCTTACTCTAGAACATTCTATGCCTATAACCAGTCCCGCTGCCCCGGGCCTGACAGTTCACAATGTGCACGATCAGAGCACAAGTGCATGAAGAGCGAAAATATGATGAAGATGGTGTCGGTCAAGTTAATTAGATAGGCGATGGCAAGCTCGAGTAGGCTACCCATGTGGCGGGAGCGCGGAAGACTTGAAGGCGTCGAAGCTTGCGGAGGTCGTACATGCATCGACATCGAAAGTGGCAGGTTTGTCGATTTGGGCCTTAAAACTGGGCGCAGACCAGTTTAGCTGTTTGAGCCTTAAAACCAGGGGCACGTCCGGTGCGGTTGGATGGCAGTTGCTGAGGGCACATAGTATCATTACGAAGCTTGTGTCGAGGCTAAGCGAAGTCGTGAAGGCGACGGATCCGTCCGATGGTCCAGTAAAAATTTGGATAGTTTTACTGTTGAGGGGTATTTGGGTTATATGATTCATATAAGGGTATTTTAGTTATCCACCAGATGCCTATATATATATATATATATATATATATATATATATATATATATATATATATATATATATATATATATATATATATATATAGGGAACATATCCGGTGCAAACCCAATTTTGGTGCAAACCCCGTGCAAACCTACTAAAAAATATTTCAAAAAATTCTGAAAATAATCATGAATGTGCTTCTCAACTTACCTCACCTATATATAAAATTTCATGGTCAAATTCATCTTACCCTAGAAGTTACAAAAAAGACAAATTTGGGGTGCATTTGAACCATTACTGTTTGTCAGAAAATTTGTTTTTTTTGTAACTTCTAGGGTAAGATGAATTCGACCATGAAAATTTATATATATATATGAGGTAAGATGAGAAGCACATTCATGATTTTTTTCAGAATTTTTTGAAATATTTTTTAGTAGGTTTGCACGGAGTTTGCACCAAAACTTGGTTTGCACTGGATACGTTCCCATATAGGGAACATATCCGGTGCAAACCCAATTTTGGTGCAAACCCCGTGCAAACCTACTAAAAAATATTTCAAAAAATTCTGAAAATAATCATGAATGTGCTTCTCAACTTACCTCACCTATATATAAAATTTCATGGTCAAATTCATCTTACCCTAGAAGTTACAAAAAAGACAAATTTGGGGTGCATTTGAACCATTACTGTTTGTCAGAAAATTTGTTTTTTTTGTAACTTCTAGGGTAAGATGAATTCGACCATGAAAATTTATATATATATGAGGTAAGATGAGAAGCACATTCATGATTTTTTTCAGAATTTTTTGAAATATTTTTTAGTAGGTTTGCACGGAGTTTGCACCAAAACTTGGTTTGCACTGGATACGTTCCCATATAGGGAACATATCCGGTGCAAACCCAATTTTGGTGCAAACCCCGTGCAAACCTACTAAAAAATATTTCAAAAAATTCTGAAAATAATCATGAATGTGCTTCTCAACTTACCTCACCTATATATAAAATTTCATGGTCAAATTCATCTTACCCTAGAAGTTACAAAAAAGACAAATTTGGGGTGCATTTGAACCATTACTGTTTGTCAGAAAATTTGTTTTTTTTGTAACTTCTAGGGTAAGATGAATTCGACCATGAAAATTTATATATATGAGGTAAGATGAGAAGCACATTCATGATTTTTTTCAGAATTTTTTGAAATATTTTTTAGTAGGTTTGCACGGAGTTTGCACCAAAACTTGGTTTGCACTGGATACGTTCCCATATAGGGAACATATCCGGTGCAAACCCAATTTTGGTGCAAACCCCGTGCAAACCTACTAAAAAATATTTCAAAAAATTCTGAAAATAATCATGAATGTGCTTCTCAACTTACCTCACCTATATATAAAATTTCATGGTCAAATTCATCTTACCCTAGAAGTTACAAAAAAGACAAATTTGGGGTGCATTTGAACCATTACTGTTTGTCAGAAAATTTGTTTTTTTTGTAACTTCTAGGGTAAGATGAATTCGACCATGAAAATTTATATATATATGAGGTAAGATGAGAAGCACATTCATGATTTTTTTCAGAATTTTTTGAAATATTTTTTAGTAGGTTTGCACGGAGTTTGCACCAAAACTTGGTTTGCACTGGATACGTTCCCATATAGGGAACATATCCGGTGCAAACCCAATTTTGGTGCAAACCCCGTGCAAACCTACTAAAAAATATTTCAAAAAATTCTGAAAATAATCATGAATGTGCTTCTCAACTTACCTCACCTATATATAAAATTTCATGGTCAAATTCATCTTACCCTAGAAGTTACAAAAAAGACAAATTTGGGGTGCATTTGAACCATTACTGTTTGTCAGAAAATTTGTTTTTTTTGTAACTTCTAGGGTAAGATGAATTCGACCATGAAAATTTATATATATATGAGGTAAGATGAGAAGCACATTCATGATTTTTTTCAGAATTTTTTGAAATATTTTTTAGTAGGTTTGCACGGAGTTTGCACCAAAACTTGGTTTGCACTGGATACGTTCCCATATAGGGAACATATCCGGTGCAAACCCAATTTTGGTGCAAACCCCGTGCAAACCTACTAAAAAATATTTCAAAAAATTCTGAAAATAATCATGAATGTGCTTCTCAACTTACCTCACCTATATATAAAATTTCATGGTCAAATTCATCTTACCCTAGAAGTTACAAAAAAGACAAATTTGGGGTGCATTTGAACCATTACTGTTTGTCAGAAAATTTGTTTTTTTTGTAACTTCTAGGGTAAGATGAATTCGACCATGAAAATTTATATATATATGAGGTAAGATGAGAAGCACATTCATGATTTTTTTCAGAATTTTTTGAAATATTTTTTAGTAGGTTTGCACGGAGTTTGCACCAAAACTTGGTTTGCACTGGATACGTTCCCATATAGGGAACATATCCGGTGCAAACCCAATTTTGGTGCAAACCCCGTGCAAACCTACTAAAAAATATTTCAAAAAATTCTGAAAATAATCATGAATGTGCTTCTCAACTTACCTCACCTATATATAAAATTTCATGGTCAAATTCATCTTACCCTAGAAGTTACAAAAAAGACAAATTTGGGGTGCATTTGAACCATTACTGTTTGTCAGAAAATTTGTTTTTTTTGTAACTTCTAGGGTAAGATGAATTCGACCATGAAAATTTATATATATATGAGGTAAGATGAGAAGCACATTCATGATTTTTTTTCAGAATTTTTTGAAATATTTTTTAGTAGGTTTGCACGGAGTTTGCACCAAAACTTGGTTTGCACTGGATACGTTCCCATATATATATATATATATATATATGTGTGTGTGTGGGGGGAGGGGTATTCTATCTCTTTGCATCTCTTTAAGTGAGATCCTCTCATCTTTGCATCTCTTTTTTCTGATGATTTTTGTTTCGAAGATTTACTTCATCTTTTTACTTTCTTTTTTTTGAATCTGTTAGATCTCGTAGCCACGAATTGAATCAGTTAGATCTCTTAGCCGAAATCTACAGTTCAAATTTTGTTCAGATCCATAAAGTTTGTGGAAATAATTTAAGTTTGAAATTTCGGATGTTCTTGTTGTTATTGTTCTTATCCCTTTCCTCTGTTCTGTAACCGGGGCGCAGCACGAGGCGCCCAGAGCAGCGGGCGCTGCCGCGCAAGGCGGCAACCGGCGGCGCGAGGGGCGGATGGCGGCGCGGCGCAGCCAGCCAGGCAAGCGGCGCACCCAAGCAGGGCGTGCGAGGCAAGCGTGGCAGCAGCCCGGCGTCTCGCGGGCCCACAGCCAGCCACGTGAGCCAGATTAGGGCACTCACGGCCTAGCTGGCACTTGCGGCTCGAAGCCCACAGCTGTTGCAGCCCAGCTCCGTTGGTGGCCCAGGCTGCACCAAGGCACGGGTGCACAGCCCAAGAGGAGCAGCAGGCGATTGATCAGGCAGGCAGCAGCCCAGCCAAGGAGCAGCCCACGCAGGTAATTGCAGCTTCTGTTTTTTTTTTAACAAACGACACTCGACAACTGTGTTTCTAGTAATATAACATAAAATGTACAAAATTATATTCATAGGAGGTCATAATAAAAAAAAGAAGCCATGGATTGGATTGGGGCATCAAACCCGCATCGAGCTCAACTCAGATAAACGCAACTCAGTCTGGTTAGATTGAGACTTCAACGCAAGCCAAACAGCTCAAGCCAGTCAACACGACTACATAGCTCCACTCAAACTATACTCAAATGAGGTCACACCACTCCACTCAAAGACAGTAGCAAAAGACAAAGCAGTACTGCAGCACCCACCCGCACTCCACACTCTTGTAGTCATCAAAAAACCTCGGCGTGACCCATGTCAATAGAGAACGAAGAAAGTGGACACCACCGCACCAAGAGGGTCGCCGCCTTGCAGGACCTTTCGCCGCGATGCCGCTGCAACAAAACACACCACCCGAGGGAGTGAACGATATTAGATTCGAGGCACTCGTAGACTGCCACGCAGTCGCCGCCCCGACAAACACAACGCGCAGGGGACCTTGCCGCTTCCGTCGTTGGACTCCACCACTTGCATCGCCTCAAAGAGAACACTGCGCACATGGGCCTCGCCACACCCGCCATATAACTCCATGCCCAGGATCCGTTTCAGAAGTCGCCGTCGGAGTAGTGCGCAAAGATGCCCCGCTCCCCCGGTTCTCTATCAAACAACCAAGTCACCGCCGCGGTTTCGACTTCGCCTCGTTGATTTACCCTCGCATCTAGCCACCGCCACCATAGCAACAGCCTAGGAAGTCGCTTGCGCCATCTTCCGAGTTGTACCACACCAGGTGGTCCCAGGCTGAGCAACCTGCCGCAGTCCGCTGCAAGTCTAGTTGTCCCACGATGACGATGCCGCAAGCGCTATCCTCCGACGTTGTCCCACACCACACTAACCATTACTGTTAGACCCAGGGCAGCAGGACTGCATATAGGCATGAATATTCTAGAGTAATGGATAGCAAATGGATGTACCTTACCTCTTTTGTAACTACCTGAATAGGCGTAGAACTAGCTGTAGTACAAGGAAACTACCCGACCAGACTGTAGTTGGACTCCAACAGTACTCGGTTAGAACTTTTCATGTAACTCTATCCCCCAGAGTATATAAACGGTGGGCAGGGACCCCTCAAAACATAGACAACCATAACAACACCTAAGGCAATACAAGCAACCACATAGGACGTAGGGTATTACGCACCTCGCGGCCCGAATCTGTCTAAATTCTTGTGTTCCTTGCACCATCAAGTTCCAGAGCTTGTCGATCCCTTGCCTACAATCCTACTGCTAAGGGTATCCCTGAGCAGACTTGGCGGCTAAACACCGACAATTACCAAGCAACGCCAGACGCCGCGATTCGCTGCAAGCAGTCAACTAGCAACCAATCAACAACTCATGGCCGCAACCAAGATAATGATCGCTTCCGCGTGGGCTTGGCGGCAACATTCTAGCTTGCACGCAGCCGAAATATCAACCCTAGCTGAAGCCGCTATGGACAAAGGACCGGCAAAGTCACTCACCGAGCTGGGTCTCTTGAGACGACACCTTCAAGAAGGGCACGATGCTAAAAAAAGCCGCCGTCGCTCATCCAAATAATAGGGTTTTCACCCAGAGAACCCCGTGCAATAAAGTTTTAGCTCCAAAATAACACCCCCAATAGGGACAACGGCGCCGTCATCCCACCTGTAACGCCGGTGAGGGCTTTCGCCCGGAGCATCCCAACCCCATGGTTCACTCGCACGGCAGGGCAAACCGACACCAAAGCCATGACATCCCGTCCGAAATCCACTTCCGCTTTGATCACTGCTTGAAAGAGCATCTAGGCCCTAGTGGGTTTTGGAGCATTGATTGACAACACGATTAAAGGACTAACTTATTTGCATGAGATTATGAACAGGTATTTAATTATGAAATGCGTATTAAAAGAGATGGCTCATGTGTTGCAAGCAAGCGTGTTTATCCCATTGGTATAATGTGTATGTGACAAGCAAAACAAGAAAAGAAAAATAGAGCAAAGTATTCATGATTGATATAAAGGCTCTAATATTTGCGAAGGCTTGTTTCGATCTATGATGGGATTCAAAGTGACAAGTAAAGATTTTGTGAATGAGATGTGATATGCTTATGCATAGTCTCAAATATAGAAGATCTTGTCACATGTGATAAAATGGATGTTAACTTAAGAAGCAAGCAAGCAAGGCAAAAGAGAATGAGACATGAGTTGATGCATATATGATGTCTCAAATCGGAAAGCTTGCATATAAGATTGAATTGAGAATTCGAATTGATAATGAAGATTTCATGCATGACACAAATAAATATGAGTTCAAGATGGACGGTTAGGATAAAGGTAGAGGACCGAGAGGCGTGTTTCAAGAGGCTACGCAAGCGATGGCTTGGGAGGGAGCAAAGAAACCGATACGGGTCAAAGGCCGGAGATCCTAGAGTCATGGAGAGCTCTATGTTGAAGAGTGTCATTATTCAAGAAAAGAAGGTGACTTGTGAATTAAGGTGGATTTCATTCCTATACAATTCAAAGATTCAAAGTCACTAGCTCAAAGCGGGTATGCTCAAAAGAAAGAAGATGTTGATGCCCTCACGGTATTGATCGAAGAAAAGTCGGCATGATCATATTATGAAGAAGCTCAAGTAATCGTGGAAATTGTATATTTCATTTATGCACTTGAGTATAGGTATGCCGTACTATAAAGAGGGATGCAACATCAGTAGGTTTAGACAATACCAAAAGCGCTCAAACTAGTCCCTAGAAAGTTTAGCCTAAGGAGTGAGAGCTAACTGTAGAAAATAGAGAGGGACCGGTCTGAGCAGGGTGAGCCGCCAATGGCTAGTTTTCAAAACAGACCGGTCTGACCGGTCTGACACTGACAGGGCAACGGCTAGTTTTGTGAGAAGGGGTATTTATACCACATGACTTCACCCATTCGGGGGTGCTGATGTCAAAACATTTCAGAACATCTTGAGAGCCTTGTGAGCACTTGGAGAGTCCTCCCCAATCTCTCTTTGTGAGAGTTGCTTGATTCAAGGTGAATCTTTGAGTTGGGTTGAGTGAATCCATTCCTTGAGAGCCATTTGAGCAAGAGAGAAACATCTCGAGTTTTGAGCACTTGAGGTTGCGTCGGCCAACTCGATTGAAGCATTTGTTACTCTTGGAGCATCGGCTCCTAGACGGCTAGGCGTTGCCGGCTAGCTCCCAAGGTTGTGGTGAGCAGCGGCAAGTTTGTTGCGGCTTCGATCGTGTGTCAAGAGGGCGCATGGTCATATAGTGGAGAAGAGGAGATAGCTTGACCTTGGGGTCACTACGAGCTTCCTCAACGGAGAGTAGGATTCACACGTGGGTGCACGGGGTGAATCCGAACTTCGGTCAAACAAATCACCGTGTCTTCATTGCATCATCTCTGTTTTGGTTTGATTTACTTACCTTGCATTTAGAGTTTAGAGTTTGAATTGTGCTTCCACTCGATCTACTTGGGTGTGCTCTACTTGTGCGTAGGGACTTGTTTATTTTGTTAGAAATACTCTGCAAGACACATATCCCAAGTTTCTTATAGGTTCAAGCTCGAGAGGGGACTTGTTCCTGCTGACTGGGCTGTCTGCCTGCAAAGACCGGTCTGACCGGTATGGTAGACCAGTCTGACCGGTCCAGGCAGTCCCAGCAGGGATTAAGCGCCAATTTTTGAAGAAACGCCTATTCACCCCCATCTAGGCTACGACATCACGTGATCAAGATCATTTCACTGCTAGCAGCGTCGCCCGACGTCGCTCTGCACCGATGCCGCCGCCGCCGCACGCACGCCCGCCGCACGCCCCCGCACAAAGGCCGCCGCCAGGCGAGGGCAGCACGCCCCATGCCGAGGCCGCCAGCGCGCGGGCTTCTGGGCAGACTCCTCTGACGGCCAGAGAGAGAGAGGAGGAGGAGGAGGCTACGCAGGGGCAGGCCCACTTGGTATTCAAGGGTATTCATTGAATACCCATTATTTTTGCAAAAATAATAAGTATATATAGTATATAGGTGTATGTATATTGAAACAATTGAAAAAATCAGGGTATTCAACGTGCAGCTCACCTCCTTCCTCGAATTGGGTCAAACAGCCCAATAAGCAATAATCGGCCCAATAGCCAGTCCTCTCCTGCCGGCCCGTGCACGAGCCCCCCTCTGTCTCCCTCACTCGAACAATAGCCTCTCCAACCCTACTTCCCTAGGCCGGCGGCGGCGGCGGAGCGGTGGACTGCAGGCAAAGCGGCGGCGGCGGGCGGCGAGCCGGCGATCTGCGACGTTGCACGCACCGCGCGAAGGTTGGAGCTTGGAGGAGGAGCGAGGCAGCGAGCCGGGGAGAGGCGGAGGGCTGGCGCCAGGCGCCTAGGCGAGCAGCGGCTTGCGGCCGCAAGCACCCGCTCTCAGCGGCGGCGCGGCACGGCGGCAGCCAGAAGGCAGCTCGCGCTCATAGCTTGTGCTGCGGGCGGCGCATGTATCCGCTAGGCGCCAGCCTCCAATCTCTGCTCATCTCATCGACATCACCTGTTCTTTAGTCAAACTTGGACAGTTGTAAGGTAAATTTCTCAAATTCTCTTTGCTCATCTCATCTGCATCGCCTCTGAAAGGACATCATTACGTCCGATACCCTCTGGAAGGAATTTGTCATTGTTGTTTGTTTCCACGATCAATGGCTCACGCTATCCCTGCTATGCAAAATAAGAAGCCTGATGTTTAACTTTTTGTCTCCTTTATCTTAACTAAAACTGTACAAAATTTGGATTCCTTGCTTATGATATCTGTGCATTGAACCCTAGTGAATTGCACAATTTAGCAACATCAGGAATTGCCTGCACTGCCTATTGATTTGAATTTTTCAGTTGTGCTGGTGCTTTCTACATTGATGTTGTGCATATAAACATAAAATTTGTAAGCTTCTTCATCCATTTCTTTTGATGTTTTCCTTTATGATTGTACCCTCTATATATTTGAGATATTGTCATTTGCTATGTTGATCATTGAGTACATCTATATGACTATATCTTTGTGTTCTTTAGGCTGTCAAATTTTTTTTCACCCTTTAAAAATTTTGAATACCCAAACTTAAAATCCTGGGCCCGCCCCTGAGGCTACGCCGCCGAGTCGCCCCGAGCGGAGGGTGACGCGGAGGCAGCTTGTGTTCTGAGTACAAGAAATTGTTTTGGTGCAGGAACAGCAGCTGCCGGCCAGCAACAGCAAGCGAGACAAGCAACACGAGAAGATTTCTCAAGGGTCGGTTTGCATTTTCGTTTGCACTCGCAATTTATTTGTTGCCCTCTTATTTAGACTAGTTTATTAGCACTTCTTGCTTGCCGACTTGCTTATACCCATTGTTAAATCATTTGCTATTAGACCTTTGCATGCTGGTTTAAGTGAAGCTTTGGTATTAATTCTTGCTCGAGTTGATTGCTTCTCATTTTGCTTCCACTTGGATTTGAGATGTGCTATTTTTTGTTAAATCATTGCATGCTTTGTTAAGTGAAATTATTGGTAGCTTTGCTCGAGAAGATCGGTTTACATTGGCTTCCGTTTTGTCTCGAGCTTTTGCTGTTGCTTAATTTTTACTTCTGCTTTGCGTCGAGTTTTTTCTAACCGTTCCTAGAGTGAGCTCGTCACGAGTTACCTTGTGTCATCTTAGCGGTTAGAAGAGAGGTGTGTCGGGTTGAATTCAGAACATAGACCTTGTTCTAATGAAGAATTTTTAAAGGCTCCCATTCACCCCTCTAGTAGCCTGTTCCGATCCCACACTAAGACTTTTGCTAATTGCCATAATCTTCTCTTGAGCACTTTGGTCGATAGAGCACATGAATATACGTGGAACATAAGTCTACAACTTCCATAAGTTCTAACACATTTGAAATAGCCAGATGAAGAGTATTTATAGCCTCAACCAAAGAAACTAGCCGTTACTCCAACGGGCAGAAAATCTACCTTGACCGTCCGATTCGGTCTCTTCCTAATGCATTGACCGAATGAATCGATCCTAATGTGCAATAGAACCGTTGGGTGGCTGACATCTGGGGGCATGAGCCTGACCGACTGATTCGGTGGGGCCATGAGCCTAATTGACTGATTCAGTCGTGCTCTAATGGCCTTGATCAAATTTATCGGTCAATCTAGAGCCGTTCTTCCTTCCAAGCCATTGATTGATTCGGTGGTAGTCTTCATGGCAACAACCGAATGAATCGGTCAATCCAGAGACATCTTCTAGCTTCGCAGTGTCACCGACTGATTTGGTGGCTCGCTCTCTCTCTCTCTCCCTCTCCCTCTCTCTCTCTCTCTCTCCCTCTCTCTGTTGGATCTGTCCGCCTCTGTGGTAATCATGCGCCGGGTCTTGTAATTGCTAGTGTTGGTGGATTGGGCATGTAATAATAGCTAGCCATGTAATCAGGTTGCAGGAATTTTGCCGTCACCACTCACCAGGAAGTTCCCGGGAGGGGACGGTGCGTGCGCGCCTCTGGTGCAGAAGAGAGTGTGGTGGTGGTTTTGGAAATGGTTTTTTAATGGGTTGAACCCATGGATAAAGCATTGGTTTGGATAGTTACGAGGTGAAAGGAAGTCGTAGTTCGGTGTGATTTGGATTTATGCATTGATAAATAGGTTTGGGGTGGGTATATTAATTATTGTATGCTACGTATGGGTTGGTGTGAGTACATTGTGGATCCGAGCCAATTTGCAGGGCGACTCCAATTGAGCTTTTCATCAGATACAAAATTGGTGGGAATGTTAACCAAGTAGTCCATTTCTATGTAACATAAGATATGTTGTTGCTGCATGTAAGTTGCTCATGTGATGGCAAACAGGGCAATACAACGCTTTGTGCTTGCAAGCTTACTCCTACAATTTATTTTTCCTTTCTTTAGATGCTGTGTATGCTAGTATGCCTAAATTTATCCTATATATACTGCCGTCTTTGCCAGGACAACATGGTCTCATTCATCCGTTCCCTGCGAGCTAGAAGACCGATTTGCATACTCCTGAACCATCGCGCCGAAGAGTGATGGCCTCCCCATCAACTTGGAGGGTGCGTCGAACTCTGATACTAGCCCTGATACAGAGATAAACACATAGACAAAGGTTGGACAGAGGCTAAGAGGCACAAAATCTTAATACAGGCAATCGGTTCTCCATGAAAGTCTAAAGTCTAAACTAATGTAGGAAAGGTAGGCAAGATCAGTGCAGAGTCCTACCTGCATCCAAGACCAGAACTCGGTCGCTGTCCATGACAGTTGGTATACGATGTGCAATGCTGATGATGGTACATTCCGAGAATTCCTCTCGGATGATCCTCTGGATGGCTGCATCTGTTTGAGAATCAACCGAAGCCGTTGCCTCATCAATGAAGAGGATCCGGCTGCGTTTCAGTATGACACGACCGAAGCAGAGGAGCTGCTTCTGCCCTACACTCCAGTTCTCCCCCATGTCGGCAACTGTGATGAACAAGCAGTGAGCAAGAAAACGTTATTCATCTGTTGTCAATACTAAGAAGAAAATATTGAGCCAACTTGGAGCACAATTTATCTTTTCTATAAAACAAGATCATCTTGTTCACGAAATAGCAAACCTAGTGCATCAAGCTTTTCTGGTTTTGAAGCTACTATATCCTTCAGCTGGCAACGCTCGAGAGCCTGCAGGAAAAAAAAAATATATAAACAAAACAGGCTTGATAGAAGGAAAAAAGAAATAGTTATGCATCCAAGAGGAAGTTCATGTTTTGAAAAACAAAGCTTGTACTACCTGCCATATTTCAGCCTCAGAATACCTCCCAGTTGGGTCTATGTTGCTCCTTACAGTTCCCTCAAAGAGCACAGGTTCTTGAGGAATCACACCGAAGCGAGACCTCAGATCATGAAGCCCCAAAGTGCAGATATCAACACCGTCGATAATGATTCGGCCCTCTGCAGGCTCCACAATCCTGAATAAAGCTTGGACTAGAGTCGACTTGCCACTGCCAGTCCTTCCCACAACTCCAATCTTTTCCCCACCCTTAATGCTTACAGTAATACCTTTCAAGATTAAAGGTGTATTTTGCCGATACCGAACCTGAAAAGAGTTCAACTTATTGCTCATCCATCATCACTTAAAGGTACTAGGTAGAGATACAAGCAAAATAATACTGACCTTCAGATCTTTCACATCAATATCTCCTCGGTCCGGCCAATTTGGTGAGGGAAGACAATCTGCAACTTCCCATGCTGCCTCAGAAGGGAGGGCACTGTACTGATGTACCCTCTCCACAGCTACCATATCATTTTCGATCATACAGCTTATGGAAATTGTGTAGTACACCAATGAATTAAGAGAAAGACCATAGGAAAGGGACATGCCGACAAATTCTGCATCAAAATTGTATTTATTAAGCTCCCAAAGGATCAAACAGAAAACATATAGTGATACAACTTTTAATAGAATTCATCAGTTACCCTTTTTGAGTCGTATTTAAGATGATGTAACAGCAAACTCTTAATACATGACATGCTTTCAACAAACTATTAATGCTTCATTATTGATAGAACATCTACGAAGGATTGCACTCAAGGTTTGGATATTCAAACAATTAGCCATGCTATCGGATTCGCCCCAGTGACACAATTTATTCATACATAGCAAATATTTTTTTCCTAGACATTTTTCCTAAATGTGACATCTACTCCCTCCATTCCAAATTATAGGTCGTTTGACTTTTTTGACCCCAAGTTTGACCACTCGTCTTATTAAAAAATTTGTACAAAATATCACTTCTTTTGTTGTAGCTTGCTTTATCAATACAAGTTCTCCAAGAATAACTTAAATTTGACTATGTTTGCACAATTTTTTTTGAATAAGACGAGTGATCAAACTTGGTGTCAAAAAAGTCAAACAACCTATAATTTGAAACGGAGGGAGTATTACAATTCATTCTAGAGAAAAGATAAGAAAAATTATTCCAT
Organism: Panicum virgatum; assembly: GCF_016808335.1. NCBI lineage: Eukaryota > Viridiplantae > Streptophyta > Magnoliopsida > Poales > Poaceae > Panicum > Panicum virgatum. The sequence continues at coordinate 18,011,590 of NC_053151.1, forward strand.
TAGAGAAAGTTTAAATGTCCAAACCAAGGCCTAACATACCATTTAAGGTTAATTGTCTTTGTCATACAATCACATACCAAAAAAAAAGGACTTCATAACAGGCACACCAATTAGAGGTTTCATCAAAACCTCTATACTTACCATGGGACATGAGTATCAATTCTACTCTACCCCATGATCCACACCATTTTATGAGTATGCGACTAATTGAGATTACAACATTACCTTTCTTGATGAAATTGCTAGGCAAGCTGATCATGAGAAAAGCGGTTATAGACAAAATAAGTGTGCCAATTAGCTCCAGGCGAAATCCAAGCCACTCATTAGCTGCATAATTATTGAAAGACATACGCAAATTCGAATTGATCCTGTCCAAGTTTGTCTGGTAGAACTCATCCTCCTTTCTGAAGCACCTTACAGTTGGGGCACCCAAAAAGGTTTCTGTGAAGTGATCAATAATTGGAGCCCTTGTTACTCCTTGAAGACGAGTAAGCTCTCGAGATGTTGCAATATAACGATTCTGAAAACAAGATGAAAAGAAAGCAAACCAATTTATATTAATTTCGTTACTGAGTGTTGTATTGATGTTGAGTAGTTTGAACAGTGATTACAGTCATCGGGGATGCATTTTGGTATTTGGATCATACCCGGTACCAGAGGTTCAAAAGCAGTAGAGGAAGCACTGCTATGACTGACGGCCATGCAACTTGGCAAGTAACAGCAATAGTGGTAACCACTGAAATACACATTGATGTGGCATAACCAACATAGAACACAAGGGAAGTATCAATTTTCGATTGGTCAGATGATGCCTGTGAAAAGTAAAAGTTAACATTGCTTTTCAAGTAGTAAATATGTACACAAAGTACAAAAAATAGATCCTATGCTTAGTTGGATATACAACACATACCCGGCTTAGGATCCTTCCGGAAGGAGTGGTGTCGAAAAATGACATTGGGGCTCGTAGAATGCTGTCAAACATCTTGTTGAAAAAGGCCTGGGCTGATTGAAGCCCCAAGAATCATGGGCGGAGCTAGGTGGATGCCTGGGTATTCCTAGGAATACCCAACTTTTTCCCCAAACAATCATGTACATTTGAAGTATGTATATATGTATAACTTATATTAGGTTATATTCTCTGTTCTCTAGGTTAGAAATCAGCCAAATACGATCTTTAGAGGTCCCATCGCCCACAAATCCTCTCTCTGTCCATGTATCAATTCAATCCATCTCACGCACGTTCTTGTACAACCGCGTCCTGGTTCCCAAAAACCAAAACCCAGTTGCAAGGATGCAGATAGCTGCATGTAGTCGGTGCTTAGGGTGAAGGGGAGGGACCAGCCGCCGTAAGCTAGCAATGCATTAGGGTTAGGGAGCCTGAGGCAAGGCTGCCAGGGACGGCGGTGTGGCTGCACCCACGGTAGAACAGGCGGAGGCTTCAGGCATCATGACACCATTGTTGATTACCCTGAGATAATATGGTTCAGTCTGTGGCAATCATATATTGCAGCTTATCTGAACAAGCTATAGGTACCAAATTTTGATAGAAGAAGCTGCGTATTTTTAGCTAATTATGTGTAGTTTGAACATTTAAATGCTCCTTTACCCATCAGAGCAAACTTAAGAGCAGACTTATGATCAAATTTGGGACTGAACAATTACAATCTTTACAAATCAGCGCTAGACTTAACTAACTATAGGTTGTTCACCTAGTATATGAACTAGTTCATTGTTGAATATGAAGTAAGATCCAAAAAATGAGCTTGTATCTTTAATTGTCGATATTCTGAACTTGTATTTTTATTGGATTTTTTAGAAAGTGGGAATACCCAACTACAAAATTCTGGCTCCGCCACTGCCAAGAATGTCACAATAATAGTGGTGATCATTTCCAATATAATCGTTGTAGCAACTATCGAAACATAAACACCAAGAAATACGGAAGTATTAAATACAGGGCCTCCTGATGTTTCATATGACAGCCAGTAGTTACTAGCCATACTGGAGCCCTCCGAGAGTAGTGTCACAACCAAAATGACCACAACCCCCCACCATCCCCAGGCCTGTGTCATGTATAGCTTGTACACACGCCAGCTTACTCGGCCACTCTCCTTTTCCTCTTCCTGGATCAGTTTAGAAGAACCTGCTTCTTTGTTTATTGCAGTGCCAACTGTTTCACCATTTTCATTATTGGATTTGGAGTTAACAGATGGGACATCTAAAGATCCAGTGGAAGCATCGGAGCTCTCTGTATTCTGAACATGGTAACCTTGTCCCCCTGTTGTGTCCATGGAACTATGATGAGCAGCAACAAGATCTGAAAAATCTGAGCATGATGCTAGTAACTCACGATAGATCCCTGACTGGATGACTAACCCATCTTTCATTACCTGCATGTTGACACACGAGTCAATGTAGTTTAATTTCTAGTAGCCATCATATCAACATAAGCATGGTACCATCAGTGTAATATGATTATATAGCATATGTTCAGCAAGAAATCTGAAGATAAACGTGCATTAAGATATATCTATATTTTAAAGTAACCATTGATGTGAATATAACTGTTAATTCCATATACCAAGAAAGAAAACATTGCTACTAACTGTTAAGGGTATTATTGTCATTGTACTCTAGTCTAGAGTTGGCTCTCATGTACTCTATATCCCATTTAGAGATGTTCACGGTATACATTCATTCAGCCATCTTCCTCCTTCCCTCTAATTCTAACATGGTAACAGAGCTATAGCTCTAGATCTCGATCCGGCCCCCCACCCTCGTCGGTCTCTGCTGCGTCATCCCCGGAAGGATCAATCTTCCCTCCCCGGGGCGGCATCCACAAGCCCCAAACCCATTTTTTCATAGTTATTGAATCACAGCAGCACAGAGCAGCTTACCCATATTTTTCCCCGTCACATGCCAACTGCCACCCGCTGACATCGATCCGGAGCAGCAACCCCTGCCCATCATGGATCCGTCACCGCCGTCCTTTGCTCGCCGCCCGTTGCGGCGATCCATCCCCGCCGTCGCGCGGCACCGTTCAGTGCCTTATGCGCTCCTAAACCTTAAAACCTAAACCCTGTCCGTCGCTCATCACGGCCTCCCTCCGTCGCCGCTCGTTGTGGTCTCCTGCGCTGTCCTTCCGGCCTCCTTCTGCGCCGCCGTGGTCGCATCTCAGGCCTCCGTCGCGGCCTCAACTTCACCGGTGGCCGCTGTCCGCTCTGCTCTCCGACTACGACGGGATGGATGGGCCCTCTTCTCCAAGCCGATGGATCTGCCATGCTACTCCACCCTGCTCTGATGTGCTCTGCTCTCTCTAACCTGGCACTGGTGCGCTGCTCTGCTCTGCAATGCGCCCGAGCAGGTTTTCTGCTCTGCTTGCTGCTAGTATCAAGTCTTTATTTCCTTGAGGTGTCCATCTGAATCCACTAATCTTGCTCCTTCATCTCGTTCTTGCCATTCGAGTCGACAAAATCTTTGCCAAACAGCCGACTGCTATCTTTTTCTTTATAGTTGTCCACATCTTTTATAGTCGTCGTCGATGCGACTCTCCCTTTCAGTCATGTAGTCTCCGACTGCTGCCGCAGTTTTGGTTGTCACAGATTTGTGCGGCTATGCCCATCCGGATGAGTGTGGATCTGTCTCCGTCCAGATCTGTGCGGTGATGGCTCGTCGGTTTGCACCTTGCTGCTCCTTGTCGCCTCCTTCGCGAGTCCGCGAGTCTTTGACTAAGGCACGTTCATCGTCACGACTCTCTACCTTTGTGCTACTCTTCACACCTCCTTGGCTTGGCAAGGTTTCAAAACTCGCATGCCACTACGACATATTGGAGACTCGAACTTGGATGTTTCAGTCATCATAGTGTTGTAATGTGTCTAATTCTAGTGCTTAATGTTCTCTTTCTTCCAAATGCAATGCAATTGCATATGTGTCGTGGTGCTGCAAACCACGGCCGGGTGGCGGAAGGCACCCGCCCTAGCCCAGAGGGTGTGTACTCGGGGGTTAGCTAGTCCCAGTTAGATCTCACCCAAGAACACTCAAGAACAGCCAGATTTAGAGTGGTTCGGGCCGCCGGAGCGTAATACCCTACGTCCACTGTGTATTGTATTGCCTTTCCACGAGAGCGAGCGAGCTCACCAGGGCTGGTGTGTGTGTGGAGAGCTTCCAGTCCCCCGTGCGCAGCGAGCGCCTCCCTTTTATATCTCAAGGGAGGCGCGTACATGGCTGTTGGGTCCCCGACAAGTGGGCCCAACGGTGTAGTATAAACTAACGTACTGTTCATACATCATGGCGTTGCAGGCAGCGGGGATCTCTCTTCTGTAATCCCTTGCCTGCTCCTGGTGTCCCTCGTTCAGCATGTCCAGGCGCCGTCTTGTCGGGACGATGCCAGACGTAGCTAGTGGCGTCGCCTGCCACGTAGCTGAACGGCTGTGTAGGGAGCGGCGTAGGCGGTCATGATGGAAAAGTGTCGTGCCGTCGTATCCATTTAATGCTGCAGACGGGCTCTGCGCGGGCGCGGCACAGGCGGCCGCACTGTGCACCTTGGTAATACGCGGTGCACAGTGAGGCCTGACAAAGATTGTCCCGCATGCCGCGGCGACAGAGCACGCCTCAACCACCCGCATTAAATGCGGTGGGTGGGCGAGTCTCCTTGCGGAGGACTCGCGCACGAGCCCGCGCCCGTGCCACCGGGGCACGTGGCGGCTCTAGACCCCCACACGGTAAAGGGGGGGGGTCCGGATGGCGCAGGAGGTCCCGGACCCCTATGGGGGGGTCCGAGGCCTCGGCTGCCAGTTCGGAGCTTCCCTTCCTCAGAGACACGTGGCGTCTCCGGACCCATCCCCAGGCGGGGAGCGGGTCCGGGGCCGTTGGCCTGGTGAGGAAAGAGCATGACTGGTGGGGCCTGGCTAGTCCGTCCTTACGCGTAGTTATGGATAACTACGCGGGTCCTGCCTTGCTGCGGCAAGAGTGGGTATCCCTGCTACATGGTACCGACAGTGGCCCCCGGGCCCACCTTGGGGGAGGTACGAACCCGCAGGTGGGGCCACTACTGCGATTTGGCTTCTGCATAGCTTGAAGCTTCTTGCTGCAGAGGTCTTGACCGGCTTTGACCATCCATCGGATTGTCCGCTGCCTCATCATATCGCAACGGCTTATTGACTCGTGGCCCCCACGCACAGTGGTACACCTAGTCACGCGCGCGACGCTCGGCATTCTTGCGGCCGGAGTAAACGGATCATTTACTACCGGCGCAGTTCCCGAAAAGCTCGGCCACGCCAGCGCTTAATACGCGCACGTCAGCTCGGCTTCCGCCTCGCTCCGCGCATGCGCGGGCGTTGGTTCAGATCCCGTCTTTTCGCACCCTTGTTGGTTACCCGCTCACCCCGACAGGTGGGCCTGGGCCCCCATGTCATGGACTGAGCGGTTAACACCAGGCGCGGGCGTCGCTTGGGTTCCGGCGACGGTTCCGGGGTGTGCCGGTTGAGTCAGGCTTTATAATGGGGTGAACCGCATTCCGCGGTTACTTTTCCGCATTCGCCTTCTTCCTTCCAACCTTTGCGCCCCTTTGCCTTCGAGCTCCCCTTGCCCCTTTCTCCCCCGCACAGGCTGCTACTCACCCCACCGAGAGATGGCGTCCCTTGTTCATCCCCGCCGCTACCAGACCGAGGGAGAGTTGAACACAGTGCGCCGTCTGCTGGGATGGAGTGCTCAGGAGACCGGCTGGGGGGTGCGAGCAGGCTCGGTTCCCCTTGGCAACCTCCGCGCCGGGGAGTTTGTGCTATTCATCTCGCACATCTCCACTGGCGTGGGACTGCCGATTTCCTCGTTCCTGCTGCTGCTGCTGGAAGACTTCGGCCTCCAACTTCAGCATCTGACGCCGCACTCCCTCCTCCTGACGTCCATCTTCGTGCACTTATGCGAGATGTTCGTGGGAGTTCGGCCCTGCGTCATCCTCTTCCGCTACTTCTTCATTCTGGTGAGGTCCGGAAGGAGCAAGGACGAGGTGGGAGGGTACTACTTCCAGGTGAGGAGTGACCTGGTGACTCCTTACATTCCCGGCCTTGCTGGCGGAAAGTGGGAGGAGTGGCGCAGGGATTGGGTGATCGCCACCACCGAAGCCAACGAGCGCCTCACCCTGCCGACCGAGGGGCCCGCCTCCGACAAGGCATCCTGGAGGGCCAAGCCGTCGCTGCAGCCGGAGTTCGACTCCATGCTGGACAAGATCAGGTCGCTGGCGGAGAGCGGCCTCACCTCGTGGCACGTGCTCGGAGACTTCGTGAAGCACCGGATCCCTCCCCTGAAGCAGCGGCCGCGTGCTGCGTGGAACTTCACCGGCCTCAACGACTGCAGCAGGACCCAACGCGGAGAGGGGAGCGACCTGACCCAGGAGGCCTTGGAGGTTCTGGTGCGGAACGTGACGGGGGACGCCTTCATCCCGGAGAACCTGATCCTCCCGCAGAGCATAGTCCCCCTCTGCGAGGACCTCGCGAGGGTGGCGGTGCTGGCAACCCTGCCGACTCTGGACGACGGGGGACTGGCCCCACGCCAGACCGGAGGCGACGCGAACCGTGGGCTCCGGATCCCTGGCGCATCCGGGGATCAGGCTACGCTGAGCGCTGCGGGGTCCGGCGCCACCACGAAGGGGAAGCAGGCCGCGGTTAGCATCGCGGCCGCAGCCGGTTCCAGCCGGGCACAGGGAAACTCCGGTGCATCGTCGGGAGACGCAGGCCGGCGCAGGCTACTCAGGGGCGACGGGACCCTGGTCTCAGAGCCCGCCGCGAAGCACCAGAGGTCTTCTGAGGGCGCGGGCCAGGGTAGCTCCCGGGCTGTCGGCCCCCACGCATCCTCTGGGGCAGCCGCGCCACCACCATCGCCGTCGAGGAATTCCTCCCGCCGGCAGCAACAGCAGCAGCAGCAGCAGCCGCAAGAGCAGCGGCAACAGGCACGAGGGCGGCAACAGCAGCAACAGGTGCAACCCCGGGTCGCGCCCGTGCTGCAGCCTCGGGGACAGCAGCAGCAGGAACAGGCCCGGGTTGCGCCTGCATCGCAGCTGCAAGGGCAGCAGCAGCCGCAGGAGAAGAGGCCAGGGCTCCGAGGACGCTGGGTGCCCGGTACTTCTGGGTTAGTGTTATCCTGCTTTCTTCCTTTACGCCGGTGCTCTGCTTTTTTCCTGAAGGCTTCTCCGCATTGTTACCAGGGCTCCTCGCCCCAGTGGTTCCTCTACCATCGCCGGTTCGTCAGCTGGTGCCCAGGCGGCCGCGGCCTCAGTGCTGACAGCAACGGCGACAGCGGATGCGGGACCCTCAGGTACAGCGACCTATGCCAGCCCAGTGGTGTGTGACGTGGAGCTGACAGGCGTGTCATTTCCAGGCTCAGCAGCGCACAATGCCGCGGCGGTGGAGGCACCTGCGGCAGAGGCAGCAGACACAGCGGCGGTGGAAATGCCGGTGCTGGGTGCAGCCGTACCCGACGCAGCGATGGCTGAGGCGCAGGCGCTGGGGGCATCCGCACCCGATGCCGCGGCGGCTGAGATGCCGGCTCTGGGCGCAGCCGCACCCGACGCGACGGCGGCGGAGGCGGCACCGGTGCTGGGTGCAGCCGCACCCGACGCGGCGGTGGCGGAGGCGACGCCGGTGTTGGGCGCAGCCGCACCCGACGCGGCGGTGGCGGAGGCGATGCCGGTGCTGGGCGCAGCTGCATCCGACGCGGCGGCGGCGGAGGCGCCGGCGCTGGGTGCAGCCGCACCCGACGCGGCGGTGGCGGAGGCGACGCCGGTGCTGGGCGCTGCCGCATCCGACGCGGCGGTGGCGGCGGAGCAGACAAGTGCTGCACAAAAAGCCCCCACCTCCAGCTCCGGTCCTGTTGCAGAGGAGGAGTTGGAGGTGGTCTTTGGCAGGCGGCTCCTACAGCACCAACTCCCGGAGGAGGATGTGACTCCCCTCCCCCAGGTGATGTTCCAGGTCCGGCGGTCGATCGAAGAGGCAACCTCCTCCGTCGAGACGGCCTTCCGGCGGGAGTGGTCTGCCCTGGAGAGCGAGCGTCAGCGCCTCTCCGACTGGCACACCCGCCTGGAAGCGCATACGAAGGCTGAAGCCTCCCGCGCTGCAGAAACTCGGTCAAAGCTCAAGGCAGACCAAGAGGCCTACCGAGCCAACCTTAGGAAGGTGTTTGACCGGGAGCTCGCAGTGTCAAACCGAGAGAAATCCCTGGCGCAGCGGGAGCAGGATTTCACTCTGGAGGTTGTTGGCTTCGCGGCTCAGCGGTCCGACTTCGAGGCCCACCTCGCGGCTCGACAGTCCGAGCTGGAGACTCGCAGCGAGGACCTTGAGGTCCGGAGGCAGGAGCTCGACGTCTTCTCTGCGACTCTGCAGGGATGGCGTGAACAACTGCATGAGAGAGCCCGCCAGCTGACTGCCGACGAGGCGGTTTTGGAGGAGGGCCGGAAATCCCTCGCCAAGCGGGAGGCCCACGCCACCGGCATAGAAAAGGAACTCGGGCGCCAGCGTGAGTCGCTCAAGAAGTTGAAGGACCGGGCGGAGGAGAGGGAGGCCGAGCTCGAGGAGAGATCCCGCGGGCTCGAGGAAAGGTCCCGCGAGGTGGAGGTGGCCAAAGCGGCTCTGGACACCCGGGTGCGAGATGCGGTCCAGGAGGCGGTCCGGAAGCACCAGGAGGACCAGCGCGCGGGAGCCCAGTGGATCGCTGACTGGGCGGCCGAAGCGAGCCTCGCACTGGTGCCATTTGGGATGAGCCCAATCCAGGTGGCGGAGCCGCCAGCTTCGATAGCTGACGCCCTCCCAGTGCTGAGCTCTGCTTCGGATAGGCTCCAGCGCCTTGGGCCGGTCCTTGCTGGACAGCTCGAAACCGAGGGCCGCGAGCTGATCCGGATGGTGGCGGAGCACATCCTGACCTGCCTTCGGAGCCACGACCCGACCATCTCGTTGGCGCCCGTGGTCGATGGCCCTGTAGCGGAGACGGAGGCTGCCGCTCGGGACAGCGTGCGGGAGGTCGTTGACTTCGTCGCCGCCTACTTCAAGCGAGAGCCTGCGGACCCTTAGGCTGGGGATTGTATCTTTTCCCTTTTTGCACTATGTAACAAACATTGTATTAGCTGAAATTTTTGAAATAGAGGAAACTTCAACTTAGTTGTTTGTCAGTTGTTGATTTGCGGTATGCAGCACCCCGGTGCCTTGGCCCCCTGGCGGATAGGTGCAGTTGCTTGGACCTGTCTGCCACTTGAGGCGTAGAAGATACTCCGGACCTCGTTGGGCATAGGGCTGCATAGTTTGTAAGCCGAACAAGCGCCTTGTTCCCTGTGTAGGATACAGAACTACAGAGAAAAGAATCAAACTCACTTATATAGTAGCAATGATACTGTACTTTAGCTGCTTGACGCATGCAGAATCCGTTCGTGATGTGTGGGACAAAGCGGATGCTCCGGGCCCCCTGGGAGATAGACTCAGTTGTTTTGAGTCTGTCTACCATTGAGACTGGACCTTGATCTGCATGAAGGCTTTGAAGCAGATGCTAGGACCCCCTGGTAGGTAGGCTCAATGGTTTGAGGCTGGCTACCACCAGTCCGGACTTAACCTGTGCACCACTTCAAATATACAGCTTAGTAACAGGCCCGCGGGACTCATCCCTGACCAGTGCCAGGCTGGTACAAGGTCCGGGGCTCTAGATGCGCAGGTCCAGGTTGCTCAGCGCTTGTTACAGAGTGGTGGAGTGTGTAGGCTTAGGGTACGGGACCAGGCTAAGGCGCTACACAAGGCTCCGGGCCATTCCAGGAAACAGCACGATCTTCCCGGACCTGGCTTCATCATCCCAGGCCTCTCGCAGCAGTGGCAAGGTCACTTTGTTGTACTCGATCTTTTGAGATATAGGACTAGACATGCCGTGTTGGACTTAGGAAACCAGCTCTTGAGCTGGAACGGGGTCCAGGCCCTTAATTACCCGACTCCAGGTACTAGAGTACTCGTTACAGGGTGGTGGAGTGTGTAGGCTTTTGGGTACGGAACCAGCTAAGCGGCTACACAGGACTCCGGACCACCCCAGGAAACAAGCACCCGCTCTCCAGAGTAGGTCCCTAAGGGTCTGGACTCCTCTCCAGCAGCAAGAGGGTCCGGATCTGTACGGCAATCCAGCAACTCAGCTCAGATCTTAGTTGTAGCAACAAGGGCAGAGGTCCCCGTGGGGGTTAGAGAGGTAAAAACTTGAGAATCGGCATGCGAATTTAAATTTTGACACAAAGACAGAACTGGGAGAAATTATTTCCTTTGCAATCTTGATGTACATGGCTTGCGCGATGGATGCCAGAGACCGGGTTTACGAGGTCAGACCTCTACCGTTCTGGGCCGCGCGTTAGCCGACGGTGCGATGGATGCCAGAGGTCGGGTTTACGAGGGTGGCCCCCAACCGCTCTGGGCCGCACGGTAACTCTATCTTATTACAAAGGAAAGGATTATTTTCCGGCTCTGCCTAGGTGTAGAACTTACGCAGATGCTCTATGTTCCATGGGTTGGGCAGCGGCACTCCATCTTCTGTGGCGAGGCGAACGCATCCGGGCCGGCATACCTCTGTAACCTTGAAGGGCCCCTCCCAGCTGGGGGAAAATTTGTGGAGCCCTGCTCGGCTCAGGATCCGTCTGAGGACGAGGTCGCCAGCCCGGAGCTCCCTGCCGTGCACGAACCGTTGATGATAGCGCCGGAGCGCCTGGTTGTAGCGTGCATTTCGGATTGCTGCTCGCCACCTCCGCTCATCAACGAAGTCCATGTCGTCGCGCCGCAGCTGTTCCTGCATGGATTCGTCAAAGGCCTGGACCAGTGGTGAGCCCAGGTGAATTCCTGGGGGAAGGCATGCTTCAGCCCCGTAGACCAGGAAGAACGGAGTCTCCCCGGTGGCTCGGCTGGGTGTGGTCCGATTGCCCCATAGCACGCATGGAAGCTCGTCCACCCATTTGGCACCATGCTTCTTCAAGCAGTTGTAGGTGTGGATCTTGAGTCCCCTGAGGATCTCTGCATTCGCTCTCTCAACTTGTCCATTGCTGCGAGGATGTGCTACGGACGCAAAGCATAGCTGGATGCCAATGTCCTCACAGTACTCTTGGAAGAGTCTGCTTTTGAATTGGGTCCCGTTATCCACGATGATGCGGCTTGGGACGCCAAATCTGCATACAATGGACCTGAGGAAGGCGACTGCTGATTTCTTAGTGATATTCACCACAGGGGTAACTTCCGACCACTTGGTGAACTTGTCGATGGCGACATAGAGGAACCGGTACCCGCCAACAGCCCGGGGGAATGGCCCCAGGATATCCACACCCCACACAGCGAATGGCCATGAGGGCGGAATCATCTGCAGAGCTTGAGCCGGGGTGTGTATTTGCTTTGCATGGAATTGGCATGCTTTGCAGGACCTCACCAGCTCAGCCGCATCCTGGAGTGCTGTTGGCCAGTAGAAGCCATGCCGAAAGGCCTTGCCAACAAGCGTGCGAGAGGAGGAATGACTTCCGCACTCGCCTCCATGGATCTCCGCGAGCAACTCGCGGCCCTCTCCCTGGGAAATGCACCGCATGAGGACACTGTTGGCGCCACGGCGGTAGAGATCCCCTTCTACCACCGCGTAGCGTTTAGCCAATCGGACTATGCGCTCAGCGGACACATCGTCATCAGGGAGGATGTTATCTTTCAGGTAGTCCCGGATCTCGGAGATCCATGCATCTGGAGCTCCCTGAGTAGGTGGGTGTGGCTCTGTGAGGTCACCAGGATCCTCAACAGGGCACACGGCCCAGGTTGGGCACCACAGGTGGAGTGCTACCGGGACCGCTGGCTTTGAGGTGCTAGCTTGATCCCCTTCGCCCAGCTCGGCAGGCTGGGCGGTAGGTCTCAGCAGCCGTCTTTCGAAGACACCCTCGGGCACGGGTGCCCAGGTAGATGCTCTTGCAGAGAGATCATCTGCTGCTGAGTTGTGCTCGCGGGGAACGTGTTGTAGTTCCAAGGCGTCGAAGTCCTTCTCGAGCTTCCTCACGTGTATGAGGTATGCCGCGAGCTGGGGATTGTTGCAGTTGCAATCCCCTCGGACCTGCTTGATGATTAGCTGGGAGTCCCCGTTCACCAGGAGCTGCCGGACCCCCAATGAGAGGGCTTGCGTCAGGCCAAAGATCAGAGCTTCGTACTGCGCCATGTTGTTGGTGGCCTTGAACTCAAGGTGCACCATGTACTTCAGCTGATCTCCATTTGGGTCGATGAGGACCACACCAGCTCTAGCCCACTTTTCGCGGGCGGACCCGTCGAAGAAGAGTGTCCAGTGGGGCTCGGTGAAGACTGGTGCCTTGATTTCCGGCTCCGGGGGTCCAGCGTTGACGACCGGACCCCCAGGATTGCTTGGGGAAGGAGTCCATTCTGCTATGAAATCGGCCAGGATCTGGCTCTTGACTGCATGGCGTGGCTGGAAGTCCAGTTGGAACTCGGCCAGCTCTGCCGCCCACTTGGCGATATTGCCTGTGGCGTTGGAGTTGTGCAGGATCGCTCTTAACGGGTAAGAGGTCACTACGACAACTCGATGTGCCTGAAAGTAGTCGCGCAGTTTCCTAGACGCAATAAGTATTGCATAGATAAGCTTATGCGTCTCAAGATACCTGGCCTTCGCCTCGTGGAGGACTTCACTGACGTAGTAAACTGGCTTTTGGATGGTCCGGACCCTGGTTACCGGGTCCGGCTCGCCCTTATCCACCACATCAGGTCCTCGGGCCCCCAGCGGCTCTGGGTACCCACTGGCACAAGGCTCGTCCGGACCCCCTTGTGCGGGGTTCGGGGCTTCAGGCAGAGGTGAGGCTGACGGGCACCCGTGTCCGGGGTCTGGCTCACCATCTTTGGCCGGGGAGACCCTGGTGTCCCCCTGGCGAGCTTGCTCCGTCCTTTCGGCGACCAGCACCATGCTGACTGCCTCCGCAGACGCAGCAAGATACAGAAACAACGGCTCACCGGGCTCTGGAGCCACCAATACTGGCAGCGAGGTGAGGTGCTACTTCAGCTCCAGGAAGGCCTGTTCAGCCTCTTCGGTCCAAGAAAATGGACCGGACCTCCTCAATAGTTTGAAGAAGGGGAGGGCCCTCTCTGCTAGCCTCGATATGAAGCGGCTAAGAGCAGCGAGAGATCCAGTGAGCTTCTGGACATCCTTGATGCGGCCAGGAGGCCTCATCGCTTTGATCGCCTTGATCTTGGCTGGGTTTGCCTCGATGCCTCGATGTGAGACCAGGAAACCCAGCAGCTTCCCTGCTGAGACGCCGAAGATGCACTTCTCGGGATTCAGCTTCGTGCGCGTGGCGCGGAGCCGGTCGAAGACGAGGGACAGGTCCTCCACTAGTGTTGACCCTACCTTAGTCTTGACCACAATGTCATCGACATAAACCTCAACAACATCTCTAATTAGATTACAGAAGGTTTTGTTCATAGCTCGTACAAATGTGGGTAAGGCATTCCTTAGACCATACGGCATGACAATGTAGCAATAAAGCCCATCTACTGTTACAAAGGCAGTATGCTTCATATCCTCTCTAGACATCTGAATCTAGTGGAAACCAGAGTATGCATCTAGGAAAGACAAAAGGTCACACCCGGAGGTGGAGTCCACGATCTGATCGATACGCGGAAGAGGATAGGGGTCTCTAGGACATGCCTTGTTGAGGCTGGTGTAGTCGATGCACATCCGAAGCTTCCCGTTGGCCTTTGGGACGACGACCGGATTGGTCAACCACTCGGGGTGGTGGACCTCCTCGATGAAGCCGGCATGTAGGAGCTTTTGGACTTCTTCGCGGATGAAGTTTTGTCGCTCCATGGACTGCTTCCGAGGCTTCTGGCGCACCGGCGTGGCGTCGGGGTAGATCCTCAGATTGTGCTCGATCACTTCCCTGGGGATCCCGGGCATCTGTGACGGTTCCCAGGCGAACACGTTGACATTTGCCCGGAGGAAAGCGATGAGCGCGTCTTCCTATTTCTCCTCCAGGTTCCCCGCGATGCGGGTGGTCCTGGTGGAGTCCGCTCCAATCTGCACCGTCTTCACGGGAACATGGTCCGGATCGGACGGTTGGACCTTGGGAACCTTTGCAGGCGCCTTGAGTTGCGAGGTGGACGGATCCTCCTCGGAACGTGCAGCCTCTGCCGCCTGAGCATGCAGTCTCTCAACTGCAGCGATGGCAGCGGTGCGGTCGCCCTGCACGGTGAGGACTCCGGCAGGGGAAGGCATCTTCAAGACCAAATACCCATAATGAGCAATGGCCATGAAGCGGTAGAGCGCCGGCCGGCCAATGATGGCGTTGAACGGGAGGTTTACTTCCGCAACATCGAACAGAACGCTCTTTGTGCGGAAGTTGTCCTCGGTCCCGAATGTGACCGGCAATGTGATGCTCCCCAGAGGGAACACCGGGTGTGGGCCCACTCCAGAGAATGGGCGAGAGGGAGTCAACTTGGACTCCGGGATCTGCAGCTGCTTGAACGCTGCATAGCTGATGACATTGAGGCCAGCCCCTCCGTCAATCAGCACGTGATAGAGCCTTACGTTGGATATGACGGGAGCGGTGACTAGAGGTAGTACACCAGCTCCGGCCATATTCTCCGGGCAGTCGGATGGCCCGAAAGAGATGGTGGTGTTCATCCACCTCTGGTGCGGCGCCGCCTTCGGGACCCCCGGCTTCACCGAGAGGACCTCTCGGCGAAGGGTCTTCACGTCCCGTCAGGAGACAAGCTCCCAGCTTCCGCCGTACATTACATACAGCTTCTTGCGGCGGTCGCCGTTGTCGGAATCGGAGTCGTCGTCGTGGTAGACGCCCTTCAGCTCTCGAGCGGGGGATTGGTACCCCAGCTCCTTCTCCCCGGCGGCGGCCCCGCTGTCGGAGGCCTTCTCCTTGCCGGCCCGCTGGCGAGGAGGAGGTGAGTCGTCTTTGGAGGACTGCTCACGCCGCCCACTGACCCGCTTCGCGAGCTTCTGGATCTCGCGGCAGTCAGCGGCGCTGTGGTGAGCGGTGGGATGCACTGGGCATGAACCTCCGCTCCCACCTTGCTGGCGAGGGCGTTTGCCATGTGCATTTTGGCCCCCAGCCGCTGCTGCCGCAGCCGGCGCCGCCGCTGGCTCCACCGCTGCAACGACTGGTTCGCCAGATTGCGGTTCCCCGCGATTCCGGTTCTTGTTCTTCTTCTTCTTGCCACCGCCCTGAGCGGTAGCACTGGAGCCGCCAGCCTTGGCGTCTCCGCTATGGGGGGCTGAGTGCCATGCACGACCCTCAGCGGCCCTGGCACACTTGTCTGCCAGGGAGAAAAGCGTAGTGACGCTTTCCACCTCGTGCGTCGCCAGCTTCTCGAGCATCTTCTCGTCACGTACCCCCTGGCGGAAAGCAGTGATAATAGATGCATCTGAGATACGAGGAATGGTACCCCGTACCTTGGTGAAGCGCGAGATGAAGGCCCGGAGCGTTTCTCCGGGTTTTTGCCTCACGGCGTGGAGGTGTGCCTCCACACCATGCTGCTGGTACGCACTGGCGAAGTTCGCTGTGAACCTCGCACAGAGGTCTTCCCAGGACTGGATCATCCCGGGTGTGAGGTTCATGAGCCAGGTCCGGTTGGCCCAGACAAGGCTACATGAAAGTAGCTTGCCATGACGGCGCCGTTACCACCAGCCGCTGTGATGGCAGTAACGTACACCTGCAGGAACTCCGACGGGTTAGTGGTACCGTCGTACTTTTCCGGCAGGTGGGGGCGGAACTTGGATGGACATGCCACTGCTCGGAGGTGGTCCGCCAGCGCAGCGCAGCCCACCCCAGCAACTGGTGCGCCTGGCTGTATCCGGGCGTTCACCGGGGGCTTGGGTGCCACCACGTCCAAGTCGGCGTTGAGGTTACGGCCCTCAATGTTAAGACGGCGCTCTCGCGCCCTCTCAACGGAGACGCGGGCATCCTCTCCCGCGCACCGGCGGTTGAGCTCCGCCCGCAGGTCTTCTGTTCGTGCACCCCTCACGGTAGGGGAGCGCACGGACGCCGACGCACCACCCTGACGCTGGTGGTAAGGTACCACCGCGTTGCCGGGCGGAGGTCGTTGCCCAGTCCTTGCAGAACTGGGGGAGGCCTGAGCCAGGTGGAGGAGACGGTCAACGTCGTCCCGCCACTGCTTCAGGGCGTCTGGCGAGGCTGTCTCAGCCGAGGGGTTGCGAAGCAACTCCCTAGCCGCTGCCAGCGCTCCGCCGCTCGCAGCTTGTAAGGGGGCCCTTGATGGGCGCCCTGACTCTTGCCGGCGAGCAGCGCGCGCTGCCGCCGACGGTGGCTGCTCCGCAGGCACAGTTGCCCCTGGAGCAGGAACACGAGGGGCGTGTGGCGTGG
This sequence comes from Panicum virgatum, assembly GCF_016808335.1. NCBI lineage: Eukaryota > Viridiplantae > Streptophyta > Magnoliopsida > Poales > Poaceae > Panicum > Panicum virgatum. The sequence continues at coordinate 18,027,953 of NC_053151.1, forward strand.
AGGACGCCACACCCTCCGTCATCTCTACGTCGTCCACACGAACCATGGGGACGAAGAGGAGATGAACTGCAACCAGCTAATTCTCCTACCTGGCGCGCCAAATGTCATGGGATTTCTAGGGTACCCACAGCCGGATAGCGGAACGCACCCGCCTATTCCCAGAGAGGGAGTGCTCGGGAAGGTACTAGGCGATTGGGCTGATCTTGCTCTGAGATAAGGACACAAGAACACACGATCTAGAGTGGTTCGGGCCGCCGGAGCGTAATACCCTACGTCCACTGTGTGTTGTATTGCCTTTCCACGAGAGCGAGCGAGCTCACCAGGGCTGGTGTGTGTGTGGAGAGCTTCCAGTCCCCCGTGCGCAGCGAGCGCCTCCCTTTTATATCTCAAGGGAGACGCGTACATGGCTGTTGGGTCCCCGACAAGTGGGCCCAACGGTGTAGTATAAACTAACGTACTGTTCATACATCATGGCGTTGCAGGCAGCGGGGATCTCTCTTCTGTAATCCCTTGCCTGCTCCTGGTGTCCCTCGTTCAGCATGTCCAGGCGCCGTCTTGTCGGGACGATGCCAGACGTAGCTAGTGGCGTCGCCTGCCACGTAGCTGAACGGCTGTGTAGGGAGCGGCGTAGGCGGTCATGATGGAAAAGTGCCGTGCCGTCGTATCCATTTAATGCTGCAGACGGGCTCTGCGCGGGCGCGGCACAGGCGGCCGCACTGTGCACCTTGGTAATACGCGGTGCACAGTGAGGCCTGACAAAGGCTGTCCCGCATGCTGCGGCGACAGAGCATGCCTCAACCACCCGCATTAAATGCGGTGGGTGGGCGAGTCTCCTTGCGGAGGACTCGCGCACGAGCCCGCGCCCTTGCCACCGGGGCACGTGGCGGCTCTGGACCCCCACACGGTAAAAAGGGGGGTCCGGATGGCGCAGGAGGTCCCGGACCCCTATGGGGGGGTCCGCGGCCTCGGCTGCCAGCTCGGAGGTTCCCTTCCTCAGAGACACGTGGCGTCTCCGGACCCATCCCCAGGCGGGGAGCGGGTCCGGGGCCGTTGGCCTGGTGAGGAAAGAGCCTGACCGGTGGGGCCTGGCTACTCCGTCCTTACGCGTAGTTATGGATAACTACGCGGGTCCTGCCTTGCTGCGGCAAGAGTGGGTATCCCTGCTACAGGGTACCGACAATATGCCTTGCATTTGATGGGGGTGTTAAGGGTATTATTGTCATTATACTCTAGTCTAAGGTTCGAACTCTCATGTACTATATATATACCCCATTTGGGGATATTAAATACATACATTCATTCATTCAGTCATCTTCCTCCTTCGCTCTCATTCTAACACTAACTATAATAAAGGCAAAGTTTTGCTAAGTTTACATGGTGATGGAAGAATGCATTACTAATCTGTTCCATCAGAATATAACATGGACAGTTCAAAAAGACTTACAGTTATAGTATCCACATTTTGCAAGAAGTCCACTTGGTGAGTCACAAGCAACACAGTCTTATTCTTGAGTATGCCTTTCAGACATTCCTGCATACATAGCCAAGTTATAGAGTACAGCTTAAGAACTGTAATCAAACACTGACCACAATTCTACTTGCTTAGAAGATTTTTCTTCGTAGTAACCAAAAAACAATAAATAGCATTGGTCAATCAAGTAGGTCATGAATCCACCTTATTACAAACAGATTCCATATCATCATAGTTCTGCATAACCTATGCATGCTAGCTTGCTGAATTCTACAGATTGTGATGCAAGGTTCTGTCTGTTTATAAATCTTCTGTCAACTTCTCTAATAAAATCTCATACAGGGCATGTCAAAATGTGTAATTTGCATGGTCTGAAGAGTCACTGCACATTGGTTTTAAACACAGAAACATAGGAAAGGAATACAAGCCACTGAGCAATTGAGCATTTCCACAAGTTTTCTAAAGTATATTACTTGTTTCAAATTTAAATAACTGAATGATTTTGCCAGAACCTAATATAAAAAAATGAAACGGAAGAGATTAGGCTTCACCGTGAAAATAGTTGATCCAGTATGAGCATCAACTGCACTAAATATGTCATCAAGAAGGTATATATCGCAATCTTGGTAAACTGCCCTTGCAAGCTGGATGCGCTGTTTCTGACCCCCACTGAGATTGATCCCTCGCTCACCTATTTCAGTCTTATCACCAAAATCCATCATTTCCAAATCCTTTTCCAGGCAGCAAGCATTTATGATTTGTGAATATCTCTCTGGGTACATTGGCTTTCCGAATAAAATGTTCTCTTGAATGGTTCCATTTCGGATCCAAGCGGTCTGAGCAACATATGCTGTGCTTCCAAATATGCTAACCTAAACCACATAGAAAATGGAGATAAGACAAGAGTAAACTGATCTGAAAAACGATATTGGCATAGTAGATTTGAATGAATATGTTATTTCTCTACAAATAATATGCTTAAACGGTTAAACCATAAATGTTTGGAGTGCTAAAGCAAAAAAAAAAAACCATGAGAATCCAAACGGTGACTGTCAAGTTGGTCATGTATTCTTCGAGTATACCAGAGTTTCTAGCAGGTTCTCGAACCCAACCAACTACTACGCATTATAACAGCGGCCTGTAATTAGAATGTGGGCCAAGCAATGCGCTACAACTGCAATAGACAATCAAAAAGTTGGGGGTCCAAGTCCAACCAGAATCCAAACCACGGCCGTCCATGGTATCCAATTCCAACCATATCCCCACGTTGACGTCGCTACCAACCTATCACACCTTAGGAGGCCGGAATCAGAAAATGACAATTAAATTTGGACGGCGCGGATTTCACTACGTGGCTACCTACATGCTGCAATCAGATTTGGATCAAAACGCCACTAGAGTCAGCACACTCACCTTGCCGGAGACCTTGTGCATCTCCCCCATGATGCAGGACAGCAGCGACGACTTGCCGGAGCCCACCGTCCCGACCACGGCCGTGAGCTCGCCCCTCCTCACCTCCACGTCAATCCCCCTCAGCACCGTCACCAAATCCGCCCCATTTCCTTGCCCATTCGTCTCCGCTGCGCCATGGCGGACTTGGGCCTGGCTGTTGACCTTGTCCCTCGTCTCCTCGCCGGCCGGCACGTCCCACGCAAACACCCCAGCTTGCACCTTGACCGCCACGGGTTCCTCGGCGCCGCCGCTCTCGACGCGCTCCACGGCCGTCGTGTCGATCTCGGCGTCCGTCAGGAACTTGTTCAGCCTGCCGAGCGACACGAACGCCTGCATGGACATGACGATCGTCTGCGGGAAGTTCTGCATGGGGCCTTCCAGCATGCGGAAGAACGCCGTCGCCGTGAACACCTTGCCGGCGTCCAGCTGCCCGCCGGAGGCGATGTAGGTCCCGAACACGAGCACCGTCATGGCGAGCGGGCCGCTCGAGAATACCACCGTGTTGCCGCACATGAAGAGCATGATCTTGGCGAGCCACCCGAGCTCCTCCTTCCGGATGTCGCTCACCTTGCCGCCGAACTTCTCCTCCCACGCCTGCAGCTTGATGACGCGCATGTGGTTGAGCATCTCGGTGATGGCCTTGACGCGTCTGTCGCGGACGCCCAGGAACTTGAGCTGGTACGCCAGGTTGAGCTTGTTGGCGAACGCGGTGATCACGGTCACCGTGGTGATCACGGCGAGCGTCATCAGCACGGCGGGGCCGAGGTAGGTGTAGAGGAGGAGGAGCGCCACCACGATCTGCAGCGGCATCAGCCACAGCCCGTGGAGCCCGTGCATGGCGAAGGACACGATCCCAGCGTCCACCTGCATGTAGTTCACGATGGAGCCGGCGCCGTGCGCTCGGCGGGCGCCGGCGGTGAGGCGCAGCGACTTGCGGTACAGCGCGGTCTGCAGCGCACCGCGGATGCGCATGCCCAGGAGCTGCCCCTGGAAGTTGTAGTGGTGCGACGCCAGCGTCTGGGCCGCCTTGCCGACGAGCAGGATGATGACGAGCCGGAGGCCCTCCCATGGCGTCCCGCCGAGGCGGATGAACTCGACGAACCGGTCGATGAGCGACGGGCCGACGTACATGGCCGCGAGGCGCGCGAGGCCGAGAAACGCAGTCAGCACGAGCTGCGGCCAGAAAGATAGCCACAGCGCGACGCCCACCGGGTGCCGCGACGCCGGCGACGCCGGCCATTTGGACATGAACAGGGCGTGCGCCGCCTCGGCGCGGTGGCTGGGGGGCACCGGCGGCACGTCGTTGGCCGTGAGGGACTCGGCTGCGTAGGCCTTGTTGATGAGGGAGATGATCCAGCTGAAGGTCGCGCGCGAGAGGAACGACGCGGTCACGTACGGCGACGCGGGCGCCTCCTCGCCGCCATGCTCTCCTGGTTCCACGTCCCCCGCGCCGGTGCCACGGCGGGCGAAGCCAGTGACCGCGATGTATGCCAGTGGCAGCGAGACGAGCAGACCGGCGAAGGCGACCGCGTCGTCGGGGAAGAGCAGCGAGCCGTGGGCGCCGCGGACCACCGCCGAGGCGGAGAAGAGCAGGGCACCGAGCGCAGTGGCGAGCCAGAACACGCGGAGGTGTGCGTGGTGCGCGTTGGGGGCAGCCCCCGCCGTCCGCGACGCGGCGACGGTCCACGCGGCCGCTCCATGCGCGACGGCGTGGACGGCGAGGAAGGCCGCCTCCGCGGCGCGCCACGGCGTGCTCGGCAGGAGCAAGACCGCGAGTGCGAGGAGCACGACGGACGCCGCCGCGATGACCGCGGAGGCCCCGAGAGCGACCACGTAGCGGAAGGCCCGCGGCGACGGGTGATCCGGCTTCCGCAGCAGCGCCTCGCGCTCGGCAGGAGCAGCCGCCGCCGCAGTCGAGCCTCCCCTGCGGAGGCCGCGGGCGAGGAGGACGAGGCAGGCGGCGAGGAACACGAGGTCGACGGCGCCGAGGAGCGCGCACGCCGTGGTGGCGAGCCACCAGGGGAGCGCCATCCCGTGTGCGCCCGGCTGCGACCGCGAGGAGCTCGTTGTGGGGGTGGGGATCCGTCGGGATTCGATTCACAGAGGCTACTCCTCCATTGGGGAAGCGAAATCCGTTGGGAGCTCCCGGATTCTTCGTACTAGACTACTCGGTCTGTCACTCTTGTTCTTTTTTTTTCCGAACAAAATGTCACTCTCGTTCTTGACCTTGACCCTATCTAATAAAATATTTCTTTTCTTGTTTCAAACAATGGCATTGGCTTGATTGTTTCCCAAGTACATACATATATGCTAGGTTGCATTCGTTGTCATAATACGATCCTACTTAAAAATCCATTGTGATCCTGCCTTGCTTCTAAAGACGATGTCGCATCAGCGAATGAAGCTAGACTGCAGAAATTGTCGTGTGTGAGAACAGAAATGGGACGGCAACTTTGAGGAACGAGCTGGCACCAGTTCTCCATCATGGGCCGTTTGGAAGAGTTTCACTGGTCAAGTCGAGCCAAAACTGGCCAAGTTTAGCACCTAATTTCTCGTTCATTTTAAAGCGTTACATAATATCTTGATTTGCGTAAAACAGGTGAAGCCAAACTGAAATAAACGTTGCCAAACAGAGTACATGTACTTGATTAAACCCAACTGTGATCCGGTGGCTGATCCTTATCGAAGGTGGTATTTTCTGCTATCACACTAGAATATGCATCAGCTGCTTCTTTGGCACATGGGACCTGAATCCGTTAGCGGGCCAGATCTTCACAAACCTATTGCATAAAAGAAACAGATTTACTACTTTTAAGGTGACTGAAATCTTGTTTTGGTGTAAGTCACAAGCTCTGACCGTCGGATGGGCTGCGGATGGTTGAGATCGATTGATGTGGAGTTTTGATGTCGGGCCCGCCTGATGTCTTGTTGTGACCCGTCATGTTGCTTAACGGGCCCGCTTCTACTATTGTTGGCCCGTTTGGACACGTTATTGGGTTTAACACTGTGTTGGACTGAAACCTGTTTGGCATTTATGTTATCCGCTCCAGGTGTGTCTCGGCCGCTCTGTGTTTTTCCCTGTTGGTTGAATACGAGGCGGAGAGAGCGGCGACTAGGGCGGATCTCATCGTCGTGGCGGAGATTGCGGCGACTAGGGCGCGGCGGCTCGTCGGGGTGGAGAGATTGGTGACGAGGGGCTGCCCTTCTCGTGGGGGGCTCTGCCAGAGCACTTGAAGACCGGTGAGTTCATTGGATTGCCTTTCCTTTTGCTTCTATTCTGCGTGCGACTTTTTAGGGTTTGGATCTGACATGGGGCTTCAAATCACCTGCAAAATTAGTTTGTATTGCGCGTATGCTCGTGATGTGTTGTGTTTGATCTGTTACTATAGTCATGTTCGTTATATGGGATACTCGAAATGGCTGTTCTGTTGGTGTTGCTAAGAGATTTGGTTTTCATCTTTTAGTGTTGCTAAGAGATTTGGCCTTCCTCTGCAGCGAGAATAGGTGTCTTAGTGGGTCGCGAATAGATGTTTTTGAGCTATCTGTTATTGACGGTTTAACAACACATTGCTTAGATTTCTCACTGTTGGCGTCATACATAGCAATTTATTTTGCAATGGCCTGCAGCTCAGCATTTATTTGTCTGTTATTATGTTTCCTCCTATAGTTCCTGTTCTCCTCTTTTTTGTGGCTTCATGTAAGTAAGCAACACAATAGCGGTGTGCTCTTTACTCACAGGGTATGTGAAATGTCATTTTCATGTTACAATAAGTAATAACTGCCTTTTTGTTTTTATGATTACTTCATATTGGACATTATATCTCAAATTAATTATTTATTGTTGTATTAGTGTGCTGTTTATTATATATGATGCAAGCCATGTTTGATGCTGCAGAATTTACAGTATTTGACAGTTTCAGCTGTAATTTTAGGTTTTTGTACTTTGTAAATTTTCTTTATGAAATTAAGATATTTGTAACATCATTTTTTTGTTTGTTGCACCGCTTACTGATATTTTTGATCTTTATGTTATTTGAGCTGCGATGCCTCCTCTACGTCGGAAGCGTCACGTTGAGGTTGATGAAGAGTACGAGGAATTTGATGGCGATGCTAATAATATGTCTGAAGATGAAGATGTTGAAGAATTTGCTGAAGATGAAACAGAAAGTCAAAGGGATCAGCCCAATGGCACAGAAACTTTGTGTCGGAATGCCAAAGAGAAATTACAATGCCACAACTAGCTATTAGGATTGTTCCACCAGATGAGCTATAACTAATACTGAATGTAATTTCTAAATCTAAATAAACCAAAAAGAAATAAAACTTTTGATATTTATATAAAGAAAAGAACAATGGAATCCAATACACTCTCCAAGACGAGGAAATCAATACTTTGCTGAGCGGCTTACACCTCTATTACAAGCTATATGGGCTGATACTGATCTACCAAATCTAAGAAAATATACGCTGGTGACCTCAGAAAGGGCGCGCCAAGTTTCTAGTTTAAGATCTAAGCTTGAATAAATCCCAGCTCCAAAATTAACCTGAATATCCAGGAAATAATATTTCTCTTTTTTCAAAAGTTGGAAAATAATATCTCAAATGTAATGAAATTTATGAACCATCCACCTCGTGCCTGGCCGCCTGCCGCCTTGGCAGTGAGCCCGTATGGATCCCGTTTGCATATACTGTAGATTTCATATTACGGGAGGAACATTTGTGGCCTCACTCATGTGTTTTGTACTAGTGTGCCACTTTTCAGTGTCTGGCTCCTTTTTTCTAAAATGAAACTAAGCAGGAAAGTTGGCAATTGTATTTCTCTTTTGTTCTTATTTTATGAATTTTCAGATTTTAAGCCTACTTGAAACCACTTTAGCAAGTTGACGTGAGAGATAAATCCGCTACACCACAAAATCGTAGTGTCCATCGTATAAAATTGGCACGTACCGTGTGCTATACAGACCATACCATACTCTTTCAATGTCCTAGAGACAAATTTCTCATTAAAAAATTAAGAGGAGAGAAGTAGAAAGTGTTTTATCACCACAACACCCTAATCATCAAATTGGTTGAAACTCAATGAAACCCGCACCGACACCGGCCCCTCGCGCTCAATCCGGCTTAGTGGCCTCTTCACAATCCAACAAGACATTTAAATTATTTAAATTATTTAATTTAAAATTATATAAAATTAGAGCTCGGCTATTTTAGAATCCGGCTCTTAGATTTTCTAATTTAAAATATTTGGCCTTTACCACCCTACCCCCGTGGCGACCCGGCGTTGGCCGCTCCGCGCTCTCCTGGCTCGGCGGGGAACTCCGCTCGGCGCTCGTCTTGCATGCATGCATGCTGCCCGTGTTGTTACCGTCCCTTCCGGTCTACGCCCGTCACGAGCTCCCAGCCGCGATCCGCTGCCTCAGCGCCCGCGAGGCCGCGCTCACGGAGCCCGTCAAGGCGTTCGCGAGCGCCAGCCATTTGTTTGATCTGTTTGACTCGTAGCTATGGGCTACGTGGTCTGTCAATTTTTTTTATACTTCCCAAGATGCAATCTGAATTTGACTAGCTATCGCAAATTCATGGATAGGTCGCTTCTTATAGTTTTTCTTGCGATCAAACTTTCCTGCTGCAATCTCATCGTACAAGGGGGGCACATATTTTACGTGCCATATTTGGTCACAACTCACAACATTATTCAATAATAAAATACTACAGTCTGTTTATAAAACTATGCACTGAGAGATAGTTTCATTTCTCTATAAATCCGATGTGACAGTTTTGATAACGGTGCAATAAAATTCTGCATAGACTGGCCTCGAAACCATGTCAAGTTGCTAACCAAGGTATGTCTTGGGAAGGTAGCACGTGTGAGGAAGCACCAATAAAGAAGGCGCAGGTGGATGCCTATCTTCGACGAGAAAGCCAAATTCTCAAAGAAGAAGTGAAAGAGGGCGCCGCTGGTGCTGGTCCAAACGAGAATGTAAACAAAAAGGAATGTGAAGCAAAAGTCACATTATGCCAATTTTTTAGGCAGTAGTAGTCAAGTCGGAGTGGGTGTAGAGTACGTCTGCAACGGCAAATAACCCATGAAACTCCTACTCCTCATCGCAAATAAATTAAACCAATGACGACGAAGAGATGGTGGCGGTGAGTGGGCCTGTCAGCTTGTGTGCGGGTGTTTGGGGTGGGGGGGGTAGCGGTGAGTCATGAGTGTGGTGTTGGTAGCGGTGGTAAAGGGTTTTGAAATTTGGCATAAAGAATCTAAGAGTTGAGTCTTAAAAGGGACGGGCTCTAGTTTTATATAATTTTAAATTAAAATATTTAAGAATTATATTGGACTGTGAAAAGGCTATTAGAGTCATGACCCATTACCATCTCTAAGTATTGGGTTGTTAGTACGTGTTGTTGGGCTTCTTGTACCGGCTAGGAAGCACTCTTGTTGGGCTGGGTGGTGGGCACTTCGGGTTTTCGGGTATTTTAGGTTCAATGCCCTAATTACTCCTAATAATTTCGGATGACAGAACTTGCTAACTGAAGTAGTGATCGGATTTTCGTGTTCAGGTTATGCGGGTATGGATTTTAGGTAATATGCCCAGCCATACATGTCTGGTCACTTGAACCCTGGTTTTTATGATGCATGTACAATACTTTTTTGAATTAAAACACATGCAATATCCGCTTTCAGCTTTCATCGCTAGATCTCCATTTGATGATGAAAAAGAAAAGAAAGAGGCTTAGGTGTGTATACAGAAATTTGGAGACAAACGGCGTGAGCAAAAATTTGAGAATTTTTTTATCAATACATAGTACAGACGTAGAAGCTTTTATATATATAGACACACACATACTTAACCATATAAAATCTGACACACAACTCCATACATATGAGCACCTCTGAGAGACAGAGCCGGTAGATCCTCGAGAGTGACAATGTCACCATAGACATCTCGTTGTCAAATTCTAGAATAAATTCATAAAATTTGAGAATCTACTTATACAACTTAAACCATTTTTATCAATACATATATATGAGGATTTTTTTATCAATACATAGTACAGACGTAGAAGCTCTCACACACACTTAACCATATAAAATCACACATGCAATCCTACACCTATGAGCACCTCCGAGAGATAGAGTCGGCAGATCCTCGAGAGTGACCTCGTCACCGTAGACATCTCGTTGTCAAATTCTAGAATAAATTCATAAAATTTGAGGATCTACCTATACAACTTACACCATTTTTATTTTTTAAAACCAATAAAAACCAACGCTTTAGTTGGTGGAAAGAAACAAAACAAAATTCCAAACATGCTATAACAGTTTTATGAAGGGGCAATTGTGTTCTTGCCCCTACTTTAAAATCCAATTGTGATTTTTGCCCTCTTTTTTGCTCCGTTCGTGATTTTACCCTGACTTTTTCAATGCGAAACCTCTTTTTACCCCTACTCCGTGAACATGTGAAGCGTCCCCACATAAGTATAGACTAAATGTGATACAATTATCAGTCCCAAGAGGATGATAACATATTTATTCATCAAGTGGTACAGTCACCGTACAAACCTCCAAGGAGACGGACACTCGATACAAATGATGATAAGTAATAAAACAGCTACGGTGATACACCAAAGTACGACCCAGACGGTCTCCAGCTCGGGCTCAGAATGATGCGCTAGCAGAAACATCTTGCAGAGGGCCAACACCACAGGCAAGGTTGGGGTTCGGACGCAACCTCTACTCAACGTCTTCAATAGCGTAGTCCGGATCTTCTTCTGAAGAAAAACCACAAATACATATCGGGTGAGTACAAAAGTACTCAACAAGTTCAACCCCATTCGCGGAGGGGGTACAACACAGATATGCACAGGATAAATCAAGAATAAGGCTGAGGTTTATTAGCAGTAAAGCTAGATTTTACTCATGCAAGGGTTTATTTTTTAAAAGAGTTTTCTCAAAACAATTCTTTACTTGACCGTATATTGAGTGGGGTTGATCCTACACAAAGAATCCAAGTTTTAATGCTACCAGACTCCCCGTCCGTAGTAGCTCTCGGCACAACTGCCAGACACCTTTACAAAACAACTCACACCATGAAAACATCCCTCCCAAAAGTCTAGTTGTGTGACCAAACCGTAACTCGCCCAATACCGTAGGCACGACTATTCCAATAGATTTTAAACTCTGCAGAGGTGTGCAACTTTACCCACAAGTGGGGTACCACATCACAATCACCTTAGTATCGGTGCGGATCCCAACAAAGCCATTACCCACCTTAGCTAGACCTGACTAGACAACACGAACTCCACCAAGGGACCATTGACCTAATACTGAGGTTTAACCAGGGCATAACTCACCACGACCTTATCCCTTCTCCTTGGTCATCCGTTGCTCTCAGCTCTCCTGATGGCTATCAGTCTAACTAGTGGGGTTTATGCTAAGCCGTTGCCACATACAACGGTCGAGTGGTTTGCACGATAGTTGAGTTAGACAAGATGACACATCAACTCGGTCCTTAATTGTGACAGGATGGATATCTCCCAACCTTCTCACTCAACCACAAAGGTACGAGCCTCCAAAATGGCAATCCACATAGAAATGCCATCCATCCATCCCATCCTAACTTTCTTTTCTCTAAATTATCAAATATTTCATTTTTCCCTTTACACAAACTCACGCATTTTCATTTTTTAAAACATGTTGTAACTATTTTTATAAGCACGGGATCCTAAGCAGCATTCTAGCAGCGACTAACATCCAAATAGAATAAATCATATTTAGACGTTAATCTAGGTGGTCAAGGAATGGTTATAACAAATCAAGGGGTGGCTATCCAACTATATTTTCAGTAGTCAAAGCATATGCAATTTTGTAAAAAAGGCCAATAGGTTGTGGTTATAAAACTGGGTCAAATATACAATCAAAGGATGAGATTGAACATGCCGTCTTCGAATCCTTCCGGGAGTTCCTGATCGAGGTGATGTCCTTCGGGTTCGGGATTGCGGTACTGGTCCTCGCACACCTGCTCGCGGTACTGCTCGTCAACGGGTTCTCCCTCGTTCACACCGTGATCTACGACGCACACAAGCAAGCACACAATCAAGAAAAAGAAATAAAGGTTTTATCATTGAGCTCGAATCGGAAACAATTAAGATATAGAGATGGGAGTAATATTTTTGGGCGGTTTTCCTAATGGCACAGTCGAAACTATATTAGAAATGGCGTGGTAAAGTTTCAGGTCAATCGGGGAATGTTTGGCGCATGAAATGATAGATTAAAGGAGTGGTTAGGGCTAAACCGGGGTTTAGGGGCCTCTTTGTAATTATTCTTGGGAGATAATGGACTTGGTTGTAATTTTTGGAAAGTTCAGGGAGGCCATAGAAAATAGGTAAGGGTCTATTTATAAATAGGTTACATGGTGAAAGGGTTTGTTTTGGAATATAATAAAGGGGAGGGTTTCATTTGCAAAAGAGCTAGAGAGAGTGGGGGGGCTCTTTAAAGAATAAGAGAAAAGGGAGGGGCCTAAGGGCAAAACAGCCCTTTCTTCCTCCTCCCGTCGCTGGGAAACAGAGAAGGGGGCCGAGGGGGCGCCGGCGGCGGCCTGGCCGGCGAGCCAAGGCGCGGTGGCGGCCGTGGGGAGGGGGAAAAGGGAGAGGGAGCCACTGGGGATCGATTCCCCCACTTAATTTGGGCGGAGGTGGTCTATGGAGGCTCGGACACGGTGGCGGGCGGCGGCGGCCAAGGAGGAGGGGAAAAGCGAGAGGGGGCCAAGAGGAGTCTATCCCCTACCTCGGCTCGGGCTGGGGCACAGCGAGGAGGGCTGCCCACGGCGGCGGGCGGTGAGCGGCGGAGGCGGCAGTGGCGGCGGCGCTGCGGGCCGGGAAAGAGAGCTAGAGGTGGTGGTCGGCGTTGTGGTGCTGGGGAGCGGCGCAGGGGCCTATTTATAGGCCGAGCAAGGCGGTGGGGAGCGCGGGGCGCGGTGGAGGCCGGCGAGCTCGACGGGCGGCCTTAATGGCGCTCAGTGTCGCGGCGGCGCGATTCGCGGTGGCACAGGGACGACGAGACAGCTCGGGCAGCGGCGAGCGGCGCGCCGGGCACTGTAGGCACGTGGGGCGCGTGGCGCGTAGCGGGGAAGGCGCGGTCAGGGGAGGTGGGGCGCTGTGCGGCCGGCGGTGATGGCGGGGCGCCGTGCGCGGCTCTGCGCTAGACGACGGGCGGCGCGGCCGCGTGGTGCGCGTGGGCGCTCAGGCACGCGCGCGTACAGCACGTGGGGGGGAGTGGCGAGCTGAGCAGCGCGCGGGAGAGCGCAGCAGTGAGGAGAGGGAGGAAGGAGAGAGAAGGAGGGAAAAAAGAAAAGGGAAAAAGAAAAAGAAAGGGAGAGAGAGAAAAAGAGAGAGTCGCGGCGGGATTCACGGCGGCGACCGCGGCCGGACAAGCACGCGCGCCGGTCGGCGACGCGCAGCGCGTTGCGCGGAACGAGGGAAAGAAAGGGATGGGACGGCGATTGAATTCGGGTGTCGGGACGGCGAAAATTTCCGGGAAGGAATTCGAAGGATTAGGGGCTCGGTCGGGAAAAGGGGTTTAGGAATGATTTGAGCTTAACGATGAAAGGAAATTTTGAAAAAAAAATTTAGCACGTGATTTATCTTGGTAAATTTTTCGGAACATTACAACATGTAACGGCGTCAAATGACCTAGGCAAAGACAAGTTTGCCCTTGCAAATATGCCCGTACTTTTACAAGACTTTTGTAATTTTACTCCTGTTTGAAATGGAATATTTGGACAGCATTCCTAATTTTTTTCCCCAATCAATAGCACACTTTTAAGATCTGAGCAAGGATTGACAAATTTTGTCAAAATTTTAATAGCACCATGGCACAAAATTAAATGCAAAGCCACATGAATATGAACATTGCTGCTGCCGAGCACGTGAAGCACAGCCTATTCCAGTGATGGCCAGCGAGCACGTGAAGCACCTCCACATGCGCCTACAAGGCGAACAACAGCGGTAGCTTCGGGAGAGCGGATGACGCATGGTGGGGGAGAGGAGACGGGCTCCGAAACCGCATGGTGCGGGGATTGAAAAGATAGGAGTATTTTTATCTTTTCGGCTTACTACAAAGGGATTTTTTCTTCATCAAATTATCTTAACCCTCCCCGCGTCGCTCCGTTCCGGGGCGACTCGGGCGGACGTCCATCCGCCGCACCGCCACTCCCCCTCCCTCCCCACCTTGCTTCGCCGCCGCTCGAGCACGTCGCCGGGAGGCCCGCGCGACGGCGAGGAAGGCGGCGTCGGGACCTCTCTTTCCCACTCAAGGCTCCCTCCCGGCCGGGTTTTTGTGTCGATGGCAGCTTCGTCGTCCTGCGGCGGCGGCCCCTGGGTGCCTGGATTCGGGGCTCTCGTGCGCGGGTCCGGTGCCCCTGTGTTCGGATCTGTCATCAACGGGCGCGGCTGCCGCGGTGCGCGCGCTGGTGGCCGCCACGTGGCGTGGTGCCACACGCGCCTGCTGCTGCTCGACAGTCGGGTCAGCAACCGGGGCAGCGGCACAGCACGAAGGGTCTTCTCCTATGGCCGGATCCATGTCTCTGGTGAGCGACGCAGAGGCCACTCCTCCCCTCTTCTCCCTGTGACGACGACGCGGCAGCCCTTGCTACGTCAAGGCATGTGTCGGTGCAGCCGGTGCTACATGCTCTGCGGTGCCTGCCCCTCACTGCCGCCGCCCCATGCGGATCTATTTCATGCCGGGAGGACTCCGATTCCAGCGATCATGCTGGGGCTTAAAGAGCTCAAGGCAAAAGCCGTGCCCGACATGTTGTCAGCGCTTTCGACGGTGGCGTATGAGGACGTCACTCACCTTCTTGGAGGCGTCGACTTGCTCTCTCCGCCCTGCAGGCATCGTCGTGGAGGTTCCCCCGGTTGGTTCTGGTGCAAGGCGATACTGGCTGGTGCCGTGCTGACCGTGGATGGGGGTGTCCAAGGTGCCTCTAGGAGCGCAGGGAGAGATTCCAGTATGGTGTCAGGCCGGCCGGCGATGGCGACTCTTCTTGTGCCGTTTTTCTTCTTGAAGACTTCGCCGATGCGCTTTCTGGAGATCCAAGAGTGGAGGTTTACGAATAGATATGGCAATCAACAACGATATGAACATCAAGTTTCTAAGCAAACGAGAGATGTGATAAATTGTCGCTGCATGAAGATTTTACAAGGTTGAAGCGGGAACGAAGAAGTTCGAAGCTTAGTCTTCTAGCTTTTTTTATTTATAGCTTTCTTTCTTGTTTTGTGAAATTTCTCGTTTGATATTTAGAGGCTAAGAACTCTTGTAATATTTGGCTATAGACATTCACTTGTGAATGTTTAAGACTGGAATTTTCCTTTATCTAAAAAACAAAGGGATTTTTCTTTTTTTTCTGAGGTAATTATTTCTTGATGTAACTAACATAGTCAATAGTACTCCCTTCGTTCTAAAATATAGGTTGTTTTGACTTTTATAGATTCATATATTTTGGTATGTACCTAGATATATGTTATATTTAGGTGCATCGCAAATACTATGAATCTAAAAAAAGCCAAAACGACCTGCATTTTGGAACGGAGAGAGTAGAGCTAAACGGAGGATTCGCAGTGAAAAAGTAGCGGTAAAATCACAAACGAAGCAAAATAAAATAAAATAAAATTACAATTGAATTCCAAAGTAGGAGTAAGAACACAATTGTCTAACATTACAGCTACGTGAGAATAGTACCGCCATTTCATTTAGTTAGCCAATTGAAACAGCGTTATGTGTTCTTGCGGTTGCCACGTAAGAGCGTTTCCAAGAGTTCCTAATATTTTCTCCCTAAAAGTTGTTATTTGCCAACTTCCCAAATAGATATGGAAAGGCAAAAAAAGAGTCTATCTCCGATAGTTTCTTATTTTTCTCTAAAAAATGTGAAGTTGTGGCCCCACAAAAATAATTTCACGAGAAACTTCCATGGCTGGCGGACATGACAGGCAAACAAAAGTTTCTTGCAAGTCAGATTGCCGGTAATTTAGGGCACGAGAGGGCTTGAAATTTGGGGGGAAAGAAAGAGAACGATGAGAGGGTTCCGTTTTACCTCTTACTTGTGCCGGTGACGCACCGTGGTGGCTGAAATTGGTGCGGGAAGAAGTAGCGGCGAACGCAGTCCATGGCGGGTAGGCCAACGGCGGCGGCGGCTATAGAAACTAAACCCTAAATCCTAGAACGTGGAAAAAAACCAAAAGAATTAAACTGGACCCATGGCGCGAAGGAATGATGGCGCGGGGAAGAAGAAGGCACCAGAAAAAAGTCGCGAGGGAGGGGCGATGGGGAGCGACGGAGGCGTGCATATTTTTACGCACAAGGGAATCCAATTTGCTAATTGTTAGAAGATAGAGAATTAGGATGGGGACCTATTAGAGATTGTTTTATTGCCTTTTAAAAAAAATAAAAATAGAGAAGAGAAATAGGATACTCTTGAAGATGCTCTAAGCCTGCTATACAGGTATACATTTGCAAAACTGGTTCGAGGTGATTTTTTTAAATAAACGAAAAATGTTAAATATAAAAATGGAGAAAAATCCAAATGGCAGGGCAGAGTTTTGGGCCCCGACGAAGCTCCCCTCCAGGGCCCGGCCCAGCTCGCAAACTAGAGCCCAGACGAACCTTCCCGTCCGTGTCGACGACGACAAAGCGCACGAAACGGAAGGAACAAAAAAAAAACACAGCTGCGGCTATCCACTATTGAGACCTCGACTCCTCGAGTGCTCTCTCCGGTCTCCGCTCCTCCTCTCCCCCACCCCACCCAGCTCCCCAGCTACGCCGGCGGACGGCAGCCCAGCGGCTCCGAGCGTCTACAGGGATGGTGGTGGCAGTGGCGGTGGCTACTGCCGCGCGGTGGCCCGGCGGAGCCACGGCGCGCCCGCCGGCGGCGAGGGGCTCCTGCCGCGCCGCCGCCGAGCCCGAGCACAAGGCGGCCACGGCCAGGTTTGGTACGCGCCTTTTGGATTCTGTGTGTTTCGATTCGGCCGTTTGACCTCTAGGCTAGATCAGCGGCTGCCTCCATGGGTGTGATGGGTTCATGTCTCTGCCTCTCTGGACCTCCATTTTGGCCTGAGACGACCTTTAAGGGATTCAAATTGCATCCGGACAGACCAATTCCAGGCGGAGCGTGTAATATTGAAGTGAAAAGTTCGAGGCATAGCGCGCGAGTCAGGAAAATTACGGCAGCCGTTAAAAATAGTGAACGCTAGTGCTGCAGATCCTTTATTTGTAGCAGTGCCTTGTTGGAGCACAACCTTTCAAGAGTCTTGTGGAAATGAATCCGGCAAATTATCCGTCCTACCCGTCTGACCTATGAAGATCTTTGAAGCCCTGTTACTGTTAAGCTGATGTCACTGCTTTTGTTTTGCCCATGATTAGTAGCACAGATTTGAATGCAAGATATCCACTGTTGGCAAGTTGATCATTTTTTTTAAGAACAGAAACTTTACATGGCATGCGCACCAAAATTGTATTTCTGCCGAAGGAGCCTCAGGTTCAATTTGTCATAACGGTGACCTCATAGAAAGCAAACCTTTCTTTGCTACTTCTTGATGTAGCAGTTAGTGAAAGCATCCTTTCTGGATCCATAATAGAAAGTCTTATTGAAGTTACTAAGGATTTACAAAACTAATTAAATTCCAGAAAGCAGAATAGTACCCGCAAAATCGGCCCTTCGATTCATAACACTGCCTACACCATCCTATATTGACAAAAAGGCTTCCCTTGTTTCTTTAGGTGTCTACTTCAATCTTTCTCAGGCATTGACATGTGATTTTGATTACGTATTTTTATGTTCAACAGTAAAATATAGGTTGTTACCATGGATGAAACCAATAAGACATGACGTTAGGGTGCAAATGTCCAATGTAAATGTTGGTGCTGGGAGCTATGAAGGAGATGGAGCAAATAGACATGAAGAACATTTGGATAATTCTGCTACCAGAGATTCCAATAAACCGTGAGTACTAGTCCTCCCCTTCTTTTCCCATGATTTTCATGCCAGCTACACTGAACTTCTTCTATCTTTGACAATGCATCACAGAACAAAACCACTTTCAGGATCTAGTTTCCAATCTATTGGTGCCGTGCTACTTCTCTGCACCCTGGCAGCTGGTTTTTTCTTTAAAGGACAACCATCTGCAGTTGTATCTATGCTGGCAAAATCAGGTTTCACGGCAGCATTTACACTGATTTTTGTATCTGAGATTGGAGATAAGGTACATTTCAAGTGACCTCTCTCCCTCCCTCCCTCTGATCTTGAGCTTCCGGATACGCTGCAACATTCCTGTTCACCTTCTTTCCAGTAACATAAGACATACTCCACCATTTCCTAAAACTTATTTGTAGTGTAACAGAAACATTCACAACATACTTTGAGTTTCTAATTGTACATTAAGGTTACCAGCATGCAGCTTAACTACAGTTATAACTTAATATATTTCGATAATTGAGGACTTCATTGTCAACTCAATAAGATGGGACTTGCATCTCCTCAGTAGTGAATTACCTACTATAATGTAGTTTCAACCTTACATGTATTGGAGTTCTTATTTTGTCTTTTCATTGCTATCAGTTCTAGCTACATGTTGTTCAGTTGTTCTGCAATGCTCTCTTTTGTAAGCTCAGCAGATATCATATGTTTACTTTTCTTCCATTGGGAGATCATGTTATATGTTTAAAGCACTTTTAAGTAGGCCAAAGGAATTTGATTGGGTTGACATTTCTGTCATCGCAGACATTTTTCATTGCCGCACTACTCGCAATGCAATATCAAAAAGCATTGGTAAGTTGTGAACCTGTAAATTTAGTGTCTGACTCACTTTATTGTCTAACTATTTGATTTTTTTCCGTTTTACTCATCTCTAGATATCACATTTTTTTTTGTTTGACTTTGATATAGAATTATGTGCATATCTCACTCCAAAGTACCTGCCATTTAATAATAAAAACTGCTAGCCATAAGCAGTGGCTCTTGCATATATGCCACCTTTCCATTTTATATACACGTAGGCAAAAGACTGTTTTATCCTTTATTGGAATCTTTTAATGGACTAAAGCCCAGAACTATTGCAAGATTAGCAGGGCTAACTGCTTGATGACTTGATCAGTTGAGCAGAGATCTCCATGTAAATGATAAACATATCCTAGATCCTTCTGGAATCCAAAGAGCTAAAAAGACTAGTTTCAACTATAATTCAGGCATCGTCAAACTGATCTATTTGCCTGCACTAGAAGGAATAGGAACCAAGTGATCACGACATTCTGTTAATGGTGTTGCAATCCTGTTAGATGCGACATCACTTACATGTTTGGTGTGTTCCACTGGCCACTGGCTAGAGTATAGATTATAGCACCATCTTATAGCATGGCTTGCATTTAAACATGGCCACTGATGGCATGGAAACAGTCTGAGCTCAGGTGGAAATAGCCTGTTGGTGAAGAATGTAGGTGCAACAACAAATGAATACATGTCTCTGAAATTTCGCAATGAATATTAGTTTTTGAGTTGAAGCCGTTACTGGATTTATGATAAATACACATATTTTCCGTTACTTAGTACTACAAAATTCTTACTGGCATATATATATGAGAGTTGTTGTTTCATAGTAGTGGTTTCATGGTTTAGGAGTAATGTGTATTCAAATATTCTCCTATACATGATATTGACTTGCCTTTTTTCTATAGCACAATATGTAGTTTTTTCTGCAAATGTTTGAGCATATATATCTTTTTGTGAATTTTATGAGCAGGTTTTACTTGGGTCAACGGCTGCCCTTTCCCTGATGACTATTGTGAGTGTTATAATTGGACGGGTTTTCCAGTCTGTACCAACACAGTTTCAAACAAGTTAGTATAACTACTTACTTTACTAAACAATCCATTATGTTTTGGAAAGAAATGCTCACACTTTTGTGGTACTATGCATTGTAATTTGTGATGTACAATTTGTCATTCTTCCTCCAATTGTATTTAGTGTGGTATGTTTGTCCCATTATGCTTAACAACATAATTGTGAAACCATGGTTTTCCTTCAGCGTTACCGATAGGAGAGTATGCTGCAGTTGTTCTGCTGGCATTCTTTGGTTTTAAGTCAATAAAAGATGCATTGGCACTTCCTGATAGTGCCAATGGGAACATTGAGGGAAACTCTGAGAGTGGGGAACTGGCTGAGGCTGAGGAGCTTGTCAAAGAAAAGGTTGTCCTTGTCCATACTATTGTTTATGTTCAGAATTCTTGTCAAAAACTACAATTCTTTGATTGTACACTTTTTACCTGAAAGCCGGTGCAAGTTTGCACTTTGCAGTGGCATACAATGGTTTTTAGATTCTGTTGAATTGTCTTCCTGACAAAATTGAAATACTGAAAGAAGTTTCCAGCTTTTCTATGTCCTTTACTGAAAGTTCTTCGACTTTATTACAGGTTTCTAAGAAGCTCACCAGCCCTCTTGAGGTCCTTTGGAAGTCCTTCAGTCTTGTTTTCCTTGCGGTAAGTTGTTTCTCATTGACTGTGAAATTGTTTGTCAAGAATATTTGGGAGCTTTGTCCTTAAATCTTGTCAAATAACCATCTTATTGCTTCCCAAATGTTCTTCACCTGTAGGAGTGGGGAGATCGGTCTATGCTGGCTACAATTGCTTTGGGTGCTGCACAGGTGTGTTTGAAAGTTGTTTTACAGTATTTACTTGTGAATTATTCGGTTTAGCTGGTTTAAGCATTGACCAAGTGTCTTTTTTTTTCTGTAGTCTCCTTTGGGCGTTGCTAGTGGAGCCATAGCTGGACACTTGATTGCAACTGCCCTTGCTATTGTTGGGGGAGCATTCCTGGCCAACTATCTATCCGAGAAGCTGGTAAGACAACTAAATGTTGTTCGGTCATATTTGATCTTCTGTTTAACTATTATAAATAATTTATCAGCATGTCTGTAAACTCAAATAAAGCGTCTGGACCCAAATAATTTGGTGCTGGCATTCTCATGAACTAATTGTAAGTTCTAGGCCTACAGAAATATCAAATTAAAAAATGAAACTTGAAATTATTGTGGGAGAATCTTTTTTAATCACTGAAATTTACTGTGAATAATAGTTTTAGCTCGTTCTGGATTTAATGTGTGGACATGATGCTATCTATGAAAGAAAGCAGCTGGAGTAAAATTGTGTATGTGTGGCCATTATGCTCCAGATCTGCCCAAACTGTTTACTTAAGCAATACAAAGAACAGATTGGGTTTTAAAGCAGCAGTTTCTTAGGGGGCTGTTTGAAAGATCTCCAGCTCATGGATTCTTGCAGTAGCGTGTCCAAGAAAAAAATGGGTTCTTGCACTAGAGCTTGTGAGCTATTACTAGAATGGTTTAAGGATGTGGTTTTATACTAACATAGGAACAAGGTTCTCACACAAACACTCCCAGTCCACCCCACTTGAGCTCCAAGAATTATTGGAGCTAGAGCTCTCTCTGACAGGCTTCTGTTGGAAAACATACTGCTTGTTTTAGTCACTTATTCTTGTCTAATTATGAATGCTTTACCCTATTGTTGTCAGCTTGTTCAGCATGTCCTTTTGAGAGTTCGTCAAAAGTTATGACTCTTGGAAATACATTTTTGCAGGTTGGCCTGCTAGGAGGAGTATTATTTTTGCTCTTTGCTGCAGCAACTCTATTTGGTGTATTCTAACCCATCTGAAGAATCTGTGACTAGGGAAAACCAAGTCGGCTTGTTGGCAGGCGTGGTATGTAGATAGGTGTTATCCTTTCCATGAGATTATTTCAATGTGCATACATTTCTATCAGACTGGAAAACGTACCATAATATATGGGCAGTTGAAACACGTTACCATGCGCTGATTTAATTACATCTGTTTAATTGGAATTACTACTTTGGTCTTTGAATCTAGTGTTCAGTTTTGTCAGCCATGTGCTTATTATTCCTTTATGGGTGAGGATTACAAAAGGAAATTTCAGAAGGAACTGTGTTAAAAAAACTCAAAAAAGGCAATGTACAAAATTAAGCACTATTTATTTATTTTTTTGAACTAGTGACATCCTGCTTTTATAGAAAGCTATAAAGCTTCGGCACATACACAGGCTAGGGATGCCATCTACTGATCTACGGCAACGAACAGAGAGGTGCAGAGGACGACGCAGCCTTCGCCAAACCTCAACAAGAGAACTACTACACGGAGAGACGACAACAAGGACAGAAAGGCAAACGGAGGCCTGTAAAGCTAAAGATAGGCAACTAACGTCAATGATTTACATAAAGTCTTGAAAAGGAACACGTTCCTTCTCCCTTTTTCACTCCTCATCCACGCCGCAACCTGGTCTTTTTGCTCTTCGGTCAGAAACTCGCAAAAGAATGCGCCACCTCTGCATCAAAGAAGAAATAAAAAAAACTCAGCCGGGCGAGGAAAGACTGCCCCACCGGTATTAAGCTAAGAAGAAGCCTCGGCTTCTCCCCGCCCTGGCACTGGGAACCGTAACCCATGGGAATTGCCTGGGTCATACACGGTCCTCGGGCCGACCTGAGCCGGCTCTAAACCAGTGCTTTGGCACATGAGACCAGTGAGAGGATTTTTTTAACCACAGTCTGAAATTCGCTCCCACATGGATTCGAACTCAGGACCTGTGGAGTGCCGCTCTAGTGTTTAACCGCTAGGCTAAGCACCCTTTGGCCATCAAAGAAGAAATAGCAAATTATTTTGTACATGTCACATGGAGATCTCCGGAATTTCACCTCAATCTTCATTTCGTTTCCATGATTCATCTTAAAACTGCAAGATCACTTATGCTCAAAGCTTGTTAATTGTACACGCACAGCCTAACCCAACACGATAAGGGATCGATTCGATTGTCGGATTAAATTCTTGTGGGAATTGCAGTATTGCACTATGAGTTTGGTTGAAACATCCTTGCTAGTCCATCATTACTTGAAAACATTCGATATTGATATGTCTAAGCCTATTCCGTTGTAGAACTACTCTTTTTACATATGATCTTGTTTCTATTACAAGATATTAGAGTTAATTCTTTTGGATTATCATTAGTGAAACAATGAACCAATCTGCCCCTATAATCCTACTTGACTTGGTTTAATCTACTCATTTGTGTCACCGTCAATTCATCAACCCATCTGATTAGATGCATGGAGGGAGTCTTTAAAACCAATATTGTATGACACTAAACCGTTGTTAAACTAAGCTGGGATGATAAATGCACTGATTTGATTTAGTTAGTTAAGGGGTTGATTTGCACCGAATGAAACATGCGGAATGAATGTCACACTTCTTGCAATACTTGAGGGATGAAAAACACACTTTTTCCAAAGATTAGAAAACTTTGACAATATGTGACAGGGTGTATCAGTTTTTCCTAATCCAAACTATGCATTAATCTAACTATGACACATAAATTATTCGTGCATGATAACCGTGAAGCCTAAGAATTTTAAAATTTATCTCGCTTTACATGGTTGATTATTGTAGTTAGATAAAC
Organism: Panicum virgatum; assembly: GCF_016808335.1. Lineage (NCBI taxonomy): Eukaryota > Viridiplantae > Streptophyta > Magnoliopsida > Poales > Poaceae > Panicum > Panicum virgatum. The sequence goes on from NC_053151.1 coordinate 18,051,393, forward strand.
CTAGTACTAGTATATTAGTAGTATGGTATTGTTTTTATTTCGTGAAATGCATAGTAAATCATTGGAAAAGGACTACTTAAAGTAGCAAGGTTTTTTTTAATCTTTTCACTTCAAACAAGAACTAATGAAGTGTACATGAGAAATAAAGTGGCCAGCGTTATCTTGTCAAACTTTGGTTAAAGAAATGTATACATGGTCCACTAAATTTTTCTAATCTTTTCACAAATGTCAAAGATATAATAGTTGCATGTAGGTAAAGACCAAGATGAGAAGGGAGGACAATATAGAGGGTTACAACTTACATACATAAAACCATCTAAATTATGTGCCAAGGTGGCAGAATACATCTACATGGAGTATATGTGATGTACATGCACATATTTGACAAGTTTGTGTATTGATTTGCGTGTTCTGCTATTTATTAGACTAAAGTGATTGATTCATACAATTGTTGGATGATGGTGCAATTTATTTATTGTTTGATTGTCCAAAGAGTCAATTTGCATGTGAATAACAAGTTCCTAAAGTTTTTCGTTTTGATTTAGGTTTTTGCATGGTAAATTGGGGAAGGATATAGAAAAATTAAATTTTACTTTTTTCTAGCTATATACTCCCTCTGTTTCACCTTATAATCCATTTGACTTTTCTAATCTCAATTTTAGCCACTCATCTTATTACAAAATTTATGCCAAAATAGTTTAATTTAAGTCAATTTTGAAGAACCTGTATTGATAAAACAAGCCATAAATAAAAAGTGATATTTTGTACAAATTTTTGAATAAGACGAATGGTCAAACTCAGGGTCAAAAAAGTCAAACAAACTATAATTTGAAACAGAGGGAGTAATATTTTAGATGGATATCAATACATGGGTACTATGGGGACACATCTTACTACTTGTGAGGTAAAGTCGCAAACTTCTACTACATTTTTAGAAAATTTAATGTTGCTGAATTTAGAATTTTTTTTTCTAATTCTATATTTCTAATTCTATATACACATTTAAGATACATCAAGGGAGAATGGATTCGTGGATTCTAAAGATCAACTGGTTTTTGTTAAAAGTTTTTTTAAATGAAAAGTAATTAACTCAAATGAAGTTTAGGTCAAAATATGGGATCGGAACAATGCTGTATGCTGTTATAGACTCATACTTCTATAGAAATATAGTTTTGAGTAAGGTCTCATTTTGTTTTTTAAGTAGCAGTAATATCGGATGTTTGGATGTCAATTTGAATGTTTGGATACTAATTTAATATAAAACTAATTGCATAAGTTGCAATTAGAGCTCTAAATGAATCTATTAAATATAATTAATGTACGATTAGCGAATGATTACTGTAGTAATTATTTGTCAAATTATGAACTAATTAGGCTTAATAATTCGTCCTGCGATTAAGTCACGAGTTATGAAATTAATTTTGTGACAAATCTATGTTTAGTACTTCTAATTGGTGTTTAAACATACGATGTGATAGAACTTATGACTTAAACTGAAAAAATCAAACCAGACCTAATATTACTAACTTCAAACTGAGATGATTTCTCGTTTCTAACTGAAAATGAATGGAACATATTGCTAATTTGTGTCAAAATATAAGGAAGAGCGAAGAACAAACCGGGATAGAAAGAAAACCCGGGAGACTTGCTGGTTCCCTCTCTTCTCCCCTTGGTCGAGGCACCAGATCTGACATCCCACCCGAGCTCGCCTTCGCTGCCGCGCCTCCCAGATCCCGATCTCCCCATGCCTCCTCCCATCCGCTGACTCCGCCGCCGCCGCCGCGGCGATGGCGTCGCGCCCGCCCCTCCGCACCACCTCCGTCGCCTCCGTCTCCTCCTCCACCGACTCCCCCACCTCCGCCGGGCCTCCCGGCGGCGTCCCGCAGTCCATCACCGCGCTCCTCAACAACCCGCTCCCCTCCGCCGCCGCCTCCTCCTACTCCTGGCTGCCCTGGCCGCCCCCCACCATCCCTCTCCCCGACGCTGCTGCCACGCCGCCGTCGCACCCCTGCGAGGTCACCCGCGCCGACTTCGCGCCCTACCTTGCCGCCGTCTCCGACCCATACGCTCGCTTCGCCGACATCCGCCTCCACGCCACCGCCGAGCTCGCCGCCTCCTCGGACGCCGAGGGCGCCCCGGCTGCCTCCTCCGGCCTCGCCGCCTGCCTCCGCGAGGTGCCCGCGCTCTTCTTCAAGGAGGACTTCGCGCTCGAGGACGGGCCCACCTTCCAGGCCGCCTGCCCGCTTGGCGACGACGGGCTACAGGAGCGCCTTGGCCACCACCTCGATGTCGTGGAGGCGCACCTCGTGCGGGAGATCGCGCTCCGGTCCGAGTCCTTCTACGAGGCGCAGGGCCGGCTCCGTGGGCTCGATGGAGAGATTGTTACGGCAGTAGGGAGGATCCGCGAGCTCAGGGAGGTGGTCCGAGTGCTCACGGGGGACCTTGTCGGGTCAGCAAGGCAGGTGCAGGAGCTCAATGCCACGCGGGGTAACCTTGTGGCACTGCAGCAGAAGCTTACTGTCATCCTCTACGTCAGCCAGGCCCTTGCCGCACTCAAGTTGGTGAGTGCATTTGCCAGAATGTTTTTTTTTTTGCCTTGCATCTCGCTCGTTGATCAGTAATGTAGCTGTCTGAAATGGTAGCGATCATCTTATATTTCTGTGTCGATTAAAAATGTGAAACGACAAATGTAGCTTGCCATGGAAATACAATATTGTAGCCCGTTGCTGTTTGAGTGTTATAGTGAGAAAAATGCGGAGATGAAACATGAACTGTTATTGATGGAAATGGACCATTATGACACCTCCTAACTGACAAATAAATGGAAAGAACAATTCCATTCCATCAGTTGTTGCTTATTGAAAAGTTATGATGGTTCTGTTTGTCGGAGCTGATCTTGTGAGTGGCACTATCTCTTGCTAGTGAACTGAACATCACCATTTTCATCCATGCCAGCTAGAACACCTGTATTTTAATGCTGTATTGGTAAGTCCCAGCATACCTGGCCAGTGGCCATAATTGTTTAGATTTGGGGTGACAGCAAGGAAAGTTGTACACTTGTACTAAATCTTGCAACTACGGCTACAACCCTATTCCAAATTTTTCATTTTGGTAGTGCCTTTTGCTCTGCATTCATTCATTCATTCATTCATTCATTCATTCATCTTGTTGCACATTTGCAGCTTGTTGCAGCAGCAGATTGTGCTGGTGCCCTTGATGTCATCGATGACTTGCAAAATTTACTAGTAAGTTACGGAACTTGTTTAGCTTGATGCCTTGATCTCATACAATGCACTGGTGATACATCATATGGATTTTCAATTATACAATGACCATATGCATACAAATAATCATTTTATTTTTTTACTTAGCTATCATAGAAATATGCTGCATAAATCGCTTATGATATGACAATCCATAAACATTTTGTCTTGTCAATCAGGATACTGATGAACTTGCTGGGCTTTATTGCTTTCGCCATATTCGAGATCAGCTGGGGACATCATTAGATTCAGTGAACAGGTATGTTGTGATGAAGTATCATATATTCAGATACTCAGCAGGATGCACATGTTTACCATAGAGAGACCTTTAGATTGCATGAATATTTGCAGGCTACTGCTGACATGCAAACATATGTGTTTGTGTGCTTTGAGCCTTTAACATACATTGTGAACTCTGACTTGGAAGTTAAGAATAGCTATGTAGATAAACTGACTTGTTTTAGAAATAGCCAAGAGGTGTATTTTATTCACATTTTATTTATTCCAATGCATGGTTTCTAAGTAGTCGTCTAGGTGGAAAAAAAAATATCGCGGCGTCCAGGGTGCCAGGAACCCTGTGCGTATGGCATCCAAAGTCGTTGCCTAGGCGGACTTGGCATCGATTTTCAGCAAGTCGGGTGCCGTGCGGCAATTTGATAGGGGGGAGGGGGGGGGGTGGGAAAGGTGTGCGCGCGCAGGGGGAATCCGCGCACCTAACTTCCCGCCGCGACATATCTGGTCAAGGGCGCGGATTCAGAACACTGAGGGAAAGAGAGAGGGCGCCGGCCGCCGGCACCTAGAACAGAGAGGAGGGTAGATTCAGAGAGAGTGAAGGAGAAGAGGGCGGTGGCACTTGGAATCCTCACCGGTGGCGGGGGGCCTCAGCCCCGGTGTGCCCGCACCTTGGTCCAGCGGCTCTGATCCCTTCTGCCGCAGCCAATCCAGTCCACCCACATCTACATCCAGGTGCTCATCGGCTCGTGCCCCTTCTGCTCCGTCCTCCACTCTGCCTCGTCCTCTCGGTCTGCTTGCAGTGCATGTACCTCTTCCTCTCCCTTCCTCTGCTCTATTGCTTATGCTTGGTTAGCTTGGACATGGATATACTCTGCTCTGCTGTGCTTCCTGCGGTATGAGGCACACAGCATTGGCTGCTCAGCTCCACTGCACGTATTATATAACAAGGTAGCTTTGTGTGAATGTGTTCCTGACGACTGATTCATGTGATTGCACCTTACTGCATTTTGCTTAGTTTTGCTACTTGCCACTCTCGGCTTCAGAATTGACAGCAACAAGGTATGTTTATGCTTCTTCATCCTGGATTAGGATATGAGTATGGCGTCGCCTCATCGCGCGCCTTACTTGCCTAGGTGTCCGAAAGGGGGTGGGTTGCCACGCCTCGCCTTACCGCCTTGAAAACCATGTTCCAATGTGAAAAAATGGATTCCATCCTTTTCTACTGTTGTGATTCTTTTGAGTGAACTGTTATATGTTGAACCATTAAATAGACTTAGCATTGTTAATAGTATCAGTTCACTGCTGTTTAACTTGGTAATATTCATCCTTGTAGCATTCTTTCAGCAGAGTTTGTGCACGCTGCTGTTCCTGATGGAAAAGCTGTAGATGCTATGATTTCATCAAATGTGAAAAGAAAAGCTTCCAGCCCATTGAATGGGACAGAATATGAGGTGTGTGCATTTTGAATCTTGCAGTTGTATGTAGCTCTAAATTGGCCTATAGCTCAGATGTACTGATATCTTGTATTTGGCACAATCGTTTGTCCGACATCTATTCTGTACATAGCCTGTTTGATACTTCTTTTCAAAACAAAGGATTCATGTTCTGGCATGTTTTGACTGTCTGTGACATTTTGTAAAAAAGGAAACTGGATTATCAATGACAAGGGAACAACAATGTTGACAAATTAGAAACTGGGCTAATAAAAAATTCTTTCATTCTTGCAAGTACTTTTGATGAATAATGTTTTTTTATTAAACATAACATTATGGATTGTTTCATCACTTGACTTGACTATTATATGCAAAATTATTACTTCGTGTTTAAGGGTTCTACCCTTTTCTCGCGTTTAAGGGGTGTGTGTGTGTGTTTTGTACTTCACGTTTTTTAAGAGAAAAAATATTTACTTCACGTTTAATCTACCGCACTATTTAAGTGACAGATTTTCAGCACCTTTCTTTCAATATTCACCATCTTACTGCAGGGTAACATACATGAGGAGGAAAGCATTATTCTCAGAGATCGACTCCTCCCTCTTATTATTTGCCTGCTGAGAACGGTTAGTTCCGTCTATCTCTTAAATTAATTAAGCGTCTGTTATCAGCTGGGTTTGGTTGCACTTGCAGATGAATTTCTGTCTAATATTTTACACAACTTCAATGTTCCTTTCCTCTGTATGGCATATTGCTACTTCTTATCAGTTTACTCCGGTTTACATAATTTCTTTTCCTTGTTACATGGCAAACTTATCTTTTTCCTAGAGCTAACAACATATTGTTTGACAAAAGAATAGCTTTCCTATGATTAAGAAAGTTATGTCAACACCATGGTTTTTAAGGCGGTAGGGCGAGGCATGGCGACCCACCCCCTTCCGGACGCCTAGGCGAGTAAGGTGCGCGGCGAGGCGACGCCATACTCATCTCCTAATCTAGGATGAACTAGCATAAACATACCTTCTTGCTGTCAATTCTGAAGCCGAGAGTAGCAAGTAGCAAAACTAAGCAAAATGCAGTAAGGTGCAATCACATGAATCAGTCATCAGGCACACATTCACACAAAGCTACCTTGTTATATAATACGTGCAGTGGAGCAGAGCAGCCAATTCTGTTTGCCTCCTACCGCAGGAACCATAGCAGAGCAGAGTATATCCATGTCCAAGCTAACCAAACATAAGCAATAGAGCAGAGGAAGGGAGAGGAAGAGGTACGTGCACTGCGAGCAGGCCGGGAGGACGAGGAGGCGGAGCAGAGGGCAGAGAAGAAGGGGCACGAGCTGACGAGCACCTGGATGCAGCTGTGGGCGGACTGGATTGGTTGCAGTAGACGGGATGGGAGCTGCTGGACAAGGTGCAGGCAGACCTAGGCCGAGGCCCCGCGCTGCCGATGAGGATTCAAGGTGTCGCCGCCCTCTTCTCCTTCCGTTTCTCCTTCCCTCTCTAAATCCGCCCTCCTCCCTTCTAGTTCTAGGCGCCGGCGGCCTGCGCCCTCTCTCTTCCCCTCTGTTTCCTTCTCTCGTTCTGGATCCGCGCCATCCCTCTCTTTCCCTCTGCCGAATCCAGCGCACACGCGTCTCTCCTGCGCGGCCCCCTTCTTTTCACCCGTGCGCGCCTCTCCCCCGCCGCCCCCTCGTTTTCACCCCGCGCGCGCGCCGCGCGGCGCCCGACTTGCTGAAAATTGACGCCATGCCCGCCTAGGCGACGACTCCAGACGCCATACGCACACGATTCGTGGCGCCCTGGACGCCGCAATTTTTTTTCCGCCTGGACGCCTAGGCGACGACTAGGCGACGCCTTAAAAACCATGGTCAACACTTTTGTAAGTTACATTATAAAAGCAGCCTGCTCATTCCAGTAAAAAATAAAGCTGCAGTTTGAGCAAAAAGTATGAATCTTATGGAAAATATTCAGGAAGTAAATTATTCAAATATAACGAATGACAAATGATAATACTCGCGTTTCATTACATGCTTTTGTATTGACTAGCATAGAGCCGTGCGTTGCAACAGGTAATATAATAGACCTACGTAATACCATCAACTTTGTGTTCGTTCACTTCATGTACAGGCCGTGCCGTGATTGTGCGAGATATTGATTGTCTGTGTTCCAATTGGGATTTCAATTGATTTGTCCGGGTTCTGATTAGAATTCAGATTGATTTGTCTGGACTCCGATTAAGATTCCGATTGATGGACCAAGGAAACATTGCTTGCTTTAGAAATAGTAGAGATAGAGATAGAGATAGAGATAGCGATAGAGATAGAGATAGAGATAGAGATTTAGATGGAGAGTTGGTGTGCACAATTTGGGTGTTGATACACCTCCATTTGATTCAATACTTCAAAACCTAACAAGGTGGGTTGTAGGGTCACATCAGAATATACAAATTATACACTTTGCCAATCAGCGTTTCGACCTGTTTGGATTACTATCATAATTTGCCACAATGTTTTCTGGTTGTGGGAAGCACAATTTTTGTGGTCGACAAAACACCTTCAACAACTGTAGCAAAGTTTTGCATGAACATGATTCAATGATAGCTAGGCCCAGTGAAGAAGACATTTAGCACACCAGAAGTGCGGCGGTGAATCAAACACTTTCAACAACTGTTGAGACTTTCATACCTAAAGTTTGCCAAACTGCGGTGACAAATGAAACATGCCTGATTTTATTATTTGTAACTTGTGATAGACTAAAATCCTACCATGTAAATAGGAGTTGTCCCAATATTTCACTCTCGCAAAAGAATTATTTGGATAGAAAGTGAAGCTCGCTCTCTTCGAAAGTTTATGTTTACATTGTGTCAATATTGTAATTAAAGAAAGGAAGGACTCTAGATGGAAGTCACATGAAAGAAGATTTTTTTTTGTTTGGCTATATAGGACTTGAGAGGTGTGCTAATTGCTAAATTGGCTTGCTAAACCTTGAATCTAACTGCTGTGAGTGTATCTCAAAGTGGACCTACACCTATTGCTAGTTGCTACATCTGTAACAACCGTTTATCAAGGCCATTAAGACTGCTATAGTTTGTTCCCAATAAAGTGCTATAGTCAATGTTTATGTGGAAACGAAAATGATATGTTGTTTTTAGTATTTTCAGGACAAACTTCCTGCAGTTCTCAGAATCTACCGGGATACACTTATTACTGTTATGAAAGCTTCAATCAAAGCCACAGTCGCAGAGTTGCTTCCAGTTTTAACTGCCAGACCAATAGATTCTGATTCAGTAACTGGAGACAGGGCCGCTGATGCTGACGGTAGTATTTCCACCCATTCAGGATCTCTTTTCAGAGTTTTCTATTTCTTACTTCAACTTTCCCATGTCCTTTTGACATTAACATTTAACTGCAGCTGGAGGCCAGTCCTTAGCAAATAAATTGCGAAGTTTGTCATCTGAAGGGTTTGTTCAACTTTTATCTGCTATTTTCAGGATAGTACAGGTAAAACAATCCTTACATAAGAATTCCATTTTCCTATTCTCGGGATGAAGATCCTGTGTAAATTTAGTTTTAATGACTTTACCCACTTCTTGTGGTCAGTGGTAGTCTACTTGTAGCCATACGTTTTAGCATTTAATTTGCTTCTATGGCGTGAGCAGATATACTTATGTTAAAGGAGGGGCATATCTGACGCAAACTCCCTGCTAGATATTATCATATGTTTGTAAAAAGAAAACAAAAAAAAAATCATGGGATCAACATCTTTATAATTTCAGGTACATTTACAGCAAGCAGCCGAAGTGAAAAGAATAGTTGAGTGGATCATGGGAAACCTTGCTGGAACCTTAAGTATTGATGCCAGCAATCCTACAGTACAACATGGTGGTTCAGTTTCTGATGTTTCCCAAGAGAATGACTACAGTGTTTCTGCACGGGTATCTAATACTCTTACGCGGAGTAATTCCAAAATCCCCTTTGTCCAGGGAAAAGCAAATGATTTGTCCATTATAAATTCAATAAAGAATGTCCGGTAAGTTTTGTTTTAGTTGCAATGTGCCCTCTATTTTGTCTATTCCATACAGACATGGAAACTAAGTTTATTTCTGGTGTCACGGTACGTCTGTGGTCAGTTCTCATAACATAATAGCACATAATGTGACTCTGAGGCATTTTTTCATTGCATATGTGAACTATTTATATTTTACCATACAAAATAAAGGCGCATGACCATTTACGTTGACACAGGGCTGATGTATTGAGAGAAAACACTGAAGCAGTTTTCGCTGCATGTGATGCTGCTCATGGGCGATGGGCTAAACTCCTAGGTGTCCGTGCTGCTCTACATCCCAGGTTAAGGCTTCAGGAATTCTTGATCATCTACAATATAACAGAAGAATTTATAGCTGCTACTGAAAAGGTTATTTCTTTTCCTGTTTGAAATACACACACAAAACTGTTCGTGTTGAATGCATAGAAGCTAGTGTTGACGTTATCTTAGCCTCTTATTCTTGTAGGTTGGAGGCAGGTTGGGTTACAACATTCGTGGAATTCTACAGCAACAGTCGAAGCAGTTTGTTGATTATCAGCATAGCGTTCGGGTCAGTATTACAACGTACTTGATCATTGAAGTCTAAACCCTATTCTTCAAATTTCATCTATTTTTTAGAAACTTATTAAATAATTATCAACGATCATTAGGTCTGAAACTTGAATCAATACTATTGGAAGGAACATAAACACTCAGCTTTCTCCCTCAGTTATGGCTGATTGGTTGTCCATCAAATTACATCATATACACTTAATTTGCTATAATGCTTGTTTGTAAGGGAGAGTTGATTTTTCTGTCAAATACTTTTGAGGCTTAATGAAGTTCATTATCTCGAGCCATTCAAATAATGTAGATTTTGAATTGTATAAAAGTCTGATGGTTAATGCTAGCAGAACTAAATTGTCTTTCATCTGCTTTTGCAAACTGAATACTAACATTGTTCTTTTTAAAGATGACAAAAATCAAGGCTGTTCTTGACCAAGAGACATGGGTTGCTGTTGATGTTCCTGAAGAGTTCCAAGCAATTGTTCTATCGCTTTCATCCACGTATTCTTCTGTTAATGGCATGGATATGCCTAGCGCAGATGACAACTCAAAGTTCACTGATCCAACAAGTCAAGAAACGACATATTCAGCTGAAAATAATACTGATAATGGCAAGTTAACATCTGCGGCAGGTGAAAGCAAGATTGAGTCCACTTCTCAGACTGAAAATAATGTCACTGGGAATCAGAGGTCAACCTTGCAAACTATTGTACATGGAGGTGTTGGCTATCATATGGTAAACTGGTTAGTCATCTGTATTCTCCTTTTAATTGTTCAATTCCATATTCTATCTCTACTTATGAACTTCGGACTGCTGAAATGAAACAAGAGCCATATTTAAATTTCTCGTTTTGCTGTTCAAAAAAATATATATAACGAATGCAATGGGTAGTATGTCATACAGTTCCCCATCTTGTATTTACTTGTTATTTTCATTCTTGTGAGATATATCTTTGATGTAAAGCATATTTTCTCTTTTCTAAACCTTGCCTCTCGATAACAATACTCTATTGTCTGTGCAGTGGTTTGATATTGTTGAAGATGTTATCAGAATATGTTGACATCAGTAAATGTTTGCCATCGTTATCTTTTGAGGTGGTCCAACGTGTTGTGGAAATATTAAAGCTTTTCAACACAAGGACTTGCCAACTTGTTCTCGGTGCAGGTGCCATGCAGGTACTGTAGTACAGACATTCCAGTTATTAACAATGGCTCTCTGTTTCATTGACAATAGTATGCCAATATGTACAGAGATTTTCACTTGGTAGCAATGTGTGTCTACATTTTCTAATAATATGTGGTGTTGTATAATGAACCACATGCTTCCCTGCACAGGGAAAAACCATTTGCAAAAAGAGAATTCCCGATTCCCAGTTCGTGTGCCTACACATGCGTGGCCGCGGCCCCGTGCGTGCCCGCGTTGCTGTGCGTGGCCGGAGCCTCCACGTCGCCTTGCACGGCCACTGCCCCGCTACACGTGGCTGCGAGTGAGCCGTGCACCCCCTCGTGGCCGCGTCGCCTTGCATGGCTGCTGTCTGGAGCCGCCGCCGCACCTGATCTAGGGTTTGCAATGGGATAAGAATGGTGGTGAGGGGGGGTAACGATAACGATAAGACTGAGGAGAGAGCACGGGACTCCTTTTCCTCTTTCATAACTGGGGCCAATTTAGTCCATTCACATAAAATCTGACATGGTTCACTCACGGGTTAACGGAATATACTAACAGAGTAGATGGTAGTGTCAATTTAGGAATGAACCTTTGAACTAGTGTCAAATAAGGAATTTTAAACTTTTGAGGGCCAAGGAAGAAATTAGTAACTTTCGCAATGTCAAATAGGAAATTTTCTTTGCAAAATACGCACACCAGTCACAAATAAATGACCATTTTGCTGTTGTCTTAGGTCAATAATTTCAAACTTTGTTTGCAAATGACTTTTTATGTGTTGAGTTTGGATATCTGAAAATGATATGGTTGATTTCTCTTGAAAATAGTTTCATAAAAGTACACTTTCACCATATTTTATGAATATTCTGTAGCAAAAAGTACTAGTCAAACTTGTGTTTTGGAGGCTGTGCACAAATCCGAAATGTCACTTATGTGTTGGAGTAGGTAGTTCCTATATGGACACTACTTTAACCAATTTTCTTTAATTTGTTTTTGTTGGTGTATATGTGAGCCCATGTATAGAGGCCCATCTAGAGGCCCATGTATAGGATTTATATATCCCACCCTTCTAGGGTTTGGAGGAATACAAGCCATTATTCTCTCCTACATGTTATCAGCTAGCTCTTCCTTTAGCCGCTGCCGCCGCCGCCGCCGCCATGGCTGGCTGGCCACCGGCGCCCCCTTCCCTGCTCCCCTTTCCTCCCCTTCCCTCCTTTGCTCCTGCGCCGTGCGCGTGGAGCCACCCTGCAGCCGCCTTTGCCGCTGCTGCGGGCGGCCCCCATGGTGCCCCTGCCGCCGCCAACTCCCTGGTTGGCCGGTAGCCAGCGCAGCCAGCGCCGCCGGCCTTTGCTGCTGCTGCGGGCGGCCTCCATGGCGCCCCTGCCGCCGCCACCTCCCTGGCTGGTCGGCAGCCAGCGCCGCCAGCGTGGATCTCCTCTGCTTCGGGGCCGCTTGGATCCGCCGCGTGGGGCCCCAGAGCCGCCGCCGCCGCCGCCCACGCAGCGGGCGCAGCTGGTGCGGCCACGACCGCCGCCCCTGCAGCCCCCGCGGCCGCGGCCGGCACGGGCTCCTCTGCTCCGCGCGCTGCTGGTCCTCCTGCCCCTGACGCTGGCCTGGTCGCCCCCTTGCAGAGCCGCACGGCGTCCTGCACTGCGTGCCTCTGCTCCTGGCGTAGGCCGGCTGCACAGGGCGTGGAGCCAACGGCCGCGGGCCCCTGCTGCTCGCCGGATGCAGCCGCCGCTGCGACGCAGCGAGCACGCCCTGAGCCGCCACCGCGCGACGCCGCGGCTGCTGCCTCCGGCAGCGCGAGCCTGCGCCTGCTCACCCAGGCCTCCTGCGCGGGCCCTGCTGCTGCGCCCGTCGCCCCTGGTCGTGCGGCACTCGCCTTCGCCGGGGCCGTGCAGCCTGCGCCTGCCGCCGCCCTGGCCGTGGGCACGCCCAGAGCCGCCGCCGTCTACGGCCGCGGACCCCGCAGCCCTCGCTACGGCCTGCCCTGCTGCCCCCGCGGCCCCTGCAGCTGTGGCAGCAGCTGCTGCTACCCCCGCGGACGCACCGTTCACCGCCGCCGCCTTCCGCAAGCAGCAGGCCGCCTCCGACGCTGCTACGGCCGGCGCTCTCGCTCGTCGGGTCGCCGCGGAGCCGCACCACTTGTCCCGCCCGTCGTCCCCTTCACCGCGCACGACGCTTCGTCCTCCCACCAGGCTCTGCCCTCTGGTGCTCCTCTCACCGGCCCGACCGGGGGTGGCGGACGACGCCGACGTCGTCGGCGGGGCGGACATGGTGGTGGTGGTGCTGGGCGTGCTGGAGGCTGTCGGGACACTCCTGCTCCTGGCCCTGGAGGTACGCCCTGGCCATCCTTCAGCACCCCGTGGCCAGGGCACCTCCCGATGTGGCCGGTTTAGGGTCGGGGGCCGTGGGGGGGGGGCTTGTCCTCTGTTCGCGCCGTTCTGGACCCCGCCCGCTCCACCCAGCCAGCAGCCGACCTGGCCTGGGGGGTGGGACCAGGCCGCACTGGCGCAGTCCTTCAGCGCCATGGGGCGGACGCCGCCAATCAGCACCGAGTGGATCGCCGACTCGGGTGCCTCCTTTCACACCACCCCAGATGCCGGTATCTTTTCTTCTGTCCGACCCCCACACCCCTCTTGTCCTTCCATCATGGTTGGTGATGGGTCTTGCCTTCCTGTCACCGCCGTGGGTTCTGCTCTTGGCTCTTTTCGTCTTCCCAATGTCCTTGTTTCTCCTCAGATGGTTCATAACCTTCTTTCTATTCGTCAGTTTATAGCTGACAATTCTTGTTCCATCGAGTTTGATTCTTCTGGCCTCACTGTAAAGGATTCGGCCTCCCGGCGTCTGCTACTCCGGTGTGACAGCATGGGGCCCCTTTACACCCTTCGCCTTTCTTCTTCCGCTGCACCACTCTCGCCTTCTTTTTCGCCCTGGCCGTCTTGGTCTGTCGCTTTTGCTGCGACGCTGTCTTCCACCACCTGGCATCGCCGTCTTGGTCACCCAGGCCGCGACGTTCTGGCTCAGCTCAGTCGTAGTACCGATGTTCCTGGTACTAGGGCTCCTGCTGAGACCCTCTGCCATGCGTGCCAGCTCGGTCGTCATGTTCGGCTCTTTTTTTCTTCTTCGCATGCGATGCATGCATTTGATCTTGTTCACTGTGACCTGTGGACATCTCTTGTTCTTAGCCTTTCTGGCTATAAGTACTATCTGGTGGTGGTCCATGATTTCTCGCACTACTCTTGGATGTTTCCTTTGCGCGCCAAGTCTGAGACCTTCCCCACCCTCCACTTCTCTGCCTGGGTGTCCACTCAGTTCGGCCTCACCGTTAAGGCCGTCCAGTGTGACAACGGGCGGGAGTTCGACAACTCCACCTCCCGTTCTCTCTTCCTCTCTCGGGGTGTTCAGCTGCGTATGTCTTGTCCGTATACCTCTCCTCAGAACGGAAAGGCTGAGCGGATGATTCGCACAACGAACGACGTTGTGCGCACCCTTCTGATCCAGGCCTCTCTGCCCCCGCGCTTCTGGGCTGAGAGCCTCCACACTGCCACCTACTTGCTCAATCGTCTTCCGTTTACTGCTTCTCCTGCTCCCACTCCACACCATGCTCTTTTCGGTACCCCTCCTCGCTACGACCACCTTCGGGTCTTCGGGTGTGCGTGTTACCCTAACACCTCTGCCACTGCTCCTCACAAGCTGGCGCACCGCTCGACTCTGGCTGTGTTTCTTGGTTACTCCCTTGACCACAAGGGATACCGATGCTTCATTGTGTGATGAATGCCTTTCTTCACGGCACTCTGTCAGAGACAGTGTACTGCTCTCAGCCAGCAGGATTTGTGGACTCGAGTCGTCCGGATATGGTCTGCCGGCTCAACAAGTCCCTCTATGGTCTGAAGCAGGCTCCTCGGGCTTGGTACTCTCGGTTCGCCACGTTTTTGCTGACTTTGGGATTCACCGAGGCCAAGACTGACACTTCTCTGTTCATCTACCGTCGTGGAGATGAGACTGCCTACCTACTGCTCTATGTTGATGATATTGTGCTCACAGCCTCCAGTCAGCAGTTGCTTGAGCGCGTCATCTCCTATCTGCAGCAAGAGTTTGCTATGAAGGATCTTGGTCAGCTCCACCACTTCTTGGGCGTTACTGTTGAGACTCGCCCATCTGGACTGTTCCTTCATCAGCGGCAGTATGCACTCGACATTCTGGAGCGGGCTGGGATGACTGATTGCAAGCCATGCTCCACTCCTGTCGATACTCAGGCGAAGCTGTCTGCTGATCTGGGTGATCCCGTGGCTGATCCTACTGCCTACCGGAGCCTTGCCGGTGTCTTGCAGTATCTGACTTTCATCCGGCCGGATCTCACCTATGCCGTTCAGCAGGTCTGTCTTCACATGCATGATCCCCGGGAGTCTCACCTAGCTGCACTGAAGCTTCTCCTCCGCTACGTCCGTGGCACTGTTGGCTTCGGCTTGGTTCTTCACCGCTCTCCCACCTCTGAGCTGGTGGTCTACACCGACGCAGACTGGGCAGGCTGCCCGGACACTCGCCGCTCCACTTCCGGCTACGCCGTCTTCCTGGGCGGCAACCTTGTTTCCTGGTCGTCCAAGCGGCAGCCGGTTGTCTCCCACTCCAGTGCTGAGGCGGAATACCGGGCTGTCGCTAACGGCGTGGCGGAGCTGTCTTGGCTCCGACAGCTCTTGGCGGAGCTCCACAGCCCGCTCGCCAAGAGCACGCTCGTCTACTGCGACAACGTCAGCGCCGTGTACCTTTCCACCAACCCCGTCCAACATCAGCGGACGAAGCATGTGGAGATCGACCTACACTTCGTGCGCGACAGAGTCGCCATCGGCGATGTTCGGGTACTCCATGTCTCGACTACCTCACAGTTTGCTGACATCGGACTGCCCTCCTCGACCTTCTCGGAGTTTCGCTCCAGCCTCAACGTAGCCGGTGGCTAGTTGTGGCTGCGGGGGGTATTTGCCATTTGTACTCTCTCTGTACTCTCTTCTTGTCCAGTTTTGAACACCGCTGCGCCGGTAGTTCAGACTGCGGGGGGTGTTGGCTTTCTTGTTGTCCAGTTTTGAACACCGCTGTGCTGGTAGTTCAGACTGTCGGGGGGGTGTGTTGGTGTATATGTGAGCCCATGTATAGAGGCCCATCTAGAGGCCCATGTATAGGATCTATATATCCCACCCTTCTAGGGTTTGGAGGAATACAAGCCATTATTCTCTCCTACAGTTTTGTTATATCTGTCAGTATCAGTATTTGAGTACATGATTTACTGTCATGAATCTCAGGAACTAATTTGATGCGCAGCTCAACTTTCTTCAGTTGCAATAATTCTAATGCGTTGTCTTGCTTTGTCTATTTGCTTCTCAGGTGTCTGGTCTTAAATCAATTACGTCTAAGCATTTAGCTTTGGCGAGTCAAATAATCACTTTTATACATTCCTTAATTCCAGGTAAACATTATTCTAAATCTTCTAACAGATTTTTGTTTCTAATATCTTTAAGTGCTCAAGATGTTTAGTTACTGGACTTCTGAAGACTAAAAATATTTTCGTAGAAGTCTTTATCACAGCATGTCTAAGTTGATACCATAAATGTTGGATACGACAAAAATATAAATTACTACATGATCATGTCATGGTTTTGCTCCACCCAAATGGTCATGCTGGCTTGCTGGGAACACAATGTGCACGATATTGGCATGCTCTTCTAGAATCGCCGTTTTATAAAATCATAAAATTTTGAAATACTGCTTCTGTTTCACAATTTGCATCGTTGGCCATACACAGACCATGAAATAACTTAGTCTGCCAAAATAGTTAATGAAAAATGGCAGCGCATACCATACCATATTAAATCACACGATACAATTGCTTAACCTAGTGGAAACATGGTAATAACTAACAACTATAATCTTAATTCTGTAATGCTGGCACACTGACTCTTCAGTGATGGGATATACATCGTAAAACATAGTGAGCATGTGGTATTCTGGCTTTCCAATGTTTATATTTGTTACTTGAAACTGCAGATATCCGGCGCGTACTTTTCCTGAAAATACCTGAAGCACGCAAACATCTTTTGATGTCTGAATTGGATAGAGTCACTCAGGTGCGATTCTAATTTGTATATTTGTGTTTCATGTGTTAAGGTGACTCATGTATCCTGAGTACAATTATCCTTTATTTGTCCTATTATGAATCCCTTTCTTACAAGTGCATAAAAAATGGCAGGACTACAAGGTTCATCGAGATGAAATTCACAGCAAGCTAGTCCAGATAATGAGAGAGAGATTGCTTGCAAATCTTAGAAAATTACCCCAAATTGTTGAAGGCTGGAATGGCCCAGAGGATAATGATTTGCAGCCTAGTCAATTTGCAAAAGCTGTTACAAAGGTATTGCATTCTAGCTGATTATCATTGGAAATTTCTGTTGTTATAATTTAGTTGCAAGTTTCTATCTACATCTATATGAAGTTATGAAAAGTGGTCTTTGTTGTTTTAAGATGAGTATTACTAAGTACAAAATGGCAGCAGCGATTTCTCTCAGAACTGAAGCAATGGATATGCTTTCACTGGTACAGATGTTTATCTTCTCCAGTTAATTTACCAAGATTTTTGTTTGCAAAATATTTTGCAGGAAGTAACCTATTTGCATCGTATCCTTTCTCAAACATTGCTTGAGGTCGATGTGCAAACAATATTCAGGTAAAGTTTCACTTCTTACCATTCCTTCCCATTTGTTTATCTGCTAACTTATGTGTACTGCCTCTTTATCACTTGGCTGGAAATTGTTACCCACAATATATCAGTTGGTCTGATCCTTCCTTCCCCTTTTTAGGAGATTAGCTAGTTGTTAGTACGGGGTGGGTTACAGGCCCCAAATTCTCTTACACCCCTCTTTCTTCCTTCTTAATCTATCTATCTATCTATATAACTAATCCTGGTGCATTTCCTTGCACCAGGAGGTGGCTACATCGGCAAGAATGTATGGGCCGTCGGATCGGTCGATCCAACGACCAGAAACAATTCTAGAGCATTTGACCCCATATGTGGGACCTGTGGACATGGGTCCCACATGTGGGCCCCACCGTGGGCCCCTAGGACCCGACAACGTGGGTCCCACAAGTGAGCCCCACTATGGACCCACAGGACCCACAAGTGGGTCCCACCATATGTGGGGCCCACGGAACCAATTATATGTGGGGCTTACTATAGTTTTTCAAACAAAAAAAACCTATGAACTCTAATAAAATCAACCCGCACTCTACCTACGTTGCTCCACATAAAACCCTATGAGCTTTGGTGAAATCAATTTGCACTCCACGAATAACAAATCTATAGAAAACACCCCAAGACTTCTGCAAAACCAACCCGCTTAATGTATATTGGTGACGGGTTAAATCGCCTCACACATTTACACACTGCATATACCGCAACATTGACACGTATGATGACTGCCATATACAAGCTTTCTCGCTATGGACGCATGGATGATCCGAGGACGTAAATTTGGCGAAAACCCCTTGGACCTTTGGTAAAATCAACCCGCAGTCCATGGATGGCAATTTTAGAAAAAAAGCCCCCCGGTCTTTGTGAATGTCTACAAAAGACCACCTGAACTTCAATGAAATCGACACGCACTCTATTGATGCCAACTTTTTGAAAAAACCCCCTGGTCCTTGGCGAAACCAATCTGCACTCGACGAACATCAAATTCACAGAAAACCCCCTAGAGTTTTGCGAAACCAACCTCCTTAATGTGTATCTGTGACGGGTTTAAGCGCCTCGCACATTTACACACTGCATATACCACAACATTGACACCTATAATGACTGCCACATACAAACTTTCTCGCTACGAACGCATGGACGATCCGTAGACATATTTCAACAGTCTACACCTCACACACATACATTTAACAACCCAAATCAAATTTGACCGAGCCAGCAATAAAACTTTATAACCACACATATATATATATCCGTGACGGGCCTCTCGGGGGCGCCAACGGCGCAGCATTTTTCTAGTATATTGATATGCAGATCTCCTGCGTGTTCGAGAAAAAAATGGTTTATTATTAGTTGTTTCCAGGCTGCTATTTATTTATTTATTTATTTTTTTGCAATGCAGGCAAGTTGTTCAAATTTTCCATTCACACATTACAGAAGCATTTAGAAAATTGGAAGTCAGTACTCCTCAAGCGAAGAACAGGTACACTGCTTAATCTTGTGTTATTCCTTTCTACCGAAGGGACATTCCATTTTTAGCATTTATCATTCACTACATCTCTCTCTCTAAACTATGTATTGATTATTGCAACCCAGATTATGCCGAGATGTTCAGCATATTCTTACATGTATCCGGAAGTTGCCAGCTGAGAACTTCAGTTCAGAAACCATTCCAAATTATGGTCTTCTTGATGAATTCTTGGCTGAGAACTTTGGGACAAAAGTTGGTGAGTGATTGACTGTACATTAGGAACTGACTCATGTCTGCAAATGTTCAATGGCGGAAGATATGTTAAATGGGAAGTGCTCCAAGACATTGCCATGTTTGTCATAAATTCTGTGCAGGTACTGTTTTGGCTATTCCTTCTGATTGTTTCCTTCTGCCTTAGTAGGCAATTTTAAGCATTTGCTTTTGTCACTGATGTCAATATCTGCAATTATATTGTGCTTCTGATTTTTCATAGTTGGGACTTGATAGGGTAATTTAAGAAAATTATGAATCTGGCTTGTCATCTATGTTTCGCAGCAATAGCCAACTAATCCCTAGCGCTAACTGTTTAAAACTGATGGAAGTGTGTATTCTGTTGCTATATCAAGCTGGTAGCAATGTTTTGCACCCTGCTCCATATATCAATGGGTTTGTGGAGTCAGTCCAACTGCATATGTTCAATTGAACGATGGTGTCAGCCAGTCGCGGCCCTAGTTAGGGAGCCATGGTGAATGAGGGGATTGTGCCCAATCTCAAGCCTGGGTTAGATGAGGAACTCTCCTTATAATTTCCTGCTTGCCTTCAGTTGATACATCCCCTCTCTTTATATTTAGGTTTTGCTTCCTGCAACTTTTAACTTTTTATTGGATCATTCAGACAACTAATTCGCAGTAAAAAGAATTTGAAAATGTTACTACAGTCGATGTTTCCACTAAAAGATCGACATGTTTTAGAACATCTGACTACAGGCATCTTATATGAATAGGTTGCCTACTTTTCAGAGTATCTTGGTGGCTTAGTGTCATGTGTCTCACAAAGAATTACTAATGTGCCTTGTTTTTGGGAAACATATAACTACAAATGTAGGGTAATGAGATATTGTTTATTCGGGAATTTAGAAAAATGATGCTGAAGGTGTTATTTACTTAGAAATTCTGTCATCTAGGTGTAGTAGGTATCTAACATGGAAGCATCAACCACCATGCAGGTAATGCGGTGCGGGTTAGTGAAAGAGAGCTTCCGTGATGACATAATCACTGATTTTCTAGCACTTCCCAAGATTAAAGTTTTGGCTCAATAGCTTTTCCATGTCAGGCCATATTTCTTTGTTTTTTCCAATAGTATTTTAGCTGATATCGGTTAGACGCTGGTATAGAGGAAGTCGAGAGTTTTGGCAGCACGACCTATTCTCGGCATGGTGCATCATGCTGTTAGGTCCATTGTATCGAATAGGCCGTCGAGACGGCAGCCCATGTATTTTATCCCTGTAAGGTCTGTAATTATTATTCTTGGTGCAAAATACAATTCTATATGTTAGTCCAAGCAAAGCTTCAAGCTGCAGTGCTATATACAGGAAATCTCCGGTTCATTTGTAGGCATGTCTCTTTTATTTATCTGTCTGTTTGACCAGGGAAAAATATTCAGGTCTTATTGTGTTATTAATCAGAACCTGTACTTTGTTCTGGGTGCCTATTCAACTATACAAGATACTCACGGTTTTGCATGGGCACCTAAAGACAAACGTAAATATGGAATACGGAACGTACAACTGTTTGTTGGTATAAGTGATTTGATTGTTTTAATTCGTAAGAGAGCATCCACCAAAGTGATCCGATAATTCGTTAGTATGACTCTGACGGATTATCTGCAAGGCTGCAAACCATGAATGGCGATGCCTTTGACGATGAGAGCTAGCACAGGAATACGACCGTTGCGTGCCTCTGAATTAGGGATGCAGTCCCATTTTTTTTTGGGGTCATTGGGTTGATCTAAAATTTGATAAAATGAATTAAAATGACATGCTACGTAATTAGTTTTGATGAGAAAATAAACAAAAATAAGAAATCCAAAAACACTAATGAGTACTCGTTTACATCCCTACTCTGAATAGTTACTATGGGTCGATTTTTGGGACCGGGTTGGTTCGATCTGTAGTTCAACTGCTGCTGACGTGGCATGAATCTACCTAGCTTAATATTTTTAGAAATGTAGATTTCGTCCTATAGTTAATAAAGATTGGTAGTATTAAAATTTACATTTTTTTTAGTATGCTTCAAGGATAAGGTTTAATCAAGTTATTTTTTTTACCTGCTATTGGTTTCGAAAACTTCTTCTAAGAATGACAGGCAACTCAATTAAAGTGCTTAATTGCTACAAAACATTTTATGATGTGAGTTTTTATTGTTTTAGAGAACTAAGATTTTATTTGGGCTCTAGTATGTTGAGGGTTCTATAAAAGTTGTAAATAAAATTAGTAAGTTAAAAAAATTTGAGTTCTGAAACAGTTTTTTATTGTTCTAAAATAAATTACTGAATCCAATGTTTACATACGCAAAGGACACTCATGCATATAAATTACATGCACACGTGTCTTCCGTCAATGATATGATTTAAATTATCTCTTTTGAACAAAGTTGAGGATAAATAGTTTTAATGAAATTTTAGTAAAACGTCGTTTTAAAAAAAGAAATTTTAGTAAAATGTGCTAATAAAAGTAAAAGATATCTTCTACTCCCTTCCTCTATAACTTCAAAAGAAAAGCAAAAGCAAAACAAAACAAAAAAAAAGCATGGCTCTTGCGCTCCCATCCGTTCGTCTTCTTCCACTGGCACCCTCGAGAGCAACCGCACCAACCTCGTCGCCATTATCCGTTACCCGGACACGGCCGAGAGCCCTTCCCCTCCCTCGCGTCCGCTGCTGCGCCAGTCGGATCTCACACCGCGCCGCCGCTGCTAGCGAGGCTACTCCTTCCTGGGCCGGCGAGCTCGCCAGCTCTGTGCCATGGAAGGCCGCGGTCTCCGGCGCGCTCGCCCTCGCCGTTTGCTTCACTTGCTGTAAGCTCGCTTCGTTCTCAAGTTTGCGATGCTTGGTGGAACAGTCCTGAGTAGAGGATGGCTGGAGGATATTGGTGCTTATATCTTTTCTTGCTAGCATGTCTAGTGAAAAAAGAAGCATAAATATATTTTTTATCAGTAAAATTGCCTTCTATTTATCATATAGTGTCATGTCATGTAACATATGGCACTTGCAGTCGTTGGTTCGGCCAATGCTAGGACTGGGGTAAACAAACCAGAACTGCTTCCTAAAGAATTTACTACCGTCATTGATGTTGCTGGTTTTCTTTCCTCAGGCCAGGTAATTTCAATCGATCCATGACATTGCAACCAACTATTTCTTCGCAGACACTTAAGAAATTTAGGAACAATATGGATTACTAAATGATGGAAAGCTAAATCTGAGAGCACTTATGAAAACATAATATTATTTATTCGTCTAGGATTTGATATCCTGAGTGACCTTCATATTTTTTTCTCAGGAACAAGCAGAACATTCTGGCTTATATAGGATAAAATTGTCTGATGGAGGCACTTTACATTCTACTGATTGGATTTCTTTATGACCCGTTCGTATAATCTTGCAATATATATTTGATGAATAGTCATGCCAACTCTTATATTATAATGAAGACGGATACTTGTCTGGCTTACTTTTGTTCCACCTGAAAAACGCACCATCTTGTTATTTCCACATCAATTATAGATGTGGATTGTTTGTTCTTAGGAAAACCGTTTGCGCCAAGAGATAGAAGACCTGGAGAAGGATACAGGGTACAAACTGCGAGTTCTTGCACAAAATTATCCCGATACCCCTGGTGAGTTTGTTTTAGCCTATATATGGTAGGGCCTTTGGCTTGCTTTCCATTCAAATACTTGTAAGCATAGTATGCTTCCACTGAAATACTTGTAATCATGGTATGCTTGGTCACATATTCCTAACTTGGACAGCCTATTTCTTTTACAATGTCTTGATTAACCATGTGAAAATGATCAAATTGTTTCTCGTACGTTCATATGGTTTACTACAACTAAAATTACTAAAAGTACCCTTTTGGAGCTTGTTTCATGTTCGAACTATAACATAGCATGTCTTTTTAGTATTCATGAGATGTTTAGGTTGTGTATGTTTGCTGTTCATATGGTAAAGTTCCAATAGAAAATTCTGCAATATCATTGCCAACTCCCAAGAACGGCAACACTATGATGTTCCTGATTGTTTT
Organism: Panicum virgatum; assembly: GCF_016808335.1. Taxonomy (NCBI): domain Eukaryota; kingdom Viridiplantae; phylum Streptophyta; class Magnoliopsida; order Poales; family Poaceae; genus Panicum; species Panicum virgatum. The sequence continues at coordinate 18,074,590 of NC_053151.1, forward strand.
TTCTTTATATGGTTTCTCTTTATTTTACAGTTCCAAATTTGATTTATGACATCAGCTCAGTGGGCATCCTGTATTTCAATGAAATTTTCAAATATATATCGTGTATGGTTATAATACTCCATATGATCCTTCTTTCTGTCTAAGGGAAACCATTTGATTGGGACCATAATCCAATGACTGAACTCGGGTAGCAGGATGCAAATCCCTATCTTGTCATGACTCTGCGTGACATCATATTTTAGATCGTTTGTTTTTGCCCTATATTTTCAGGATTGGCTATCAAAGATTTTTGGCAGGTTGATGAGCGTACTATTGTTTTTGTTGCTGATCCAACCTTTGGTAAGATACTTAAATGCAGCATAATTGTTGAGTTTTTTTTTTCTAAATGTTGTAGTTATTTTGTCACTGGTTAATTCAAGTCACATATGATGTTCACTACGGGAGGCCGGCAGTTTGCCGTGTGCCTTTGGCACACGGCAAAGGGTGAAAAACTCACGGCAAAGGGTTTGCCGTGTGCTGCACACGGTAAACAACACACAGCAAATAGATGTCGGCAAAGAGGTCCTTTGCCGTGTGCCATTTATCGGGCACACGGCAAACTCTTTGCCGTGTGGTTTGTAGCACTCGGCAAACAAATTTTGAAGGAATAAAAAAAACAGCCGCGTGTGGCGCCGCCGCCGGCACCACTGTCCGCCGCTGCCGACACCATTGTCCGGCATCACTGCTCGGAGGAGCCGTAGCGGCCGCCGTCATGGTCCCTGCCGTCGCTGCTTGGAGGAGCCGCCGCCACCGCCGCGCTCTTGGTCCCCACCACCGCCGTCGTGGTCTCGGCCGTCGCCGCTGCACGAGGGGGGCAGGCGCCTCCTGGTCCGCGACGGCGCTAGAGGGGAGGGACGGCCGCCGCTGGTGGTCCTTGTTGGCCGGGAGCGCCGGCCGGGTCGAGTCATAGCAGGGGTACCTCGGCTCCTCCGCCGCGCGCGTGCCTCGCCGCCGGGAGAAGAGGGGCCCGCCCCACCGCGCGCGCCTCTCGCTGCCGCAGCCCGCCCGCGAGCCTCGCCGCCGGGAGCAGGAGGGGCTCGCCCCGCCGCGCGCCTCTTGCCACCGCAGCCTGCCTGCGAGCCTCGCCGCCGGAAGAAGGAGGGACCCGCCCCGCCCCGCCGCGCCCGCCTCTCGCCGCAGCAGCCCGCCCGCGAGCCTCGCCGCCGGGAGCAGGAGGGGCGCGCACCTCTCGCCGCCGCAGCCTGCCCTCAAGCCTCGCCGCCGGGAGCAGGAGGGGCGCGCGCCTCCCGCCGCCACAGCCCGCCCGCGAGCCTCGCCGCCGGGAGAAGGAGGGGCCCGCCCCGCCGCGCGCGCCTCTCGCCGCCACAGCCCGCACGCGCGTGCCTCGCCGCCTCGGCCAGCCTCGCCGCCACACGCTGATTGCCGCCGAGATCTGGAGGGAGCAGGGGAGGCGGAGAAGAAAAGGTAGCAGCAGGAGAGAGAGAGAGAGGCTGAGGGAGAGGGAGAGAGAGAGAGAGCGCGTGAGGGCCAATGGGAGAGCCCCATTTCAAGGGACGGATCGATGACATGGCAACTTTGCCGAGTGTCCACAAATATACTCAGCAAAGATGACATGATTTTCATTTTTCCTTCTTTTCTTATCACGTGTTCTTCTAAATTCATGTCAAATACAAAAGTTAATAACTACAAAGTTTTAGATTCCATCGAGCTGTATGACTTTGGTGTAAACTTTTTGAAATTTTAATTAGTATAAACTTTGGTATAAACTTATTTGAAACGTATTTAATTAGTTAAATATAGAAAATAAATACAAAAATATACCAAATTTTAATATGGAGTACCACATGTTGTATGTGAAGAGTGGAAAAACTTTCGAAGTCGAACTCAAATTCAACCGTCACTTTTACTCCAAACCTAACTGCATCCTTCTCAAATCTCCGAATCTTCTCCGGAGATGTTTCCATTTGTAAGCATCGTGCGTGAAAAAATTACGAAACCTACTCAATTTTTTACCACTGCCTCCACATATGATATAACGAGATATTGACAAATCTCATAATTTTCAGGCTTCATTTGCTTTTTTTAGAATTTTAAAATCATTCGAACACACGTTCGTGGCCGTGTTTCCTAGACAAGATGTTGAAAATTTCTTTTCATTTCACGTGTAAGACCTCAAATTGGGCTAAATAATATGAATATCATTTTTTTCACTAATTTTATTTTATTATTTGAATCATTTGTAGTTCAAATATGACTTGATTCAAAAAATTGCTTAAAATGCAATTAATTAGTTATATATAGCAAAAAAATTTAAAAATGTACCCAATTTTAACTTAGGGTACTACATGTTGTATGTAGTGGGTAGAAAAAGTTTCGAGGTGAGAAGAGAAAAAAAAATTATAACTTTGCCGTGTGCCGAAAATAACACACGGCAAACTATTGACTTTGCTGTGTGCAAAAAAAAAAAACACACGGCAAAGTTTTTGCCGTGTGTCAGCACACGACAAAGCATGGATTTTGCCGTGTGTATTTTTTTGCCGTGCGTTTTCGTTGAGGCACCCGGCAAAGTGGCTCTTTGCCGTGTGCCCGATAAAAAGCACACGGCATTCTAGCGATTTCCGGTAGTGGTTACTAGCAGCAATCTTATAACTGTGTCTATTTGAAGATTTAACTGAGTAGCAGGTCGTTCCCTGCTAGTTTCATGTAATAGTATTCTTTTTGGGTCAACACCCCCACCTGTGGTCCTAGGTGGTGTTTTTTTTTTGTAGGACCTTTTATCTCTTGTTTGTCCCATTGTTGTGGCATCTTGTGTGTACTACAAAAATACCTGAAATTTGTTCACTGTGATATTTGTTGGTGGGATGTATGTACTGAATCTAATCTGAAAATCTTTGGGCAGGCAACATAATAAATTTCAACGTTGGCCCATTAGTTGATTTAGATGTCCCTCGGAGCTTTTGGAGTCAGGTTTCAGGGGAGTATGGGAACATGTTCTACTGGAAAGAAAAGGTTACATTCTATCGTTTGACCTATTAATTATCTGGTGTATTCATATCGGAATGCGTTAATTATTCCTTGCATTTTGATAGTCCTGATTAAATGATCGACAGAGATATGTTTTGTATGTGAGAATTTAACTTGAAAGTCATACCAAGTCTTGAATATTTGTCATGGGGACAATTTATACCTTGTGCCCCCCATTATTGTAGTAAACTCTACTAAAGGACAGACACCCTAATTTCAAATAGTAAAGTCATTGATATATTTAGGAAAATGTAGGTCTCTACTAAAGGACTGACACCCTAATTTCAAATAGTAAAGTCATAGATATGTTTAGGAAAATGTAGGTCATTAACAATAGTGAGGGAGATATATATCATGTGGGAAGTGTGGTTAGCAATAAAAAAGAGCTAAGCTATTCTTCTCTAGAACTTGGTGGTTTGTGCCACTGGTATCTATAGCAAAACAACTACGCACCATATTTGCAGTTTCCTGAGTTGATTTACTAGTAAACTTTTAGAACTCTTATAGAAAAGGATAGCTTTTTTTTCTGTTCTTTTTTCACTTTCATGTATGGATGGATTTGTAGGAATCTACTAACATCTTTTGTTCATCTTGAACATGGTCAGGGAGAGGATGCATCGATTGAAGCTGCCGTGACGGAAATTTCACGCTGTCTAAGAGACCCCAGCGGGACAAATAATTGTTCGGAGGTGCTATAGGAAGCAAGGGGTTATCGTTGCCGAAAGAAACATGGAAAGTCTTCTGAACACGATATCCAGTATACCAAAAAACTATTAACAAATTACTTCTGTGAAAAAATAATAAAATCATGGCGCAATGACACATACTACTATGACTAGATCACTAAAAAACTGTCAACTAATTGATTAACTTAAATCTCCGAAAACAAACGCAAGAATGTGTCGATTTGTGCAAGCAATCTTCTTCCGCGGCCAGCCGGTCACGGCACGAAGCAGCATCCGCCGAAGCTGAAGCGCCGGAACCATGGCTTCCGGAGTGCGGCCTTGGCGGTGAGCCTGCGCTCCGGGTTGGCGTCGAGCAGGCCGCTCAGAACCTCGAAGCCGGCCTCCGAGAGCATCTCTTCCGGGAACACCTCCCGCAGGCAGCCGGTGTACGTGGCGCAGCCCGTCTCCCGCAGCTCGGCCACCAGATCACGATTCGCCAGCTTCTGCAGCCCCGGCCACTCGACGATGCCCTGTGTCCCGACCGCGCGCTGCATCTTCTCGAAGACCTTGGCGTCCAGGTCGGCGCCGAAGAAAGGCTCGCCGCTGCCGGCGAGGAGCTCGGCCATGATGCACCCGAGCCCCCACGTGTCGACCCGGTCATCGTAGTCCTGGGAGCCGAGGAAGATCTCCGGCGCGCGGTACGGGCTCGGCGACGCCAGCGGCGCGGAGCCGTCCCTGCTCGGCCGCGCCGCCGGCTCGGACACGCCGAAGCCGCAGATCCTGTAGACCACCTTCTTGCCGTCCCGCCTCCCGTCGACGATCACGTTCTCCGGCACCATGTCCCTGTGCAGGACGCCGGCGCCGTGCACGCGCCTGGCGCCGGAGAGGAGCTGGCGCATGGCGTCGCGCACCTCGGCCTCCTGGAACGGCCGCCCCTCGGCGGAGCGGAGCCTCGTGTACTGACGCAGGTTCAGAGGGCCGGCGTACTTGGTGACGAGGAAGCAGTCGCCGTCGCTGCGGGCGCTGTCGGCGTGCGTGGCCACGAGCTTGACGACGGAGGGGTGGCCGCGGCAGGAGGCGAGGGACATGGCCTCCCGGGCGAAGTAGCGCAGGCTCGTCTCCACGAAGCGCTCGTCGGTCCTGCCGCTGAGGCGCTTCACGGCGACGAGGCGCCTGCCGACGCGGTCCCAGGCTTTGTAGACGTCGCCGAACATGCCCTCGCCTAACTTCTCGAGGGGCTCGTACCGCTCCGCCACGGCGGACGGCCAGGTGACGCAGGGCGCCGGCACGGTCAGCTCTTTCTTCATCGCCACCTCGGGCGGCTCCTCCTTCTCCTCGGCTAAGATGGCCGCCATGGATGACCCTGCCGTGTTGGAGCGCCGCCGGGCGCAGGGAGGGAGAAGGAAGGCGCGACGCGACACGGCTGAAGCGGCTGCGCGGGGCTGCTAGCTGCTGGTTGAAACAGGGATCAGGTGGGGCGTTCCCAGTTATATGGAGGCGTGGCGAACCTGCTGGGCTCCGACTCGGAGGACACACGCGGGGACTAGGCCCGCCCGGGCGGATCGGAATTCGGAACTCGAGTCCGACCGATCTCGTTTCTGTGCGTCTCGCATGTTTACTGACATCACTCCACATTTTGAAGGGCCTAACTGTCCGTGTTCCGTATCACCGGCGAGTAGATTTGTGTGTGCGTCACAGGCTCGGATAGTAGTACAAGCTAAGGCACAACGATTTATACTGGTTCGGGTTGAATGTCCCTATGTCCAGTTCGAGCTTGTGCTCTTTTACTCAAAAGTTTGCAGTAGGGGTTACAAACAGGCGAGAGAGGGAACAAGGGTCCCAAGTCTCTGGTTCGAGTGCCTGAGTATGTGAATGCGAATGTGAGTTTTGTTGCAGATGCCCCTGCATGAGGCTCGCCTCTCCCCTTTTATAGCCCAAGAGGTGAGGATTTACAAGGAAGAGAGATAGAGAGGGAAAGAACAAAAGGTGGGAGTCAGGTGACTCCCGACCCCCTTTTGGCTACTGAGTGGTGGCCCCTTCCGTACATCCTCTGACAAGATTCTCCCCGTATCCGGCAGAGGCGGGATATCCGCTTGCCAACTCGATTCCCGCCCGGCTTCCGCGTTCTCCGTCTCTAGGCGTCGACCCCGTATCTCCCCTGACGTGGCCTATGGCCTTAGCCCGGCGCGGATGGGCTTCTGACAGCAGATCTAGGCCGTGCCTCCGCCTGAATCCGCGCGGGCCGGATCCGTTGCCCACTCTCCGTTCGTACCGGCGGAGAGGGCTGTCGTGTCCCTGACTTCTCGGGACCACTCTGGGCTGCTCATCCTCACCCGACAGGTCCCTCGTCTTCCCAGCGACCCACATCTGTAGGTCTCAGGCGAGGCGGACCTTCATCCGCTGAGGTCGGGCGAGGCGGACCCTCCTCGGTGAGGGTCTAGCGAGGCGGACATTCCTCGGTGAGGGTTGGGCGAGGCGGACCTTCCTCCGCGGAGGTCGGGCGAGGCAGTCCCCTTCCTTCTAGGGTCGGGTTGGAGTTGGACTTCCATTATCCGATCGGGCCGTCCTCTTGGTTGTGGGCCTCGTGGCCTTTTGGTTGTTTCTCTTGGCTTGGGCTGCCTCATGCCATTCTTTTACCGATCCGGTTATCCCTTAATGGGCTAAGTTGAGACGCCCATAATCCTTATCCCCAACAGTAGCCCCCGACCCTCCCGCGGGTTTGTTTTTGAAAAACGCACGGGGGGAGTTCTCGTTTTCGCAACGAGCGTGTTCTGCAACTTTTCCGCTCTCCTCCTTTCCTGTGGGTGCGCGCGAGCGCACCCACTGGGTGTTGCCCCCGAGCCTCTGGGCGAGTCAGTGATTCGTTCAGAGGGCCCTGTCGACAATCTTTAATCCTTGAGATGATGGGATGGCGTGGTTCTTATCCGCTGGGTGCGCGCGAGCACACCCAGTGGGTGTAACCCCCGAGCCTGTTGGCGAATCGGCAATTCGCGCAGAGGGTGATGTGTTCTCTTACTGAGGAAGGCTTCCGGGGCGCGCCCCCCCTCTTATTTTATTTCTGGTGACGGGACTCGTCGGGGCGAGCGGCGAGCCAGAGCCATAATGGTGCCTGCTGCCCTGCACCCGGCTGATGTTGCGTGGTTCAACTTTCTGATGCCTGGCCCTGCCCCGCGCTGTCGTTTCGGGGTGCGCTGGTCGAGGATGCTGCCCATCCATCGGGTGCCGCGCCTTCACGGGTTGCTTCAAACTTTTCCCTTGCGGTCGACGCAGGCGAGATGCCTTCTCTTGGCTATAAATAGGGGTCCTTGGGCACCCTTTCCTCTTCAGTTCTTGCAGTTCCTGCTTCACGCTCCTCCTTAGCTTATAATGTCTCCCTCTGTTTTTCGCGGCTGACCCCCGGACCGGGTGGACCGGTTTCCTTAGGTCTTGATGCTAGAAGAATGCTTGCGAGCGGCGAGCGATAGCTGGAGAAAGCGTCCTTACCATCTCTCAGCTCAGTCGACACAGCAGAAGAACATAGGGCCCGCAAGGGCCCGCTTCTATGGTGTCCTCCAGCTTATAGGGGTGGTGTGGCGCCACAGGTATGACATTAGCACCAGGCTTTGTCGCTGTTCTTCGCATCGTCCCTGTTGGCGACAAGGTTGCTCTCGGAGAGGTGGCATTGAGGGCGCTGTTTGCTAGCTTGACCCCCCGCAAGGTCTTCGGTGGAGGAGAGGCTAGAAGAAAGCTTGCGAGAAGGGCATTCCTTCGGACCTGTACGGTCCGGAAATTGCCTCTCGTGCTTTCCAAGTAGTCTGCCGCCATGTCCGCTGAGGACTCATTGTCCTTTATTGGTGGTCACTCCTCCCCAAAGACAGGCAAAATTGCCACCTAGGTGGCGATGCTTTTGTATCTTGTAATGGCTTCGAGCTGATAACCCTTTGTAATCTTCGTTCGCAAAGTAATGAAGTTTTTATTTTCTCGGCGTGGTTTTTTTTCTCTCATTTGCTTATTTGGGGGGGGGGGGGGGGCTCTTCAGGCCAACCCCCATTCCTATGTCGTCCTTCCACGCGCTCTTTTTGCTCGGAGTGGGAGGGTTGGCGCATGCCACGCTTTCCGTAGGAGGCGAAACGTGATGGCCTTGGAGCTAATAACGGGTTAGTTCGATTGGGGCCCTGCTCTCGATGCGGGGGGAGCGAGACTAGTGGGCATAGCAGCCGACCCCTATTCCCTTCTTTTCCAACCCTCGAAGTTACCAGAGTCGTGTGACTGACCCCTGGCGGCTCGATGCCTCCCCCCCGTGGGGAACTTGAGTTGATAGTCATCGGGATTCGAACACAAGGTTAGGAAGCCCAGACCGCGTGGTCGTGCTTGAGTCGAGGTCATGTGACCCTTCCTTCGTTGCCCCTCGCTCTTCTGTTCTCCGGGCAGCTGTCGAACCCTGCGGCGGGCCAACTTTCGAACCCCGGAGATGTCGTGGGCCGTCGTGGCCTTTGTTGGGCTTCCGTTTGGTTCTGCCTGTCTTGACTGGGGGTAAATCCATCTTTTTTACCCCGTGGCTGATTTGCCCATTCCCTAACGGACAGCGACTGTTGAAGCTGCAGGCCCACATCTCGACGGGACGCGGCGTATCGGGCGCAGCGACGCCTTGATGTGGCTGCGGGATTCGAGGGGCGGGTTGCCTGCTCCCCTTCTTAAATAGGGATGGCGGAGGCCGCGGCGGCTCACCTATTCTTGCATTCGAGTCGAAACCAAAAAGCGAGAGAGAAAAACAGAACGCAAGCCGGAAAAGCCTCACCGCCTCAGCTGTCGCACCTTTTCACCGCCACTCATCTCCGTCGCCGTCGCATAGCCCCCAAGTTCCTCTTGCGGTTCCCCCTCGCCCGCCATGACTCAGTGGGCGCGATCCACCATCTCCGAGGCAGATTTGGAGGGGCTCGTGGCCCGGGGGATGCTTCGCCCTCGCACGGCGGCAATGGAGTGGGTGGCCCCAGGCAGCGAGCGATCGCTGTCGCCGCTCGCGGGCTACATTGTCTCCTTCCTTGAGTTCCACGAGCGGGGATTCGGGATGCCCACTCACGACTTCTTCCGCGAGTTGCTGTACCACTACAAGATCGAGCTGAAGCATCTGAATCCCAATGGGATCCAACACATCTCCACCTTTGTCGCCCTGTGTGAGGGCTTCCTCGGCATCCCTCCCGTCTTCGATCTCTGGAGGTACTTCTTTGCGGTCTCTCCCTACCGACCAAAGCTCCATGGCACCTTCTACGATGTTTCGGCGGGCTGCGCGAGTGTGCATCTACGCAGCAGCGGTGACCAACGCCAGTGCCAGTTCATCGAGATGGGGAAGTTGAAGACCTCCAACAAGGGGTGGAACAAGAAGTGGTTCTATCTGAAGAACATCGAGTCGTCCCACCTCCCCAGCTACACCGGCCGGCTTGTGACGAAGGCCCCTAAGACTTGGGGATGGGGGGTGCCGGACAAGGAGAAGAGAAGGTTAGCGGGTTATTTCTGGGCGCTCCAGCAGCTGTAGGAGGCCGGACTAAACGGGTTCCGTGTCGTCTCCGCCTACCACAAGCGAAGAATCGCGCCTCTCATGGCGCGGGCTCTCCCTCTCTATCACATGAACGAGGGTGCCGACCTCTCCGGGACTGTGATGTCGTCGGAGGGGATTGACGAGGCGGAGGTGCTGCGGCGGTTGAGGGAGACGTTTGACCCTCCAATCGCATACCCCGACCCCCAGTCACCGGCGATGCTTCCTGACGAGGGAGCTCCCGCGCTCGTATGTTTCCTTCTTCCTCTCCTCCCGTCTTTTCCCTTCTTTTCCTGATCTTTGTGGTTGGCCTGCCCTATAGGATAGGAGCGATTTCTTCTCGTTCGCCGTGCCACTGCCGGAGGATGTCGCTCGTCATGAGAGGAATCGCCTCACCGCTGTGGCGAAATTAGCGAAGAAGAGGGAGAGGGAGGAACGCATGGAGGATCGGAGGAAAGCTGCGAAGAAAATCTAGAGCCACAAGTCGCGAGGCCTCATCTCCTCCAGCGATGAGGCCGAGATGCTCAGCAAGCTGGAGGATGACTCCGACGATGCGAGCAGCGGTGGCAACGAAGAGTCCGAGGGTGGCAACCCCTATCAGGACTTGGTGTTCCTCCACGAGGGTATCGGAGGTGATGGGGGCCCCTCATCCGCCATGGCGGGAGCCGGCGGCTCCCCTCCGCCATGGGAGTTTCACGCGCGGCGCAATGTCGCGCTCGATGCACGGAGGCCGGCGTCGGTGAGGCGAAGCGATTCCCCCCACGGAGGTTGAGATCCGCCGGGCGGGACTGCTCCCCTTCCCGGCGTTCGGAATCAAGGCGGAGGAGCCGTTCCCCTTCCCGGAGGTCAGGAAGATCTTCCGACCCTCGAAGTCGTCGTCCCACCGTTAACCCACGGACGGCTCCGCTCGCTCCACCCGAGCACCGACCCCGCGAGCAGCCGCAGGGGCGCCGAAGAAGCGTCTTGTAGAGGTGGCCGTGTGGCCAGTCACGAAGTGGGCGTGTTCCGTCTCTTCCCTGTAAGAGCTTATCGATTTAACTGGTGGCGTCCCTCTCTTTCTTGCCTGGCTTGTCTTGAATCGATTTTTGCTATTTACCAGGACAGCTGCACCTCCCGCTCGCTGATGATCGCTCCCTGCAAGACTTTGGCCAAGCAAAAAGGGACATCTACGGCCGCTCCTCTGGCGGGGCCGGTCGAGCAAGGGTCCGCTCCCCTGGGTCAGTTGTTGATCCGGACGCCGTGCCGCGAGATGATCCCCCGCCAGGAGCGTCCGCCTTCCCTGCCTCCCGTTAGTGCGGGCCTCGGGGAAACAAGGGATGGCTCTCCCGAGTCCGCGGCCGGTAGTGAAGCTTCCCCGATGGCCGGGACAGTGGAGGCAAAGCACGCCGTGCTCCCGCCTCCTGATGATGTTATCAATCTCGACTCGCCCGAGGACCGGGATACCGGGGCGTTCGTAGAGATCCTGACCTCCAACGCGGACGTAGTGCTCCCGAACGCAGAAGTGAGGGCGGCCGAAGAGGAGAGAGGCCCCTCCGCCGAGGAAGTCGTGATGACGGGTTCCGATGACGCCCGGCCCAAGTCCGGGGCAGGTGACGCCCCGGAGACCGATGTCAATGCCGCGGACTCGACCCTCGTAACAGGCTCCAAGCTTCCCCTGGACTCTGCTGCTCCGCCCTCCAATTCTCAAGCTGGTGCCTCGCCTGCTTCAGATGTCTCCGCTTCATCCCCTGCTTGGGAGACAGGCGCGACATCCAAAGATGATGCCACCCTGTCGCTCACAGGTCCCGTGTCAATGGAGGCGGGGCCATTGACAACGACCACGCCGGCCTTGACTCCTTCAGCGATGGCGGCGGCCGCTACCAATGTGGGGGCCCAGACTTCAAGGGCCGTGAAGGCGACGGCGGGGTCCAGTGCGTCCATAGCAAGTAGCGAGGAGGTCCTCAATCGGTTCACGGCCGAAGTGATAGCGCAAGGAGGGGAGGGCGTGAGTTTCGACCCTACCACGCAGAACTTCACGCGTCGGGAGCTTGATTTTGGATGGCTTCGCAAAGTGGTGATTGATGTGGTCACAGTAATGCACGGCCTCTTGGGCCCGTTGGTCGTGGTGAGTGTTCCGTCGTTTATCCTGACTCTTCGATCACTTCTTCTGGTTTGCTTCTGATGCCCTTTCCCCTTGTGCTTGTGGACGTATTTCAGGAGATGGAGCTTTGGGACGAAGAGCGTCTGGCTCTGTGGGTGCAAGGTCAAACGCTCTTGGAGGCGCGCCAGACCATGGAGGAGGAGCTAGCTTCGCTTCGCCGATCCCTCGAAGACGAGCGCGTGGCCAGGGCGGCGGATCACAATGAGGCCTACCGGGTGCTGATTGAAAAGCTCGCCCGGTCCTCTTCCGTCGCTTCAGAGCTCGAGCAGCTTCAAAAGGAGCGCGACGAGCTACGTGTCGGGTTTGAGGCGGTGGAGCAGGCTCGTGAGGCCGCGGTCCAGGGGCGCAACTCAGCCATCCAGGAACATGACGCTGCAATCCAGGAGCGTGATGTCGCAATGCAGGAGCACGACGCGGAGACCCAAAGGCGCAACATCGCGCTATCAACTACGGAGGAGGCGTTGGAGGGGGAGAAGACCACAATCTCGAGCTCGCAGAGTATTTCCGACCCCTATCTTGTTGTTGCTTCATGCGTGTTTTCTTAGTTCGTGGTGCTAAAACTGATTGTCTTTTCTAGACGCCCACAATGAGTCCAAGGATCTGCGCCAGGAGCTCACTCGCGTCGACAGCCAGAGGAAAGAGGTGGAAGCGGCAGTGGCTTCGTTGACTGTCGATGTTGCTACCCATCGCGCCACGCAGCAGAGATTGGAGGGAACCGTCGTGCGACTCCAGGACGAGGCAGCCAGTGAGCACCTTTATCGTGCAACCCCTTTTTGGTTTCTTCTCGATGGATTGCATAAATGGGTGAGCCCTGTTTCCTTAGCAGCCGCAAACTCCCTGCGTCGAGAGACAGAGTCAAAGTTGCTGGAGATGAAGGAAGCGCTTGAACTCCAAGTGACTGTTTGCGACAACCTTCGCCTTGTGGTGGGGCTCATGTTGGACGACCTCGGCGTAGAGGCCGCCGCTGCACCGGGTCAGTTCATTAGCCAGCTCCTCGAGGGCGTGGATGGACTAAAGCAGGTGGTCCAGGCCACTCGTCAAGAGGTCGAGGTTGCAGGCTTGGCGGCGAGGGACGCTGTGTACACTGGGGTGCACCACGCCTTCGCTGTTGCGCGCAGCCATTATGTCAACATCGACCTGGAGGAGCTGAGCAAGGGGTACCCGGGGGACTATGCTGACGCCGAATTGGATGCCTTCGAGGAGGAAACCGCCTCATTCACCCAGAACCTGGCTGACAAGATGCTGGAGGATGACGAGGATTAGTAGTTGGGTCATCTTGGAACGGGTTGTATCTTATCGTTATTGGAAACTTCTGTCTTGTGGATATTTTGAATGATTTGCTTCACACTTTGTAATATGATTTCGAAAGGGTTTTTTCGATAAGAATTTTGTTCTTTGGGGGTTGGAGAAGCGAGCGCGAATCAAAGACTGTTGGAGCCGAAAACGTTTAGCTGCGAGCAAAATGCCGTAACCATCGAGGTATTTGGTATTTGCTCGATTCGAATGGCAATTAGGGACCGGTCTGTTCGCCCGACTCCCAAAAAGGGGATGATCCCCAGTCCAACTCCCAAAGGGGGATGATCCCTAGCAGCCCCCGAGTGATTTTCGACCCGAGTTTGTGCAGGGGTGGGGAACGACTCAAAGGTAAGAGGAACGACATGGAAAGAAATGAGGCACTTTTTCGGAGAACAACTTTATTTCATATGACAGTTTTTACATCAAGTAAGACTACGGGTAGAAACGACGCAGCTGCTCAATGTTCCAAGCGTTGGTCGAAGACTTGGCCATCGGCAGTCTGCAGCTTGTATGTGCCAGGGCGGAGCACTTCTGCTACGACGAATGGGCCTTCCCATGGTGGTGACAGCTTGTGGCGGCCCTTCGTGCTCTGAACCCATCGGAGTACTAGGTCTCCAACGTTGAAGGTGCATCCTCTAATGCGATGGTGGTGGTAATGTCACATCGCCTGTTGATACTTGGCTGATCGAAGTAAAGCGACATCGCGCACTTCCTCGAGCTGGTCCAGAGCGTCTTCCATGGTGGTATCCGACCCCAGTTCGCTGTAGGCCTTCACGCTTGGGGAGCCATACTCCAAATCGGTGGGCAGAATGGCCTCCGCGCCATAAACCATGAAGAATGGTGTAAAGCCAGTTGCCCGGCTTGGGGTCATTCTTAGACTCCAGAGGACGGACGGGAGCTCCGCGACCCAGCGTCCGGCGATCTTCTTGAGCCGGTCATATATTCTTGGCTTGAGTCCCTGCAGGACCATATCGTTTGCTCGTTCGACTTGCATATTCTTGCGCGTGTGTGCGACCGCTGCCCAATCGACACGGATGTTGTGATCGTCACAAAACTCAAGAAAATGCTTCCCTGTGAAATTGGAGCCATTGTCGGTGATGATGGAGTTCGGTACTCCGAAACGATGGATAATGTCTTGGAAGAAAGTAGCAGCCTGCACGGATTTTAGCGACGTGATCGGCCTTGCTTCGATCCATTTTGTGAACTTGTCTACGGCGACAAGCAGATGAGTGTAGCCCCCGGGCGCTTTTGTCAAGGGGCCAACCATGTCTAACACCCAGACCGCAAAGGGCCATGTGATGGGGATAGTCTGGAGCGCCTGCGCCAGCATGTGCATTTGCCGAGCATAGAATTGGCACCCTTCGCAAGTGCGCATGATTTGCTCGGCATCGGCGACTGCCATCGGCCAATAGAACCCTTGGCAGAATGCGTTCCCGACCAAAGTTTTGGGTGCAGCATGATGTCCACATATTCCACCATGGATATCCATCAGCAACTCTTTTCCCTGCTCGATGGGGATGCATCGCTACAGGATTCCTGTGTGGCTTCACATGTAGAGCTCTTCCCCGATGAAGACATAGGACTTGTCTCATCGGGCCAACCTACGCGCCTCCGTCTTGTCACTGGGGAGGACATCGCATAGGAGGTAATCTAGGTAAGGTCGCTTCCTATCATCTACGGCACTGGGCACCGGACACTTTTCCTCTTCTAATTCCAGGACCTCGAGGTCGAACGACGGAAATTCCGATCCCCCAGCCCCCGAGCCCCTTGCGGGGGGGGGGGGGGGGGGGAGAACGGCTGGGATCGGGCTCTGGGCCTTTGATTGACCTAGTCGTGGGTTGGGGTCGGGTACGACGATCATCTCGGGTGGGGCTGTGACATCGCGTTCTGAGGACCTTGCCTTGGGCTTCTCTTCTTTTGGGAGTCAGATGGAGGGCTTGTGTTGATCGCTGGCGAAAATGTTGTTGGGGACCGGTTCACGTCTCGACCCCATTTTTGCTAGTTCATCCGTGCTGACGCTAATCTGGTTAACACACCGGTGGGCTAGAACATACGGATCACAAATGATCGTCACCAGCGGGCTTCAGACAGGACCGGTCAGACCGCTCCTTCCAACCGGTCAGAACGGTTAGACGCAGAAACTCGCAAAAACCTAAAACCTCAAGCTCGAGAGGGACTCCGTCAGAGCTTGAAGATCTAGGGTTGCCTTGAGGTCGGCAGGCCACTCAAGATGCCCTTGAACGTCGTAGAGACAAGCAAAGAACAGCAAATAGGTTGGAAAAGCTTAGGGTTTGAGAAAAAGGGTAAAAGAGATTTTATTGATTCAATTGTGGTTAGAAAACCCTCAATCGGCCGCAGCCTTTATATTTATAGGCCGGGGAGGACGTACCCCTTCCAAACCGGGTTATAATAGGACTCTCAACACAAAACCCTAATCCTACTCAGATTACAGGCCCAGAACGGTCTGACCGGTCGGCCCAATCGGTCGGCCTCGGTTATTGCCAATTTTGGCCTCCAACACATGCCCCCCTGCCTTTTTGGTGAGCTATGCAAGCCAAAAAGCAAATACCTAAACATGCTCTAAGAATACAGAATTACAAATCCATCACTGGCCTAAAAATAATGCTAAGGGTGATATCCAAATACCGGCCATCTTCATCTTCAAGTGTCTTGCCAAATACTTGGGTAGTATTTCTTCAAGTATCTTCCATTCAGCGCCCTGGGTAGACGTTCTCCTTGCAGTGTCCCCACTATATAAGAATTTCCGAAGATAACCTTGACAATCTTGTATGAACCCTCCCGACATGGCGACCACTTGCCAAACTTATTGCTCTTTGTCCCAAGAGGCAGAATTGTCTTCCAAACCAGCTCACCAACTTGAAAAGATATAGCCCTTACCTTTTTGTTGTAAGCTCTAGCCACCCGAAGCTTGTCCTTCTCAATTTCCTTCAAAGCTTGCAACCGCTTGTCGCTTACTTCATCGATATTATCCATCATCAAATTATGATAATCAACAGCGGAAAGGTCATTTTGTTTAGCCAATCTATAAGCGTCCAGATTTACCTCAATGGGTAAAACGGCCTCTTGACCATAAACAAGCTCAAAAGGAGTAACTTTAGTAGCACCATGTTTAGATATGTGATGAGCCCATAATGCTTCGGATAAAACCTCATGCCACCTTCTAGGATTTTCTTCTATCTTTTTCTTGATGAGCCTTATCAAAATCTTGTTACTAGACTCGGCCTGACCATTGGCCTGAGCATAATATGGAGATGAATTGAGTATCTTAATTTTGTAAGATTCGGCAAATTCTCATACCTCCTTTGAAATAAATGATGAACCTTGATCCGTTGTCAAAGTTTGAGGAATGCTGAATCTATGACTAATATGCTCCATAATGAACTCAATTACCTCTCTATGTGTCATATTCTTCAAAGGTACCACTTCGGTCCATTTAGTAAAGTAATCCGTCGCCACCAACACGAATCAATGCCCCTTTGATGAAGGAGGGTTAATTTGACCAATGAAATCCAAACCCCCATCCTCTAAATGTCCAAGGTTTAATGATAAGATGCAATAACGCAGCGAGCACTAACTGAATATCACCAAACCGCTGACATTCTTCACATCCTTTATATTATCGAAAGCAATCCGAAATCATACTTGGCCAATAAAAATCGGCTCTCCTAAGCAACCATTTCATTTTAGGAGCCGATCGATGTGTACCACAGATGCCTTCATGTACTTCTCACATAGAAAGACAGGCTTGATCGGTACCCAAACACTTGAGAAGAATATCATCGGCAGTTCGACGATAAAGCTCATTGTCAACCAAAATATATTTAAATGCCAAATGCCGAATATTTCTCTCTGCACCACGACTAGGATCCTTTAAATATGATATGATAGGCACCCTCCAATCTTTCACTTCGGCCTCAACTTTTTGAGCAGGAATCTCAGCCGAACTGTTGCTCACACCGCTCTCAGTGGTCAGACCAGTCTCTGGACTGGTCTGACCGGTCTGAGCGGTCAGACCGGTCTCATCAACCAGTCGGACCAGTTCGTCCAGAACTAGTGACTCGGCTTTAATCCGCATCGGCTTTCTAATGTTGAAATATTTCTTCATCACATTTTAGCCTTTTCATTATCTTCTCTTGGAATATGTCGAATCACAAATTCATCAAAGCAAGAGATAATATCAATGCATTTATCAAGATATGCATTTAAAGCTCCATTGTAACATTGGCATACCTTGGATGCTTGCTGCACCACCATAAGTGAATCACCAAAGGCTTCAACATGTTTCACGCCCATGGATTGCAAAAACTCCAAGCCAAATAGAAGTGCTTCATACTCAACTTGATTGTTCGTGCAAAATTCTTCCAATCGGTTTGATAACTCAAAAACAGCACCACTTAGAGAGATAAGAACATTACCAATGCCAACTCCTCTCCCATCATCTCGAAATCAGGCACGAACCCATCCTTGGTGCAACTGATCAGCTCGAAATCAGGCAAATCTAACCCCGAGAGACACTTGATATCATCATGCACACCAAGAGTGTTGGAATCGGCGGTTGCAATGAAGGATGAAGTGTCGCCATGGACTACCTCAATCTCATCGCCGATCCACTGAATAAGAATTTGATGCAAGGTAGAAGGCACATATTGATTGGCATGAATCCAATCACGTCCAAGTATCAAGCTAAAATTACCTTGCACCTTGGAGAGGAAGAAGGTTGTTGCTAGCGTCTTGCTCCCCATGGTCAACTCCATGGAAGCCACCCCTTTAGCACCAATAGGGTCGCCTCCACCCATGTCGCTGACCGTCATGTTTGTCTTGATCAGCTATTCATCCGTCCCTCCAAGCTTATTGTATAATGAATAGGGCATCAAATTTACAATTGCCCCTCCATCAACAAGCATATAAGAAATCGGCCTTCCATTGATATGACCCCTCATGTAAAGGGACTTCAAGTGATTGTCCGATTCCTTAGGCTTCTGGAATACGGCCTCACGTGGCTCGAAATCCAGATGAGCCGCCTTTTCCTCCTCTGAAACAACATAGTATTCTTCGGTGAAACGCACAACATTTATCTTCATGTTGCTACGTTCTGAAAAAGCCTCATAATCCACCAATTCCTCATCACCCAAAGCTGCAGGAACTGCTGGAACTTCATCGCGTGAAACCGAAGTAGCTGCTTTGGCCTTCTGCTCAACAATAGGCTCGACCGGTCTGACCGGTTGCGCCTGTCGGTCAGACTGGTCCTCTGCACCGGTCAGACCAGTCACCTGGGGCGGTTCGACCAGTCCTGTTGACTGCACAGCGGGCTTGGCTCGCCACTCTTTCCACTGAGGAACCATTGGCCGATATTTATTAAAGTGCTCATCCTTGAGCTTCTCGGCCTCTTGATCCTTCTGTTACTGGCGCCTCAAGCGCTGCAACGTCCTCTTTTGTGAGTGGCTTAAACCCGGCTGGCATCACCTGGGTTGGTGATATTTGCTCGCCGAGCCGCCGCCGCCGGCCTCATGATCATTGGCCAACACACGCTTCTGGAAATTAGTTTGAATCGATTTACCAAATACCTTCAGTTTCTTTCCAACATCCTGGACCACCACATTCACATCACCAATTTTCACAACATCATCGGTGGTAGTCTTCCTAGAATCCAATTGCATGAGTTGCACATCCTCCATCTTTTTGACACGGTATTCTTGCCTTGGAGGATGAGATTGGACCAGCCTCTGTTGAGACCGGTCTGACCGGTCGGGCTGGACTGGTCTGACCGATGCAGCATGTTGCTGTTGACCAGATTGGCGTGGGTCCAATCGGTCATGCACCAGCGTTCTGGAGCCTTCCCCTTGATAATGTTGTGGATATGGCATGGGGAAACACTGCATCCAGACTCCTTCATGTTCGCACACTGGATTTGTAGCATTTGATGCCAGAGGCATCCATGGCATAATAGCATATGCCTTTTGGGGTGGGAACACGGTAATGACATCACCTCTGAGCTTGTTGGGCCCTTCCCTCATTGGAGAACCACCTCGATGCGGGGGTGACCAAGATCTCTTTTTAGTGGCCGATCTTGTTGAACGTCCTTCGAGTACTTATTCTGAAGCTGGCCAAAGTTTGGTTTCAAAGCAACAATCCTCCATTGGACCTTTGGCACATTCTGCTTCCAAGTACCCTCTTCCGGGCGCTTGGGCTTAAAAGTTCTTGGTCGGTCCTGGGGCTGACCGGTTGGTGAAACTGGTCTGATCGGTCAGTCCTGGACAGCAAACTAACTCGCAGCAGCGGAATAACTTTCTTGCCCCCTGGGCACTTGAGCTTTGACATTAATTTTTATTAGTTCCTTTCCATCAGGAGCCTTTTCCAGAACCACTTTCCTGGCCAGAATCTTGTCATCGACATTCTTCGGCCTTGTTTCACCAATCACCACGCTCTTGCCTTTTGCTCCTTCGGATGGTTCAGGCCGAAGCAACACCTTTGCATTTCTCAGATCGATGGTATGAGTGTTGGTGTGAACAGGGAATAGTGTCTTATCAATCTTCATCTCAGAAAAAATCAATCGTCCTTCATTCATAGCCGATTGAACCTGGCGACGGAACACATTGCAATCGTTAGTTGCATGAGAATGAGAATTATGAAATTTACAATATGCTTGCCACTTTAACTCTTCAAGCGGCGGTATGACATGATTAATCTTAATATGTCCCAAACGCAACAACTCATCAAAAAAAGATCACATTTGGAGACATAAAATGTAAATTTCATCTCTTCTTTCTGACCCTTTTGAGTCAGCTTAAGCGATGCACAAGAACAAGGTTTGGCCGATGATGGCCAAACAAACTCAGCAGTGTAAACCTCATTATCCTCATCGTTTGAAGAATCGGAATCATATTCAACAACATGAGTATTAGAATGATGAGGCTTATATGCATCCTTAGAATTTTAATTTTATACTCTTGGTTCATTGCCCGAAGTTGCAAATCATTAAGATTAAAGTAATCAAATCCTTCAAGCTTTTCTTTCAAGTATGAGCGCAAACCATTAAGGGCAACATCTACCAAATCCTTATTAGAAATTGACAAATTGAAGCATCAATTTTTCACTTCTTTAAACCTGTTGAAGTAATCAGATACCGATTCATCTCTAGTTTGTTTAACCGATGTCAAATCTGTCAATTTTGCTTCATTATCCCCACTATAAAAGTGATCATGAATATTTTGTTCTAATTCGTTCCTAGAGCGGACCGAATATGGGGGTAAAGCAGAAAACCAAGAAAAAACAGTTCCAGTTAATGATAAAGAAAATAAACGAACTCGCAAAGAGTTACTAGAACTAGCTTCACCCAATTGAGCAACATTTTGACTTATGTGCTCCCAAGTTGACCGATTATTGTCCCCACTAAATTTAATAAAATCAGGAACGCGCCACCCCGTAGGATAAGGAACAAAATCATAAGCATCGGGGTACGGTCTTTGATACAATCGATTTCTACCAGGATTTATGCCCAACTGACTAAGTTTAGTACCAAGCAAAGTATTTAAATCCGCTCTCATCCTGGCAAGATCAACCTCATAGTTTCCACTACTAGATGTTTGGGCATTGGTTGCTAGACGATTAGTTGCTGGTTCAGTAGTACTCATCGTCTCTGTAGCATGATGGGGATTATTTTTCGTCAAATCATCCCAAATATTCTGTGGCATTGCGGGTGGAAAATGTGGTTCGCCGTATGATCTGGTTGTATACGGCGGTACAAATCCCTCCAATTCATCCGTTCGGCTAGCAGTAGCCGAACTCGGAATTGGGCAAGTGTGGGAGTAGACGCTGAGGCCAGCACCATGGCAGTGGTCTGACCGGTCTGAGGGACCGGTCTGACCGCACCTGCCGCAGAGGCAGCGGTCTGACCGGTCGAAGCGACCGGTCTGGCCGGTTCGGCCGTGGTTGACCGAACGGTGCCTGGCGGTGGTGTCTGCCCAGTGAAATAATTTGGTGGCATCCCAAATTTCACATTAACTATAGATGTAGGAGCTGCCGAACTAGGGGTAAGATCTTTAGTAGAATATGCAGTATTTACAGTCTTACCCTTCTCCATCCTATCCATACGCTCAGATAGATCGATCAAAGTGTTTTGCGTGGATAGTTGCGCATTGTTGATCTTCTTCCCAAGATCAGATAGTAACATGCTGTATAGATCTTGAGGGGAAGAACTTACATTGACGAATTGAGGAACAGGCGGTGGTGGTGTGGAGGATGAGATCGACGGCATGACGAACTTCTCCTTCTCGACCACACCTTGCCGAGTTTTCCATAGCACGCTAGCATCCTCTCCTTGAGCTCCTCGTTCTGTTGTTTGAGGCCGGCCTCAAACTTCATCCGCTGTTCTTCAGGCAGATCTTCGTAGTTGACATTGATGGTGTTCGCCGGATCTACCTTGGAAGCATCTCCTACTTCACCGGTCATTGTAACCGATGTAGATTGCTTCTTCTTCCTCAGCGGAGTCACCAAAAAGTATGTTGACGCTAATCTGGTCAACAGACCAGCGCGCTAGAATGCGCGGATCGCAAACGATCATCACCAGCGGGCTTCAGACAGGACCAGTCAGACCGCTCCTTCCAACCTGTCAGACCGCTCCTTCCAACCGGTCAGACCGGTTAGACACAGAAACATCTGAAAACCTAAAACCTCAAGCTCGGGATTGACCCCGTCGGAGCTTGAAGATCTAGGGTTGCCTTGAGGTCGGAAGGCCACTCAACATGCCCTTGAACGTCGTAGAGACGAGCAAAGAACAGCAAATAGGTTGAAAAAGCTTAGGGTTTGAGAAAAAGGGTAAAAACAATTTTATTTATTCGATTGTGGTTAGAAAATCCTCAATCACCCGCAGCCTTTATATTTATAGGCCGGGGATGACGTACCCCTTCCAAATCGGATTACAATAGGACTCTTAACACAAAACCCTAACCCTACTCAGATTACAGGCCCAGACCGGTCTGACTGGTCGGCCCAACTGGTCAGACTGGCCGGCCTCGGTTATTGCCAATTTTGGCCTATAACAATCCGCCGCCAAGTTGAGGCGTCGAGGGATCTGGACAAGCTCTAGTCCATCGAAGTTTTCCTCAAGCCGGCGCACTGCCTGGCAGTACGCCGCCATCATCAAGCTTTGACAAGAAGATTCCTTCATCACCTGATCCACGACCAGGCGGGAGTCCCATTTGATCCCCAGGCATCGGATCCCTACCTCCGTGGTAGTGCGCAAGCTGTTGATGAGGGCTTCATACTCCGCGATGTTATTGGATGCCGTTAAGTGAAGGCGGACGACATATCTCATTTGTACATCTTGTGGGGAAACGAAAACGAGGCCGACCCCTGCCCCCGGCCTCCTGACCGACCCGTCGAAGTACATAGTCCAGTACTCCTGATCCATGGGGGCTGGTGGCAGCTGGGTTTCCGTCCATTCTGCGACAAAATCCATGTTGTTTATGGCGTTGATGTTATCAGGGTTCGCTTCGACCCCTCGCTGGGAAATGATAAAACCCAAGAGCATGCCACGTGGTTCCCCGAAAACGTATTTTTCGGGGTTGAACTGAACTCCGTTCGCGCGGAGTCGAGCGAACGTTGACTCGAGGTCTGCCACGAGGTTGTCGGCCTATTTTGTCTTGACCACGATGTCGTCTACATACGCCTCCACGATTTGCCCGATGAGATCACCGAAGTTCCTGATCATGCACCGTCTGGTAGGTTGCGCTAGCATTTTTATGCCGAAAGGCATCGTGACATAACAATATGAGCCGAACGGAGTGATAAATGAAGTCGCGAATTGGTCGGACTCCTTCATCATGATCTGATGATACCACGAATAGGCATCGAGAAAACAGAGGGTTTCGCACCCCGATGTTGAATCGACTACCTGATCTATGTGTGGCAAAGGAAATGGATCCTTTGGGCATGCCTTGTTGAGATTCGTGTAGTCAACGCACATTCTCCATTTCCCATTCTTCTTTTTTACAAGAACGGGATTAGCAAGACATTCAGGGTGATATACTTCCTTAATGAACCCTGCATCTAACAGCCTAGCTAATTCTTCGCCGATGGTCCGCCGCTTCTCTTCATTGAAGCGGTGCAGTCGCTGCTTGACCGGACGAGAGCCTGCCCTGATGTGAAGTGCGTGCTCGGCGACCTCCCTTGGTATGCCCGGCATATCTGATGGTTGCCAGGCAAAGATGTCTTTATTCGCTCGGAGGAAGTCGACGAGCGCGCCTTCCTATTTGGGGGTCAGTGTTGTGCTAACCCTTAGCTTCTTTTCCCCCAACCCCTGGGGGTCGAGAGAAATCTCCTTGGCGCTCTCCGTGGGCTCAAACGACCCGACCTTCCGATTTGAGTTGGGTGCCTCCACAAGGATGCTTTCCCTGATTAGCGCGAGTTCTTCAGCTGCAAGGACCGCTGAGGCCAACTTGCAACTTTCCACTTCACACATGTACGCATGCTAGTAGGTGGATCCCACGGTGATGACCCCGTGCGGCCCAGGCATCTTCAGCTTTAGATTTTTACTACTCACAGGTTCATTTGATATTGCACTCCACCATGCATTTCAATCATAACGATGTTTCTTAGCAAGCTCATTGGGGTCAAGAATGCATCTTTTATGAAAGCCCAACACGATGCTAAAGTCTTTTAGTTTCATCACAAATTGTTCATTGAAGAGACAGAAATAAACTTTAGTTTCAGCACCGGTTTCTTCAATGGCAAGAGAAATGAGAAACTCCATGGTTAAGAGTTGCGAACCTGGCTCAACAATGTCGGCAAAATTTTCCCATCCGACAGCGGTGAGGGCATTGTTCATGTCCTGTTTGAGTCCTGTTTTTATGAGGAAGTGAGTTTGGAACCTCTTGGCATGGCCGAAGTTTTGTTTCTTCAATAGCTCCAGGGCCTCCCGTTCGTAGTCATTCTTGACGGCGATCTGCTCAACCATCGTCTGAATCCTGATGTGGAGACGGGGTCTTGGGACTGCTGGAGTTTCCTCTTCATCCCGAGATACATTTGTCTGGCGACCGGAGTCGACCGACATAGTATCCCGCGTGGAAGATGAGCTCCGTGAACCCCTCGAGCTCTTCGAGAGTGCCCGCTTACTTCTTTCTTTGGCCTTCCCGATCATGATTCCTAGAAAATGTTAGTGCATGCAATACCCGAAGGATATAACAATTAGGAGGAAGGTTAGTCGTTCTTGCGGGGTGTAACACCGCCACAAACGTTCGTCGTTCAGTGTTCCATGACTTTATTCAAGGGATATATTTTTGGTATTTTCAGATTTATGAACTTCATTAAGCATTACAGAATTTATTTGTTTTTGGTTGAGCTAGCACTTGAGTTCTCCACTTGATTAGTTCAAAAGAACTTAATTAAGCAAAGAGACTCAAGAAAGGGAGTGGAGATGGACGAGCTCGGGCTAAGACAGGCAAACCTGAGCTTCTGGTGCATTGGGGAGCGTCGCCATCATCGATTTTTAAAGAGGGGCGCAGGGGCCACGCCGGCCGGCCTAGGGTAGGCCGGGAGGCTCCTCCTCGGCGCAGAACGAGCCACACCGGTGCTCTACTTTGTAGACTTTCAGAAGAATGTGCACTGGTTGGTGGTGACGGGACGTGAGCGGTGGAGAGGAGCCGGCCGGCCTCATGGGGGCCTATCGGCCTGCTCCTGGGTGCTCAGTGCGTCGCCCTTTTTCCTTTGCTCCATGTGCATGCATTCTTCCCCATCCCCTGGTGCTCCTGGCCAGATGAAAACAAGGTGGGGCGGTCAGCCTAGGTGGGGCTGAAATTTTTGCCGAAATTTTTCGCAAAAATTTGTGAAGTCCTTTTGAATGCAGAGTTTGGGAAATCAAACATGCTTTGGTTCAAAAAAAATGCTTATGCAGAGACGAGATAAGTTTATAAAAGGAAAATTTAAACTATCCTATATGCAATGCAATGATGGATACGTACCATGAACCTCATGGCGCGGGCTCGGGTTTTAAGTCCAGAGCGGGACTCTCCCTACCTTTGGTTCGTTTGTCGTCGTTGGGTGGAGTTCTTGACGACGACCCTTTCTTCTTCCACACTTTCTTGGGTGTGGGTTTTGATTCGATCTCTTTCTTTTCCGACTCCAGAAATTTCTTACGTTGGATTCTTCATCTCGCATTTCTGTAGTTGTGAAGCTTGATTTGCTTCGCCTCTTCTTGAATCCGTAGGCTTTCTACGTACTTAATGAGGGCTTCATAGGTGGGATGGACGACTTCTCCAGCTCTTTCTCGGATTTCTTCTTCCGGTTGATTGCTTTGACTTGAGAACATTGTTCGACCTTTGGTTTGAAGGCGAACGTCTCCTTTTGACCATTGATGTTGAGCTGAATTTCTCCGGCTCCCACATCAATACTTGCGTTTGCAGTGCTCAAGAACGGCCTCCCTAGGATGAGAGGTGTCTTGGTGTCAACTTCCATGTCGAGGATGACGAAGTCAACAGGAATCAGGAAATTCCGGATTTTCACCAGAATGTTCTCCGCTACTCCCGTGGGGTAGCGAACCGATTGGTCCGCTAGCTGCAAACACATGGCAGTAGGGGCAAGCACATGATGGTTAAGGCGGTCATAGACTACCTTGGGCATGATGCTGACACCTGTTCCCAAGTCGCATAGAGCGTTTGAGAAATGCTGAGTTCCGATTGAACATGTGATGGTTGGGCAGCCTAGGTCCTTCTTCTTCACCAATAGAGGATTGAGTATAGTGGTGCTACACTCCTTTGTTAGCTGCACGACCTCGATGGTGGGTAGTGCTCTCTTGTTTCCAAGAATATCTTTGATATACTTGGCATACGTGGGCACCTGCATAGCATCAAAAAGCGGTACATTGACATATAGCTTCTTTATTACCTCGACGAACTTGCCGAATTGTTCGTTGGCCACCGGCTTCCTTATCCGTTCTGGAAACGGTAACGCAGTTGTGTCGTGGTAATCCCGTGAAGTTCTAGGGGGTTCCACGGGGTCTTCCTGGGCTGCAATTGTGTTGGAGTCGACGGCCTCCTCCTACTCTTCGTCTTCAGCATCAGTATGGCTGGCGGATGTAGCTTTCCGCCGAGTTCCTGCATGCTGTGGGAAAGGTGGCTCCCATGTGGACTTACCACCACGCGTAGTCACCGCATTAACATTTTCCTTTGAGGGAACTTCCGGTTGCCCGGGCAGTTTCCCCGTGTTAGCGTTAGGACAGGACGAGGCTAGCTGAGCTACTTGAGTTTCTATCATCTTGTTAAAGCTGAACTGGTTCTTAATAACAGAGCTAAAGCCCTCTAGTTGTGAGGTCAAGGATTCCAAAATCTTGTCATTAGCAAGAAACTTCTTGCTAATGTTGTCATTTATTTGCTTTTGGCCGCACACTAGGTCTTTTAATGAAGGCTGAAAATTGTTAAAATTCATACCTTGCTGATTACCGAAGGGGAGGTTGGGCTTTGAGTTCCAACCTTGCTGAGGATGGAATCCCAAATTGGGATTGTTGTTGTTGGTGCCAACGAAGTTCGCGTCCTCTTGAGTTAGGGGGCACGAGGTGCCCGAGTGCCCAGTCTCGCCACATGTTTCACATGTCATTCGTGACTCTGAAACCTGGTTTACCTCCTTGTGTGGAGATTCCAGTTTCTTCATGAGAAGGTCCATTTTGGCAGCTAGCATGTCGATATTGTCGATCTAGTGCACGCCCCTTGGACGGGCCGACTGCTTGTCACCTCTCCAACTTTGGTTGGAGGCTATCTTGTCAATCAACGTCTTCAATCCCGCAACATGAAGAGACAGAAAGGAACCACCCGCTGCTGCATCTACATGGTCCTTGGCTTGCTGATTCAGGCCGTGGAAGAAGTTTTGAATAATCAGCCATTCCTCCATGTCGTGCTGTGGGCATGCTTGTATGTACTACTGCAGACGCTCCCAGGCCTCTGGGATTATCTTGCCCACCGGGAAGTATTTGGCCAGGAATGCATTTGAACAGGCTTCCCATGTCGTGAAAGCCCCCTTGTTGGAGTAAAACCATGTCTTGGCCTTCCCGAGCAGTGAGAACGGGAATAACCGAAGGCAGACGATATCAATCATAGTTCCCTTGGGGTTGATAGTGTTACTCACCTCCAGAAAATTTTGGAGATGGGCATTGGCATCCTCGGATGCCTTTCCACAGAACGGACTTGCTTGAACCATGTTCACTAGTCCAGTCTTCAGCTCAAAGCCGTCATTGTCGGCTTGGTCTTGGTTCAATCCAGTAGGAATGTGGGTACTGGACGGGGCCGAGAACTGACGAAGAGTCTTCTGGGCCATGGGTTATGAGGCTGAAGTGGATGGAGAACTGATAGGCCAAGTGAGTCTTTTCTGAAGTGGGACGACGCGGCGTCTCACAATTCTCCCAATTCTTTTTGGATTCGGGTTGAAGTTATTTGGTAGGTCGAAACCGGTCATGCACTGCTCTGCAACAATCAAAAGATAGCGAGAGCAATGTAAGCCTGCTAAGATTAGCGGTGACAAACTAGTAAAGTTTATCAAACTATTTACGATATCTTTAGCCAATTGCTTCCCTGACAACGGCGCCAGAAGCGCACAGAATCACCGTTGTAGCACTTCGCCATGGAGTATTCCAGGGTATCGTATTTTTCCTCAGGAAAGCACTATGTTAAAGAGTATCGTAAATCGAATGATAACCATACTAGCTTAATCAGCCGACTAACTAGACGGGGGTAAGCCAGATATAACGATAGGATAAATGGCCAGTCTATGACCGAGTGACACATGGAGACTCAACTCCTTAGAGAGGTAGCAGCTGGGAGGACAACGAGCGAGATAAGACACCTGATACACTTTTGAAATATCGAGCTAGCATCTCTAGATCAGACTAACTATCTAACTAATCTTCAGGAAGGTAGAGCATACTTCGGCGGCCTCAGGGAAGGCCTCAGAATGGGATGAGAAGGGAGTCCAACGGCAGTCGGCACTACTACTATGAAAGCACCCGAAAGTGGTGGACTACAAGGGACAGACAGGGCTGTCACCACCTGCCGCCTACCACAACAGTACCGTGGGGTGGAACACACTTTCTAGCTAACACTAAGCTCGGACGCCATGTCTGCACTCAGTGATAGAATTTCTCTCGAGGCCTTCGAGAGAAATCCCCCTCAACCTAGAGCACTAACATGAGATACTCTGGTCCGGGCGAGAGAACCCGTAAGATAGATTCCCGATTATCAGAGAGATAACTTAGCCTAAGCTAAAGGATACAACTTCCGCGCTCGAGCTGAATTCTCAAACTCGAGAGGATAAAAGAAAGCGGAAAGTAAAGCTGACTCAGAAAAGTAGAGAAGATAACTTATATTAATAAATTCGAAAGAAGAATACAAGAGCTATACCAGACTTTCGAGGACTCTGGAATCCCGAGTAAGCTCGACTCGACTCTAACTCCCAAACTACTAATCCTACTCTAGAAAGTGAAGAGAGAATGAGCTCCAATAGTGTGTGTTACAAGTGAGGGATGATTTCTCTATTTATAGCCTTCCAAGGTCGGTTCTGAGCAGGTGAAGCACGTGGCGTCAGTTGGAGGCAGTTGTGGCAGTTGTGCTTAGCTTCCACGCGAAGCCAGGACTTGAGAGGCTGCAGAGTGGGGCCGGCCGGCGTCCCCTATGCTGGCCGGCTTGGGGGTGCGGCCATCTGGCCACCGCCTTTGCGTGGACATCTGTGATCACTCCTGGATGTCGGTGTAACTTGCTTAGGTTGTACGTAGGCTCGTGCTAGGCTGTTTGGCCTAGGGGAGGCCGGTCGGCCTCCCTCTGGCTCTCCTTCGCCCTCCGTTGCACTGACGATGCAATTGTATGCTTGTGATCTTCCTAGGAGGTGGATTGCTGACTTGGACATATCTTTGCACTGAATTGTGGGTCCTTTGATCCTTGTGCAAGCCTTTCGGTCCATTCGATTGAACCGGCATCCAATCCATGACTCAGAGGCGCTTGAGTACGTCACATTGCCCCTAGATCGAAGATGTGGCATGGTTTGTAGGGGTGCCAGGCCGGCCGGCCTAGGAGAGGCCGGTCGGCCTGGGATTTTGCCTAGTTTTTCCCATTTTTTGTATATATTCACCTGAAATCAAAACTCATCCAAAACTTGTGAAACTTATTAGAATTAAATAAAATGTGAATGGAACATAGTGTAAAGCTCGATTTATTCCCGAGAAGTTGACGATCAGAATGTGAAATAATGGCCGTCAACAATACTGCAATTTAACAAGGAAATTGGCCTGAAATCATTAACAGTTTCCGGAGTGGGCACCTTTGGGACAAGTGTTATGTAAGGATTATTAATGCTCTCTAGGTTGATATTGCAATCATAAAAATCCTGACAGAGAGCATAGAAATCTTCCTTTATGAGAGGCCAACATTTTTTCAGAAACATGCCATTAAAACCATCTGGACCAGGAGCTTTGTCCAAAGGCATTATCTTGACAATACTATTAATTTCTTCCTTCGAGAAAGGAACGACTAAGCCCAGATTGACATTTGCAGTGATTAGGGAGGGTAGGTCAAAGAGCATCTATGGCTGAAAGGAAACACCCATCCTGTTTTTGAAGGCTAGCAGGAGGATTGCAGTTTTACCAGCATGATCTGCAACCATGATACCAGTATCATCTTTCAGTTGTGTAATAGTGTTTTTCCTGTAGGACATAGTGGCCATAGTGTAACAACCTGGCCTAGGAAACGGCTAAAATCCACTCTACACATTGAATGAATCACACCTGCTAATTAACTCTCTTGCGCTTTCGTCCTCGCTTCACGCAAAAGGTTGCAACCGGAGTTAATAACTTCCTCAATCCACCTATTTAAGCTGTTCTAGCTCACCTTGCCCAAGCAAATATGGGACTATTCCCTTGGCTGCTGCTATGCTGAGTTGGGCTGTTACAACACACCCACCCTAAGGACTCGACATCCTCGTCGAGCTATTGAACCAGCTTACCCGAATAGGACACAGGTTCAGCATCAACTTTCCTGGCCACGTCCGTACGTCCCGTGCCGGCGCATGTGCCATACTGTGACCACTCCGGGTCCACGCGTCATGCACACCATGCCCGTGTATCTGACCCGTACGCACCTGTGACGTAGCGAAAGTTGGCTCTGATATCAAATGTAACAACCTGGCCTAGGAAATGGCTAAAATCCACTCTACACATTGAATGAATCACACCTGCTAATTAACTCTCTTGCGCTTTCGTCCTCGCTTCACGCAAAAGGTTGCAATCGGAGTTAATAACTACCTCAAGCCACCTATTTAAGCTGGTCTAGCTCACCTTGCCCAAGCAAATATGGGACTATTCCCTTGGCTGCTGTTATGCTGAGTTGGGCTGTTACACATAGCATGAAAGAATTTTGTGCATTTATCACCTAGTCTAATCCTATTGCTAGTGAATGTCTTTTTCCAGTAGATATTCTTGTATCTCAAAAGATTCTGGAGATGTTTCTTTATTATAA
This sequence comes from Panicum virgatum, assembly GCF_016808335.1. NCBI lineage: Eukaryota > Viridiplantae > Streptophyta > Magnoliopsida > Poales > Poaceae > Panicum > Panicum virgatum. The sequence continues at coordinate 18,104,734 of NC_053151.1, forward strand.
ACCTGAGGTTCCATTCTGCAGAAAGAGAGTTCTACAATCCTCCAAGGCATCAATGAAGAAAATTACTTTGTTGCAGTTGCCAATCGACATAGTAAGATTCGAAAGGCTTCTGCTCCATTGCTTTAAGCTATATCTAGTGTTCTTTAGTTTCCCTGCCAAAATGGAAGCTGAATCTCATTGATTTCTGACTGGCTGGAACCAACTAGCTTGGACTGAATCAAGGAAGCCTGGATGATTGTTGGCACTCCTTAGCCTAAACGAATTACTCCGCAAGCGTATAGAGACTGATGTAGCCTTCACCAGGGAGTATACTTGGAATATCGAATCCAAGGAACGATAAAACCTCGACCAATCCTAGAACAACTCAACCGGACACACCAAAAGAGAAAAGGTAAGAGGGCCTAACTCCAGATAACTTACTATTCTACCTAACGACAAGTTAACTACTGACTCGATCTACTTCGGCAGCCTCAGGGAAGGACTCAGACTGGGGTGAGAAGGGAGTCCAACAGCAGTTGGCACTACTGCTATGAAAACACCCGAATGTGGTGGACTACAAGGGATGGACAGGGCTGTCACCACATGCTGCCTACCACAACGGTTCCGTGGGGTGGAACACAACCCGAGATAGCTAACCAAGCCTGGGCACCACGCCCACAACTATCGAGTTACTTGCTCCTACCGTGTACTTAGATAGAAAGCAACCTCAAATAAGTAGAACTTGCTACTTACGCAGACTCAGGATCCCGTAGATCAAAGAAAGTAATTAAACAAGTAACTAAAGCAGAAAGTAAAGCTAGCGAGAAACTGAAGTTGAGACGAGGAACTTACTCAAAGATATATTCCTCCGAGGTGGATACAAAATATGGAGTAAAACCGAGAGAACTCGAGTCCGCTCCTTTAAGCTTGGTTTGCACCAAAGCTCTCATCTCACTCTCTCCCTATTCTAATACAAAGAGAGCACAAGAGTGAACACTCTTCTCTAATGGATGGTGTGTGTTACAAGTGAGAGGTGGATCTCTATATATAGTGCTTCAGGGTCGGTTCAGAGCTTGGCGTCAGTTGCAAGCAGGTACGACGGTTGGGCTTAACTTCCACGCCAAGGGGGAGCTTCAGAGAATGACAAGTGGGGCTGGCCGGCCGGCCTGAGGATCGTGCCATCTGGCACCGACCTTCCTCTGGATGGCTTGGGTTCTCTCCTAGAGTTGGTTGTGAGCTGCTCGGCATTTTCCACGTGATTCCTAGGCCGGCCGGCTTCACCTAGGCCTGTCAGCCTAGCTCTGGCACATCTCGGCCCTCCATTGCTTTGTCACGTTGATCCAGTGTCTTGTGTTGCTCCTCAAGTTGATTTGGGTCTTGGTTGAGTGGTTTGTCACTGAAAGTGGACCCTATTGGACTTGGTGCATGCCTTTCAGTCTTAGTTGATTGTACTTGTGTCAAGCACTTGGTCTTTGCTTGATAATGTGCTCAGGACCATCTCACGATGAAATTGCATAGGGGTAGGCCGGCCGGCCTGGCCTAGGCCGGCCGGCCTAGGATTTCTCCCATTTTGGCTCAATTTTGTATGTTTCGTTTCTGAGATCACAAGTGCACCAAAACTCCTGGAACTCATTAATGTTAGTGAAAATTGATGTATTATGGTCCTGAGAACCTGAAATCCGAAGGAATGTTGGCGTTAGAAATCATTGAAAACGATCGCCAACACACCCCCACATCTATACTTTGCTCGTCCCGAGCAAAAAGAGTCGAAACAGATCCTGAAGATCAAGCAAAGTCCAGGGTTCATAAGATCGGGTATGCATAAGTGTTATTTCAAAACTTTCCCTCCATACCATGGATTCTGGGTGTCTAGCACTGCCGTCTTCACTCATTGATCTCCGGAATGAGTCAATGAAAGTTGTAACTAGCTGCTGCTTCTCAGCACTTGGAAGGGTTTTTTCAGGATTTTATAAAACCAAGGCATACTCTCCTGCTCAAACCACTCATTCGCTCATCTTATTCAAACCTTACTATGCCTGTTCTTTTTCTCACTAGGAGTATGTGGAGCTCAGGTAAGGGTGGTTGCATATCTTCAACATTCATATTGCAAGTGCAAACGTAATGTCTCTGGTAGTTAAAGTGTTAATCACTCGGGTCATGTGCAAGTGTGGATGGATAGTATGTCCTTAGTGGTACTCAAGCATCTCTATTCCTCCCCTTCTCATTCATTCATTTTTTAATTGAACTAGCATGAATGTCGTTCATATATTTCTTTTTTTTAATTTTAGGGGGATGAAGAGCTTCATGTGAACACATAGATGACTTTGGAGTGACGATCGTGTACGTGTATAATCCACAGCAATGAGCGACTATAACCGACTTCAGAGGCATGACGTTTGAACGAGAAAGACAACTATAGGTTTGAACTTGTATGTAAATGATATGAAGGCTTTGGAATGGGTATATGGCAAGCTGAGCACAAGAGTTGCCTTGTTTTGTGTTTTCGAAACAAAAACTTCCAAGACTTTGAATTTGGAGCTTGTACAACCTCATGTCATCATCTCGCAAAGATCAATAAGCAAGACAGCGAGCGATCCTAAACATGTGTTCCGAGGTAGATAGGTACTTGTATATGAAATAAGACTTAGTACATGCCGACTCTATGAAACGATTTCACTCTTCCTATGCAATTCGTTCAAGATTTTATTTGAAATTAACTAGGGTGAATTTGAACAAAAACAGGAAGGATAGGGAAGTAGAGGGGTCGAACCAGCACCACATGAAGATTCTTGGAGAAGGGTAGGCCGGCTGGCCTGCACCTGTGGCCAATTTCCGTGGCCCATTTGCAGACGTGCAGGCTCGGTGTAGACTATTCCAGGGAAGTTGCTTTGGCCAATTTGATAGAGGATGTGCCGGCCTGATGTAGCCCCCCCGTCCTGAATTCCCTTTAGAATTCATTGAAATTTCTCTGGAACGTTGGTTCAGTTCTCCTCATTTGAATTCACTACGCACTCATCGAAAGATCAGCGCAGGGGTGTGGTTGGCACACACATGTGCAGCAACTACAAGAGCACAAGGAGAAACAACTTTTTATTTTTATTTCATTCAAAACAAAGTGGGGTGCTGCTGCATACAAATGAATGAACTAAATAAATGAAATAAAGGAATTTAAATTGCAGCACCAAAACCTAGACCTACGACTCTTTCTAAACCTAACACCTATTTCGAGTCCGGGGATCGATATAGATCCTCGTTCCCGATCGCCTTCGCAAGGCGTTAGATCTTCGAACAAATGGCCTTACGAAGGGTGTCTACCCGATCACCCAATTCCATCTGGTCTCTCCGACTTGGCTACGCGCTCATCCATGTTGTTGAGGCATAGCCGGAGGGCAGCGAGCTGTTCACAGAGAGAGGCGACGTCTGTGGGCTCCTCCTCATCGTCGTCGGCTTTATCCTCAATATCCGTGTAGGCATGGATCTCAGGAGGGCCACGGATCGGTGGCGGCTTGATGTGGTGCCGCACCGTGTCCGGTGGGGAAACCACACCGCTGCGATCCAATGGCGGGGTGAGCACCTTCCTTCGCCCGACCTTGGCCCCGGTCACGCGATAGCGTGGAGGGTTAGGACTGGCAGGGGAGTACTCCGGGGAGTACATCGATGAGTCGATCTGCACTACTTGAAGTGCAGCAACTTGTGCGACACGACCCGCGGAAGATGTTCCCGCGCACTTGGTAACAACCATTCTAGGGGAAAGAACCCCTGTTGTAGGTCGCACCGGGCTGCGCACGCGGGAGCACACGATGGCCCTTGCTCCTGGCCCCTAGACAGCGCTCTATGCCGAACCGGGAGATGCCCAGCCTCGGGGTGAGGCCAGCCGGCCTCCTCTAGGCCAGCCGGCCTAGGGCTGGCGCCCCTGGCCGGCAAGCAGCGACGGAGAGAGGGCGGCGATCTCCAGGGATCCAAGGATCCTGACGCTGCTGGATGACGCTCGCGAGTGGCTGGACTTCGAGGGCACTTTTGGAGTGGAAGGCTCCATGGACGCGGATTTGGGAGTTTTTGGAGAGGTTTGCGAGTCCATGGGTGTGATCTCGGTGGAGGAGTGGAAGAACGAAGAGAAATCTAGTGGAGAGTGTTGGAATGAGGAAGAAGGGGGAAGCCTCTCGGTTTAAATCAACTCTGATCGATCCGTACACCCAGGAGATGAACGTTTACAATGATTGGAACATTGCACGAAAGGATGAGGGCGAACGGACTCAGAGCCAAGTCGGCTGGCCTCCCTTAGGCCGGTCGGCCCCTCCTTGTCAGGTGTGGCTCTGGGCTTCTAGAATGCTCTTCCTCAGAGTTTCTATTTTCAGGCATTTGGGTGCTTTGGTCCAGAAAAGGAAAGAAAAGCATGGGGGAGAAGAGAAGAGACACTAAACCTAGGATACAACATGTTTAAGGTACGGCGAAGACCATAGATGCGTGCTCTAACTCGGATAACTCGTAGACATCTACCTCTTCGAGTTTCGGTATTTCGGGCTCGAGGAATATTTTCAATCTTTGGCCATTGGCCTTGAAAATGTTCCCGTCATTATCCTGAAGGGTTATAGTGCCGTGGTCGGCGGCGTTAAGTACTAAGAATGGGCCTTCCCACTTACTTCTAAGCTTACCATGACCAAACAAATGAATGCGGGAGTTGAAGAGGTGTATCTTATCTCCCGCTTTGAAGTGCTTGATCTTGATTCGCTTATCGTGCCATCTTTTCGTCCGCTCCTTGTAGAGCTTGGAGCTGTGGTAGGCCTTCTCCCTCCATTCATCCAGTTTAGCCAGTTGGACTTGTCGTTTGATCCTGGCTGATTGGAGATCCATATTCCACCTCTTGATCACCCAATGGGACTTATACTCGAGTTCAACCGGAAGATGGTAGGTCTTGCCATAGACCAGTTGGTACAGTGTCATCCCTATCGGAGTTTTGTAAGCCGTCCGATAGGCCCATAGCGCCTCGGGTAGTTTGCTTCACCATCCCTTCCCTATGGCATTGATCGTCTTTTGCAAGATGTTCTTGATTTGCCTGTTTGACGTCTCTGCTGACCATTTGTTTGGGGATGGTATGGTGTAGTAACCCGGTGGTCCACTCCTAACTCGTTGAGGCACTTCCTGAAGGTTTTTTCGATGAAGTGTGAGCCTCCATCGCTGATCACAACTCTAGGAACTCCGAAGCGAGGAAATATAATTTTCTGCAACATTTTCTTCGAGCTTTTCGAGTCGGCCGCAAAACAAGGAAGTGCTTCAACACATTTGGACATGTAGTCCACTGCCACAAGAATGTACTCGCACTGCTCTGACATTGGGAAGGGACCCATGAAGTCGACTCCCCATATGTCGAATATCTCCACTTGAAGATTGCTCTTTAGTGGCATTGCGTCTCGAGAATTGATATTCCCATATTTTTGACATCATGGGCAACGCCGCACAAATTTATTTGCGTCTCCATACATGTTTGGCCAGAAGAATCCGCTTTGCCAAACTTTTGTATGGGTACGGAAGGCTCTGTAATGTCCTCCATATGGTGAGGAGTGACAACGCTCAAGAATTTTGTGGGTCTCACACGTCGGGATACAGCGGCGGAGTAGACCATCAGCACAGACCTTGAAAAGATATGGGTCGTCCCATAGGTGAAATTGGCTAAGGTGTATCAATTTCTTCTTATCTTCTCCTGGAGGTATGTACCCAGTCACCATGAAGTTCACCAGATTTGCATACATGGACTGGTTGTAGTAACCTTCAGAAGAGCATCATCTCTCAAATAGTCATTGAGTAGCAGGTCCGACCCTTGTATTTGCATTCTTGAGAGATGATCTGCCACGCAGTTATCTGCTCCTTTCTTATCTCTTATCTCCAAGTCAAACTCTTGGAGGAGCAGAATCCAACAGATGAGTCATGGCTTAGCATCCTTCTTTGTCAGGAGGTACTTCAGTACTGCATGATCCATGTATACAATCACTTTAGCACCGACCAGGTAGGATCTGAACTTATCCATGGCGAATACAACCGCCAGAAGTTCCTTCTTTGTTGTTGCATAGTTTAGCTGGGGTCCAGTCAGCATCTTACTGGCATATGATATGGCATAATGCTGCTTATCTCTGCACTGACCCAGCACTGCTCCCACTGCATAGTCACTTGCATCGCACATGATCTTGAATGGAAGTTTCCAATCGGGTGGCTGAATTATGGGTGCTGATATGAGTGCCTTCTTGAGGGTATAGAAGGCTACAAGGCATTCCTCGTCAAAGTTGAACGGGGCATCTTTTGCCCGGAAGTTTGTTAAGGGCCTGGCTATACGAGAGAAGTCCTTAATGAACCTCCTGTAAAAGCCAGCATGGCCCAAGAAACTCCTGAGTCCCTTGACACTTGTCGGGTGTGACAACTGTTCAATGACATCGATCTTTGTCCGATCCACTTCTATCCCTATTTCAGATACTCTATGTCCAAGGACTATCCCTTCTCTAACCATGAAATGACACTTCTCCCAAATAAGGACTAAGTGTGTCTCTTGGCATCTCTTGAGAACTTTGTCCAAATTCTCAAGGCACTGATCGAAATCTTTGCCGTAGACTGAGAAATCATCCATGAACACTTCCATGATGTTCTCAATCAGATCCGAGAAGATTGCCATCATACACCTTTGAAAGCAAGCCGGTGCATTGCAAAGACCAAACGACATTCGCCGGGCGAATGTTCCATAGGGGCATGTGAAGGTAGTCTTACTCTGGTCATCAGGATGGATGGGAATTTGATGATAACCAGAGTATCCATCGAGGTAGCAAAAATATGAGTGTTTTGCCAACCGTTCAAGCATCTCATCAATGAAGGGCAGAGGGAAGTGATCTTTCCGGGTGGCCTTGTTGAGCATCCGGTAATCGATACACATTCTCCATCCGGTGACTGACCGCTGAGGTATGAGCTCATTTCTCTCATTCCGGACAACTGTCATGCCTCCCTTCTTTGGGACCACTTGAACCGGGCTGACCCACTCACTGTCTTGCACAGAGTATATGATACTCGCGTGTAGTAGTATTAGTACCTCTTTCTTGACTACCTCCCTCATCGCATCATTGAGCCGTCGTTGATGTTCTCTTGATGGCTTATGTTCCAGTTCCATAGGGATGCGATGGGTACATAAGTTGGGGCTGATCCCCTTCAAGTCTTGGAGAGAATACCCGATGACGGACCGATCACACCCGAATTCAAAGGACAAACCGGATGTATCCCATATGTATGCCAGGATCAGTTAAACATACATACGGTGACTAAGTGTACCATTACAGTGTCATTACATAACGATAGAATTCGGTACAAATGGACCCGTAGGCCTAAACAAATTACAAATATAAATAAAAACATCCAGCAAGAGCGAGTCTTCCATTATTCCACAGGCAGTCGTCCGGTGGATTGCCTGCCTAGTACGGAGCATCCGGGTCGAAGTCGTCATCTCCCTGATACTCCACTTCCTCTCTAGCTTCTGAGCGCCGATAAAGAAGAACATAGCAGGGGTAGAAAAGAAAACGGTGAGTACATCTAAATGTACTCTGCAAGTGTGGGAAAACATGACATGAGGCTGAGAGCAAGGAAGGCTTATATAAGTTTAGACACGCACTTAAGCCAACACCCTAGACTCAACAAAAGCACCTATTTACTAAATGTGATTATTCCAACACCTCGACCAACACCACCTTGATTTCCATCCGGACAATCAAACACCACCACCAGATTCCGTCTGGTTCCCAAACCAAACCACGAACCAACCAACCAACCATTCCCAACTCCACTAATCATAAAGAAGTCCACCGTGAGCACGACTGATATATCATATTTACACTCTGCAGAGGTTGCACACTTTCCCCACGAGTCGTGTTTCCCATTACGCATCACACCTTTGAGGTGATCCGCCAGGGTCACACTACAAGGCCTTTGCAAAGTTGTGAATTCTCACCGGTAAAAAACCCACTAAGGTTTCACCGCTAACAGGGAGTCTATTGTCCCTCCACTACAGAAGCCCCCTCTTGTGCCACTTAACCGTTCGACAATGTAAACAGGTGGGACAACTAATTAATCAGCCAGGTCTAGAGCCACATAGACCTCATGGTTGCGCGGGTAAGCTAGGTCACTTGTCCATAAACCGGTCCTTCCAACCTAAGCGGTTACTAGCACCAACCCAAACCACCAAAACATATTCCACCACCAAAACAAACCCCTGCTCATATTCTCTGTTCACCATGTTGCTACAAAAATTACCAACCCGGTTGCATAAGACCATTAATCAAGTTATTATTAACCACCCAGCCCAACCATGACTGCAAACTAAGCATGACTCTACCTGACCCCCAACTCGAGGCTTCAAGGAAGGTATAAAGAAAGTACTAGTAAACCATATCATGGGATTCAAATTTAGACTCAGCATGCATAAAAGTAAACTACTCTAATAAAAATAAATAAATCGGTTGAGTATGATCAAGGACACTTGCCTTCAGCGGGTGGATGCTCTTCCACCTCAAACTCTTGATCTTGGAAGTTGGTATACGGCTCACTTTCTACTCGCGCGCACAAACCGGAAAGAGAAGCACACAAAAACAATAAGAAACAGTACACCAGACATTCTCAATATACTGCACAAAGTAAATTAATGCATTCTACTCGTCACTACGAACATGTGAGCGCAAGAATCGTTTAGAACAGAGCTATGGTTAAAAAGATATAAGCGTTATAAGATACAAGGGTTTAACTGCAAAACTGTACGAAAAAGCATTTAAAATAATTATGGAATTTATTTTGTGAAAGAAAAAGATTAATTATAACGTCAGCATGACACAATAATTAAATTAGAATAAAATAATATGCGAAAAGGGATTTTCTGAGTCAGCATTGACTGGTCAAAGTGATGACGTTACGATGATGTGGCGATGATGACAGCACTGATGAGGTGGCGGTACTGTTTTGTAGACTGAGTCTACATGATCTATAGACCAGAGAGTTATAACTGCGGTCTATGGTGAACCAGGTCCACACGAAGGGGTATGTAACACATCTAATATGGACCATTGATTTTAGATCTAACGGCTCCTAGTGCTTCTTCTACCTCTGCATGGTCACGAACAGGATCAAAACATATCCTCCATTGCAACGCTTGTGCAGGTGCCCAGTTCTCCCCCTGCTACACCCTAGATCGGCCTATGGTGCGCCAAAAACTGCGTGGAACGGCAAAACGAAACGCGCACTGGATGGGGATCTCACCTAGGGCACTCGCGAGAGCTACGACGGTGCGGGCTGATCTCGGGACGTGGAGGGCTCGAACTGGAAGTTCCTGGAACGGCGACGACGAGCGACGTCGAGCAGCGGCGGTTCCTCCTGGAGGTCCTCCTACGAGGAAAAGGCGAGATATAGATGGATGAGACAGGGCCGGAGCGGCGTCACGCCTGTAGACAGCGAGTTAGTGGTGGCGGCGGCTACTTACGGAAGCCAAGAGGAAGGACTGCGACGACTCGGCGATGGGATGCAGTTCAGGAAAAGGTCAGGGGCGGACTGGCGGCGCCTCGTTTTGAAGAGAGAGAGAGAGGGCCACGGAACCTCCACCGTGGGCGCGCACGAGCGAGAGGAAAACGGGCGTCAGTTTTGTGAGTTGTTGCTACGGCGAGGACATCCGTACGCGGGATAAGATCGACGGGGTCATCGAGCTGTTGCTGCTGCCAAGGTTGGGCTCGGCCCAGTAGGAAGGTTTTGTTTTGGCTAGAAAAGAAAGAAGAAGAGAGAAAGATAGAAATGGGAAGTTGGGCCCTAACAAGGCTTTAACCACTACGATAAACATAAACGAGGTCCTAACATGATCACACATTTGCAAAACAAAAAGGCCTAATGCATCTATCCAGCATGAATGCACACATGAATGCACAAAGAAAATCGCAAAGTCTAATAGACGACCCGTCGCGCCAGCAACGGAGCGCGCGACCCCCGCAGCCCAGCAGGCCAATGCGACGGGCCAGCACTACTACATAAACAAGCTTTTGTCCCGGTTCCAAATCCCCCTTTCATCCCGGTTTTGGAACCGGGACAATGAAGCCGGGACAAAAGGCCCGGACCCTTTTAGTCCCGGGTGAAATAACCGGGACTAAAGGCCATGTGTAACGTAAAAAAATATTTTGTGCAACCCAGAACTCGAACTCGAGATGTCTTGCCTCGCATGTAATTTCTTTACCACCCCACCTACGCACCACATGTGACTTTAGAATGAATGCATTCCTGTTAAACTAACACGTGAAGGACCCTTTTATCTGGGTTGGAGCCACCAACCGGGACAAAAGATGGTCCTTTTGTCCCGGTTGGTGTTACCACCCGGGACTAAATGTCCAGATCCTTTTGTCCCGGTTGGAGCCACCAACTGGGACAAAAGGGGATCCTTTTGTCCCGGTTGGAGCCACCAACCGGGATAAAAGGCCCCTGTCCCCCCCGCTGGGCTGGCTAGCTGTTGGACCCGGGACAAAAGCCACCTATTGTCCCGGGCCCAAAAGCAACCGGGACAAATGGCCTGGAACAAAGGCCTATTCTGTAGTAGTGCAGGTAGCCTCGACGGAGGCAGCCCAGCGAGACCACAAACTGGCCGTTGGGGTGCAGATCGCCCCACGCTCCCCTTCGGTTTCCCCCAACGGGCAAGGGTTGCCTCCTGCAGCAGTAGGGAGAGGAGCCTTACGGGAGGTGATTCCCGGCCGCCGGCGAGGAGCGGCGGCGGCGTCCCCCCGTTGAGGAGCGGATCGGGAGATCGCTTACCCCCGTGCCCGCTGCGGATTCAATGTGAGTCGTAATCCCCCATCCTCCCCCCCTCTCACCCTGCCCTCCTCCTCCGCCATGGTGCCGTAGCCGAGCTGGAGTGCCACCGCGGTCTCGTGGAGGGGCAGGGGCGGATCTACAGGGTATGCCGATTTGGGGCCATGGCATATGCTGCACTTCCGGCCAATACAAGGCAACTCTTATGTACTTACCGATAATTAGCATCAACTCTTTTTTGCTTTTTGAGTTCTGCTCGCCCACCCTCCAGGCTCCAGCGACTACAAGCGGCAGCATCTGGACTAGAACCCACAGGCTAGCTCAAGTAGCAAAACTGAACGTGAGGACGTCTATTGGTTTTGCATGGTTCCGTAGATGGGAATGGCAATGGCTGAATTTGTGCCAGTGATAAAATGACCAGTGACCACCACCGATTGAATTGCTTCTGTTATATCAATTTTTAAACTTTTTCTGACAAGACATAACTAGCAATTGTTACTATATGGTGTAAAGTTTGCTAGGTTTCTGATTTGGAGAAACTGCTGGGGTCAGCAGATCAAGTCCAAACTAATCCAAAAACTCTGCTCTGTCGTATACTCAATTTAACATAATTTTTCATAATTTTGATCACATAACTCATTCTTGTGTTCTAGAGAGTGCTTTTCAATTCATCCTTATGGCGATCTAGTAGCCATGCCGGCTTGAGTCTCCTCTTGTTCATTGAGCAATTTTAGATATTAAGATATATAACCATGCTTTCAGGTATTTACTCTTAGTTATTAAATTGCTTGGCAAATTTTAATTCTTTTTATCAAATTGTTCACTGTATCTTACCAAATTATATGTTGTAGGAGCAGCATGACTTGTAGTTTGTTTTATTTTTTTACTCAAAGAATATTTTGTACTCGTTACTCAAATACTCTTTTGTTGGGTTTGCCGGCTATAATGGATGTTATTTTTAGCGGATAGACCTATGCACAAAATCCACTCTCAGTGGCAAGCTTTTTGTTTCCCATGACTCTTAGTGTCAAGTTATGTGAATTTTTTGCACACAAATAGCGTCTGGATTCAGCTATTAAGAACTGAATAATGTTCTCCCGGGGATTTTGATGCCTAATCCTAGTGAATTTAATGCCCTAATCCACTTAGCGAACAACATCCCCTCATGAAAAAATGTTACAAGTTGTGTTATTCTTTTGCATATTAATAGTGTCAAGTTACATAACGCTGTAGCATCAAGTTTGTAGAGTCGTGATATAGTGTCATATTAGGGTAAGGGCACCGTCAAAAGCTACAATATAAAGTGTCAACATAGATATATTTTTTTATCTACTGTTTTTCTGCACCACAAGCTATTTGTGTTATAGTGACATGTTTTTACTCTTTCTCTATGTCTGTTCAGCATGGCTCGAAAACAGAAATTTCAAATTTTGGATCATCCTTCTCCATCGAGAAGGAATATAAGAGCATCTTCTAAATCAGATTTGGGAGTTGGTGCTGGTGGTAGTGGGAGAGGAGGGAGCTCACAGGCACAAGATGATAGTGATGATGCCCCCTCGCCAAAGAGTTTTTTTAGAAAAAAAAACTAGCTTTGAACAATAAGGTCTTTATTTTTTTTGCGTGCTTTTTTTAGACAACAAATGAGATGTGTCGAATTTTTTATGGTACACCTGTATCAACTTACATAATTCGTAATATCAAGTTAGTTATATGAGGTATCAAGTTATATTCTATTTTCACTTGTAATTATTGGTAAGCCTGTATCAACTTAGGAAATTTTTTCTAATCTCAAGTTAAGTTATTTGAGGTATCAAGTTATTCTTTTTTTTCTACATTTAGTTATGATACACCTTGGTTTGTGCTTTTTTTATACTGCAACTGAGATCTCGGAGTTACGGTACACCTGTATCAACTTAATCATTTTTGTAATCTCAAATTAACTTTTTTGATATATAAATTATTTCATATGTCATGTGTCAACTTATGTCAAATATATCACGTCTTTCTTTTTTATCACAACCTTTTCATTTTTATCACAACCTGCATGTCTTTTTTCTATCACCAATATATTCTGGTATTTTTTTTTTGCAGCATGGCAAGAAAGAGAACTTAAAATGCCAGATTTGCTCCCTCTCCGTGGAGGAAGATGAGAGCAATGTCTGGGATAAAAGTTGAGGAAACTCAACCGACCCAACAAGATAGCAAAAATGCTCCCTCCTCGAGGAGGGTGACAAGGGCAAGTTGTCAAATATCAAGAAAAATTCAATAAACGAAGATGCAGCAAACAAGTGTAGGACTATCAAGGTAAATCTGGAGATGCTACAAGCTCAACTTCTATAGTTGAAGGGGTCAAGGTTGACAAGATTTATCTTATGTGGACACATGACAATTTTCTATTTGTGTTTCTCATGTTTTTTTTTCATGGTTTGTTTGCAAGTTTAGTAGCAACTTACAGTCATATATTATGTAAACTTGTGTGGTTATATTTGATAATTTATATAGTTCTATATACCAAACACAACTTTTTTTAGATATTGTGCTATCAATCTACATTCATTCTGATGTCAACTTGTATAGATTGTTCACTATAAATTTATGTATGCTCTGACTATCAACCTACATCCCTTCTGACTAATAATTTTATCGACCTACACATATTTATGACTATCATTTTGTGTATTCACATTGACAAATTGTAGTAACAATTTTCTATGCCATTCATCTTTTTATATAAATTGATACATTATCTCTACATAAGTTGTTACTATATTTTCATGAGTGTTAAGCAATAGAAGTTGTAACACATTCTCTACATAAGTCAATACTAATAAGTTGATACAAAGTATATATTTAATTTAAATTGCTATGTGTGTGTGCACATGAAGGACAAATTATTGTTTGTAAAATATAACAGAAATTGTTACATAGGTTGTACATATGTTGTGATTACATATTCAACAAAAATTGATAGTTGTATAAAATAGTCTCAAAATATATCAAATATGGATATAGTTTTGTAGATCTCTTCGCAAAGAATACAATGGTACAAACAGATTTAAAATATGATGTGTGATGAGAGAGTTATGCTCATTTGAACTTAATATGCCTATTTCGTAGTGGTGACATCAGCAATGATGTCAGCCGAAAGCGATAGCTTCTCCTAGATGCTGCGCGGCTATTGAGAATCAACCGGGACCAACCATGCATGAGCACATGTCAGCAGGAGGGAGGGAGGTGCGCTTGCGTATGCTTTGGTTAGATGTGGGAGCACAGGATAGAATAGGGTCGCGCGGTCGCATATAGCGCGACCGGTCGCGCCTTATCCCGATCCAAAGAAAATTGCATAGTTGTAAATACAAAGTTTTAGGGTGTTACATTTCTTCAGGACTACAACGAGCCGCCGAGTCTCACTCTCTGTCAGCTTTTCACTGATGATGACTGGCGTGGCTCTGTTGTTGTGGAGGAAGGCATACTTCAAACCAGGAGGCAGCGGCTTTAGCTCTAGGAGAGGAGGTTGCGGTGTCTCCTCTTCACTGAGCTTACTCTTGCCGATCGGATCTGATTCCTGGGTGAAGTGTGAGACAACTTCTTCGGGAATGGGCTGAGTTTGCTCTTCCTGACTGATGTTCACTGCTTCCTCCAATGGGTATTGCTCCGGTCTAGCCTCTGCAATGGTGTTGCATGAATGGACTAGACTAACCAGGATCTTTTCTTTGCCAACCTTAATCTCGAGGGTTGCTCGGTCTCCATTTGGGTTGACAAGTGGTTCTATTGGCCGTCCAATCAACACAAACTCTTCACCTTTCGGGATATCGAAGACGTGGAAGTCCAGGAAGACTTTGTTGGTACTCATTTTCATGGACACCACTCGCAGAATTCCTTGACTTTCCACTATTTGGCCATCTACCCACTTTAGGTGCTTACGAGAGAAGGTCAGAGGTTCTTCAGGTGCAATGTGATTTGCCAAGGTTTTGGACATCACATTCACCCCGACCTTCGGATCATAAAAAATTTCTTGTGGTACGGCGTCCCTTATAGAACAGAGGAGTATTCTGGGTCGGTGGTAGTCTGGATGATACTACTGCTGGCCTCCGCTTCCTTTGTCCATTCCTTACTGATGATCGCAGAAATATCCTCTATCTGCGATGTTGCTTTTGGAATGAATGCCTCAGATCTTGAGCATACACACTTATGCTCCTTCAGCATGCCTGAAACATTGCCGAGTTCCAAGTATTCCTCTTCTGTGAAGAGATCTGGTATGAACATATCTTCATGGAGAGGCTCTTCATCTGAGGACTTGGGTGGTTCGGTAATTTCCTCTATATATGGTGGAGGTGGAGAGGATGCAGCTGATAGAACCTGAAGTTGCCGCTTCTCGTTGGGCTGCTCTATTGTCTCTGGGGGGTCATCATATATGCCGGTATATTCTGTGTTGTTCAGGACCTTCTTCAAGAGAGTCCTGACTTTGGCCACTATTTTGTACATGACTGACCCCTCGGAGGACACTTCCAGGAAATATGCACTTTCCGGCTTGAGACCGTAGAGGAAGTGTTGCATCAGTATTTCCTTCGGGATTTGATGTGGTGGCCCGTATTCTACCAGATGCATGAATCTTGCCCACGCTACTCCAAGTGATTCATCGCCTTGCTCTAATGTCATCAGTTGATTTCGATGAGTGATCACTTTGGAGATAGGGTAGAAGAACAAGCAGAACTCATCCTTCAGTTGTATCTAATCTCCTCCAACTCATCTTGTACTCCGGTTGTACCAAATTCTTGCTTCTCCCGTCAGAGAGAACGGGAATAGCTTCCACCGTAGGGTGTGTTGAGTCATACCGGGTATAATCAGAAGAGAACAATTCTCTTCGAAGACCTGCAAGTGAGCATAGGGGCATTCGTCCTTTCTACTAGAGAAGGACTGAGCGTGAACCAAGGCTACGAGACTGGGACGGATCTCATAACCATCAGATAGTATGGGATGGCAGGATGGTCGTGGTTCCAAATACTCGCTAGATGGAACTACCGGATAACTAGGAGAAAACTCCATGGGATAAGATGGAAAGTCGTATGGCTGACTAACTCTAAATCTAGTGTTGCTACCGTTCCCCGGCAACGGTGCCAGAAAGCTTGTTGGCCCTCCTTAGTCTAAACGAATTACTCCACAAGCATACAGAGACCGATGTAGCCTTCACCAGGGAGTATACCTGGGATATCGAATCCAAGGAACGCTAAAGCTTCGATCAAACCTAGAACTACTCAACTGGACACACCAAAAGAGAAAAGGTAAGAGGGTCTAACTCCAAATAACTTACTATTCTACCTAGCGACAAGCTAACTACTGACTCGATCTGCTTCGGCGGCCTCAGGGAAGGACTCAGACTGGGGTGAGCAGGGAGTCCAATGGCAGTCGGCACTTCTGCTATAAAAACACCCGAACGTGGTGGACTACAAGGGATGGACAGGGCTGTCACCACCTGCCGCCTACCACAACAGTTTCGTGAGGTGGAACACAACCCGAGATAGCTAACCAAGCCTGGGCACCATGCCCACAACTATCGAGCTACTTGCTCCTACTGTGTACTTAGATAGAAAGCAACCTCAAATAAGTAGAACTTGCTACTTACACAAACTCAGGATCCCGCAGATCAAAGAAATTAATTAAACAAGTAACTAAAGCAGAAAGTAAAGCTAGCGAGAAACTGAAGTTGAGACGAGGATCTTACTCAAAGATATATTCCTCCGAAGTGGATACAAAATATGGAGTAAGACTGAGAGAACTCGAGTCCGCTCCTTTAAGCTTGGTTTGCACCAAAGCTCTCACCTCACTCTCTCCCTATTATAATACAAAGAGAGCACAAGAGTGAACACTCTTCTTTAATGGGTGGTGTGTGTTACAAGTGAGAGGTGGAGCTCTATATATAGTGCTTTAGGGTCGGTTCAGAGTTTGGCGTCAGTTGCAAGCAGGTAAGGCAGTTGGGCTTAACTTCCATGCCAAGGGGGAGCTTCAGAGGATGACAAGTGGGGCCGGCTGGCTGGCCTGGGGATCGTGCCATCTGGCACCGACCTTCCTCTGGATGGCTTGCGTTTTGTCCTGGAGTTGGTTGTGAGCTACTCGGCATTTTCCACGTGATTCCTAGGCCGGCCGGCCTCACCTAGGCCGGTCGGCCTGTCTCTGGCAAATCTTGGCCCTCCGTTGCTTTTTCACATTGATCCAGGGTCTTGTGTTACTCCTCAAGTCGATTTGGGTCTTGGTTGAGTGGTTTGTCACTGAAAGTGGACCCAATTGGACTTGGTGCATGCCTTTCGGTCTTAGTTGATTGTACTTGTGTCAAGCACTTGGTCTTTGCTTGATAATGTGCTCAGGACCATCACTGAGGAGTTGCACGATGAAATTGCACAGGGGTAGGAAGGCCGGACTAGGATTTCTCCCATTTTGGCTCAATTTCATATGTTTCGTTCCTGAGATCATAAGTGCACCAAAACTCGTGGAATTCATTAATGTTAGTGAAAATTTATGTATTATGGTCCTGAGAGCCTGAAATCCGAAGGAATGTTGGCGGTAGAAATCATTGAAAACAACCGCCAACAATGATCTGGCCAAAAGTTATCAAATCTGAAAATGTTGGTTCTAGGAATGCTGGTACCAATCACCACTTTACAAGGGATATGATCTGATGTGATTTTAGCCATGGGCATGACCAAGGTATTTGGATAGGAGAGAGTCCAATTAACAGATGTAAAGAACTAGTCCAATTGCTCCAACAAGGGATCATGTTGCATATTACTCCAAGTAAAGGCCCAGCCTTTAAGTGGAAGCTCCACAAGTCCAAGATGGTCAATAACATAATTAAAGATTAAGGTGTCTAACACATTACCTCCCGGTTTATTTCTATCTTCTAACGAATGATAGAAATTAAAGTCACCTAGAAAGAGCCAATTTTCATCACTTGTTATAGTGTGGGATTTGATCCATTGCACAAATTCTGTATGAGCCGGGTCTTGACAGGGACCATAAACTTATGTGAGTTTCCAAGTGTCCGAGTTGAGAAGGGAGGTGAAAGTAATAGTGAGGCCAAAAGAACATTTATCAATAGTAGAGCCTGAGAAGACAACACTATTCCATAAAATTAAGAGACCACCAGAAGCACCAATCGAAGGAACAAAATCAAACTTGTCAAAACACTTTGGAGCAAATTTCTTAATTAACGGAAACTCAAAGCTCTGAATCTTTGTTTCCTATAGACACACAATGGAACAACCGCTCTCCTCTATTTTGTTTCTGACTGCATCATGTTTATCACTAGCATTTAGACCTCTGATATTCCAGCATAACACATTCCAATTTCTGGTATTCATTGATTAACCAAAAAATCTTGGAGATAGAGCCCATGTCCAGCACAACTGTGACATGCAAGGGCAACCAAAAGATAGGAGCCAAACTAATAAGCTCACAAACACAGGGAGGTCACAGTATAGAGCAACGAGATCACAACCAGAAAAATTGTTCACCACATAACTAAAAGGCCAGGCAAAAAAAATAGAAGGACAAAGAGCTTAAGCTTCATCATCTTCATTTTGCATCTTTTCTTTAAGCAAAGCATCTTGTGTCACCTTACTAGGAGGGACATTGCATTGGAGTCCCCAACCTTGAAGAATCTCCAGGGGAACAGGAGCAGGCAGGACAACATCTGTGGGCTTTGGAGGTGCATCCAAAGAGAAGTCAGTAGAGGTGGGAAGTCTTCTGCGTTTACGTGGGGTACTCTCTAGCTGAACATGATGAAAACCCTCTGGTGTGTGAAGTCTTGGGCGCCTTCTACTTGCAGCTGTAGAAAGGGGCTTGTTGGGTTTGGTTTTAGAAACCAAAGTAGGAAGAGAAACCTTCCATGTAGCTCTAGGGGGCAAAAAGGAGCCAAGCATTTCTTTGCAGCAATATGATCATTTGAGACTGAGCCAGAGGAGACAAAGCCACTGGGATTAGAAGCCAAGAGTGTAGAAGAAGCCAGATTTGCATTGTCAGCTTGTGTTACAGGAAGTGAGTCTTCAGTAACAATGGCATCACTATGTTGTTCAGTCAACTCTGCATCCAAAGGATTAGGTTAAGCAGTAGCCCAAATTGCAATAAGCACTGCATGGAGACTAGGTCTGTAAGGAACCAAGGCAAGAGCAACATTTGGCTCTGCAGCACAAAAGGTATTATGAGTTGCAGAGGTTGAATCAATCCTGAGTGAAGGCAGAGAAAATCTGTCAACAACCATTGGGAAGCATAAAGGCCTAGGGATGTTAGCAACATGCAGCCTCTGGAATGCTGAACTTTAAGCTTGTAAAAAAGCTGGATGCGCTTGAACAATTGGAATGCACAATGAGACTTCTGCAGGAGCTGAGAGTGAAGGAGTATTGTAGACTCCAGCCAAAACATCATCAACATTCAGTGTAATGTCAGCACCAGAAGCCCTTAAGTATTCTGCACTAGACCCAGATTGATCAAAAGAGATGGACTCCTGTTGCTGAATATCATCTTGGACTAAGTGATTCTGATCCACCACTTCTTCATGATTAACTTCAGGCCAAGCATCCCATTCATCTTCAGGTAAATCCTCAACTAGAGGCATCTGAAGCTCATTCTGAATATCTGCCATGTGTATATCATTAAGCCCATGATCAGCCTGAACTTGTTGTGCTGCTCCATGCAAGTCATGCTGCCAGCCCTGGGGAGCATTAGGGTTTGCATCATGAGCAACTCCATTTACTGGGTGGGGATTATCATCAAAAGGTACAAGCTCTTCATTCGGAGGAAAACCATCCGGAAACTGACCATTTAGAATAAATACAGGTACTAACCAAGAACGACCCATTCCAACAAGAAGGGTACCCTGCAAAATTACCAGGCTTCTAGGAACACGTTCTGGTGAAAGTAAGAGACATTTTTCCAGAACATGAGACTTGTTTGGACCTTCTAACTAATTCAACAAACGTCCAAAGGGTACAATAGCGGCACAAACAAATTCCGGCAGTTGATAATCTAGAGGAAAACCAAGAAACATAATCCATCCTTCCCTAATGTATGGACAGGCTTTGAGATTCCTAGCTTCATCATGTTTCTGGACAAGTAGCAACTGCTGACCAAACTGAATAGGCGAGGCATCAAGCAAACATTCTTGCTGAACTGGATTCTCAAACTGGAAAAGTCCTAATCCCAGGGGAGATGGGAAAGCTGAGAGCACTCTCACCGGGAACTCGTGTTGAAGAAAATTAGTCACCTCTTGGAGAAGCTCCGGTACTTCAGCCAACTCAGGTTCCGGTTCTACCGAGATGATTGCATATTGTTCGTGTCGCCGAGGAGGTTCTCCGACGAGAGCTACCCTCGCCCGAGCTGGTCTCTGCCAACCATGCTCAACATGCAGTCCTTGAGGGATGAGGAGTGCTGGGTTACAAGGGAAATTCACCATTGGTGACGGTGGGGGGGGGGGGCAGATTGCGGCTCTGGCGATGGTGGTGAGGAGGAAGGTTGCGGCGATGGCAAAGGTGAGTGCAGCGATCGATCTACACTGTAGCTTGGGGAAGGTGCAGAGTCGTATGGTAAGTGTGGATTCTTCGAGAGGCTGCACGAGAATCAAGGGGAGGCGTTTCTACAGTCAGCGGAGTCTTTGCTGAAGGCTCAACCAGCAGGGCCGTGTAGCACTTGTTGGGGCCCAAAGAAGCTTTGGTTTTGATTTGGTGAAGCACCAGTGGGCCTTATGTCCATAATTAAAGCAGACTTTACAACGCCGAGGGTTGAAACAATCTTGGGCCTTGTGATCCAGAGCGAAACAACAGGCACAAACACAGTTTACTTCAAAATTTGAATTCTGGGTAGTCGGAGAATTTGAAACATCCTGAAATTTCGGATCAGTGATGAACAAAAAGGAAGAACACCAAGATCTGATCGAATTCGATCAAACACTGAGGAAACCTTAACCAAGATTGGGATCTTGAAAGCACCAATAGTGACCGAATCAGGAGATGGAGTTGGCTGATGTTTGCATGTCGGTGAAGGTTGAACCGGTCTTGTGGCAAAGTGAACACGTCTAGCGGAGCCAGAAACTTTAGATTTCTTTTGTCTCTTCGATTGGACTTTGGTCCATTCCCGCATCTATTCTTGCTCCCACAAAAATTTCTCCCTCTCCCAGTGAGGAGCACCATTACTCTCCCTCTTTCTCTTTTTTTGGGTCATGCTTCTTTGGCATGCCATCTTTTCTCTTTTTTTGGGGGGTGGGGCAACCATAATCTAACACTGTATTTTATTTCAGGGATGTTCTATGAGAGAATTTGCCAAAACATGGAGCATTTATTGGTGGATGGGGGTGATGCTAATTCCCAATGTAGGAATGTCACAAGTGGATGGGGATGTGTACATGCTTATGATCGAGAAAGTATGAAAAGATTCTCGCTAGGGTCACAAAATTTGACAAAACTGAATAGAAAGCAACATATATATAAGATTTCTCATGGTGTATGGCATATGGCTTTGGGGATGTGTACTTGCTTATCACTGCGGAACTTGCCTTTTAAAATTTTTTGAAAACAAAAACTCCAGATTTCAAGCATCACTAGAATAAGGTTGTACGACTTTATTTAACATATCTATACTCGCAACAACTTAGAATTAGATGAAGCATATGCAACCCACAAAACTTTCAGGTTCATGGGAAAACATTTACATAGCCAACAGACTTAAATTTAAGAGAACTCTTATAGCAAAAAACTAGACACAACAGACAAGGTAGAACAAAGCAAAACTCATCCTTTCAACTTTCATAAGAAGTTAAAACATTCTTACTGCGCAAGATAAAAGGAAATAAAGCAGTAAATATTTATTTTGTTTCGAAAGTTTTTTTTATCAAATTTATTCAAAAGCAAATATAGGGATACAATTGACATAGGGGAGGGGACCTCCCCCAAGCTAACTCTTGGTTTAGGGTCCGTAAAGCAGACCTTTCTCCATACCTGATCAGGTTGAGTTCGTTTCGTCCATACCTAGAGAAGTAGTAGCGGCGATGACGTCTTCTTCTTCTTACGCCACACCTTCTTGGTCTTCTTTGGTGGCGTAGATGGTGCAGCAGTAGGATCCTCCATCTTCGCGACCTTTGAATTACCCTTCTTCTTAGATCTTTTTGATCTTGTCTGAGCATCCTTTATGAACAACTTCATGAAAGAGATAAGGCTGTCTTTCTGAGAATGTGTAACTTCAACTTTTTGATCTTCTGAGGATGTGGCCCAAATTTCACCCGAATCATTAAGCATTGCTCCTTTTTAGGTCGGAAGTCAAATTTCTCCTCTTTACCATTGATATGGAGTCGGATTTCTCCGGCCCCAACATTGATGTATGCATCTGCTGTATTCAGGAATGGCCGTCCTAGAATGAGGGTGGTTTCCTTATGCGTATCCATATCAAGTACCACAAAGTCAACTGGGACAAAACAGTCCTGCACCCCTCAGTGGAACATCCTCAGCAATTCCCTCTGGATGTCGTAGCGAGGAGTCAGCCAACTGCAACTGCATAGGTGTTGGGGTCAACACTGAGTAGTTGAGCTGATCAAAGACTGTCTTAGGCATCACATTGACACTAGCACCCAGATCACATAGGGCTTTGTCGAAGCTCTGTGCCCCTATTGAACGTCTGATAGTGGGGCACCCTGGATCCTTTTTCTTCTCAGGCAATTGTTGAAGTATAGCTGCACTGCATGCCTCAGTAAGCTTGATTACTTTAGTAGTTGGCAATGACCTCTTGTTGTTGATTATGTCCTTGAGGTAGTGAGCGTAGGTTGGGACCTTCATCGCATCCATCCAAGGCACATTGATGTTCACTTGTTGGATCATTTCAACAAAGTGGTTGAACTGCTCATCTACAGTTGTTTTTTTTGTCCTCATAGGGAACAACAATACTTGGGTATCATAGAATTCGTGTGGAGTCATTTTCCCTTCATGAACCTTCTTGGGTTCATCCTCTCGAGATGGTTCTTCTGCCACCGAGCTTGCCTTCTTCCTATCGTCATGGTTAGGATAAGGCGGATCTTGAGTGGTTTTACCTCCTCTTGTCGTTATCACCTTAACGTTCTCCATAACAGGCATGGCGGCAGCCACTTGAGTGAGTTGAGTCTCAATCATCTTGTTGAAACTCAGCTGGTTCTTGATGGCAGTGGAGAAGCCATCCATCTTAGCATGGATGGTCTCCATGGATTTGTCATTAACGGCCAACTTCTTCGTATGTCCCGTCAGCTAAAGTAGTTGTATCTATATGAAATGCAGATGCATGAGTTGTGCGGAAGATAAAGGTTCATTATTTTCTTCACTATAAAGTTGTCATCCAACAAAACATAGTTTGTTTATGAGGCAAGTCAAAAGACAAGTTACTAGACAACAACTTAAACGGCTTACTCTAGCAAGGTCAAACTACACATAGCAGTGCATGCAAGTGCTAGTAGTAAAAACCTCTATGCAGGTTTCAGACTTGACAACAACTTACTGAAAAATTTCAAGAAACAACATGCAGACAACAAAGTAGCACCTAACTCTAGCCTAGAACCAGATTTGATTAAAACACTTAGTTCTAGTTGATTTTAGTTTGAGAACAAACATGCAAGACTCTATTTATGGAAGTAAAACTACCATGCGGAGATTAGTTTCAATTTATGCACAGAACTACTAGAACATTTATGTTTCAGTTAGCTCAAGTTTTAAACATAGAACAGAAAACACAGAAACCGAGCATGCATGTGAGATTAAAGTACAGATTCCAAACCAAGGATTTCAAAACATGCTAGTTTACATTTTTAGGTTTTTTCTGTTATTTACTGAGTATTTTGCAAGTTCGTAGTATAAGATTCACAAAGTTAGGTTCAGGTTCTCAAACAGGCTCTAGAAAACTTCTACTTTAGACCCTAACAAGATTCGAATTCTAGCAAAAGGTCCTTGGTCGGGTCTGGGACAAAAGAACAGAGAAGACATGGCTGAGTTCTAGCAAGCACTGCTACTGGCATTGCGAGCTAGGGGGTAGAGGAGCTTCATGGATTCAAGGCTCACCTACACAAGGACTTGAGGTGAAGGAAGACAATCAGAGGTGGCCGGTCGGCGTTAGGATGAGCATGGCAGTGAGTCGGCTCGGCTCGATGGCGCTCCGGCGCAGGGGAAAGATCAAGCTTAGACTCGATGGTTTTTTCAGAAAGGTGAGGAAGGTCTGGGGCTACTGATTTTAGGCAATGTGGGACGGAGAGAGTGGATTCCTCAGCGAGCTCGAGCTTGCCGCGGCAATGGCGGATAGAGGAGGAAGAATGGCTCGGCAAAGGAGCTCAGCTGGGGTTTATAACAAGCACGGGCGCGAGGGGATTGAGCATGCAGACAGACACTAGTTGCCTGAGCTTTGAAAATTGGTAGAGAGGGTGAGAGTTGGCAATGGTGACTCAGCTAGGCCGCCAGCTTCGTGGCGCTTGCACAGGAACGCTCGGCTGCATGGCGTGTTCAAGTCAGACCGAGAGATGTAATAGATTTATACTATGGTTACCGATATCTGCTTGATGTATACTCCGAGTTATCAGATTTATGTTTCGTGATCTGGTTGCGTTATCATTCAATGCTTGCATTGTATAATCGCCCTATGCTTGTGATGGTTAAAATATTGGCTTTAGAACTCTGGCAACTACTCCAGTATTCGTATGTTTGCTCTAGTGTGATGTCTGTCCATCCGGAGGGTGGGTGCTCTGCGTGGGACACTAGAGTATTGCTTGCTAATGTAGATGTGGTGTCTAGACTAGTTAAGTGTTGCTAGATGTCGCCCTTTCCCACAGATTGTAGAGGCAGCCGGTAGGTGGTGACAGCCCTGTCCATGCCCAGTAATCCTCCATGTTCGGATTGGGAGGTAGGAGGTGCATAAAGCCACATGGTTGGACGGGCTTCTCCCGTCAGCTATAGGGTGGTCTCCCTATTGTACCAGTTTAATCTTCTATTGATCTAACCATAAGATAGCATAGATATAGCTAGCCTAGCACCTTTGACTCGAGCTCTGACTTCTGGCTATAGAATATATACTTTTATTGTTGAGGGTAGTTTGTGTGTGTGTGTCACACTACCTCCTACCAGTTATTTATTTTACCCCTATTTATGCAATTGAATATCCAATCTAGATTGGTTCATTAACTAGCCTATGTACTTCCATTCACCGCATTCCCTGCGGAAATATAAATGACACCTTGGTATACTCCCGGGTAAAATGCTGCAGCAGTATTTCTTGCACTTGCGGATTTATTCGTGATTCATGAAATACTGTTGATGGCTCGTAAGTACCAAATTTAGGAGAGCAAAAAAAAAGTACCAAATTTAGGCCGTCAACTCCTGCACAAATACATAGAATGTGAGCATCAACCTAGTGGTAGGGGTTTATTACTAATCATTTCTACAAGTGTTGGTAAATATTTGTATGCAGATGAAATAAAGTTAAAAACACACTTCATGAGTAGGGAAACACACTCCACACATCAAGGCAAAAGGCGCAACCAATCAGAGCATGAGAATCAGGCTCAAATTGATCAAAGAGGCCCAAGTACCAAAGTAAACCAGTTTAGGACAAGGCCTTACACATGTGTTTAGGACAAGAGACACTAGGAAAGCCCAAGGACTAGAGTTGGGCCGGTTGGAGCCCCGGGCAAGCCGGCCGACCACCATGGTCGGCCGACCAAGCCCATTGGCCCCACTACCTCAACTTTGACGTGTGACAGCTCCTCACTAGCTCCCAAGGTCAGTTCCAAGAGGCATAGCTGCATTCCTTGCCCGAGGAGATGGTGGCTCCCTCCTATATATATAAGGGGAGGGGCTCCAATTCAACACATCCACCAAGTGTGAGCTTCACACCTTCTCTTGCTTTAGAGTTGTCTTAGAATAGGGAGAGGGTAGAGGTACTCAGGAGGGGCGCCGATCTTCAGCGCTCCTCTCCATTTTGTACCTCTATGAGAGTAAGGGAGTAGTTCGAGAGAAGTGCCAGGGTGTCGGCACTCTGCTCCAGCTTGTACCTCTACGGATGCTGCTACATTCTTCAGGTTTTAGTAAGTATTTGTGATTCCTATCTCTAGTATTTTACTTGGTATAGTAGATGCTAGTAGTGCTTGTAGTTGAGTGAGATTAGTTCTCTTACTCGCGGGTTCGTCGCTCCGTATTTATACGGAGTGCCAGGATGTCAAACATAGTTAGACTGCAGTAGTAGTCAGTAGCATAGATGTGGTGTCTAGGCTAAGGGTTATCCTTCGTTTGCCTTATATCCCACGGTTTGTTAGAGGTAGGCCGTAGGTGGTGACAGCCCTATTGGTCCTTTGTAATCCTCCACGTTCGGATATAGCGTAGAGCTGTTGGCTGGAGTCAACTGGCAGACCAGTTGTAAGACGGTATTCAAAGCGAGTATTGTGCCCGAGAGATCGACCTTTAACTTAGCTATAGTGCTATCTTAGGAATCCTCTCTACCCTTCTACCTATCACGGTGTGTCCTTGTATCGATTAGATTAGGAGATAGTGCACACACATTCCCTGTGGATTCGATAACCCTTGGAATACTCTGAGGTGAGAGCTACAACAGGAGGGTTTTACATGTATACCATTGCAAAAGTTGGCCCCGACGTCCATGCCACTAAAAAGTTTGGAGACACCTCTATATCATCGCATTTTTTCATTTTGACATACACGCCATTCCGTCCAACTGCTGTTAAAACTTAACGGATTCTCAGTCCTGACAGGTGGGACCCCCCTATGGAATTGTCTATTGTGCCCCTTGCCAAGAGCTTATACCAATGGCATGGGCAACAACGTCGTCCTCTGCCTCCTGCTCCTGGCCATGAGGCAGTCCCCTGTGGCAGCGCCGACCAAGAAGAAGAAGTTGTGTCGCCGCCCAAGAGCAAGAGGAAGAAGAAGGGCGCATCCGTGCCTGTGTCCCGGCCGCCGAGGCCCCCGTTGCCAAGAAGCACGAGGCCACCGACGACAAGGCCACTGTGCGGCCCCTCCCTCACTGGCCCACACCCTCGAATCCCAGCCGCCAGGGCGGTCGTGGCGAGGGCGGCCAGGCCGGGCCGCCGCAGGGCGCGGGCGGCCGCGGCGACGACAGCCGGGGCGGTCTGCCACACGGGGAGGGCGGCCGTGACGAGGGCGGGGGGGGGGGGGGGGCTGCCGAGCAGTGAGGGCGGCCGCGAGAGGCTGGCTGGGGAGAGGATGGCCAGGGTAGGGCCGCCGCGCGGTGAGGGAGGCCTATGGCGGCGAGCAGTGGCGGTGCCCATGGCCGGCGCGAGGCAAGGAGCAGCTGCGGCGAGGGTGGTGGCGCGAGGGCCCGCGTGTCCGCGGTGGTGCCGACCTCTAGGCTGGGCCCACACTCCTCAATACCACCTGCTCGCCGCCGCCGCCCACGCTCCTCGACGCCACCCGTGCCCGAGCCCGCCACCGGCTCCCATTTCTTGCCTCCCTCTCCGGCGCGCGCCCCGGCCTAGACCTCGGCGCAGCTCGGCTCCGCCGGCCATGCCGCACGCCGAGGAGAGCAGAGGCCGGGCGATGCAGGTGGCCGCGGGTGCGCGCGGATCGAGCCGGCGGTGCTCCCTCGCCGGGCGGCCTCGACCTTGCGAGCAAAGGCCGCCAGCGAAGGCATTGCACGTGTGGGGTGTCGTGTGTGCCGTCGTCTGGCTGCTCAGCGAGGATCTCACCGAGTTCGAGCACGGGCTGGCGCTTGGTCGTGCCCTTGGCCGAACAAAAGCCATCGTCGTTGACAGCCGCGGCATGCTGTTGTGTGGCGGGCAGCAGGGCAGGGCGCATAGCGTGCAGTCGGGGGCTAGAAGGCAGAAGGGTAGCAATGTCTTTGTGCATCTCTTATGTCAAAATAAAAAAACGCATTGATATAGAGGTGTCTCCAAACTTTTTAGTGGCATGGACGTCGGGGCCAACTTTTGTAATGGTATACATGTAAAAATACCCAACAAATACCTACCACCCCCTTAGCGTCTGTGAGCTTCATCGCTGGTCAATTAGTGGTGATATTGGTAGGCGCCAACAAGCATTTTTGGTGCCGTTGCCGGGCAGGTATAAATTGAAGTTACATAGGCAAAAGTTATAAACAAAATAAAAAATTGGTATTCGCTTGCTAAATAGGCTAACTTGACTTTATTTTATCTTTCATTGATATGAAAATAGGGTAGTGTATGACCGGTTTCGACTTGCCGCAAAATTTCACGCATAATCCAGAGTCACTTTTGAGAAGAGTTCATCCTCGTGGCGTGCCTTCTCAGATCTAACTCTCGGTAGCCGAACTAGTCATTCAAGCACCGTCAGCTTCTCAAGCTATGGCCCAGAAGACACTCTGTGATTACTCTGCTCCTTCTGCTAACTAGGTTCCCACCGAACCTGAGTTTAACACTAGGGGGAGAGAATTTTGAGATCAAGATGGGTCTTGTCACGATGGTGCAGGACAGCCCATTCTGTGGCAAGACCAATGAGGATGCCAGTGCTCATCTCCAGCAGTTCTTGGAGCTCTGTAGTACTTTTATTATCAAGGGTGTATCTCAGGATGCGATCCGGCTCCGTATGTTCCCGTTCTCTCTTCTGGGGAGAGGGAAGCAGTGGTTCTATGCTAACAAGATCGTTGTGGACACCTGGGACAAATGTGCCAAGTCGTTCCTCGCGAAGTTCTTTCCAATGGGCAAAACCAATGCTCTTCGTGGAAGGATTTTGAGTTTCCAATAGGCATCTAATGAGTCAATTCCTGAGTCTCGGGAGAGATTTCAGGAGTACATCCTTGCGTGTCTACACCATGAGATGGATAATTGGCTCATTCTTCTGAACTTGTACAATGGGTTGACTCGTACATCCCGCGATCATTTGGATGCTGCTACGGGTGGAGCTTTCTTCTCGCTGGCCATTGAATGAGCAATAGCTTTAATCAAGAAGATGGAGTCCAACCAAGGTTGGAGCGATGATCGTCTCCAACCACGTCAGTGAGGCATGCACTCCGTCAAGGAGGCCGATATGCTCGCTATGAAAATTGATCTCCTCCTCAAGAAGTTTGACGTGCAGACACTTCAAGCCTTGGAAGCTCGCATGATGTGCGAGGTCTGCGGGAATCGACTCATACCCTATAACTCTACTAAGACTCATACCTTGTAATCAACTAGTGATCTGCCCCCTGGAGTATATAAAGGAATGCAGGGGTACATATATCGCCAGAACCACCTCAACGCTAAATAGGCAAATCATCAACCTCATGCGATACAAACCACCAAACATGATGTAAGATATTATGTTATTCAGTGCCTGAACCTGTCTAAATCTTGTGTTGTGTGCACCATTGAGTTCCTAACCTTGGTGACACCCTGCCAACAAATTGACTACCTCGGGTTTCCCTCGGTAGCTTGGTATCCGACAAACAATTCCTGAGTGACATTGATGATGTATTTCTAGAATCCCTTGTGATATCCTTGAAATCGCAGGGGATATTTTTTTCACAAATATGGTGATATATTTAATGGCAAATCTCACTAGATTCTTCCACAACTAGGAATTCAAACTAGAATCCAAGGAGGATAGCTATAGCTTAATGATAGGCCAACTTAAAAATGGAAGATTTTGATGTGGAGGATCCCATGGCGGATTCACATGCAATGGCCAACAGTGAAGTCATAAACAATTCAATACCACACATACACGTGTCAGAGCCTAGAGATATGATATCTCATTTTGATCTGCAAGGAGAATTGAATTAAATGACCATATCAGATTTTGGATTCGCATTTATTTTGAAGCACGTATAGAAAATCTTTCAGATATGGTGGATTCTGCCCTTGGCTTCGCCTATAAAATGGCATGGTGTGCAGAACTCAAATAGGCAGCGAGTAGCAAGAAAGAGAGACGGAGTAGCAAGAAAGAGAGACTTGCATCATCTCAAGTAAAGGTTGGTCCAGACTTCTCTCTCTATGTGCATCTAACATGTTTAATTTTTTTTGTTGTAGAATATGTTTCAGGAACTTACAGTTCAGATAAGTCATAGCTACTGCAGCATTATTAATCCATATCTGTTATTCATCTAACCTACATTTTTTTGTTGTAATCAACTAGAAAATATTATGATTTGCTTGATCTTGAGATGCTGCAAGGCGATGAAGAATCTTTGTTTTGGTTGCAGCAGTTTCTTCATGGCATCCAAGAAGCAAGGGTCTGCTACAAGGGCACTAGTCGTGGAGGATATCAAAGTTGACTGTGTAATTCTCTTGCGTATGTTACGCAAACTTAACTGCGAAGCTACTGTTGCTCATAATGGCAAAGAAGCTGTTGACCTTTTCCTTGAAGGGAAAACATTTGACATTGTTTTCTTTGATAAGGATATGCCATTGATGACTGGTCCTGAGGTACTTAAATTTCTTAGTTGATTTAAATTTATTTACCACTCTATTAGTTTAACCTTATAAGCAATAAAATTTACACTTTATTGAGGATTAATTCCTGGTGATTTTCTAGGCTGTGACCAAGATTCGTTCCATGGGAGCTACTGATGTGAAGATGGTTGGAGTCTCAGCAGATTACGGTGGCATGGAGGCATTCATGCGTGCTGGTGCTGATATGTTTGTCCCCAAACCCATGAAGCTTGAGACCCTCGATTCTATGCTCCAGGAGGTCATTGGCAAGAAGAACACGAGTGGCTAGCTTGTAGCATCGACAGATGAAGTGCAACTCATAATATATATGCAGTTTTCCTTATGTGCTTATGTGGGGTCATAGTCGTATAACTAGATGTAAGGAGTTGCACTTATATATGCTTTGTTAGGGGCGATAACCCAAGTTATGTTTTTTTTCCAATATAAATTTGGATATTTTCAATGATAATTTATGTTTGGGTCAATCCGATATAATTTATCTTTCTCGCATATACTCAAATTCAAAGAATCATGCTAAACAACAGTATTTTATTATTCAATTCATTATGCCTCTAGTATATAATGCATCAATAACAATTTGCATACACCCATCCATGCCTCAAAGGATCACATCAAAGCTTCTAAGATTCTCTACAAGATTCTCCAGAAGTCCATCTCATTAGATCACATTTTGAGTTCCAGATAAATGCCCATAGTCTGACACTATGGTCACCTTTTGTCTGCCATTGTATTTTGATGATAACGTTTTATTTGGGACTTCGATTTGGATGATCTTAGACTCTACGGAAAGCTTGTGAGATTCTCTAGAAGATTCTCTCAAAATATAACCCATTTGATCAATCAAAATATTCATAGGACACTTCCAATTCATTCCCAGCTTTGGTGGTTTTCTTTGTGTTGCATCTTTGGAACATATAAAATCCTACAAATATTTGTTCTTGACACACATGTTAGTGACATTGATTATGTTGTCACTCAATCACCAAAATCACAATAATGGTCTAATTGGACCTTTTTTCTTACACAATGCCAGGTTGTAACTGTTAGACCTAGGTCCACGGGATAGCCTACATGGCACAGATCTAAATGATAAAAGGGATGGGGCATGTCCCATACCCTCTTGTCATGTAAAGTACTCATATTAGAGTAGGACAAGTCGGTACATAAGAAAACTACTCATATTAGACTAAGTTTACATGTAACACTGTCCCCAAGACTATAAGGACGGGCAGTGACCCCCTCAAAATTATCTATAACCTCAGGCAATAGAAACCACCAAATAGGATGTAGGGTATTACGCAACTTGCAGCCCAAACCTGTCCAAACCTTATGTTGCTTGCACCATCCTATTTTGATCTCGATGACTCCCTGCCTAGCTACAATCTAGTACCTTAGGGTGTCCCTATATAGGTTTGGCAGTAAAAACCGATAGCTGGCATGCTAAGTAGGGGACCTCATCGACCATCCACCGGTGAACTTGATGGCAGCATTCAACATCCCCATGGTGCTCAAAGAGGGTACAACTTTTGTCTTCAGCTCCTGGGTTTGTGTCACTAATGGATAGGACAGTTTCAGCAACCACCTAGCCAACCCCAGTGAGCCGGAGAGACTAGCACCAAGCTCCGGCCGTGTTATCGATGACTTAATTAATAATCTCAGCAAAATCAAAATTTCCAATCTCATCGGAAATCACAAAAGCAACTATACATGGTGAGTTCGAACTCAACTTTTCGTTTGGACAACGCAACAATGCTAACGTCCATCGGGAGGCAATTCAATCTAAGTCTATTTCCAACTTGAGATGGATTTGGGAAAAACTAATTCAACTTGCTTGGCGCCAACAAGATAGAAGGCCTCACTGCCAATGATCAACTCGTCGCCCTCTAGTTAGCGCCGACGACCTTATCTCCAGGATAGACCGAGTCAATTATTCCATCACTGCGTGCATTGAGCTTGCGGAGGCTGCTCTCCAATGCCCAAGCCATTTGGTCCCCCAGGCTTAGAATCACCTTAGGTCTCCACGCCATCCCCTCATCGGCTCTGGCAACATCATACCCAGAATAGATTGAGTCAGTCGTTCCATCGTTGAGTGCCTCGAGCTCTCGGAGGCCGCTCTCCAACATCCAAACTTCTCGATCCCCCATACAACATAGCACCATTACCACCTTGCCGACCCCGAGGAGTCGGAAACACTTGCAGCAGCTTCACCAACAATTCAGTGAGGTGCTGCTTCCTGAATTGGTTAGAGAACTCGTGCATTGGTCAGAATCTGACCTGATGTCTACTCATGTTACTCTGGGACTCCTCAGACTGGACCTGACTTAGCTTGAGAACTGGTGTACCTAACTCCCTTTTTGGGTTATGGAACTCCACCACTTCCTATCAGGAGGCTGTGCGCTCCAAGTCCCTCTCTGCATTGGATGAGGACTTGGCTCACCTACTTCGACATGGAAAAGGGGAAGCCACTGCGTAATAGGAGGTTCCCGTGTATGATAACTATGTCTCGGACCTAGATGACAGCGCCACGCCCTTATCAGGCAGTGACCAGGGCCTGACGATCACATCAACCCCCAGGGCCAGATCATGTATTCAAAGGGCTCAAAATGCTCCAACAGCATTTGATCATGCCCCCTACTGCCAGCTCCGACAAACTCTCATTCCAAGAAAGCAGGCCTCTTACGCCTTCAGAAGGAGAAGAAAACTCAGCAGCTAAGGACTACTTGCCAGAACAAGAAGTATTCATGGTTCGCATTGCAGAAATCAAGGACACAGAAGTGGAAACTTTAGCACTCATCGATCTAGATGACTACTACATCAATGATGACAAGTACCTCCCCGATGCGCCCAACCAAAGCATGAATGTGGAGGGTGAGAGGAGTCGTTTACCATGAACTACTAGAGGACATCCTCGACACCACAAACACTCTAGAGATGGAAGAGGAATATGATGTCCAGAAGAAATACCACAGGCTTAGGAATGCTAAGTGCGCCAAATGTAGACAAAGCATAGCAGAGGAATAGGAACATAAATATTGGACATGAAGCCCGCAATATCATCATCTCTAGGCAGTAGGAACATGAAGGAGTCAAAGCCTACAACCTTACCAACAATTGTCGCAACCATCAAAGCTACTCGGATTCACTCAGAAACGCAAGTAAGAATCACGGTTAAGGAGCAATCACCATGAGGAAAAAAGCCACTTAGTTCGTAGGAGCACTTCCAAAAGATCGTCCGCAAATATTGCCCCTGGCATCCAACTGCCAATCACTCTGCATTTGTTGACATTTTGTACCCTCACGAATAGAATTCGCACGCACATGGACATCATCGTAGCTTTCACTAAGGAGTATTTCAGGGTATCATTTCCATTGAGGAATGTGAGTATATTTTCTATGTTTTTATTTCATCCAAGGACACATAACCCAAGAAAAAAGGGCCAGAGAGGATTTCTAAGGCCAAGAATCATAGGTAAGGGAGAGCAAACTAGTTGTTTACTTAGAGCTACTGGCTTCCCCTGGATAAGACAAGCAGGCTCTGGTAAAATAGCTACTGCGATAATACGTAGACATGAAGGGTTTCGCTGGCACAAAATAGGTCTATCACCACTTGCAGGCTACCTCTACAAATCGCGGGGCTATACCACAACCAAAGGTGGAGTCTAGTCTAGACATCACATCTACACCATCTTCTACTAACTTTAGAGTTGTATAGAACATCTATCCCTATCAAGAGTCTTACTCTAGAGGCATCGACTAAACTAGCGAATGATGGTCCCGTAAACAACTAGGGGACTAGCACTACTTAAATAATAAACTAAAGCACAAAGAAGATCATGAATACTTACTATGATCATAAGCATCTGTCGAGGTACAAGCTAGAAGAGTGTGCTGGTAGCACAAACCCGGCACCTCGCCGACTCTCCCTCACTCTCTCCCTATTTTCCTAGCACTAGCTAGCCAGCACTAAGCCTATAGTCAAGGCAAACTCAGAAGTCCAAAGTGAGTGAAGAGTTGAAGATCAAGTGTGTCCTCATTTGCACCCTCTCCTCTACTATTTATAGGAGGGGTATAGGGGTGTTTCGCCAGTGAGAAGACCTGGGGCACCCGGAACCACCTTCTACAACCAATAAGGGAGCATCATGTGGAAGCTAGAGGCGAGAGGGCCCATTAGCAATTGGCTGACCAAGGTGCTTGGCCAACCGCCACATGGCGCCAACCGACTTTAGGCTTCTCTGGGTGACTGTTAAGCGGGCCCTCATGACAGTTGTTTACGCCTGATTAGTTGAGAAGGTGTTGCCTTGGATTGATGATGTCTTCATGCTCATGGATGATGTTTCCTTCTCATTCCCAACCATAAGCAACCTACACATAGATATTCCCCAACACTTTTATGCGCTCATGAAGGCGATGATGGCCTGCTCTGATTCATGGGAGGCTAACTGGCGTGCTCTGAGCCTAGAGCATGTTTTACATGTATTTCTGCCCAAATTCCGATATAGCAATATTTTCACGGGGAAACATGGAAATGATCCTTTTTGGATAAAATATGCAGGCATGAGATTTTCATTCTCATGATTTTTAGCCTAAATTGACGCTTAAAATAGGTCATCATCGAGCATCAACAAGCTCCCCACACTTAGTCCTTTGCTCATCCTCGAGTAAAGTCTAGGACTAAGGCGGACCTGACTTCCTTTCGATATGAAACATGCATATAGATTATTCAACTTCACCTTTAGCTTTGAATTTTGATGTGTTTACCATAATGGTTTGAGAAGTTGAAGAGTGGAACGGTGCTGACTTTGTCTCCTCCACTTTCCTGCTATATGTCTGGGTGCTTTAAAAAGAATTTGAAAAGAGCAACCATATTTTTACTTCTCCATATCTCTCATTTTGCTCAGCGTGTATGTATCTATTGACTCTCACCAACAATCATTTCTAGGCGTCAACTTGATCGGAAAATCATGAGAGTTTGCATTTTTTACATGCGTCTTTATTCAAATAAACTCCTAAACCACACTGCACCCTTAGAAAAATGCAAGATATGTTTTTGAGCTAATATGCAGGTTGCAAGCACACTTTGGTCAGACATAAAATCACAGATAAAATCAAAAAGCGAATTCAGGCTCAAACGGAACAAGTGTAGCCCAAGAACTACGCATTCAGACCACTCAAGGCAGGCCATGCCCCACGGGGTTCGGACAAGGTGGCCCGGGACAGCCCCCTAGCCGAAGCTGGGGGTGGTTGGTGGCCATGGGCTGTCGGCCGACCAGCCCGGTCGGACGACCAGCCCGTGGGCCCCACCGCCTTAGCTCAGCCACATGGAGGCTTGGCATTGGATCACAAGGTCAGTTCACCGAGGCATAGCTGCAGAAGAGGCTCCCCTCGGCCGTGGCTCCCTCCTATACATATAAGGGAGGGGGTGAAGATTTGGAACACACACACACCACACCTTTCACTTACCTCAAGAGCTTTCTTGCTTAGTCTATAGGATTAGTGGAGTTTAGTAGAAGTCTAGGAGTCATCGAGTCCCCGAAGTTTCTCGGGAGTTCTGATATGGGCTCATCTCTAGTTCTCTCTTGTAATTCTCGGACGTTTGTAATCGAGTTAGACTATGATTACCGATATCCGCTTGAAGTATGTTCTGAGTATTTAGATATATACTTCGTGATTTGGTTGCGTCATCATTCCATACTTGCATTGCATGATTGCCTTGTGCTTGCGATGGTTATCATATTAACCTTAGAACTCTAGCAATTGTTCCAGCATTCGTATGTTTGCTCTAGTGTGATGTCTGTCCATCCGGAGGGTGGGAGCTCCGCGCGGGATGCTAGCGTAATGCTTACTAATGTAGACGTGGTGTCTAGACTACCTAAGTGTTGCTGGATGTTGCTCTTTCCCACGAATTGAGAGGTAGCCGGTAGGTGGTGACAGTCCTGTTCGAGGCCAAGTAACCCTCCACGTTCAGATTGGGGGGTAGGAGGCACATAAAGCCGTATAGGTGAATGGGTTTCTCCTGTCAGCTATAGGAGCGGTCTCCCTGTTGTACTAATTTATTCTTTTGTCGATCTAACCACAAGCTAGCATAGATATAGCTAGCCTAGCACATCTGACTCGAGCTCTAACTTTTGCCTTTCTCTCTACCTATAGCATCTTTTATTTATTTATCTCTGAGGGTAATTTGTATGTGTCACACTACCTTCTATCATATTATTTATCTTACCCATGTTTATGCAATTGCATATCCAATCTATATCAGTTCATTAACTAGCCTATGTACTTTCAATCGCCGCCTTCCCTGCGGAAATATAAATGACACCCCGGTATACTCCCAGGTAAAATGCTGCAGCGATATTCCGCGCGCTTGCGGATTTATTCGTGGTTCATGTAATACCTGCCACCCCATAGGCATCAGCAGGCGTCATCGTTGTTCGCTCAGTGGTGACGTTGGTAGGCGCTAACAGTATCCTTACCAAAGCATTTATACCTTTATGTGGACTTCTTATTTATACCATTATGTTGTTCTCTGTAGACCACACGTTTAGGGTAGTGAGATCAGATCACCGCATCATATCCTTGTGCCCATTGCCTATTGTCCAATGTTCTTTTGATCATGTGTTTGCTACACATAATCACTTGTACTTTACCTTTCTCTTTAAATAGTCCTTGCTTAAATTTGTTTGTTAGATTCAAAAGATAGTTTCATAAATTCTAACATGATTGGATGTTCTACCTTTCTGCAGTTCGTGGATTATGACTTGGGTGGGACTCGTTAAAAGAATAAGAAACGCCACTCACTTGATCAGTCTTCGACTTGGCGAATTCATTGTGGACCCATATATCAACTGCCCCAACTGCGAATGTGGCATTGACACTAGTAATGAAAAGTTCATTTTCAGAGGAGTGATTAGTCATTGGTTCACTATCACACCTGCACTTTCATAGCCATATGACTTGCCTAACCTTAGCTCTAACAAAATTTTGCTTCAAACAGAATATAAGTTTCTTTTTGTTTGATTCATTAATATTGACTGGCATGTTTCACATTCTGGACGTGCTTGTTTTTGTTTGATACTTGCATGGTTCTCTAGTGTGGCCAGCACTTCCTGCTGGTGTCAGATTTGATCCGTTAGATTTAAAACTCCTTAGTTTTCAAAACAAAAAAAAGATTTAGATCTCCTTCAACATTTGCAAGGAAAATCCAGCGTGCCGAATTGGAATTCACATGCACTTAATGTCAATGATGAATTTATACCTAGTGTAGAAGAGATGGAGGGAGGAGTGTGCTATACACATCCCAGAAATCTTCCGAGCCTACAGTCCTACTTTTTCTTTGATACCTCACATCTTGATTCGCAGGTTTCTTTAGAGTGGCCAACATTTCCTGCTGCTGTCAGATTTAGAACTCCTTCAACATTTACAAGGAAAATCCAGCCTGCCAAATTCTAATTCACGTGCACTTATTGATGAATTTATGTTTTGAAATGGTATTGATGAATTTATACCTACAATAGAAGATATGGAGGGAATGTGCAATACACACACCCCAGAAATCTCCCTGGTACATTATTCTTACTTTCGAATTGATTAGTTAATGCCTTCGTTGAGTAGATTAGCAGTTATCTTAACTTGATGAATCCATGCATTTCTTTTATTCTTGTAGGTGTAAAGATGGATGGTAGCAGCCTCCATTTCTTCCATACAGTATCAAACACATATGGTTGTGGTCACCACGAGCAACACAAGATTAGTAACAGCGATGACGTTTCTGATGAGCACATCAGATGGCACAAGATTGGAAGATCCAAAGTCATATGTGAAGAGAATGGTGTCGAGAAAGGCTGGAAGAAGGGAAGAGGATCCTCTGCAGTACTGCAGAGTGTAGTTGGGTCACTGATGTGTGGCTCCAGCCCAACACGTCAGTGACCACGCACTACTGCTGAGGAGTCCCGTTGGTTCTAAGAGAAGTGGTGGCAATGTTCATGGACATTGTTGGGTAATGCATCAGTATCATCTTGGTTTAGATGAAGACGAAATGGATGGGGAATTTGTGATCTCTAAGTTATTCTACCAATTGCCTTAGAACTTAGAAGAAAAATGGCAAGTCTGAAACTTGTGACCCTCTAATAGAATCTGATGCATCTACTGCAAAAATCGATCCTAGAACACTGAGGGCCGATCTTCCCCAGCCTAGTCACTCAAATAATAGCTCATGTTTAACCCAGCAGTATACCCATGTTGTTGTGTATTGCTGTTGATTTGTAGCCTATCATAAAAAGGAAGCAAATTCAGATGTGTGTGTAGTGCACTAGTGCTATTAACATTCGAGCCATGGGTGCTTGGAGCACTGTCGAGTCACGAAGCTGAACTCACCAAAGAGGATGCTCAGAGCCAAGAAGCCCAGCGTACGTTTCAGTGGGCTGGAATGGGCTAAGTAGATTACAATTGAGCCCATGTAATGGGCAGCTGCCGATGCAGCTTGTAACGTGCTTAAATGGTTAACCGTGAGAACAGGGGAGAACTCGACTTGGACTTGTTGGCTGTGGCGGCGGCTATCGCCGGCCAGAGAGCCTGCAAGGTTCCTCGTCCTGGTATCAGGCGATAATCTAATATCGTAGACACCGAATTCGAGTTCCCGTGCATTACATGTCGTTACCTGTGTGGTTGTGTGTCCGAGCGTGGGCTTCACATTTGTTTGCCCAGCATTGTGTCATTTCCATTCAGGGATGTGAGAAGCCGTGCACAAACACTCAATGCAGACACACACGGGCCACGGGTCCAGCTAGGAAGATGAACACCAGCGCATGCACGCGGCACGCGTACAGAGCTGCGACCTCTCCCAGCAGCACCATTAGCAGCCTCGAGCCACAGCCCGCCCACAGGACAGGAGCCCGTGGTCTGAAACTCTCTAAATCTTGAGCTCTGAAGACACGCCCATGGAGCTCGAGTGTACGGTCAGGGAGCGTGGGGCAACGGTTGTTGCGTCCCTCCCGCTTGGGGTTCAAAAGTCTCCGCCGTGAGGTCGTCGCCGGGGCCGTGCAGGGATGAAACCGATCAGATTGGGATCAAGAGACGCAATCGTAGTGCCTGCTATCTAATCCGACCTCGTAGCCACCTGGCCCTCCCTCGCGCAGGCACGGCTTCAGTGCCACAGATCCGCCTGAGGAGGCAACAGAGCGTCACGGATCCGGCCAATGGGGCACTAGAGCACCCCTTAGAAGCCACCAGAGAAGAATGCCACCACTAGCGGCACAACGCGCCCGCTTCCTGGCCGAGACACCCCGCTGCCACCCTCCTTGCTGGTGCCGGGCTTCCGGTCCTCAACTCGGGCAGCAGCGAGGAGGAGGCGGAGGATGGAGGGAAACCTAGTGATGAGCCCTTGGCTCTTCAAAATATTGCAGCCAATGTCATTGTTAATAATGGGAAGGACTCAATTATTTCAGATAGCAATAGTCCAACAAATCCTTTGTTAATTAAAATTGGTGAATTATGCTTTGATGTTAAGCATGACGAGGAGAAATTTCTAGCTGCTGTAAGTAGTGTCCAGCCGCACATGTTAATTTTCAAAGGAATTAATCTATGCAAGCAAGAGAAGAAATTCCTACAGATTGGCTCCATGCAAGTCGAGATCAATCATGCAGAGACACCAGGTTAAGAGGGCTTGACGTGAAGGACCTAGTGGTGCTACTTAATAAATATTTGGT
Source organism: Panicum virgatum (assembly GCF_016808335.1). Lineage (NCBI taxonomy): Eukaryota > Viridiplantae > Streptophyta > Magnoliopsida > Poales > Poaceae > Panicum > Panicum virgatum. The sequence continues at coordinate 18,144,631 of NC_053151.1, forward strand.
AAAGCTACCGATTTATATTATTGACTTGTATTCTTGCCGGAGTATTATATTATTTCCATATTAGTTTCCTAGGCCCGTACGTGGTGTTGATCTGGTATTTTTTTAGTAACATGTCTAGGGAGTCAGGTTATGTGCCTGCGTGTGCACAAGTATTTGCCGAACCAGGCTGTAGTGGCTTGTGGCCCGGTCCAAAGTAGAGTCCATGCCTGCGTGCATATATATCAGGGGCCGTTGCTCCTTGTAAGGGGGATTAGTTTTGATCGTGTGTTCTTCCCCTGTTGAGCGTCGCAACCAAGAGAACATGGCAATACTACCTGCTACTCCTAATTGAAGCCAGACCTTCAAGGGTTTTGGAAGAGCCACAATCAGATCATCTCGGCCTGGGCGTGTCTCGGATCCCTGCGTGGATTCTCTTTTTCTGATCGTGTTCTTAGGGCACGGGTGGAAGTTTCTATCAAGGGTTTGGATTGCATCTACTGTGTAAGCCGATCCCTCTATTGTTGCTACTATTTGAGTTTTGATTTATCAAACGGAGTCATATTGTCCTTTCCGAATCATATCAACATCTTGTTTGGAACATTGATATTGACCTGAGATTTATCAACTCTATTGCTGCCGCTGTTATAATTGTTGGGAGAATAAATCAATTTCAGTTGATCACACAGAAGGTTATTGGCTACTAGCTGCATCCTGTACTGACGTGTTGAGGAACAAGAAATATGATACCAATCTTATCATTCAAGTGTTTCCTGAGTTGTTTCATTTGCTTAAGAAATATCTAGTTTCTTGATTCGAGTACCATGAAAGTTTGGGCCAAATATCCGAGCATCGTAGCCGTGTCCTTATCATTTGGTATCAGAGCTGAGTCCTTGTTTAAGAGGGTGGAAATGATGAGGACATCCTCCACTATTACCCGCTGGCAAAAACACAACAAAAAAATGGGCAAGGCCCAGTTGTAGTCGGACGGCGACCGTGTGAGCTTCTGAATAATCCCACCTTACTTAGTTTGGGAGGAGGAAGCCACCTTAAAAGAGAGAGTCACCTTTCCCCTATCAGACTAGTCTTTTAGGGAGATTAGGTCTTTCTCCGAGTGAGTGCGCCGGAGTGCGGTGCTAAGATTGCCAAGGCACAACAAGAGGCCCCTAGTGGCATTGTAGGCCGGATTGGTGTGTCGTAATTTTGGATGCTGGTGCTAAGATCGGTGTGTCGTGCTTTTCATCCAACCCCACCTGGGCTGGACTCATCACTTCTTCACCTAGCGGCCCGCACGCAGCCACCTGGCTGTCTCCACCAGGCTGTACTCCATCCTGCCTCGCAGTTGCGGGCCCACCCTTGCGCCAGCCCCACCCTCGTTACCGCAGATCCGCCTAAGATGGCAACAGATCCGCTCCTCAGTACCGCAGATTTCTCCAAGAAGGCAACAGATCTGCTCCTAGGATTGCAAAATCTATATGGTTGCATTCTGTAATGTGAGACGATTTTTTAGTTGGTTTCTATAACTAATATGTGATCAAACGGCTCTGGCTCAAATGGTGGCTTCTCATCTAAGGTATGTAAAGTTAGCTTAGTTGTTGAGCTGGCTAGAATAAAGGTCTCAAGAACATATTGAGCTAGAAAAGAATATCAGTGGAAGTCGAAGTCGGAGAATAAAACGAAATTAAGTCCCCATTGAGATGTTGTGGGGAATTTTTTCGATCGGTTCATGTGAGTGTGAACAGGCAAAAATCGTTGCATTCCAAGCTTGCATTGTGGCACAACCATGGCTATAGTCTGAACAGGCATGACCCTGCTCCCTGGTTTCGAATAATGTAGCTTGCAATGGAATAAGAAAAATGTGGACGACTCATTATTGGCACACCGCATCCAAATTCTAAGCTAGTGGAGCATCTTAAGATGTTCTTTCCTAAACGCGACTGAAATCTGCCCCAAAAATGAACGGTGACATTTTTCTTTCTATATATAACCTTGCCCGAGGAATGCAAAGCACCAGTAGCAAGGTTTAACGTTACAAGGGGTAGTCTAGCTAAATGGCGCAGGAGGCAGCGGCGGCGAACACCGGCGTGCAGCCCGCGGACGAGGAGATGCGCTGGCTGTGCCGGGTGCGGGAGACCCTTGAGCAGGCGTCGCCCGAGGAGCTCGGCTCGGCGGCCAGGGTGTTCGACGTCCCGCGCACCCTGCGCGACACCAAGCCCGAGGCGTACGCGCCGCAGCACTTCGCGCTGGGGCCCTACCACCACCAGGCCCGCCCGGAGCTCAAGGACATGGAGCGCTACAAGCTCGCGGCGGCCAAGCGCGCGGACGCAAGGTCGGGCACCTCGTGCAGCGCCTCATGGGCCTCCAGGCCGAGATGCGGCGGCCGTACCACCGGGTACTCGATCTCGGCGACGAGACCCTGGCGTGGCTGATGGCCATCGACACCTGCTTCCTGCTCCACTTCCTCGAGAGCTACCACCGCGACGAGGCCCCGGACATGGTGTCCTCGGCGGCCAACTGGATCCACGCCACGGTGCGCGACGCCATGATGATCGAGAACCAGCTCCCGCTCCGACTCTTTGCCGAGGCCCTTGAGCTCCGCCATGAGGCCGCCGACCGTGCCGTGCTGTCCCTATGCTCCATCTTCGACCGGTTTATCAAGCACGTGTCCCCCATCGAGATGCGTGCCGAGGTGACCATCGCCAACGACGTCACCAAGGAAGCCCACCTCCTGGAGCTCCTCTACCACTTCCTCGTCCCGCCCGATGCCGTCTTTGACGAGAACTGCCATGGCGGCAGTAAGGATCCAGCGGTCCAGGCCCAGGACCACTCCCTCGACGACCTCGAGGAGCAGCTCCTGGACGTGGTTCCAGAGCTTACCGGCGTGCAGCCTCAACGTGACGAGAACGCCGTGAAGAAGACGCTCTTGCAGGTGTCTCGGAGCCTCAACTTGGGGAGCCTTGTCTCCCGGCCCATGGGCGCCGTGACGAAGCTCTACGGGAAGATGACGCGCAGGCTGCCAGCGCTCCCAGGGGTGGTGTCCGTCGTTCGGAAGCTGGCGGCATCCGTGGACGTGGAGGCAGTTCTCAGCGGCATGAACATGGACGGCGTCGCCAGCAGCGCGCCGCTCGCCAAGGAGATCAAGATCCCATCGGTGGCGTAACTGGCCAAGTGCGGCGTCCGGTTCGTGCCGACGCCGGAGGGCATCCACGGCATCGCCTTCGACACCGCGACGGCCACGCTGCACCTCCCCGTGATCACGCTGGATGGCAACACGGAGGTGGTCCTGCGCAACCTGGTGGCCTACGAGACCGTGGCCGTGCGCGGGCCGCTGGTGCTCTCGCGCTACACGGAGATGATGAACGGCATCATCGACACGACCAGGGACGTGAGGATCCTCCGGCAGAGCGGCGTGCTGGTGAACCGCATGAAGAGCAACAGGGACGCGGTGGCCATGTGGAACGGGATGTGCCGCGCGGCGCGGGTGAGCAAGGTGTCGCGGCTGGACGGCGTGATACGGGCGGTGAACGCGCACCGGGACCGGACGGCGGCGGTGAGGGCGCAGAAGATGCTCAAGAGGTACGTGTTCGGATCGTGGAAGATTCTGACGCTGCTCGCCTCCGTCGGGCTGCTGGTCATGACGGCGCTCGAGGCCTTCTGCTCGGCCTACCCATGCCATGACTCCTGGTTCGGCAACGTCCTGCAGCTCGGCAGCCCTGACCCCTGACGAGCACTAGCTGCGCTGCTCCTCAATTCAACCGAACCCAGATCACAACACAAATGCCTTACATATATATGCAGCCTCCTAAATAATTACTTATAGTATTTATTATTTATAATCCTAAGATTGCAGTAATAATGTTGTAACTTCCACAATACCGCACATTAACAATAAAGAAATATTAAGAAATAAATGAGATGTAAGGACACAAGCTATATTGTAGCAAGTCATGTAAACATGTACGAACCTACCACAACGGCACAATATCAGCATATTTGTAATTTCATTACTTTTTGTTATAATCTTCAAATAAATAGTGTTTGTCAAAGTCGCATATTGGAGATAGCACGTGATAATACGCAAATGCCATTCTACATGGACCACAATATATATGAAGAAATACACATGTGTTCAGTTGGGTGTTTAGTTGTTGTTTACTCCAACAAATGATAGGAATACGAAAGTGATTGAACATTTTTCTGTAACAGAATGTTCAGAGCAAATCACTCCCTAGAGAAAATTAGTATACAAGAAGCCTATCAATGGTGTGAGTCGATATCATTCAAAAATTATACATGCAACACATAGTTACTAATTGACCAGCATCCAACAATCACAAAATCTAGGGCTTATTTTATGCTCACCCCGCCTCTCCTTTGTTTGCACTGCATTCATATTGAAAAGAAGGGAGCATCCATACATCACATTGCACTAGATACAGGTTTTGACCATGCATACACATGATGTGCTTTAAACACACACGTGTGCCCCCTCTATGCCGCAAAAAGCATTTGACTTGGTGTGCAAATGGCATTGCTAGCTAGAAAACTTGACACTAGTACCGGTCAAAAACCCCGTTTAGTACCAGTTTTTCAACTGGTGCCATCTGGTCGGTACTAAATGCATTTGCATTTAATACAGATTGGGTTGACCGGTACTAAATAGTGAATTTATGATACACTCTCATTTTCAATTTAGGGACCTAAATAAAATTTGCTAGATTTTTGTAGGCTAGATAAAGTTTGATTTAAGTTATCTTGAATTTAGAGCATTTATCATGAATATAAAGTAATTACATAGCTATAAAAATAAATATAAGGTTACAAATGTTTTACCATCTAGGCTGATTGCATTATTTTATTGTTTGAGGTTCAGTTTGAATTTGAAATTTTTGAGTTTGAATTCAAATTGAATGTGCTTGCTTTTCTTTTTCCAAAAAGACTTTATTTTTTTCTTCCTTCTCCCTTTTACTTTTCCCTTTTCCCCACTCCCTTCCTAGCCTGCCCAGTTCCTCTTTCTTTCCCTTCCTTTTTTCCTCCCTATTTGTCCCATTCCTGGCTCAACTCCCTCTCCCTGCCTGCCCCGCCTCCTCTCCCTATCCAGTGCCGACTCAAACCGATGTTGGGTAGGACTTCAACTTCATTTGGCAGTTAAGTAATGAGATTGCATTATGAAAAATCTCTAAAGACTTGTGGCATGCTGTGCTAGTTGGAATGGTAAAATCCATAGGCCATAGCCAAATTCATGTGATCCTAGACCATAAACAAAGTTATTGTGTCATATTAATAAAAGTTTCCCTTTCCTGCATGCTTCGGTCGGCGTCCAAGGCACGGGAGGAGCGGAACGACTATATATCGCGCAAGTGATGATTTAAGGATCCATCGCCTGAAGATGGTTAGTGGGCCGACGAGATTGATTTCAGCCCAATAACACTTTCATTGGTAGCATGTAGTAAGCAGATTTGCTGTCCATATCTATACATATATATGCACATATGCGTTACAGACTTATAACTTTTATATACGGACGCATGCATCCATGCACGATGCAAATTTACTATGAAGCAATTATTTTTATTCTTTCTTTTTCCTTCGCTTTTCTTTCTTATTATTACTAATTTACACACTATTTTTTATTTTCTTTACTTTTTGCATGTGCATGCATGCAGACGAGGATTGGGGTCATGTGAGTAGTTTTTTCTTCTTTTTTCTTGTCTTATTCTTTTATCCTTTTTCTACATTCTTTTCCTTTTCTTTTCATATTTTTATTGTACGCATGCATATACAAATATTTTCCTTTCTCCTTTTGTTTTACTTCTTTTCCTTTTTTATTTGTATCTTGACTTTTTATATATTTTTTAAACTTGTTTCTACTCCCTTTCATCATTCTATGATTGTATATTATTAAATATATCTTTAATTAGATTATCTACTATACAAACTATATATTCGTGATGAAAAATTATGCTTATAAAAATATATTTTTACAATATAGATGCATTTGTCCTCGTGTAAAACTATTTATCATCATATTACTAATTTGTTCACAACACCATATTATTTGTTCGCTTTGTAGATTAAATTGCTCCGTGATGTTGACTAATTTGTTCACGATGTCTATTTTTTATTATTATCCTATGCAATCAAATGTTCGTGATGTATAATATTTTGTTCATTGTGTATTATTATTTGTTCGTTATGCTTAACTTTTTTGTTCGTATAAAATAATTAGTTCGTGTGGTTAAAATATTTGTTTCTAGTATTTGAAATTCTTTATTAAGTATTTAAAAAATATTTTTTAAAAATTATCGTTCAAACATAGACAAAGTGTGATCTTGTTTTGAAGATCTTGTTACAAGAAAGATAATAGTGCAATCCAAATTTTATTTTGATGCTCAGTTTAATACTTATAGCTTTTTTAGTTATGAATTAGCAAGCATGTGGGTGACATCATCATTTGCATGGGCAGAATCTTTTCTCTAGATGAAAGCATAGCGCGTAGTGTTAATGTGCTTAATTGCGGCCCAAATTACTATCCAGAGATGCTCTTAACACGATAGTTTGAGAAAATATCGCCTCCAGCGATATATAATCGCACCCAGCGAGGAGCAGGGTTAAAAAAACCGGTCGGAACCGGTCCGGTTACCGCGGTTACCGGTCTTACCGGCCCGGACCGGTTCCGGTTCCAGCCGGTTAGAAACCGGCCCAAATTCAAATTTTAAATTTGAATTCCAAAAAATGGAAAAATCTCAAAAAAATTCCTAAAAATACTTCAAGGTGCAACGAATCTAATGATGTCAAATTTTCTCAAAAATTCGTTCATTTAGTATAGTTTGCGGGGAGTTGAAGTTAAATCAAAAAAGAAAAAGAAAAAAATGGGCCGGCCCATTAAGGCCCACCAGGCAAACCGGTCAAACCGGCCGGTAAACCGGTAAAACCGGTCGGTAAACCGGTCAAACTGGCCGGTAAACCGGTTGCACGGGAGCTTTTGAATTTGGATTCGAATTCAAACCGGTCAAACCGACCGGTAAACCGGTAAAACCGGCCGGTAAACCGGTCGGAACCGATTGCACGAGAGTTTTTGAATTTATTTGAATTTGGATTTGAATTCAACCGGTTTCCACCGGTTACCGGTCCAACCGGTCCGGTAAACCGGAACCGGTGGGCGGCGGTTTGGGTTAACCGGTCGGGATAAAAAACCCTGGCGAGGAGCCGAGCTCTGCTCGCTGCCAGGAGCTGAGCGGCAGCACTGCAGTTGGGCGCAGCAGCCCATTCACTGGCCCGCGAGCGGACCGGGCAGGAGGCCCAGTCTGCGCTCGACGCGGCCTGCTTGCGCGATTTTTTTATTTTTATATTTTTCAATTTCGTTTTTTACAAATATATATTTTCGTTTTCGAAATTTACAGAAATATACTCCGGACGGCCAACACCTGGCCGCCCCGCTGCCGGGCGGCAAGAGTTTATCTGCAAATACTTTCACGAAAAAATTACGCTCCGGTTCCTGGAGGACCGGTCGCCCGGCAGCGGGGCGGCCGGCCAAGTCCGACCGGAAGAGGGGCGGCGGGCACCCTCCGCCCTCTCATGCATCAGTCTCGCTCTCACACATGCATGCATGCGCGCGCCAGTATTTTATCTCTGCGCCGCATGCTGGCACGTACAGCGCGGCGGCAGGAGCCGAGCACATGCGTGCGTGCGTGCAGTATTTTATCTCTGCGCCGCATGCTGGCACGTACAGCGCGGCGGCAGGAGCCGAGCACATGCGTGCGTGCGTGCGCACGCTCTCGATCACCGGCGATTAAACAAACAGCGATCCGTGTCGGTACCTACGTCGGCCGCCGCCGGTCAGAGCCTCAGAGGCCGGGGGCGCGGGCGTTCGATGGAGCGGCAGCGGCAGCGGCAGCCAGCGCGCGCGCAGAGTTATTGCATGTAAGCCGGCCGGGAGCGCGGCAAGTCAAAACGCCAACAGCGACGTCTGGTTTCTTTTATACGGAGTACAAGTTGTTTGGTTCCGTTCGTGCTATCCAGGTCGTCGTCGTTGAGCATTTACTTTGTTCGTTCATGGGTGGGTGAGATCAGATGAGCTCAAAACTTATATTATCCTTGGCAGCATCTCTCTCTCTCATCATCAGCTCGTCGCTCGCAGTGATTAGTATTAATTATTGTTGATTTGTCAAGCTAGCTCAGATCCAAACAGCGCGTGACCTCATGCATGCGTTCCCTCTTCATCGATCTCTTTCTACCTCTTTGTTGCATTATTCCAGTGCAGGAATTAATTAAACTAATTAAAGAGCTATGCATCCTTTGGACTGGAGCTTTCGGGTCTCTAGGTATTGAATTAAAGAACGGGTTTTGATCCTATATCAGCTATACATCCTCCTTGCATTTATGCCGGAGACGTGTGTGCAATCGTGCAGCTTGCATTGCCTGTTCTTTACAAAATTAAACTAATTAAACTCTCTGCACGCGCGCTGGCTGCCGCTGCCGCTCGATCGAACGCCCGCGGCCCCGGCCTCTGTGGCTCTGACCGGCCGCGGCCGACGTACGTACCGACACGGATCGCTGTTTGTTTAGGGTGTGTTTAGTTCATTTTGCAAAAATGTGTAAAGATGTAAACAGGGCATTTGAAGTATTAAATAAAGTCTATTTGCAAAACTTTTTGCATAAATGGGTTGTAAATCGCGAGACGAATCTAATGATGCTAATTAATTCATGTTTAATCAATAATTAGCGGATGGTTACTGTAGCATCACTGTTGCAAATCATGGATTAAGTAAGCTCATTAGAATCGTCTCGCGATTTACAGCCCATCCATGCAAAAAGTTTTGTAAATAGACTTCATTTAGTACTTCAAATTAGCAAGATACTGTTTCACTTTAATGCGTTTACGGTTTTTTTGCGTTTACATGTAAATAACTAAACAGGCCTTAATCGCCGGTGATCGAGAGCGTGCGCACGACACGAACGCATGTGCTCGGTTCCTGCCGCCGCGCTGTACGTGCTAGCATGCGGCGCAGAGATAAAATACTGGCGCGCGCATGCATGCATGCATGTGTGAGAGCGAGACTGATGCATGAGAGGGCGGAGGGTGCCCGCCGCCCCGCTGCCGGGCGACCGGTCCTCCAGGGACCGGAGCGTAATTTTTTCGAGAAAGTTTTTGCAAATAAACCCCTGCCGCCCGGCAGCGGGGCGGCCAGGTGCTGGCCGCCCGGCAGCTGGGCGGCCGGGGTATATTTCCGTAAATTTCGAAAACGAAAATATATTTTTGTAAAAAATGAAAATAAAAAATAAAAAAACTTCGCCTGCTTGTTGTAAGCCGAGAGCGCACAGCCCAAGAAACCGCTAGCTCGAGCTGCCAGCATACGGCAGGTAGCCCACGAGTTCAGCACATCAGTGAGCCTTTGTTTTTGTTATAACGAAATTAGAATTAGTGATCAAATAGTTAATTAGATTAGGGATTAGGCTGTTACCTTTCATGGCCATCACGAAAGGGCTAATCCACGAAAGGGTAAACCCATGAAAAGACCATCCCGAAGAGACCATACCGAAGGGGCATGTCCCTTCGGCCTCCCTTGATCTTGTATATAAATAGTGATCTTTATCAATCAAAGAATCCAACCATTCCATTACCTTTTACTCCTAACAGTTTTTAACTTATCGTTTATCTCCTAAGCTCATGAATTAATTCATGCTCACATGTTTAGTCTAGTTGATTAGCTTTTGCTCATGCTAATGACTCTGAAGTAATTTGCGTGCTCAGTGAAGTGCTTGTTCTTGATAGTCTATGCCAGTCTTTGCTGCTTAATTGAGAGGACTCTTTTATGGCGATCAGTGTTAATTATTTTGGTGAGACTCTTGATCAGCTTTTTGTTAAGCTTTGCTTCCGTTTGTTTTTGAGCTTTGCTAATTTTTGTTGAATCTCTGAGTGCCTAATGAAGTAAGCTCTTTTGCAAGTCTTCTTGGAAAAGCTTTTCAGCACTTGGTAATCGTTGCTTCCTGCTTTGAGTTGTGATTTGCTTAAGTGAATCGCTTTTCGCTTGCTTCCACTTTGCATCGAGCTTTTCCTAACCATTCTTAAGGTGAGCACATTGGCTTGTGTCATCCTAGCAGTTAAATGAGAAGAATGTCTCATTGAGGAGAATTTTTTTAGGGCTCTCATTCACTCTCCCTCTCCGGTCACCCTTCCCGGTCCTTCAGATACCTGATACGCGAGCAAGTTCAACCAGTTAATTTAGTCATCAAGTCAATCAGAGCATTGATCATATTATATTATTTTACATTGGTACACTGCTCTCTTCTTTTTATACCAATCCATATTTCATTCACAGCTCACAACATAACATGCATGGTAGCACAACTAGATGCAGTACAAGTACACATCATCCAAATGTTTTCAGTTTCAACTCCCCCGCCAGTATTGCTGCACGATGTGCTGAAGTTAGCCAATCTTCTTGTTGGATTCACAGATGTATGCCCATGCGACAACTGCAGCAGCAACTGCAACCCCAGTTGCAGCTTGTATCAGCAAGGACTTCTGTTTATTTCTGTATTTGCACGAGAAGGCAGAGCGAGGGGGCGTGAAGCCCAGCTCGGAGAGCTTCTTGTGTGATTCTGCATAGTCCCTGAAGAAGGCTTCTTCATCCTGCAAGAGAAGATTGACAAATTAAGTTCAGTGATCAAACAATGATCAATATGAAGTGGAATACAAAGGAGCTTAGACGCCTAGTGCATAGCATGTTAGCAAGGTTTCTACATTTCTTCTGTCTTTTAGAATTGAACCTTGAGATTGCAGGAATTCTGTTATTCATTGGGCAGAAAACTAAAAGTAAATAAAATGGAGAAAGTATCACTGTGAACCTGACAGATGCTTTGTTAAACAATTCAGGCCCATGGGAAAACTGCTGCTTTTGTTTCAGGAGCCGTTGGAGTATGAATGGAAGATGGCAACTGAATTGTATGTACCTTGGCATATATTCCCACATAGCGACGGAATTCATGATCTTCAACAAGAGCTTTGTCAGTAGGGAGCTTCAGGAGCCCATCAGAGTCTCCTTTTAGCAGCTCGCTGTACCATTATTTGCAGGTAAAGGGATGAACAAGGGTGTAACATTACTACACGATCTTAAAGAAATGGTAACGCAATCTCTCTCATTTGTTGAGCAAGTGAGATTTAGGCTTACACGAAATAGGAATTGTCAAATTTCAGTGGATCTTTAGTCCATGCACCATCGAATCCTGACCTCTCTGGACGGGCCCTGCCCTGAAATTCATACCGTTGCGAGGCACATGTTTAGAACAACTTACTTGAAATCTGAACAAATTTGATTGTCCAAAACGTCATATATTTTAGAACGGAGGGAGTACATGTATATTATAATGTGTAATTATGTTACTTACCAGAGTATGGCCACCAGAAAGTGCCACTATGTCCTTGTCAGACAATCCCATCCGGTAAAAGACATCTCGAAGATGTGAAGCACCTTATCACCAACACCATGAGCAAGAAACAGAAAAATAAACATTGTCAGTAACTTTATCGGAAGCATCCACTTATTTGCAGTAGATCAGCAGAATTCTTCTGCACAGCAGATTTCCAATTGCGAGGTTGTAGCCCTTGTTTCGTATGCAAAGAGCTAGCACATGCCAAAAGATCATATGGAAAGTTATTGGGCAGCACAGTACAAGATAGTGCCAGTGATGTGCTGTGAAGCTACCTTGCTTCGCATCCGGCAAGCGTCCTTCCTCTGGACAAACCGAAGAATCCTGGTTTGAAAAACGAAAAACTAGATAAGAAACCCTGACTTGGTATACTCCCTTTCCATGATTAGCTTTGCTAGTCTCATGTACTGACTCACCTTCCTGCCAGGAACGAAATCGATGGATGGTCCACCAGTAACTTCGACGGCAACAACTCCGGCGAGCTGGTCGACCAAACAGTATTAAACATGGTCCGATATAATCATTACTTGCAGATGTAGCTGTGTTACCTGATAAAGGTCTGCATATGTGATTTTGGGGTGCTTCTGTTTTATTGGCTCTGCACAGGAGGAAGCAGGACTGGGGTGTCAAAACTTGTTCCATTTGATGAGAGAAGTTTCCAGAACAACAGGTGGCTATCAGGTGCAAGGTGGTGTATCTGACGGAAGAAATACTGACCTAGAAGGTCAATGGCAATCTTGATCCCTGCATTAGCGCTGTGGCTGTGCTCCTGTGGGAACCGGATGGATCCGTTGGGGCCTCCGGTCTTGGTCTTGGCGTCGTAAGTGCCAGCGTCATGCCATCTGCAAGGTCGATCGCCATTGGAGGGTTTGCAAGAAAATGTAAGGAAACAAGTACAGGACAGCAGTCCAAAGATGGGCACATGGGTATGAACGGAAGAGGCTGAGAACGTACGCGAGGCGGAGCATGATGGGTGCGCAGTTCTTGCTGGCGATGAGGGCACGGAGGTCCCGCCGCGCCCTCTCGATCTCTGCCATGTACTCTGCGTCCACCACGGGTGCTACCTCTGACATTGCTGCTGAACTGGAAGCAGAAAAACTGAAGAAGAAACTGTTGTCCAGGAAACAGGGGACCTCTGCTCTGGTTTGGACTTTTGGAGCAGGGGATAGAGAAGCAGGGGAGCTGTGGTTTTGTAGGGAAGGGAGGGAGGGAGAAAAGGGAGGGAAAAGAGGAATCGAATGGAGTGGAGGCGTGGAGAAAGCAAGGGATGTCTCCAGAGGAGAGCAACGTGTTTTTGGAGGGGAGGATCGAGGTTGAATCGATTTCATTGGATTCTTGCAGAGCTTTCTACCACTTTAACCCCTTCTCATCTGATGGGTCATTGTCAAATCACCTGCTGTAAAATCAGCGACAGGTAAAGACTTTACCAGCTCAAAAATAGGATGCACGTTGAAAATTTGTGACTTCATTATAACTCGTCGATAGGTTTAATAATTATTATTCTTCATTGAAATTTCAATTTTAAATTGGATCACATTGGCGAGAGTCATAAATAACTAATTTGTAGTGTGTTAGAAATATAGACAAGTTCATGCTTAATTTATTCCATAAATATGACGCAAGTAAGAAATGCAAGAACATGATATCATATATGTGATCATCAAAGTCATCATGGATATAAAACTAGTACTAACCAGCAAGACAAGACGTGGAATTTCTCAAACGAACTATGTCGATCATATTGTTTATGCTAATCACAAGGATTGCAACTTTGAGAATAATATTAGTATACCCAAGGCAGAGCCGGAAGCACCCGAAAGCGACATGGTGCTTTGCTGTTGTAGTCATCCCGCTCGATGCAGTGTAGCGACGATCACGCTCGTTCCCTAGCGCCGGGAAGAAGTCGTGCCGCGCCGTCGCCCGAGCAGAAAGGAGTCGTCGCCGCCGGAAACAAGGAACAGAAGCGAGTAGTCGTACCGCCGCCGACACTCCCCAAAAACGTGATTGTCGTCCTCATCCGAGCAGGTGAACTCAGCGGACGGAGACGTTCCGGAGGCCTACTCTTCCATCTCGTGTGTGCATAGGAGACAGAACGGGAAGCTCAGAGTGCTACTGGATTTGTGTTCGCGCGAGAAACTACCGAAAGGCTCCTTTCGCATTATATCAAAGATGCGCTGCAGGAGACGGAAGGCCACGAGTCTCCAGCAGCATAGAAAGGGACGGGGAGATGGGAAGACAGAAACTCCCGTAACTCCAACATGAGTGGAGGAAACATGAAACTCCAGTAACTTCCAACTCAAGTTGAATGAGTGACAAAAGTGGAGCCATGCCCGCCCGACCGCTCGCTCGCAGCCGCCTGCCTGCCTCACCACGCCACGCCCACGGGCATGGGCCGGGCCGGGCCGGAGGCGGCGGCACACGCATGGTAGCCAGCTATTCTTTTCTCAACTTCTCAAAATAATCAATTCAAGACCAATCAATTAAGTTGAGTCAACCTTCAGTAAATATCCATACGGTACTAAACCATTTATTGGACCGTAGAGTTTTATTTGATTTATTAAATATTAATGGTCCAAGCCCATTATATCTAACAATCCCCACCAAACTCTAGGGTACAAAATAAGATAGTTCTCAAAACCACAATCATTTTATATACCAGTATTTCGATGGAGACTGTTAAGTTGAACATCCATCTAGAATGATAGCTACACTCGGCCACAACTGATCAATGGACAAAGCCTTGAATTGACAGTTTTGTGTGAGATGAGTTTCGCTAGAATCCTTAACTGATACTAGGCTGCAAAGAGCATTCCCTCTGTTTGAAGCTTATAAGTCATACTTATTGGCCTTTTTCATGAGTACTTATAGATTACCCACATCTCATAGATTGTGACTAGCAATCGGACTCATATAGGTGTGTTCCTTTTAGGATGTCCTATAGGACAACATCCCTGCTTTTCCAAGCCACTCAGATTATATTAAGAATTTAATCAACCTCCCTAGCAGTATTGGAGAGATGGTGCATCTCAACTGAGTTAAACTTTATTCTAAGGAGTCTCTCCCTTAGCCATTCACTAGCTTGTTTCACCATCCTAATTCACGGGATCTCCGATCACAAAGGACAGGTTACCACTATGACATGGCTTCAAGTGGGTCTCAAGCCCAACTCTCTCGATGCACCTTCTATCACATTGCGTGATAGACCTTTAGTAAACTGATCTGCCAGATTATTAGATGTATGGAGATAATTCAATGATATTACTCTGGAGTTTCTCAATTTTCTGACAGTCTTCAGGCGCCTTTTTACATGCCTTGTAGATTTTATATTGTTCTTCGAACTGTTCACCTTTGTTATCACAGTTTGTTTGTCACAGTTTATGGATATAGCCGGTATAGGTTTCTCAACAATCGACAAATCTATAAGGAGCTCACGTAGCCACTCAGCTTCAGCGCCAGCAGTATCCAATACTGTCAGTTCTGCTTCCATTGTAGACTTCGTTAAGATAGTCTGCTTGCAAGACTTTCAGGAAACAACGCCAACTCCAAGTAGGAACGCATATCCGCTTGTGGCATACAGCTCATCAGCATCAGAAATCAAATTAGCATCGCAATAACCTTCTAGTACCCTTGGATACTCGATAAAGTGAATGTCATAACTTATTGTGCCTTTTAGATAGTGTAGTACTCTCTCAAAAGCACCCCAGTGAATATCTCCCGGATTTGACACAAACCGGCTTAGCTTGCTCACAGCAAACGAGATATCAGGCCTGGTTGCACTAGCCAAATACATGAGAGAACCGATTAATTCTGAATATCTCAATTAGTCTCTTACAATTTTCTGATTTTTCCTCAAAATCACGCTTGGGTCATAAGGAGTTGGAGCTGGTACACAATCATCGTACCCAAAACGATTTAGTACATTTTCCACATAGTGGGATTGCACAAGAATAATCCCATAATTTCCTTCTTCTCTCAAAAGTTTAATGTTAAGAATAACATCAGCCTCACCCAAGTCTTTCATCTCAAAATTATTAGACAGAATATTCGGCGTGCAGCGTTCAAGTATATTTTAATTGATAATAAATTTTATCATCGAACCGCCGAAGATTTGCTTCTTAAGTGTTTGAACTTGGATCAGGCCAAAGTTTCTATGGGTGAAGTTCATGAAAGCATTTGTGGTACTCATCAATCGGCTCCTAAAATGAAGTGGTTACTTAGGAGAGTCGGTTTTTATTGGCCTTCCATGATTTCGGATTGTTTTAGATATTATAAAGGATGTGAAGAATGTCAACGATTTGGGGATTTATAGTTGTTGCCCGCTGCGTTAATGCATCCTATCATTAAACCATGGCCGTTCCGAGGTTGGGGGGTTGGGTTTTATTGGTCAAATTAATCCTCCATCTTCAAAGGGGCATCGCTTCATGTTAGTTGCCACGGATTATTTCATTAAGTGGACCGAAGCGGTTCCTTTGAAGAATATGACACATAGAGAGGTGATTGAGTTTATAACTGAGCATATTATTCATAGATTCGGTATTCCTCAAACTTTGACTACGGATCAAGGTTCTTCATTTATATCAAAGAAGGTGCGTACATTTATCGAATCTTAAAAAATCAAGTTGCTCAATTCATCCCCATATTATTCTCAGGCCAATGGACAGGCCGAGTCAAGTAATAAAATTTTGATCAAACTTATCAAGAAAAAAATAGAAGAAAATCCTAAGAGGTGGCATGAAGTATTATCCGAAGCATTGTGGGCTCATCGTATATCTCATCATGGTGCTACCAAAGTTACTTTTTTTGAGCTTGCGTATGGTCAAGAGGCCGTTTTACCGTTGAGGTAAATCTAGACGCTTATAGATTAGCTAAGCAAAATAATATTTTCGCCATTGATTATTATAATTTAATGATGAATAATATTTATGAGGTAACTAACAACCGGATGAAGGCTTTAAAGGAAATTGAAAATGACAAACTTTGGGTTGCTAGAGCTTACAACAAGAAGGTAAAAGGTAAATCTTTTCAAGTTGCAGATCTAGTTTGGAAGACAATATTACCTCTTGGGATGAAAAGTAATAAGTTTGGTAAATGGTCACCAAGTTGGGAGGGTCCATATAGAGTTGTTAAAGTTATCTTCGGGAATTTTTATATGATAGAGATGCTGCAAGGAGATCGTCCACCTAGAGCTTTCAATGGGAGATACTTGAAGAAATTCTACCCCAGCGTGTGGCAAGATGCGTGAAGAAAAGATGGGCGATTTATGAAAATCGCCCTTAGTAGTATTTTTAGGCCCTAGTAATGTATTGCATGAATTTTGTTCTTTGCTTTTTAGCTTGTAAACTCACTAAAAAGCAGGGGGCATATGTTGACAGCCAAAATTGGCACCTGCAGAGGCCGACCGGTCTGACAGGTCTGGTCTGTACAGTCCGAGTAGAATTAGATTTTTTTGTAAAGAGTCCATTTGTAATCCTACTCGTGAAGGGGTGCGTCTTCCCCAGCCTATAAATATAAAGGCTAAGACCGATTGAAGTTATTCCCAATCGAATCAATCAAAATATCGTATTACTTTTTGTCTCTCAAATCCTAACTTTTTCCAAACTCTAATTACTTTTTTCTCTCGTCTCGACGGCGTTTGAAGACATTCTGAGTGGCCTGCCGACCTCAGGACAACCCTATGTTCACGAGATCCGACGGGGTCTCTCCCGAGCTCGTTGTTCTAAGTTTTCGGCGAACCCCTGCCTGCACCGATCAGACCAGTCGGCGGCACCGGTCAGACCGGCCTGCCCAGGGTTTCACAGGTGTTGATTCTTTTGACGATCGTTCACGCGTGCTAGCACATTCAAGTGTGTTTGATGCGATTCTGTGTCAACATGAGGGCGCCACCCTGAATCGCCTCCGAGAGGAGACGACGCGGGGGGCAAAATCGCCTTCTCTGTGAGCGGTTTCTGCATCAGGTCTTCACCAACTGCGTTGATTGGATAGAGTGACCTCTAGAGACCCTGTCGTTTCTTTCGTTTCAACAGTTGGCAATACCAGGGAATTAAAGGTTTCTCTTCCAGAACGCTACATCCTCCTGCAGGTCGACAATCACAATGTGCTTCATCGACTGCCGGCATCAGACCTTTTCATTTATCAGTGTAAAATTCTCAACCAAAGTTCAGAGTATATAATTGTTACACTCAAACCCTAAAAACGAAGTTAATGATAACTTCTGAGCTATAGAGAAGCTCATATGGATCGTACATGTCCTATTTTTGACATCCTCATTATTGTGCCATAGCCTACAGGAGACAACCTACTTTATTCAGCCATTATAATAGTTATACTCAAATCAGAAAAGATGTTCAAGATAACTGCCACAAGAGTTGAAGCCCAAGGTCTAGTCTTTTTGGTGGTGAAGTTCAGCGTAATCCCCAGGACCGTAGATTCCAAATAAGTCCGCGAAAAACCCTTTCTTTCTTCTAGGGTTGCACCCCATATCCCGGCACAGCTGATCATTGTACCAGATGTGAAGTAGTCCGACGCAGGACCTGCGAAAGTACCTACCAGCATACCTTTTCATGTACTTCTCCCATTCAAGGACATCGTTCTGCATTGCTGTCACACTTGGCAATCTGATGCCACCATCCAAGAAATGCGCCAGAAACTTGGCTCGAAGTTCTGAGGTGTATAGATTTGCAATGCTCTCTGAATAACCTAGAACTGCAAGCTGTGGTATCTTGGGGTGTATGCACTCCCTGTGGGTTGTATGCCACAGATTAATAAAAATGGTTTAAACTGAGAATTTATATATTCACAGCATTGTAATAATTGTGTATAAGGAATTACCTGTATAGAAGTACAGTTGTGGATGTGGACCCAACCGCGATACTTCTGAAGTATTCTGATGTAAACATGTCCTTGATCTTCTGATCTCCCTTGAACCCGGTTCCAAAGATCACAATATCACTCTTTATCGGTGAGGATTCACCTTCCACAAGAACACCTTCCTTGCAAAAGCTGAACGACTTTGATTTCTTGAGAACTATGCTGCCTTCTTCCAATCTCTTATAAAAACCCTTGGGTTCTATGGCCACCAAACATGTAGCTAATGCCTCAAACAGGCTATGACCAGGCACCATGTCATATTTCTTCATTGGGATGGCGTAGTAGCTCTCAGCAAACTTGGAAAATAGCCACCTCTGCAAAACGCATATAATAATGCATGTTTGATTCTAGACTCAACGTAAATGTGAAAGTTCTGACAAGGGTATCGGAATGCATTATTACCAATGGAGCCAATAGTGTTGCTATGATCCAAAGGAGAAATCCTTCTCCAGGCTTGTGAATGAGGAGTTCCGCAAATCGATTTAGGTATAGCAATGATATATGGATTCCCCATGCAAAGTAGTCTGGTATGATCCAATGCTTTGTTCGGACCACCATAGTACATGGATGATCAGTGCCTGCTTACCGATAATTAATCTATCAACAACCATGCGAAAATGATAGATGCTGCTATTAGAGATTAAAAAAAAACATGAGATGCAGAACTCTTCAGATGATATAACCCGAAAAGATTCAATGTATATGGGCTAATATATATAAGACCAGCGTTTAGAAATGAAGATGACTCTGTTCTGTACCATTTGCTACGGCGCATTCAACAGCGATGTCAATTGCAGATTTCAGATAGCCTATGATGGTGACACGCTTGCCCTTGACCATCTCTGTGGCTTTCTTGGTGCCCATCTTGGAATAGTCCATGGAGTGGATCACCTGGCCATCAAATGTTTCTGGACCTTTGCCTTGCGGGAATGTGGGTATGTTGGGTACACCACTGAACCTCCCAATGCAGAGAATGACAAAGTCTGCCTTGTGTATCTGGAGAAAAAGGGAAAAGAAATCCGGGGTTGCAGGAACAGTCTTCTTTGAAAGGGAAAAACCAAGAGTCTTCGTTCATACAAAGCAAGTTGAACATATTCTTGAATCAGTGCATCATACATATAGCTGTGCAGGGTGGTTGGGATTACAGTCGACCAAGATAAGTGTCAAAGTTGAGCAAGTTTGTTGTATTATTGTTTTAAAAAAGGTCAAGCCACTGAACAACTAGTGTTCCTGTTAGAGGAGTCAAGAGCCTATTGGGCCTTAGCCCATTAGAGTTACTTAGTCGCTTGCTTAGGAGTCAAGTAAACCTCTCTATATAAGGAAAGGAGCTGTATCAATCTAATCAAGCAAGAGATTAGAAGGAAATCCTTTCCCTCTTGCCGGCCGTGGACGAAGCCCCGCGCCCGGCGTTCCCAGCGCCCCAACCCTAGCCGCCGCTCCCTCGCCCTCGCAGCCGCCATCTCATGAACAGTACCCGAGGCACTGTAGCACCGTGGGTACTGTAGTGCGTCCATCGCTGCTGCCCTCCCTCTCTCACGATCTCAATCCCAACAACAGCCATAACAATCTGGTATCAGAGATGCCAGGCGACGACAAGTCTGAGCCACCACCGCCGCCGCCAACCATGGAGGGTCTGGCCGCCCTGATGACCAAGCTGCTGAGCAGCATGGGCGACATGGAGGCGCGCATGGAGGCCCGCCTGACCTTGTTGGAGTCAAGGTTCGCAGCTGCCTTCCCATCGTTCACCGCCCCTAGCCCCGTGCCTCCACAGCAGCACGGCCAGGGCATCTTCTACGGGGGCATAGATGGTACCCAGGCAGCGGCGCCGCCGCTGCCGGTTGCAGCGCTCTGTTGGCATCCAGTCATCCCTGCAGCAGTAGCCTTGCCACAGCTTGGGAAGAAGAAGGCGTTTGCGTGGGAGGATGCCTGTCATGTGTTTGCAACGGTGCGGCTGCAGGCTGCAGCACGCGGCCTCCTAGCGCGGCGTCGGCTGCAGAAGATGCGTTTGGAGATGCAAGAGGCGGCTTTGACAGCGATCGACCTCGGCAAATGGGGCGCGACCTTGTCCCATCGGAAGGCCACCAGCGCTCGCGCCAACTCGCCGTTGTCTTCAAGCGCGCGCTAGGTAGCGAACTCCAATTCTGCAGCAGCGATAAGGGAGGCGCTTTCCTCCTTGTCATCGGCGGAGGCACATCGCCTAGCGCCATCACGTTCTGTCACCGGCCGCCACGAGGACGTCTCCGCGGGTCGCTATTGCAACTAATTTCCGGTGGCGATACCTGTCCTCCCCTCTCATTCCGATGGTCTCCATGGGATCCAGGCGGCTACTTACGTGCAGGTCCAGCACAAGGAGGGTGTCCGCCGTATCTTCAAGAGTCAAAAATAAAGAATTGCAGTTTATTTAAAATAAGCCGAGATGTAAAAGGCTTGTTCTTAGGTTTTCGGTTTGTGTCTAGTGGAGTCATTGTTAGCGTCATCGTTAGATTACAGCTTGAGGACAAGCTGCATGTCCAGGTGGGGTGTAGTGTTAGAGGAGTCAAGGGCCAATTGGGCCTTAGCACATTAGGGTTACTTAGTCGCTTGCTTAGGGGTCAAGTAAACCTCTCTATATAAGGAAAGGAGATGTATCAATCTAATCAAGCAAGAGATTAGAAGGAAATCCCTTCCCTCTTGCCGGCCGTGGGCGAAGCCCCGCGGCCGGCGTCCCAGCGCCCCAACCCTAGCCGCCGCTCCCTCGCCCTCGCAGCCGCCATCGTGTGAACAGTACCTGCTGTACTGTAGCATCGCGGGTACTGTAGCGCGCCCATCGCTGCTGCCCTCCCTCTCTCACTATCTCAATCCCAACAATAGCCATAACAGTTCCGATTGTCAAGACATGGCACATAGTTAGAGTTAAATGTCGGTTTTCTTCTTAATATAATTATGCGCAGCTCTCCTACACTTTCGAGAAAAAAATAGAGTTAAATGTCGGAAGGTCAGACAATGGGGATGAAGTAATGGTACTATTTTTACACTTTACTCTTCATTAAAGAAGAAAACAGTTGTATCATGTTTTTAATAAAGGGTATGAATAATTATTTCAAATTATAGTGGTCTGAACTTTTCTAAATACATAACGTATATCTATGTGTATAGCAAAGCTATGTCTCTAGAAAAAACAAAACAATCTATAATTTTGAAAAAAGAGAGTAGTATGTACGTTAGTTGTGGAATCTACCATCATATTAAGGAGCCCTATCTATGTGAAACGGTAAATTACGATATGTTTGCATAATTGTTGTCTACGGATACTTACATATTAAGGAGCCCTTTTTACCCTTCCAAAAGCCTAAGTATGACTATAGCACTTAGAAGCCTAAATTTGGACACAACAGGTGTATGTGCTGAAAGTCTCAGAAGCAGCGTTCGTGTGCACCAACCTGAACATCAGTAGCGAATAGCGATGAACCCCTCGCCAGCAATCCTCTCGCGAAAGAAAGGAGCCGAGGGGCGATGCTGCCGCCACCACCGTTTGCGGCCCCTGTTCCCTCGCCTCTGACCTCGCTGCCGGTGGTAACGAGGAGCGGGGGTCCGTCTCGTCAACAGATCGTCTGTCTTCGTAGAGCCTTAGTCGAGTCCACCTAGGTCTAGGGTTTGCTTGCCATCGATGTTCGGCGGTGGAGTTAGGTTTTGTTGAAGGAGTGTGGCTCCTCTGCGGCTTGCTTTTCCTGGCGACGCCGGCGATGCGGAAGCGACGACGGCGCAGCGGAATAATTTCTCCCAGCCTCTTCCGTTCTCCGATGGCGATCTACTCCGACGTCAACGGAGAGGCTGGGGAGACCTGTCCAGGAGTCGAGGGCCGGCGCATCGTTGTCTTCTTCAGGTGATGATGTTGTTGACCCTATTAATCTCGAGGAAGATGATCTTTGGTGAAAATCTGAGCTTTGCTCGGGTTGCCGGCGGTGGAATCGAAGGATGCGTCGTGGGTACGGGAGTTGGCCGATGCGCCTGGGAGACAGTGTACTCGGCTGATACGCCTAGAAGTAAGCCCTCCTCCGCAGCCTCCACCTTGTGGAGATTGGCTCTGGTGCCCGACGACGATTGGGAAGCGGCTTCGGCGGCGGTGACGAACGGATCTCTGAAGGCTTCAAGAAAGATGAACAGGAGTTTTGGACTTCTTTGTAATTTTTTTCTTTGGGGTCCTGTTTATGAAAGTGCCGGTGTAATGCGCTAAGATCAATACATTTTCCTTCTAAAAAAAGTAGCGACTTTTTCTGCAGTCACCGTTGACGGTATAGTGTGTTGCCATCGTTACCGGTTCATGGGGAACTGGTTGTGATGAGCTGGTTGTGAAACCTAGTTTTTCAGTAGAACGTGTAGATGTATATGCCTTCACTTAATTTTACCTTCGAATTAATTCTAAAGAACCTTGGACAAAACTAAAAGTGCATACGTACAGGGGATCGGAACCGATAGGGACCGGCAGTAGTCCATATGATGCATTGAAACAGGTCACCACATTTGTCACTGAAGTCTAACACGTAAGGATCGAGTTGATCGATAGAATGGACCGGAAAATTAAGGTGGCCGACACCTTGGACGTTCAGTTGTGCTACACCGTTCCTACCTCTACAGTCAGTGGATAACGTCCATGGCTTGCGTTTTTGGACTGCACATGTCATTTTTCAGTACGGAAGAAGTCGGCACTACAGCTTTTGTTGACAAAGGAAAGGATATACACGAGAAATTGAAAAAAAAGTCCAGCCGATGCAAAAAAAAACAGCTACTGTGGTACTAATACGCTAGCATCTCCCACGAAAAATTGAAAATTCATACATGTAAGCATGCATGTAGAGTCGTACAAATAAAGCTAACAAGAATATTATGGTACTACTCACCTCAACGTGCCCCTCGTCGTCGGCCACCGTGAGGTGCCACTCTCCGTCGCCAGAGCCGAAGGCCTCGCCGTTCCCGGCCCACTCCTCCCACGCCGCCACGTCCTCCTCACCGACGCCGCGGTACTCCATCCCGACCACCCGGCGGCCGAACCGGACGCGGCCGAGCATGCCGAAGCGGCGCGCGTACGCGTCCAGTAGGCTATGTTAGAAAAATAGACAATTGTAAATTTAAATTCCGAACTAAATTTAACATGACGAGAATTAAACCTAGCATGTATGACTCTAACATACTAGACAGTACGTATATCATAAACATGATCTCAGAAAATATGATTATGAAACAGATCTGATCACAAAATACGTACTGAGCGGGAGCCACCGGGAAGACGAAAGGTGCAGACGAGACGAAGACGATCCTTCGAACAGAGCGCAGCAACCGGCGTTGCCGACGACGGTACGCCGCAGCTCCTGACTTGGATGGAGGATGAGCAGTGGCGAACAAGATGAGCAGTCGCACTTATCGCTTCCCAAAAACCTTATTCACCCTCTCCCGGTGCAGGATCACAAGAGCGAGCAGTTCCGGAGACCTGCTCTCCCGTTCGCCGGTGCACGCCGGCGCTCGGGATGGAGAAGACTACGGTGGCGGCGCAGCAACGAGAGGAGGCAAAACCCTAACTCAGATTAGATCTTATTATGAATTCCCAAACCTTGGGGACTCCACGTATAACGATCTTTGGTGCACTTTTTCCATGAGGGAGGTGGTCCGTATTGAAAGGGAGAAAAACCCCCTACACCCTCGTCAATTAGCAATACGGGACTAATAGATGGTGTACCTCCTCTTAGCGCTAATGGGCCTTTGCGATTTATTAGGATTATTTATTTGGGCCAAGCCCATAAATCTAACAATCCCCTACTAGATCTCAAATACTCATTTATAAATTTTGCCTGTTTCTCACTACTGTTTGATATACCAGTGTTTTTGTGAGGACTGTTAAGTTGAACTCTCACCTAGAGCTTCAAGCTACACTTATCCACAACTTTAACAATAGACTACACCTTGAATTGCAAGTTTGGTGCGAATAAGTTTCACTCAAAGTCATAACCAGTACATGGCTGCCAGTAGCCTTCTCCGCGGGTGGAGCATATACGTCGTACTCCCTGGTCTCTACATGAGTTTACTAGAGATCACCCAAATCTCACAGACTACGACGTTAGACAGTCAGACTCATATAGGTGTGTTCTTTCAAGAATGCTCTGTAGGACAGCACCTTTGCTCATTAGAGCCAATAGAAACACGTTAAAGGCAACTATCCAACTTGCCTTACAGCAACTGAGAGTATTGCATCTTTTTTAGAGAGGGTTTAACCATTACTCTCCTCAGTTCACCATCATCTTGTTCTCCCCGAGTCCTAATTCACGGGATTTTCGATCACATAGGTTGGGTTACTACTATGACAACTTATACGGGTCTCATACCCATCTCCCTTGATGCACTATCTATCACATTCCATGATAATTCTTTTGTAAAGGAATCTGCCAGGTTTTTGTCTGTTTGAATATAAGTCACACTTATCACTCCGGAGTTTCTCAACTTCCTGACAGACTTCAGTCGTCTTTTAACATTTCTTGATGACTTTGCATTATCCTTAGCACTGTTCACTTTTGACTATCACCGTTTGATTGTCACAGTTCATAAGGATGGCCGGCACTGGTTTCTCAACCACAGGTAAGTCCATCAAGAGCTCACGCAGCCACTCTGCCTCAACAGTGGCTGTGTCCAAAGCAGTAAGTTTTGCTTCCATGGTTGACCGCGTCAAAATGGTCTGTTTGCAAGACCTCCATGATATCGCACCACCTACAACGGTAAACACATACCCACTAGTGGCATATAGCTCATCAGCGTCAGATATCCAGTTTGAATCATTATATCCCTCAAGTATAGCAGGGTGCCCAGAATAGTGAATCACATAACTCATAGTACCTGCTAGATAGCGCATAACCCTTTCAAGTGCATGCCAATGATTAGTACCCGGGTTTGACATGAACCTGCTCAATTTGCTCACAGCAAAAGATATGTCGGGTCTCGTTGCGCTAGCTAAGTACATGAGTGAACCAATAATCTGCGAATATCTCAGTTGATCTTTGACAATTTTCCTATTCTTTATCAACATCACACTAGGGTCATAAGGTGTTGGAGAAGGCTTGCTGTCGATATAGTCAAACGGCTCAAGACCTTTTCCACATAATGGGATTGTGAAAGAGTAATCTCATTCTCAACCTTAATAAGCTTGATGTTAAGAATAACATCAGCTTCTCCTAATCCTTCATATCAAAGCTCTTTGAAAGAAAAGAATTGACCTCATTGATCACATCAATGTTTGTGCCAAAGATCAGTATGTCGTCCACATATAAGCATAATATCACTCCTCCACCCCCACCATAGCGATAGTACACACATCTATCAGCCTCATTAATGACAAAGCCCGCAGAAGTTAAAGTTCTATCGAACTTCTCATGCCATTGCTTATGTGCTTGTTTCAACCCATACAAAGACTTTAAAAGCTTACACACCTTGTTTTCTTGACCTTTCATTACAAATCCATTAGGCTGATCCATGTAGATCTCCTCATCCAACTCTCCATTTAGGAAAGCTGTCTTAACATCCATCTGATGAATGATAAGACCATATGAGGTAGCCAAGGAAATTAATGCTCGAATAGTGATCAATCTAGCGACAGGTGAATAAGTATCAAAGAAGTCTTCGCCTTCCTTTTGTGTGTACCCTTTAGCAACAAGCCGAGCCTTGTACTTGTCAATAGTACCGTCAGGCTTAAGTTTCTTCTTGAATATCCACTTACATCCTACTGGCTTGCAACCATAGGGTCGTTCAGTGAGCTCCCATGTTCCATTAGAAAGAATTGAGTCCATCTCACTTTGGACTGCTTCTTACCAATCATCTGCATCTGTAGATGCATATGCCTCTGCAATGGACGTGGGAGTATTGTCCACAAGGTACACAGTGAAATCGTCACCAAAGGATTTTACAATCCTTTGTCTCTTGCTCCTTCTAGGAACTTCACTGTCATCCTTCTCTAGGACATGCTCATGTTCATCGGATTATTCAGAAGACTCGATAGGTACTGCAGGTTGAGGAGTTACCTCTGTCGAAAATTTAGAATTGCTATGCATATCTTTCATAGGAAAAATATTCTCAAAAAATATTGCATCACGAGATTCTATAATAGTATCAACATGCACATCTGGTATCTCAGATTTAACCACTAAGAATCTATAAGCAATGCTCCTCTGAGCATATTCTAGAAAGACACAATCCACTGTCTTAAGTCCCAACTTGCGCTTCTTTGGAATAGGCACATTAACTTTCGCTTAGCACCCCCACGTGCGCAGATAAGAAAGTGATGGTTTTCTCCCATTCCAATCTCATATGGAGTTTGATCTTGATTCTTGTTTGGAACTTTATTCAAGACATGACACGAAGTCAATACAGCCTCCCCCCACCATGCCTTAGAAAGACCAGCTGTGTCTAATATGGAGTTAACCAAGTCAGTCACCGTGCGGTTTTTCCTCTCGGCAATCCCGTTTGATTCGGGAGAATAGGGAGGCGTCCTCTCATGAATAATTCCATGCTCCTCACAAAATTCATCAAATATTTTGGGAAAATACTTGCCACCACGATCTGACCTTAGACGCTTGATCTTTCTCTCTAGTTGATTCTCAACTTCAGCTTTATAGATTTTAAAGTAGTCTAACGCTTCGTCCTTAGTTTGCAACAAATAAACATAGCAAAATCTAGTCGCATAGTAAATTAATGTCATGAAGTATCTTTTCCTACCTTTTGTCAACACACCATTCATCTCACATAGATCAGAATGTATGAGTTCTAGAGGTGCCAAGTGTCTCTCCTCAGCAGCCTTGTGAGGCTTCCGAGGTTGCTTTGATTGCACACAACTATGGCACTTAGAACCTTTAGCAATGGTGAATTTCGGAATTAAACACATGCTGGAAAGCCGAGACATCAAACCAAAATTAACATGACATAAACGTGAATGCCAAACACTCACATCATCGCTAACGTTGCCACAAATATGGTTCACTGACTTATTACAAAATTCAGCAAGAGAAAAGCGGAACAATCCTCCGCAATCATAGCCTTTACCAACGAATTGTCCATGTTTCGACATGACAAATTTATTGGACTCTAACACTACCTTAAACCCGTCCTTGCATAGGACTGACCTGCTGACCAGATTCTTATTGATAGTGGGCACATGCTGCACGTTCCTCAGCTGCACGATCTTCCCTGAAGTAAACTTCAGATCTACCGTGCCAACACCATGAACAGAAGCATGTGAACCGTTCCCCATCAGCACGGAGAAGTCCTGGACGGTCTGGTAAGAAGAAAACATAGAGATGTCAGCACACACATGAACATTAGCACCCGTATCAAGCCACCAACTCGTGGATTGAAAAACTGCAAGAACTGTAGGTAAATTACCGTACCCATCTCCAGTGTTGCTTATGGTCACCATGTTGACATCCTTGGACTCATTTACTTTCTTGGCCCTGCGGTCTACCCGATCTGGGCACTCCTTGGAGAAGTGTCCAAGCTTACCACATGCATAGCACTTTTCCAAAGCCTTGTTCTTCTTCTTGAAGGTAGTGGTCTTGTTAGGCTTGTTGTTCTCTTTGTTCTTGCCATGTGGGAACTTTTGGACCAGGTTGGCGCTGGACTAGCCTTGATCTCCTTTCTCAGGCACGGCCTTCTTCTGAGCCTTCTCTTCAACATCTAGAGTCGCTATCAGATTTTTAACTGATTTCTCCTATCTCTTGTGTTTCAGAGTTGTGGTGAAGTTCCTCCACTGGGAAGGCAACTTTGCAATAATGCATCCAGCCACAAACTTGTCGGGAATATGACACTTAAGGAGATCAAGATCCTTGACAATGCACTGCACCTCATGCGCTTGTTCCACCACAGAACGGTTATTCACCATCCTGTAGTCATGGAAACTCTCCATGAGGTACAGTTCATTGCCCGCATCTGTTGCATCATACTTAGCAACCAGAGCATCCCACAGCGTCCTCGCCTCTGTCTCATCAATGTACACACGAACTAATCCGTCTGACAGATTGCTAATGATACATCCGACAAAGAGATTATTGGCCTCATCGTTCTTCTGCTCTTCAGCAGTAAGTACGCCCTCAGGCTTGCCAAGTCTCATGTCCCAAATGTGCATAGCAGTAAACCAGAGGCGAACCTTGGACTTCCAGATCTTAAAGTTCATGCCAGTAAACTTTTCTGGCCTCAGTGACTCAGCGAAACCAGCCATTGTTAAATCAACAGATTGCCTATAATAAGGTTTTTGGATTGTTGAAAAAATAGACAACTGTAAGTTTAAATTCCGAACTAGATTTATCATGATGAGAATTAAACATAGCATGCATGACTCTAACATACTAGACAGTACGTATATCATAAACATGATCTCAGAAAACATGATTATGAAACAGATCTTATCACAAAATACGTACTGTGCGGGAGCCGCCGGGAAGACGAAAGGTGCAGACGAGACGAAGACGGTCATTCGAACGGAGCGCAGCAACCGGCGTTGCAGACGACGGTACGCCGCAGCTCCTGACTTTGACGAAGGACGAGCCGTGGCGAAGAAGATGAGCAGTCGCGCTTAGCGCTTCCGAAAAACCTTGTTCAACCTCTCCCGGTGCAGGATCACAAGAGCGAGCGGTTCCGGAGACCTGCTCTCCCGTTCGCCGGTGCACGCCGGCGCTCGGGATGGAGAAGACTATGGTGGCGGCGCAGCAACAAGATGAGGCAAAACCCTAACTTAGATTAGATCTTCTTATGAATTCCCAAACCTTGGGGACTCCACGTATAACGATCTATGGTGCACTTTTTCCATGAGGGAGGTGGTCCGTATTTAAAGGGAGAAAAAACCCCTACACCCTCGTTCATTAGCAATACGGGACTAATAGATAGTGTAACTCTTCTTAGCGCTAATGTGCCTTTGAGATTTATTAGGATTATTTATATGGGCCAAACCCATAAATCTAACAGGCCATCACCAGGCGGTGGTCCGGGAACACCTCCGTGACGGCCTCCGGCCACGGGAAGTCCGAGTACTGGTACAGCGGCCGCGGCGTCTGCAGTGCCGTGCAATCCGGCACGCGCGCCCACACGCCGCCGAGGACGGTGTCGGCCTCGAAGACGACGGGGCGGCAGCCGCGCTCCAGGAGGTGCTTGCACGAGGCCAGGCCGCTCACGCCGGCGCCCACGACGCCCACTCATTTTTTTTCATCCACAGCATAAATGAAAATAACCTTGCAGCAAGCTATCATCTTGAAAAAACAGCAATGATGAGACTCTTTGCTTACAAGTTTTCAAGAAACAGTATATCATATGCCATCTGGTCAAATTCCCACCATGCTTTTGGAAAAAAGACAAGTGGAACTTGGAAACTACTCATCACATTTCTATTTTTCTAATGACTTGCCGTTTTCCAGCTTCTTAGTTCTTGTATACTCCTAATGCAAGCACAAGACCAATACCTTTGCTGATTCATCATTTGGTACGGACAATCCAACTATACCTTTTTCCTTAATCGTAGTATCATTTGAATCCAGCTGTTCCTTGTGACTTTGATCCATTTCTTATCCATGGTATAAATGAGCGATCTTTTTTGTCCATTGCTACCGTGCTTATCCTTTAGGTGCATTCATTTGTTGGTTCATGGACAGATGAATGGGACGATTGTCTGTTACGAAGTGTTGTGGATGAAAAATGTTGCAGCATTTGTTAGAAAGTTTTTTTTATGAGTTTCGAGGATTGTCAGTTACAAAGTGTTGGATGAAAAATGTTGCAGCATTTGTTAGAATTTTTTTTATTGATTTCAAATAACAGGATCAAAGTAACTATGAACAAAGAGCTATCTGATCCCATCCCCTCTCTGAGGTATTCTTCCTGTGAAAGAGAGGCGCTTGTCTACTTCGCTATTTTGCTCTTGCTTTTTTTTATTTTGTTCCCTGCGATTGTTTTCTCTATTATTTTTGGCTAAGTTTTGTTTTAGTTTTTGATCCTGTCCTTTCGGAATCTTTCTGAGGAGCACAATATTTGATGCTGCTGGTGGAGATTTCCTCTTAATTCTAAACTTCTGGATGTGATGTTTGGCCTTGACCAATGCTGCCGCTTGTGTGATGGAATGATCTGTAAAATAGGGATTTGTTTTTTTTAATGTATCAGGCGATAACAAACTCAGCAGTGGCTACTGTGATACTGACAACATGCTTGTTTAGCAGATATCTGGCTGAGTTGCTTGCAGAGGCAAAAATTGGCCCATTCGTGCAGGTTCTTCCTTTCTGTACCAGGCTCTTAAACCAAGGTTTGTTTCCTTTGCCTACAGGGCATTACTATTTTTTTTTGTTAATTGCATGAGACATTCACTATCACTTGTTCCGTTTAGTACTCTTGAAGTCTTCTATATTAGGGCTGTTAATCATGTATTCCTGTGAAGTTTTGATTATTGTCTCTGCGCGCTTTCTTCTTCTTGGGTATAGAATTCTTCTTCACAGTTTGATTTTGACTAAATAAGTTGTATCTATCAAACCACAATAATACAGGCAGGGGTGTTCAACCGGTTTCTTCCAATTGGACTAATTTTGGGCGTCCAGCAGTGTTGCCCAAACTGGTCAACCCGCCATTAAACACCCCTACATACAGTGCATAGGACTTTTGGACATCTCTTAATCATTTCAACTAAGGGTGGAAAAAAAACAGTAATCACATCAACTAATTATTTACGGTATGAAAATCTTATCATGATGTTTCCTCTATTTGGCAGATGTATACAAGTCATTTTTTGTCATACCATGAAGGTGTTTTATGCCATGTAAAATCTTATTCAAAGGAATCACGTGCGCCGGTGTGCTTAGTGCGGGGGCAATGAGCGATGGTTGCAGGAGCAACGCGCGTAACACAAATCTAAACAATTTCATTTAGCTTTATTATATATATTTATTTGCATATTTTGTTGACCTTGGTGATGATGGTGTACATATGGATTTGATTTATCTTAATACTTTTTGGAGCTACAATGTTATATACAATGAATATTATTTTTTGTTGGTAGATTATATCTTTTTACACTTTATTTTTTAGCTCCCGTAGCAACGCACGGGCATTCAACTAGTTCAACAAAAGATGAAATTCCGTTAAATGGGTATGGAGAATGTGTCCAGATGTTACCAAGAAGCGCAACAAATTCATTGATCGACAGATGAAAATTGGGAAGCCGATGGTCACCTTTGAGGTCAGAGACGAAGACAAGAGGTACATTATTGACACCGAGGCAAGGAAATGTCCATGCAGGTAAATTGGCAACTTCTAGAATTCATGAACAATCTTTCCTTCAGAAATAGAATTCTTTTGTACTCAGTTCCATGGGCACTACGAAAGAATTCATGAACAATCCTTCCTTCAGAAATAATAGCAAAGCATCTAAGAATGTTGTTTCTAATGCGGCCTGAAGTTAACTAGCATCATGTTGCTTTTCCAACAGGATGATAGTTAATTTCAGTTTGAACAATCTTTATTTTATTTAGGCATTAGACACTTGTTAGCACTTCTATGCATTACTTTGCTTCGTCTACCTACAGACAGCTTACAGCGCACAACAGTCCAAAACAGAGAAAGAAAAGAAAACAGAAACGAAGCAACAGCAAAGGGACCTCGAACAAGCAAGGACGGGGAATTCCATGCAAGATTAGTTCCAGATTGCAACAATTACAACCGAAAAAATGTTCCCAGATCACGACAATTTGAACATCTTCCAAACTAGCAACAGCAAAGGGACCTCTGAACTCTAACGATATCAAGGGCAAGCCCGGGCCGGACCATGTCAGCAGATGCACAATCCTCATCTTGTTCTGCCGCAACAAAGAAAGGGAGATAGAACCAGAGTGTCGGGGTTAAGTGGACTAAATCTCTCCCTCACATTTGAGCTGCAAGCATGTCTGTCCTTAATGGCAAACCAGCCAATCCACTGCCAACATGGCAAAACTGACAATTCAACCAAGGGAAAAGATGTGGACTCCAGACATACATCAGGGGAGGGGACTTGTTGCTATCTATAAAGTTAACGAATAACCATGCACTTTGTATCCATTCAAATCGCGGTCCAGTTACAGAGAATGAGCTAGATGAATATTGGGATCTACAAGTTATATATTGGATAACAATGAAAATCCAAGAAGCAGCAAGTTACACAACTCGGCGCACCTCTCCTGTGGCAAGTGCAAACTTACGATGCTGTGATAGCACAGATGCCACAGCCGTGCCTTTCACTTTCAGGTCTCTCACGCCATCAAGGAAAGATGCGTTCTCCTTGGCTCCACTGAGTACAGCCTGAAAGATTTGTAGTGGGTCCCCATGGCTGACTATAAGGATTTCTGAGCTGCAAGAAACAAACACACAAGTCAACTTCAGTATGCCAGATCCAAGCATGACTGCATGAGTTAAGAATATGTTGATAATTTGGAGAAAAGAAAGGTAGAACAATGTGGCCACTGGACAGTGTTTAATATAGTGACATTTGGCAAACTCTCCAACATCAATCTTCTAAATTAAGTAATATTAACTGCAATTAGCAACCTTTCCACTCTAGACATCAATTGCATAGGCAACTCGAGAAACCTAAACCTTTTCAGTGGTCGCATAAGATTTTTCTATCTATTAAGTATTTACATACTTGTATAGACTAGTACATGATTATATCAATGTCTCTCCTACATAAGAACAAATCCTCAATAAATGCTAGCTTGGAGGATGTCCCCTCACAATCCATAAGCCCTGTAACTATTCACCTTCATGTATCTTCTTGATTCATCAAGTGTTTATAACCTGTTCCATGACTCTTCAACTACATGTCTTTTCAACTACCGAGACTCTTCATTGACTATACATATTCTAATAATCTCCAAGACCGTTTTCCCAACCATACTGCACCCTCGAGTAGGCTCTCATTGTGGTCGAGCAATTCCATATGTTCCTTCATTGCTTCATCCATGAGCAATCGTGTGGCCATGGATGCACC
Source organism: Panicum virgatum (assembly GCF_016808335.1). Lineage (NCBI taxonomy): Eukaryota > Viridiplantae > Streptophyta > Magnoliopsida > Poales > Poaceae > Panicum > Panicum virgatum. The sequence continues at coordinate 18,177,905 of NC_053151.1, forward strand.
CACAAATGTTGACCCGATATCATCACACCTACCTCCACTTATATTACGGGCGGTTCTAAGAAAAATATTACGGGCTTTGGTCATATCTACACCTCAGCTTCAGAACTCTCCAAACTAAGTCCTCCATTCCCTCCTCTATCTCCCTATGCCCTTGGATTTAAAATTGGGGCCCGAATTTCACCCTTCTGGCGAAACTTCAGCGATCCGCAGCACCATGCTGATTCTTGTCGGTGCCACATCAGTGCATAAAGGCTAGGTGAAGGGGTATAGACATAGGTTACACAAATTACAAGTTATGGATCTAGAAATGTAGTTTCAGTGTTTGTGAACCAAGTGACACAAGTTACAAGTTTATGCACCCAGAAATGCACTTTCAGAGTTTATGGACCTAAGTAACACCACATTACAAGTTGATGGACCTCTGGTGTATTTTACTCTCGTGCAAAATGCATCTGTACACATAATGAAAATAAATGGATCTTTTTTCCTTTATTTCACAGTGCTGCATGTCTGGGTAACTATCAGTACCATTCTGATAGTACATTAATTAAAAATGGCATGAACATGAAAAACAAAAAAAAATATTCGAATTCTGTGATATACCTATGAAAATCTGTCTCTGTAGAAGACAGCACAGCTAATAGTCTATTAGCAACATCTACGACACTCTCGCCACCTTCTGGAGCCATATGGGGATGTGCTTCATCTACTGCCCATACCTCTGCATACTACTAAAAATGCCAGAATTTATAAATGAAAACACACTAACATTATAACTTCTATATGAGAACATCAGAAAAATTAAAAATCTATCAGTTGCCCTGATAACTGGATTAGAAAGATACTTGAGCAATATAATTGTGATTTAGATTATTTCACTACACCTGTTAATCATAGTAAAATCATCAGTGGATCCAATAGGGGTACTATTGACGTAGAACAAAAGGTCTCCAAATATGAGCCAATAGTTATGCTCTCTGAGCCATTGCTCTGTCGGCCTAATACAAAGTCAGTTCTGGAGCTGCGCAACCAAGCTCCTGAACAACACAACTCACGCCTCCACTGCCAAGCCCAGCCAGATTATATTTCATGCCACCACTAGCCAAATTATGCCCAATCTGAACTGGGACAGGAGGTCCTTAATGAAAGGTATAGTGAAATGGCCTCAAAGATGAAGGGTTCAGGTATAAACTTGTTCTGTGGCAGCAGCTGGTAAATCTGAAAGGATGAGGCAATGAAGACCCACACAGCAGGACTTTTATGTATCTGGGAAAGGGGAAGTTTCTGGTAAATTTCCTAGATGAGAGAGGATAATGAATCACTCTGATTTCACCACTGAATCCTTCTATAGTGTCTAAGTAAATATCATGTATATAGTGGATGCCCCTATCATAAGCATTTTTGTTCATTTCTATCTCAAACAAGAGAACCAGACCACAAAAAAAAACAATACAAAATCACCTTATCATGTGAATGTAACTCGTATGATGGCCCAAAGTAGCGCTCACGGAGTCCCATCACCGCCTACAAAAGACTTTTCATGAGCCTACCAAATGATAATATGCATTCTGAAATATCCAGGCACCATTTTAGGATGCCATGGAAATCATAAGTCAGAACAATAAAATTCAAACCATGGCAAAAACATTCCAAACATGGATATTCTTAAATTATATACTTATGAGACCTCATTTTTTTTTCATATGTAAGAGTTTTCATGTCTTGTTTATTAAGCCACGGCTGATTGTAACCTAGTTCTGCAGCATTACCACAAAGAAAAACAGGAACAGAAAGACAAATTTAATGTTTGCTCAATTAGTATTTCACAGAATAAAAAGGTAGCAGGGCTTAGTCCTCCTAATTTTGATAACAAGAAAGATCTTAATTGTTGTTTCTTAGAAGGAATTCTTCAGCAGATCAGAATTGGATGGTTCACATACTTTGTTCTTACACATAGTGTGTGAAAGTATTTACATCCCGTTATTATGGTATGCAAATTACATGTGCTACGGTTTCACCTTTTCTGCTGGCAGATTGGAGTCAGTTGGCTATTAGACATACTCCAGCAGGTCTGATGATTTCTTTTCCATCAGACTGAACATATTGTAAACTTGACTTCTATCCATATTGATATACTACCCAACCAATCTAAACTCCATATCATAGACTAAGAAAATATTTGACATACTTCATATTCATGACTTCTTTTTGTCAGACTGAACTGTATCGAAACTTGCTTTGTATCCACCATATTCATCATCCTATAACGCCCAAAACAATCTAATGTCCATAGCACAAATCTTCAAGGACAAAAATCTAGCCTAAGAAAATGTTAGCCATTCCAGACTAAGAGAATGTTAGACATATTTCATATTCACGATTTCTTTTATGACACCAAACAGAATGTAAAATCACTTTGTATCCATTTCAGATACTGCCCAAAGCAATCTAAAGAGTGTATCACTTACGCACCACAAACTCAATTCCAGCCCAAGAAAACGATAGACAGAATTAATATTCATGATTATTTTCTTGTCAGACCAAAAAAATGTGAATTGTTTTATATTCATGTTCATAGACTTCCCATACTCATGGGAAGTCTATATCAGCAATCATCCATATACTACAAAGCTCCAAATAAAGAAAATTTTAACTTGAATATCAAATTTGCACACCTTCAAATACCTTACACATACAACCAGCCAGCAAAGACAAAGTGAGAAAATTTACATGTATTACAAAATTTGGTTCATCCAGGATTAACCCAAACTCACTTTGCAGCTAGGACCTTCAAAGGGGATGCCGAGCACACCGGCAACCACTCTGGCAGTCTCGGTGGTTCGTGAGAAGGGCGAGTAACGGATCTTGACTGAATCCACCGGCACACCCATCTCGTCGAGCTCCTGCACATGCATAGCATCACGGGCCTGAGTCACCACCGCACATCCAATCCCAAGAATCCAAAGCACTGATACGCCAATCCGGTACCTTCTGGAGCAGCTCGCCGGCAGCGCGCGCCTGCTCGAATCCCGGCGGTGCCAGCCCGAACTCCGGCTTCGTGCCGTTCTCCTGGCGGCAGCGGACCAAGATGTCATCAGTTAAAACTTTGGGCTGGAACTTGTAACTTTTGGAGCGGGGAATTTGAGGAACGAACACGGCTGCTGCCTGCTGGGATGGAGGATTCGTACCAGAGATGAGACTATTAGGCCGCGCTCGTTGGGTACGCTGCGGCCGTGGCGGAGGATCCAGTACCTATTCCGTAGGATGGCCGGCGACGGCGAGGTGCCGCTGGAATCCTCCATTGCGAAATCCCACTTCTTCTAGTTCTAGTCGCCCAAGTGCCCACCTCGATCCTCGAAGTAGGCTGGGAAGGGGAGAAAGCCGAAGCACCTAAGCCGCCCGATTTTAGGATAACAGGATGGACGTCCAATATCCACGACGCTCGATATTGGACTACGATGAAGAATTAGAGTAACCATCGAGTATATGCTGTCAAATACTGCAAAATAAAATAATTGACTACAATACATTAGGCGGTGTTCTGCAGCAAAGAAATCAATGTCCTAGAGCAAATCAAGGCATTTTAATGTCCTACAAGTAATAATTTCACGGAAGTGATGTTCCCTACAACAAAATTTTCCTCTTTTTAAATCCGTATTGACGACCAAAATTGGCATAAGCTAAGCTAGACTGGTCTGACCGGTGCCCGTAAGCGGTCTGACCGGTCGGCCCTGTTTCGGAACGGGCAAAACGCCGACCGGTCTGACCGGTGGGTCTGACCGGTCAAACCGGTCCAGGTGGGTCTGATCGGTCCACCCGGAATCCGAGTACAATTAGGACTTTTTGTAGATTTATATCTGTAAAAGGATTTCTTGTGGGATAAGTACACCCACCCTATAAATATAAAGGGTCACGGCCGATTGAGGATATCCAATCGATCAAACACAAAACTTTTATCTTTTTATATTCTCTTACCCTAACTTTTTCAATCTACTACTTGTTGTTCCTCCTTCGTCTCTACGTCGATTGAGGGCGTTCTAGGTGGCCTGCCGACCCTAAAACAACCCAGCGTGCACCTGCCCCGACGGGTCTTCCCGGACTAACGTTCGTAGGCTTTGTCACCGATCTCGCCGGCGGCAACCGATCTGACCGGTCACTATAACCGATTTGACGGGTCAGAACAGTGGTGCTGCAACGCGCGTCTCTATTCACTACACGACTTAGTGTGTCCGTGTGTTGGCTCTTATTTGCGTGAACATACTTTTTGGCAATTCCACTGGGGATAGAATTAATCAGCTATCATGGTCGGTAAAATTCCTAAACCTAGCGATGTTGATGCCACCAACATCAAAAGGCCGACTGTTTAGCAACTTTCGGCCGAGCATCAGAAGGTTTTTGATGACATCCAAAAGAAGATCAGAGAAGAGAAGGAGATGGAGATCCAGAAGCTGGAGAAAGAAGCCATAAAGCAATACATCTCGCGCTTCTCCATCGACCGTCAAGGGAAGGTCACGACGGATGCCGCCTTCGATGCTTCACAGTTTGAGGTAAAATTTAATGAGAATGAACAGTCTGTTCTTAATTTAGAAATAGCTAATTCTATAGATAATGTTGTTTCTTCTCATTTGAATAATAATTTGGAATTTGTGGGTCAAAATATTCATATTATATTTTATGATCGATTTAGCCGGATAGAATCCCATCTTGGTATGAAGTGTATCGATGGTGATAACAATGCATCTACATTTAATACCAATAAGGCAATGGATGGTTTGGCTAATTACAAAAGTCCAACTAATAATGCTTTAGGGATTAATTCGGCTAACCAGTATAACCGAATTAATTATAATTCAGCACCTCATGTAAATGTGCCGTATGGGGCAGCAAGTTCGTTGCAGCATTATACCCCACCGAACTTTTCTCAACACCTATTGGCATTTCTTATGCCCGATAGAATAGATATTCTGCAAGCGCACAGAATCACCGCTGTAGCACTTCACCTTGGAGTATTACAGGGTTTCGTATTTTTCCTCAGGGAAGCACTATGGTAAAGAGTATCGTAAATCGAATGATAACCGTACTAGCTTATTCGTCCGACTAACTAGACGGGGGTAAGCCAGACAGATGAATGAGATAATTGGCCAGGCGATCACCGAGTGACAAACGGAGGTTCAACTCCTTAGAGAGGTAGCAGCTGGGAGGACAACGAGTGAGATAAGACACCTGATACACTTCTGAACTATCGAGTTTGCCTCTCTAGATCAGACTGAACACCTAACTAGTTCTCGAGAAAGCAGAGCTTACTTCGGCGGCTGGAAGAGGAAGGATTTATGAAAGGGATGAGAGGAGAGTCCAATGGCAACCTGCACTACTGCTATGAAAACACCCGAACGTGGTGGACTACAAAGGACGGATAGGGCTGTCACCACCTACCGACAACCACAACGGTTCCGTGGGGTGGAACACACTTTTTAGCTAACACTAAGACCAGACACCACGTCTGCACTCGGTGTTAGGATTTCTCTCGAGGCCTTCGAGAGAAATCCCCCTCAACCTAGAGCACTAACTTGAGATACTCTAGTCCGGGCAAGAAAACCCGTAAGATAAGATCCCGATCACTAAGAAAGATAACATAGTCTAAGCTAAATGAAAACTTCCACGCACGATCTGAACACTCAGACTCGAGTAAATAAAAGACAGCAGAAATTAAAGTTGACTCAGAAAAGTAAAGAAGATAACTTATATCGATAATGTCAAAAGAAAGATACAAGAGCTATACCAGACTTCCGACGACTCTGGAGTCCCGAGCAAGCTCGACTCGACTCTAACTTTCAAGCTACTAACCTACTCTAGAAAGTACAAGTGAAGAGAGAAGAGCTCCAATGGTGTGTGTTGAAGTGATGGATGGTGCTTCTATTTATAGCCTTACAGGGTCTGCTCTCGGCAGTTAATCCCCGTAGCGTCAGTTGTAAGCAGGTAAGGTCGGTGTGCTTGTCTTCCACGCGAAGCGGGGCGCGAGACACTGCAAGGTGGGGCCGGCCGGCCTCCCCTAGGCTGGCCGGCCTGGGGGTGCGGCCATCTGGCCACCGCCTTTGCACGGACGTTCTGGATTGCTTCCCGAGGTTGGTAGTCGTTGCGTTGCCCGAACGCTGACAGTTGTAGGCCGGCCGGCCTCCCTCTGGCCCAACTCGGCCCTCCGTTGCGCCGACGTTCCCTCTGTGTTCTGGTGATCCTACCTCGGTGGTGGATCACTGTCCTGGACTTTAGTTGTTACTGAGTTGTGGGCCTTTTGTTCTTTGTGCAAGCCTTCCGATCCATCCGATCAAACTGAGACCCAATCCTCGACTCAGGACATCATGGTTGTGTCACATTGCCACTGGATCGAAGCCGGGACTGTGTCCTCAGGGGTGCTAGGCCGGCCGCCCTGGTAGAGGCCGGTAGGCCTGGGTTTTTGCCCAAATTTACTCATTTTTGGTACACCTGTTCCTGAAATCAAAACTCATCCAATACTTGTGGAACTCGTTAGAAATAAATAAAATATGAATGGAACATAATATAAAGCTCGTGTTATTCCCGAGAAGTTGATGGCTAGAATGTGAATTTATGGCTGTCAACACCCCCCAAGCTTAAACTTTTGCTCGTCCTCGAGCAAAGCTTAAACTTTGGCTCGGTGGATCAGGAGTTGCGTCAATGTTTACCCCCTTGCAGGTACCTTGTGCACAGCATAATACTCTTCCCGTATGTACTTATGAAAAATTGGCTCATACCTAAGATTCTGGAAGATGGGGCGTATTCGTTTTTCATCCCTCGGTCTTGGGCGGTTGTTGGACTGGACAACCTTCACCGAAATGTTCCCTGCTACCTGTTCAGATTCCCAGCTCGGTTTTTATTAAGAATTTTTTTTTTCAAAAGAGGTTCAGGTTTCCCAATGGTACTCTCGAGTTGCTCAAAGTGTATGATCCTCACCTATGGTCGAGATATCTGATCATGTTCTTCCTATCTCTAAAGCTGATATGTGGAGTTTATGGGTAGGAAGATGTTTGCATACCTTGGTTACCTGATTTGCTCAGCTGAAGGGTGATCCATGTCGGGGTCGGTACTTAGCCAAATTCAGGTCTCATGGAACATGGAATATTTGGAGGGTATGAAGGAGTGAAGTAGACGGCTTCCCATTTAAATTTATTTGAACTCCATAATTTGCAACTCTTTGGGATGGAGAGTGGGCTTCTCTTTTTTTCTTTTTTTTTAAAGAAGATAACTCCACTCTCCCTTGCTGATATAACTTGAATTATTTGGAGTTTTGATTGAGGAGCTCTTATGGAATGAACGGAGGTATTGGGATTGTGATTGAGGGGGAGTATAGCTTGCAGAAGTGGATGTCAATACCCTGAATGGGTGACTGACAGGCTAGATATGTTTGGGCTAGCAAATGGTGAGTTTATGGGGGATAAAGACCTGTAGCAAATGGTGACTGACAGGCTCTGGATGGGTCATTTTAACCATGGGAAACCTTTACCAAAATTTTAATTTTAAAAGAATTTCGAGGTGTTCCCTACTAGAGCAAGTAGTTTAAATTCCGGTTTGGGCTATCTCGAATCCCGCAACAACTTAGACTTTAGAAATTAAACTCGTGCCTCCACGCAACCAGATTTTCAGTGGAACTAATATGTGCCAACTAGTTCAGGTACTAGGAGAGTAAAAAGCTATAAACGAGGCACATACAGAATTTAAACAGAGCAACTATTCATTATTTCCAAAGTAAGAGCTTACACGGATTTCCACTCATATAAATTTTATTCAAAGCATGGAAATATTTTTGGGATTTTTGTTATGAGATTGTTTATTTATTGCTACTATTATTATATTTTTTTGGCATGGCTACTGAATAAAAGAACGGGTGCGATGACTTACCTGGCAGTGTGACCCCCCAAGCTTCCATGAAACTCAGTCCTCCTCATCGGAGTCCTGCTCTCCCTCATCGGGGTCCTCCTCATCATCATCCTTATTCTCCTCGTCGTTGTCGTTGTTCTCCTGTTCGGGTGGCTGGTATGGCTGGGACTGCTGATAGTCCAGCCCAAGGTGAATGAAGACATTCGAGACGTCGTACTTCAAAGAGGAGGCCAACCCTCAGCTCTCCTGAGTGAGCTGGGTGTTGTGTGCCATCGTGTCCTGCATCTGCTGCTGCTGTGTACCAAGTGTGCTGATGCGGTTCGAAAGATCCGTGATGCTCCGAAGAATCGGGTCCTCATAGTTGAAGCATGCTGACGATGAGGGACCCACCTGTGGACCATAAGACGGATGCATACCTGCGGGGTAGTACGGTCCTTATCCACCGGCGAATCCATTGCTGTCGGCCTGATACGGGTCATAGTTATAATGCCCGTACGTCTCCTCGAAGCTCATGTTCTGCATGGATGGCCCCGGTTGTGCCGAGGCATGAACCGGGGGTGTCTGTCATGATGGACCTGCTCCAGCCTGCTCGCGCCAGGTCCTGCTCCTCGTTTGTGGACCTGCAACACTCCGTCGTGCGGGTTCTCTTTTCTCCATCTGCAATGTTAGATTTTTCACCGAATAGAGAGAGAGTCTCGGACATGGAAGCTCGATCTCCCTATCGTACCCGGGGTAACACATAAAGATAGAATTCCCTGGCCCCTCTCGCATCATGTGCCCTTGCACAAAATGCTCAAGACCGACCTCGTATCTGTACGCCTCCGTCTCGGGCAAGAAGGTGACTTCGGCGCCATCCATCGCTTTGACATACCTTGCCATATGAGTGACCAGTGGGGTTATGTCGATGGGGCTTCTGCCCGTAATCATCTTCTGTCAATGAGCAAGCATGCTCCGGACGGGCGAAAAGCAAATCTTGTTCGTCATAGCGTACAGACACTGCAGCTCGGGCAAGCTGCAGAGGTGAAGGTCTGTGCAAGAGTGCACAACCATGGCGAGCCACTTGGCGAGAAAACTCAGAGTAGGATTATGAATTGAGACTATGCTGTTCTTACTACTCACGGGTTCATTAGAAATTATACTCCACCAAGAGCTACGGTCATACTCATAGCGCTCAACAAGTGTGTTGGGGTCTAGGATGCATCTTTTATTAAAGCCCAAAGCAACACTAAATTGTTGGAGAGTCATTTCGAACTGTTCGTTAAAGCACCGGAAGTAAACTTTAGTTTCAGTGCTGGTTTCTTCAACGGTAAGAGACATAAGGAATTCCATGGTTAAGAGTTGCGAACCTGGTTCGACGATGTCGACAAAGTTCTCCCATCCGACGGTGGTGAAAACTTGGTTCATGTCTTGCAAGAGTCCCGTCATGATGAGGAAGCAGGTCTCGAACCTCTTGGCATGGGCATAGGTTTGTCTCTTCAGCAGCTCGAGTGCTTGCCGCTCGTAGTCGTTCTTGAAGACGATTTGTTCAACCATCGTCAGGATCCTGATGCGGAAACGGCTTCATGGGACTGCAGAAATTTCTTCTTCTTCCCGGAATGCATGTAAACGGTGACCGGAGTCGACCGACATGCTATCCCGAGAAGAAGACGAACTCCGCGAGCTTCTCGATTTTCTCGAGAGTGCCTTCTTGACCTTCTCCTTGGCTCGATTCAGCATGGTGCCTACAAAAGGTTAGTACGAGCAATACCCGAAGGGAACAAGGGGTTAAGAAGAGGGTTAGTGTTAGTCGTTCTTGCGGGGCGTTAAACCACCACAAACATTCAACGTTCAGTGTGCCATGAAATTATTTAGAGGGGAAATATTTTTGAGTTTTCTGGTTTATGAACTTCACTAATTACTATTCAAATTTTATTTTGGGGCGAGCTAGCACTTAAGTTCTTTACTTAATCAACTCAAAAGAGCTCAATTAGGCAAAGGAACTCAAGAAAGGGAGAGGAGATTAAAGAGCTCGGGCTGAGGCAATTAAACCTGAGACTCTGGTGCACCGAGGAGCGTCACTCTCGCTAGCTTTTATAGCCGAGCGCAGAGGCCAGGCCGGCCGGCCTGGGGTAGGCCGGTCAGTCCTTGAGCGGCGCCGAACGATCCACGTCGAAGCTCTACTCCTTATCTTGCTGGTGAATTGATTCTCGTCGGTGGTGATGGGACACGGGTGGACGACAGAGGCCGGCCGGCCCTGATGAAGCCGTTCGGCCTGCCTCTGCCATTCCCGTGCTCCCCTCTTTGTCCCTTGCTTCTTCTTTACTCCAAGAATCTACTCCCTACTGTCTCCTGCGAGAGGAAAGAAGGTGGGGCCGGCCGGCCTGGTACTCGGCCAAAAATTTTCGAATTTTTTTTGTGAAGTTCTATGAATTCAAACTTTCAAATTTTAAACATGCATTGGTTAAATTTCAAACATGCTTATGCAAGATGAAAGAAAGTTTATGCAAGGAAAAATTAAACTATCCTATATGCAATGCAATGATGGATATGTGCCACGTACCTTATGGCGAGGGCTCGGGTTTTGAGTCCGGAGCCGGACTCTCTATTTCTTTGGTTTGATTGTCGTCGCCAGATGGAGTCTTGGGCGATGACACTTTCTTTCACCAAACTTTCTTGGGTGTGGGTGGCGTTTCGACCTTCATGTTCTGCAATTCCAGAAATTTCTTACACTGGATCCTTCGCTTGGCGTTCCTCTGATTGTGAAGCTTGATTTGCTTCGCTTCCTCTTGAATTCGTAACTCCTCCTGAATCCGCTGACTTTCCAAACTCAATGAGGGCTTCAATGTTTGGAAGCGACGGTTTCTTTGCCTCTTTCTTGGGTTTCTTTTTTCGATGGGCCTCCTCGACTAGTGAGCATTGTTCGACCTTTGGTTTGAAGGCGAACTTCTCCTTCTGACCATTAATGTTGAGCTGAATCTCTCCAGCCCCGACATCAATATGGGCGTTTGTTGTGCTCAAGAATGGCCTGCCCAGGATGAGCGGCGTCTTGGTGTTGACTTCCATGTCGAGTACGACGAAGTCGACGGGAATGAAGAAATTCCGGATTTTCACCGGAATGTTCTCTGCTATTCCCGCGGGATAGCGGACCGTTTGGTCTGCTAGCTGCAAACACATGGCTGTAGGGGCAAGTGCATGATGGTTAAGTTTTTTATAAACTACCTTTGGCATGACACTGACGCTTGCTCCCAAGTCACAGAGGGCGTTCGAAAAGTGTTGAGCCATGTGATGGTGTGGTGTTGACACTCCTTAGAGCCCCAATTTACGTACCGTAAGAGCACAGATCGTGGTAGCTTTTCCCTTAGAGTACTCCCCCAAGGTTTATCAATCCATGGATCGGAAGCGAACCGACTAGGGTTTACCATCTAATCTATCGAACCTATCCTAAACATGAAGCGAAGATTGCATATAAATTGAACACTTGATAGATATGAATGAAGCATAAGTGTTCATCACACCCACAACCGTAGATGAGATAACACAACCAAGGAGCTAGGGCCTATCGTCTCTAGGTACAGTTCTAGTAAAAAATGTGATCAAAACATAGATTGCATCTCAACTAAAGGTACACGAAATCATCTCTCAGAAAGGCGGCTCGCAAGCGGCCTACTTTCCCAAGGTCGCCGGTGCGAGGTGCCTGTTAATGCCTAAGGTTTCCCAAAGCTTTACCCCAAACGCCCACCAAGTACTCTTACTCGAAGCTCCTCCTCTTGGTGGCCGCACCACGACTCCCATGATACTTGCCATCGATCCTATTCCACATCATGTCGTCGCTAGGGCTTTTCCCTCCGCCATGTTGTCACCACACCGGGGTAATCAACCAACTAGCTAAAACACGCTACCTCAATGTATCCGCAAGATATAGACTAATCACCACGAATAGATCTAATCTTACTATGAACATATGGATGCATCACATATGAGAAAGAAAGCATGCATTGAAGTAGACCAAAGTCGAGACAACTAGAATAAAGAGTAGATTGATATCACCATCGTGTGTGTACATATCCCGACGAATGTTGGGGGTGACTCCCGAACTCCACCATGGCACAACCTCGCAGGGAGGCCATGGCGGCAAGGGGTGGCCTAAGCCGTCTCCTAGGTACCCTCGAAGACTCGCAGCGGCCGTCAGCCTCCTCCGGTCTTGGCCCTAGGTTTTCGTCGAGTTCTGGGTGGATTGATGCTGCGAGTTGAATAAGGTGTGAGCTATTTATAAGCCGAGGAAGCCACCGGTCGAAGGAGAGGCCGAACCGCCTCAGAAACGGGCTAGGCCGGCCGGCCTACCCCCTTTTGGGCTCGCCTCGGTCTCATCTTTTGTGTGTAGACTCCTCGCATCTTCTAGAGTTTATGTCCTTCACGATTGCACCCCTTTGGACGTCGTTATCTTGGAGATATCTTCGAGGAAAGGATAGGATATGGAATCCTTCCTTAAATCTTCATTTGCTTTGCTTAATCCCGAAGTATCTTGATCTCATCTTCGTGGGCTCGGTCCTTTGGGCTCTCTTGGAGGATGGATGTGCGTGAATGGGCTTCGATTCAACATGGGCTTTGGTCCTCCCTTTGGGCTTTGGCCTTCGTCTTTCCCCGTGTCAGCGCTCGATCACGCGCCTCGTCATTTCATGCTCTAAAATAGGCCAAAAACCTGCAAAAACGAAGTTCCTCCAAAATAGGCCAAAAACCTGCAAAAACGAAGTTCCTCCAAAATATATGTGCAAGTGTGAAAATGACCAATAATTAGGCCGGGGTTAGGACGATTAGTGATTTTGATATTAAATTCATGCCATTATCAAAGATAAACAAGAGATAAAAGGGGTATTTAAGGAGCGCCAACATTCCCCCCATGCTTAAACCTTGCTCGTCCTCGAGTATGTCCAGGAGCTTTGCTTATAAATAAATCAGCGTTGCCCCTCAATGTCCTCTCTGCACTTAGTCATACATAACAAGACATATTGCTCTCTCAAGTATTTATCATTTAAGTTCATGTTGTGACCGGCTACTTTTTCATTATGGGAGATAGACTAGCAATTAAAGAACAAGCCACAATAATAGATAAATGCAATGCTCTCAAACTTAAGCGAACTTCAAACCTTTACCTTGTTTCATCGTGAAGAGTTTTCAAAAGAATGCATATCAAACATAAGTGAGGTTCTCTTGCAAAAGATCATGGAAATACTCATCTCATCAAGTCTCTCAAGCCTACATTAGATTGTCTTCAATCTATTCTACTCATATATAAAAGTGGAAGACTTATGTGGAGCTTGGTAGGTAAAAACAATCATAGCAAAACATTATACTTGAAATATTATCAAACTAAGAGAGAGATCTAATGGAATTATCGAGACTAGTCAAAAAGACCATTGGAAAATAATGTTGGAGAGGGAGAAAGATGAAACACACACATTTAGATAGGTGGACATGTGCAAGTGGCAAATGGATGATCCCAAGACACAAATGAAGTTCTCGTTATCGGATTGCACATGGTTGGAAGATTTGAGTATGGAATAGTTCTTCAAAGTAACTTGGAAAATTAATGAAGCCAAAAAGAGCTAAGGAGCATTTTATTCTTCTCTTTTTTTTCTTTCATTTTTCTCTTTCTTTCTTTTTTTCTTTCTTTTTGCTCCTTAGAACTTTTGATAACATAGAATACTTACACAGCCATCCCCCCATGCTGGAATGAATGCTCGTCCTCGAGTATGAATAGTGGGAGAACCAACTAGCTAGGGTAAGTATCTCAAATTCACCTTCTTCTTTGTAGAACCTCTTGAATCTCCGGGGAGCCTTGTCTCCCAAAACTTTTCTTTATATGGTGCCCTTGATTCTTTTGATTCCGTCGAAATGATAATCCATACTCAAATTGGGTTGTGGTCAAGGAGGTAATCACAAAAAGATATTTTTGGTTTAGGGTGGATATCCAGCGAGGTTTGCAAAATTCCCGAAGTAGAAATTCACAATGCATGTATAAATAGGCTAGCAAAAAGAAGGTTACACAAAAAAAATGAAATGACCAGCTTCTTAGTCTCATACCAAAGAAATCAATCTTAATCCAACTCATCAAAATATAAGTTTGCAATCTAAAGGTTTCATCATGAAAGAATATGTATGTATAGGCTTTGGTAGGTAGAACTTTGCAAGAGATTCACAAATGTAGATAGCATAGGAATTAAGTTTTCAAATTAAACAACACAAGGTGTAAGGTCATCGATAGACTTAAATCAAAAAGCAATATGTGGGTCTAGAATTTAGTCATTTAACCTCCACAAATAAAAGAGCTGGTATTTAATTATTTTAATTCCATTTAATTGAGAGCAAAGGGTCAAGTCATATACAACATAGCATAGGTAAAACAAAGCAGCAACTTTCATCACTTTTCCATAAGCAAGAGCATATAAGAATATCATCGTGGTGAGCTCAAGGTGATGGTGGTTATCATTCATTGAAAACAAAAACAAATCTAGGTTGTACTCCTAGTAGCCATGATATTTCAATATCCATCTTCTCCTTCCACAAAATCCTCCCCCAATTCTTTAAGTTCTTCTCTCATGTGTATGAATATCATCTTCAATGTGCCTTCACCTTTGTTGCCTCAATTTCCTTCAACTTCTTATTGTACTAAGTCATGGTCCCAATCCTTGCTTCTCATCGTCGTCGCCTCCTTCAATTCCTCGTTGTCCCATTGCTGCCTCGTCTTCACGAATTTTTATTTCAATTTCCAGAACAGAACATATACTAAAACATTGCTCCATTGCGAAATGCATAAATTTTTCTTTCCAACGAGTCCTTATTCGCCCAAAATTGATTCCGAACAAGAGAGTTATGTCCATTTTATCCCAGCGCTGCAATCTGTTCCGAATTTCAGAACGCGCAGTGTCCAAAGTTTTTGCCATATCTCCTTGTACGGGTCTTCAAATTCATTGATCTTGGATGCGTTGGAATGAGAATTTCATGGAGCTTCTGAATATCAACTTTTTCTTCCTTGTATGTGTCGGTACCCCAGGACTGGGGTACCCCCTCTTGCTGTGACTAGGCAAGAGCCTTAGTAGTCATCCTTGACTACAACCAAACAGCCGGACCCCTGCAGTCCGAAGTCCTGTCCTCCCGACAAAGGTCCGGACCTGTTCCGCGGCCGGGGAAGGTCTGGGAACGCCACGTGTCCCAGGAAAAACAGGCGCTCAAGCGCAAGCAGCCAGGGCTCCGGACCTCCCAAGGAATCCAGACCCCCGCGGGGTCCCGGACCCCTCATAGGGTCCTGGATAGCAACCGGACCCCTCTCGAAGGGAAAGTTTGGACGCCCCGCCTCAGGGCGGTCCGGGGCCGACACGTGTATGAAGTCCTTGGTCTCCATATTGAGGTCCACCTACCTTCGCATTCATTGCAGTAGGTGGACATCCACTTTGATATAGTGGAAGCCGAGGCGTTTGACTGACCAGGGGGCACTATTGATCGCGTATTACCAAGGCAGTGGAGCCGATGGCGCCGCCCATGCCGCGTCTGCCAGTCTGCCGTAACAGTCGGATACGACGGCTTGGCTTCACCCATTATGACGCTACATAATAGCCTCAGCAGGCCACGCCGCAAGCTACGCTACTCCAACGGGCACCTAGCTGACGGAACAAGAGAAGACCCCTGTGACAGGAGAGCAGCAGTACGCATATCGAAGGAAAGATTCGCTACCACTGTAGCCGCATTCACGTTGGGCCCACCTGTCGGGGCATCGACGTCCTATGTATCCGCTCCCCCTTGATCTATAAAAGGAGGGAGCGCCGCTAGAAAACCTCAGGCTGGGCAAGAGCCAAGGCCAGCAGAGGATAGGTTCATTCACACAACCAAGACAATACATCTCCCAGTGGACGTAGGGTATTACGCTCCGGCGGCCCGAACCACTCTAAATCGAGTGTTCTTGAGTCCTTGTCTCAGCGAAGATCCAGCCCCATCGCCTAGTACTTCCCCGAGTACTCCCTCACTGGGAATAGGCGGGTGCGCTCCGCCACCCGGCTGTGGGTACCCCTAAAAATCCCCACGACATTTTGGCGCCGTCCGTGGGGAGGACAGGCGTTGGCTGGATCTTCAGGCCTCTAGGCTGTGTTCTCCCTCTGCAACGGCGAACTTGAAGATGAAGGAAGGCACACTCACTCCGCATGCTATGGCACCGGCACTCCGACGCCCTCGGTGCGGCGGCGCACGGCAGCGGCGCCTGCTGTGTGTCGCCACCGCGACACCTCAGAGCCGGCGTAGCAGCGCACAGCGGAGGCGCCGCTGCGCGCCGCTGCTCCTACGTCGACTCAAGGTTTTCTCTCAAGCAACGGCCACGCCTCCTCAGCGGTGGCATGGTGTCGGCTCAAGGCTTTCTCTCAACATGGAGCCTGGAGCCGACGGCCATCCCGGAGGAAGTTGACCGTGTCGTCCCGCCGTCTCCAGCGCCGGAGATCCACCTCAGCGTTGCTCGGTGCTGCTGCAGACAGGACCCCGCCTCCTCGTGCGGGGGCCCCTGGCGCTAGCACCAAGGACAAGCCGGCGAACGACCGCACTTCTCCACGCGTCGCACCGGTCCATCTGCTGCGCAAGGGCTCTGGTTTCCATCGGCAACGGCGACGGCAGGGGGAGGGGGCCTCTCCCATTCAAAGCCAAAGAATTTGTCTCATGCCATGTAAGCATGTGACAGCTCTTAGGCAAGGAGGGGTCCCCCGAGCTCCCGAGGTGATGCTGGATGATGCGGTTCAGGCACGTTCAGGGCGCCTTCACCTCCGAAGAAGAACACGCTGTATAGCATGCAGCCGTAGGTTACTCCTAAGAAAGGAATGAGAGATTTTCTCCTTTGTAATAGCGTGGTGTCTACGTGTGTGTCCAGAGCGGTCAAGGTCCGACCTTGTAAACCCGACCTCTGGCCCTATCACACAAACAGGCAAAAGCGGTCCGGAGCGGTGGAGGTCCGTCCTCGTAATCCCGACCTCCGATGTATACCGTGACAACCACAATAATAAAGGAGATTTTCCTCCTCAGTTTTGCCTAGGCTCCACCCTGATTACATTTATTCGCCTTGGTTTAACTATTCTTTTCTCTTGACCGGAGTTTCCCTTATTGCTAACAATCCAAGTTAAGTTGCTGGCTTGTGGTCAGGTAAAGACACCCCTTCTAGCTGGAAGGCGGTCCGGACCCCTAAGGACCTGCTCTGGAGAAGTGGTATTTGTATCCTGGGGTAGAGAAGCTCCGCGTGGCTTAGCCTGGTAATGTACCCTAAGTTTACGTACTTCACTACCCTGTTACAAGTACTCTAGTATCCAGGACTGCTGACTTTAGAGGTCCCGGGCTCTCTTCTAGTATAAGGCTTGGTTTCTTTGCACCTTACTATGAGGTCCGGTAACATGCTTCATCGGATTGTCAGCCACGGTCGCTCCAAGTCCACTCCGGTGGCCCGCTCCGGCGGAGACCGCTCGCCACGGTCGCTCCAAGTCCACTCCGGTGGCCCGCTCCGGCGGAGACCGCTCGCCACGGTCGCTCCAAGTCCACTCCGGTGGCCCGCTCCGGCGGAGACCGCTCGCCACGGTCGCTCCAAGTCCACTCCGGTGGCCCGCTCCGGCGGAGACCGCTCGCCACGGTCGCTCCAAGTCCACTCCGGTGGCCCGCTCCGGCGGAGACCGCTCGCCACGGTCGCTCCAAGTCCACTCCGGTGGCCCGCTCCGGCGGAGACCGCTCGCCACGGTCGCTCCAAGTCCACTCCGGTGGCCCGCTCCGGCGGAGACCGCTCGCCACGGTCGCTCCAAGTCCACTCCGGTGGCCCGCTCCGGCGGAGACCGCTCGCCACGGTCGTTCCAAGTCCACTCCGGTGGCCCGCTCCGGCGGAGACCGCTCGCCACGGTCGCTCCAAGTCCACTCCGGTGGCCCGCTCCGGCGGAGACCGCTCGCCACGGTCGTTCCAAGTCCACTCCGGTGGCCCGCTCCGGCGGAGACCGCTCGCCCCGGTCGCTCCAAGTCCACTCCGGTGGCCCGCTCCGGCGGAGACGGTCGACAAAAGCCGGGTCTGGGAAGTAGTGCTACCCCCTGAGCGATCCGAAGTCCGTGTAGCCGCTTAGCTTGGTTCTGTACCCTAAGCCTACACCTTCGTCGCCCCGTGGAGAGCACTCTAGTACCTAAACCAGGCAACAATCATACCGGCCTCAGGGGTCCGGGATGCCCACTCTCTCCAAGAGCACACCAACGCAATCAAGTTGCGTCGGAACACATCACGGTGGTGGCCCCACCCGCGGGTTCATACCTCTCCCGAGGTGGGCCCGGGGGCCACTGTCGGTACCCCAGGACTGGGGTACCCCCTCTTGCTGTGACTAGGCAAGAGCCTTAGTAGTCATCCTTGACTACAACCAAACAGCCGGACCCCTGCAGTCCGAAGTCCTGTCCTCCCGACAAAGGTCCGGACCTGTTCCGCGGCCGGGGAAGGTCTGGGAACGCCACGTGTCCCAGGAAAAACAGGCGCTCAAGCGCAAGCAGCCAGGGCTCCGGACCTCCCAAGGAATCCAGACCCCCGCGGGGTCCCGGACCCCTCATAGGGTCCTGGATAGCAACCGGACCCCTCTCGAAGGGAAAGTTTGGACGCCCCGCCTCAGGGCGGTCCGGGGCCGACACGTGTATGAAGTCCTTGGTCTCCATATTGAGGTCCACCTACCTTCGCATTCATTGCAGTAGGTGGACATCCACTTTGATATAGTGGAAGCCGAGGCGTTTGACTGACCAGGGGGCACTATTGATCGCGTATTACCAAGGCAGTGGAGCCGATGGCGCCGCCCATGCCGCGTCTGCCAGTCTGCCGTAACAGTCGGATACGACGGCTCGGCTTCACCCATTATGACGCTACATAATAGCCTCAGCAGGCCACGCCGCAAGCTACGCTACTCCAACGGGCACCTAGCTGACGGAACAAGAGAAGACCCCTGTGACAGGAGAGCAGCAGTACGCATATCGAAGGAAAGATTCGCTACCACTGTAGCCGCATTCACGTTGGGCCCACCTGTCGGGGCATCGACGTCCTATGTATCCGCTCCCCCTTGATCTATAAAAGGAGGGAGCGCCGCTAGAAAACCTCAGGCTGGGCAAGAGCCAAGGCCAGCAGAGGATAGGTTCATTCACACAACCAAGACAATACATCTCCCAGTGGACGTAGGGTATTACGCTCCGGCGGCCCGAACCACTCTAAATCGAGTGTTCTTGAGTCCTTGTCTCAGCGAAGATCCAGCCCCATCGCCTAGTACTTCCCCGAGTACTCCCTCACTGGGAATAGGCGGGTGCGCTCCGCCACCCGGCTGTGGGTACCCCTAAAAATCCCCACGACAGTATGTCTCTGTCCATGCGCAAAATTTGATGAAAACAGTGGGCCTTGCTCTCGAACTTTGGAGATGTTGACGAATTTGATTTCTTCTTTAATCACGAATTCATGGGAACGCTTCTTCATGCCTGCAAAACATTTTAAACACACACTACCCCCGAGTTGACGGTCGGGAGTAGAAACAAATGCCAACAAACCTACCATTCCTAAGATCTCAATTTGTGGCAAAGTTAGCTTAGCGAAACTAGTGAGTGTACGTGTGTGCTAGTTTAAATGCAAATGAGAGGAAGGTATATAAACAAAGACAATGTTTACACCTAGTTCTAAACACCATGTTTACAACTAGGTTGCCGAACTTCTCCATAGCCAAAAAGACTTATTTAACCAAGGTCAAAACACCATGTCTATCCCAAGATCAATAGGCCTTAATAGCACAAGAAAAAATAAAGTGCATTGCAAAGCTTATAAACCAACCAAATGCAACCTCATAGCTTGGTAACTAAATGATGATGGTCTTCAATCATGTCTAAATACCATGTTTACACAAGATTGCAAAAAGAAAAATGCTCACGTGAAGCATTAACATGGATATGAAAGCTTTCATCAATAAAGTTGAGACCAAGCTAGCAAAATGAGTGCATGAACAATGGAATGGATGCAAAGTGCAAATGCAAAGTTAGCAAAAACAAGCGTTAGCAGGGTTGAAAGGACCTTTTGATGTTGTTCCGCAACTAGCTTATTCAAAAACAATTGCTAAGAGTGACAAAAAGCATTCGCGATACTTCATAAGAAGTGAGGCTTTTGTCAATGAAAAGGTTATTTATCGAAAAGGACCAAGCAACCGAGCTAACAAGGTTTTAGAAGTAGGTTTATGGGTTTCATATATTTTTTTGGCTTTAAACAAAATTTTTGAAGAGAGAGTGTTGGGTATAGAAATTCTATCTAAGGTAGTTTTTTTTTAAAAAAAACTAGAGAGAAACAAAAGTTAGATTTTTTTTGAATGAAAAACATAACCTATTGTTTTAGGATTGCTCTATGAGTGGTTTTTCTAAGGGTTTTAGGATCTCAAAAGCGAAGCTAGTCAATGTTTTTAGAAAAGGTTTTATTTAAATGCAACATGCAATGCAATGCAAGGGTGAGACGGACAACATGGTATGCAATGCAACACGAGGTGGGTGAAAAAAATGATATGACATGATGAGGTGGTCTAAAACAAAAACAAAAAGTTAGCCTAAGTTAACTAGCCACAAATTTAGAATCAAAGGGTGGTGCAATGCTTCATAAATCTCTCTAAAAAGACACAAAGAAAAAGACTCAAAATGCTAATAGGCACACAAAAAGGTCTACAAGGTTTCCAAGATCAAATAACAAAGTGCTCCCTCAATAACATTTAGAATGAACAACATGAAGTTGTGGTTTTTGTTAGAGCAACGGTACAATGTTACTTGATATTCCGATTAAAGAGTGCAATATAGACGGTCATATTAATATATATAAATAAAATGAACGGGTTGCCTCCCGCAAAGTGCTTCATTTAAAGTCATAGAGCTTGACTTTCTCACATACCTTCTCATTGATGTGAAGCCATGGTCCTTCGTGCGAGAATCCGAAGTGTCCATGCAGCTTGATGTCGCCTCTTGTAATCCATCGTGGTTTGCTTGCAATATCTTCATTTGTCGAAAGTCGACCGTTTGTGTCTTCATTTGCCAATGTCATTGGGGTTCTTCCTCTGCTCTAAGCCTCTGAATTTTATCACATACGCTTGATGAAAGCATCGCCCAAGCTCCCCTTCATTGTTGTTATCGTCATCTTCTCTATCTTGTTCTCATCGCGTTGCTCCTGCCTCTTCTTTGTGGAATATCTCCTGTATACTCAACAGAACATATACCAAAATATAGATCTATTGAAATGTTTGTGAAATTACCTTTCCAACGAGTGGTCATTCATCTTAAACCGAATCCAAACGAGGGAGTTATGCCCGTTTCACTTTTGGCGCTGCGTGCTGTCCAGAAATTTTCAGAGTGCACAACCTTCAATGTTTTGGCCATACCCGCTTGTAGGAATCTCTGATTGACTTGATTCTTGATTCGTTGGAACGGGAACTTCATGGAAATTTTGAATATCCAAAAATATGCTGCTCTTTGCTTCTGAGGTCGGGCTGGACATTGATGAGAACAATATCTTCTTGTGAATTTGCCCGAAGATGTCAATGATCTCGATCATGTGGTCTTTGGAGCGTAGTGTCATGCGTCCTTGGCTTCAAGGTCATCACCATTGGTTCACCAGCGAGTATCATGGCTCCAATAGTCTGTCTCCATGGTTCTTGCTTTGCCTAAGGTGTCAGGATCAAAGATGCTCATGTGCTTCGTGTTGATGATCCGAACGGTTTCCTTCCTTGATAGCATCACTCGATTAGAAGTATATCGAGCATCCCACTGTAGAAGATAGGTGGTGTCGTGGTTCTTCTAATCTTGTTGCCTCAGCTTTGGTCAACTTCAAATCATCATCTTTTGTGTACACAGCCTTCCAATCGTCCTTTGACATTATCATCACCTTCTTCGTCGGTTGCTACTGCCTCTGTCCTCATTGAATTCCCCTTCATCCAGTGCAGAACATGTACCAAACTTCTCCTCCATTGCAAGGTGCATCAAATTATCTTTCCAACAAGTGGTTATTCACCCCAATTAGACTCCGAATAAAGAAGTTATGCTCATTTTATTACGGCGCTGCAATCTGTCTAGAGGGATTTCAGAACGCGCAGCGTTGAAATATTTTACCATAACTCTTCACACCGATCTCCAAAGTTGGTGGTTCTTGATCATTGGAAATAATACTTGATGGAGCTTCAAAATAATCTATAATTTGCTCACGGTACTTCTCTGATCTTGGACGAAAAACTCATCACAACAGTAACACTTCATAGATGATGATGATAGCACGATTTTCTTCGCGGGCATGCTTCATACCTATTGCTTGAACAAACAATTCTTCCCAAAAACATCAGTCTTTAAAATCAATTGACATGGCGGTGTACCATATTTATCATCTTTTGCTTTGGGGAGTGGGGACTCGATAGCGGAAGTTGGGCCACTAACAAAAGTTAGCACCTACCACTAAAGAGCGAATCCTGATGTTGTTGCCGTCATGTCGATGTTCCATGTCGAGGCTCCTCGATCATCTTGTTGCCGATTGTTGAAATTTGTCGAAGTGGATTATGGACTTCTCGAAGTCCAAGTTTGGTGTCTAACTTTTTCCACCTGCTTTCAAGGACACAAACAAGAAAACAAGGGTATATGCAATAATAAAAATTAGGGTTAGTCCAAAAAACTAGATAGATCGCCCTAGGGTTCGAGTTGCCGATCCCCGGCAACGGCACCAGAAAAGCTTGTTGACACTCCTTAGAGCCCCAATTTACATACCGCAAGCGCATGGATCGTGGTAGCTTTTCCCTTAGAGTACTCCCCCAAGGTTTATGAATCCGTGGATCGGAAGCGAACTGACTAGGGTTTACCATCTAATCTATCGAACCTATCCTAAACATGAAGCGAAGATTGCATATAAACTGAACACTTGATAGATATGAATGAAGCATAAGTGTTCATCACACCCACAACCGTAGATGAGATAACACAACCAAGGAGCTAGGGCCTATCGTCTCTAGGTACAGTTCTAGTAAAAAAGGTGATCAAAACATAGATTGCATCTCAACTAAAGGTACACAAAATCATCTCTCAGAAAGGCGGCTCGCAAGCGGCCTACTTTCCCAAGGTCGCCGGTGCGAGGTGCCTGTTAATGCCTAAGGTTTCCCAAAGCTTTACCCCAAACGCCCACCAAGTACTCTTACTCGAAGCTCCTCCTCTTGGTGGCCGCACCACGACTCCCATGATACTCGCCATCGATCCTATTCCACATCATGTCGTCGGTAGGGCTTTTCCCTCCGCCATGCTGTCACCACACCGGGGTAATCAACCAACTAGCTAAAACACGCTACCTCAACGTATCCGCAAGATATAGACTAATCACCACGAATAGATCTAATCTTACTATGAACATATGGATGCATCACATATGAGAAAGAAAGCATGCATTGAAGTAGACCAAAGTCGAGACAACTAGAATAAAGAGTAGATTGATATCACCATCGTGTGTGTACATATCCCGACGAATGTTGGGGGTGACTCCCGAACTCCACCATGGCACAACCTCGCAGGGAGGCCATGGCGGCTAGGGGTGGCCTAAGCCATCTCCTAGGTACCCTCGAAGAATCGCGGCAGCCGTCAGCCTCCTCCGGTCTTGGCCCTAGGTTTTCGTCGAGTTCTGGGTGGATTGATGCTGCGAGTTGAATAAGGTGCTAGCTATTTATAAGCCGAGAAAGCCACCGGTCGAAGGAGAGGCCGAACCGCCTCAGAAACGGGCTAGGCCGGCCGGCCTACCCCCTTTCGGGCTCGCCTCAGTCTCATCTTTTGCGTGTAGACTCCTCGCATCTTCTAGAGTTTATGTCCTTCACGATTGCACCCCTTTGGACGTCGTTATCTTGGAGATATCTTCGAGGAAAGGATAGGATAGGGAATCCTTCCTTAAATCTTCATTTGCTTTGCTTAATCCCGAAGTATCTTGATCTCATCTTCGTGGGCTCGGTCCTTTGGGCTCTCTTGGAGGTAGGATGTGCGTGAATGGGCTTCGAATCAACATGGGCTTTGGTCCACCCTTTGGTCTTTGGCCTTCGTCTTTCCCCGTGTCAGGGCTCGATCACGGGCCTCGTCATTTCATGCTCCAAAATAGGCCAAAAACCTGCAAAAACGAAGTTCCTCCAAAATATATGTGCAAGTGTGAAAATGACCAATAATTAGGCCGGGGTTAGGACGGTTAGTGATTTTGATATTAAATTCATGCCATTATCAAAGATAAACAAGGGATAAAAGGGGTACTTAAGGAGCGCCAACATGGGGTAGCCTGGGTCTTTCTTCTTCATCAGGAGAGGATCGAGTATAGCTGTGCTACGCTCTTCAGTTAACTGCATGACCTCGGTGGTGGGCAGCGTCTGCTTGTTTCCAAAAATATCTTTGAAATACTTGGCATACGTGGGTACCTGCATACATGGCATACTTGTTTCCAAAAATATCTTTGATATACTTGGCATACGTGGGTACCTGCATAGCGTCAAGAAGCGGTATATTCACATATAGCTTCTTTATTACCTTGATGAATTTACCGAATTGTTCGTTGGCCACCAACTTTCTTATCTGTTCCAGAAATGGTAAGGCAGTTGTGTCGTGGTAGTCCCGCGAAGTTCTAGAGGGTTCCACGGTGTCTTCCTGGGTAGCAGAAGTGTTGGATTCGACAGCCTCCTCCTGCACTTCGTCTTCAACTTCGGTATGGCTAGAGGTTACGGTCTTCCTCTGCTTTCCTGCATCATGTGGAAAAGGTGGCTCTTGCGTGGTCTTACCACCACGTGCGGTCATTGCACTAACATTTTCTTTTAGGGGTACTTCCGGTTGCCCGAGTAGTTTCCCCACGTTAACGCTAGGACAGGAGGATGCAAAGTGAGCTACTTGAGTTTCTATCATCTTGTTAAAGCTCAGTTGGTTCTTAATAACAGAATTAAATCCCTCTAGTTGTGTAGCCATAGATTCCAGGATTTTGTCATTAGCAAGGAATTTCTTACTAATGTTATCATTGATTTGCTTTTGGCCGTACACTTGGTCTTTTAATGTGGGCTGAAAACTGCTATTGAAGTTCATACCTTGTTGTTGACCGAAGGGGAGGTTGGGCTTGGAGTTCCAACCCTGCTGAGGACGAAATCCTGAGTTGGGATTATTGTTGCTCCCAACGAAATTCGCGTCCTCTTGAGTTAATGGGCACGAGGTGCCTGAGTGCCCAGTCTCGCCACATGTTTCACATGTCATACGAGACTCCGAAACCTGATTAATCTTCTGGTGCAGAGATTCCAGCTTCTTCATCAGAAGTTCCAATTTGGCAGCTAACATATCGACCGTGTCGATCTGGTCCACGCCCCTGGGACGGGCTGGCTGCCTTTCTCCTTTCCAACTTTGGTTGGAAGCTATCTTGTCAATCAACACCTTTGATCCCGCAACATCGAGAGAAAGGAAGGAACCACCCGCTGCTGCGTCAACGTGGTCGTAGGCTTGCTGATTCAGGCCGTGGAAGAAGTTCTGAATGATCAGCCATTCTTCTATGCCGTGGTGTGGGCATGCTTGAATGTACTCCTGGAGACATTCCCAGACTTCCGGAATACTCTCATCAGGCAACTGTTGAATTCCGGTGATTCTGTTCCGGAGGGTGTTGGTCTTGCTCACTGGAAAGTATTATGCTAGGAATGCATTCGAACAAGCTTCCCATGTGGTGAAAGCTTCCTTGTTGGAATAGAACCACGTCTTGGCTTTCTCGAGCAGTGAGAACGGAAATAGACGAAGACGGACGATATCTAGTGTAGTTTCTTTGGGGTTGTTGGTGTTACTCACCTCCAGGATGTTCTGGAGATGAGCATTGGCATCCTCGGATGCCTTTCCGCAAAACGGACTTTCTTGGACCATGTTCACTAGCCCAGTCTTCAGCTCAAAGCCGTCATTGTCGGCTTGGTTGATGTTCAATCCAGTAGGAATGTGGCTACTGGACAGGGCAGAGAACTGACGAAGAGTCTTCTGAGCCATGGATGAAGATGCTGAAGTGGATGGTGAACTGTAGGGCCAAGTGAGTCTTCTGAGGTGGGACGACGCGGCGTCTCACGATTCTCCCGATTCTTTCTGGATTCGGGTTAAAGTTACTTGGTAGGTCGAAACCAGTCATGCACTGCTCTGCATCGATCAAAAGATAGAGAGAGCAACGGTAAGCCCGCTAGGGTTAGCGGCGACAAGCTAGTAGAGTTTATCAAACTATCTACAATATCTTTAGCCAATTGTTTCCTCAGCAAAGACGCCAGAAATGATTGTTGGCGTTTCTTATGCCCGATAGAATATATATTCTGCAAGCGCACAGAATCACCGCTGTAGCACTTCACCTTGGAGTATTCCTGGGTATCGTATTTTTCCTCAGGGAAGCATTATGGTAAAGAGTATCATAAGTCGAATGATAACCGTACTAGCTTATTCGTCCGACTAACTAGACGGGGGTAAGCCAGACAGATGAATGAGATAATTGGCCAGACGATGACCGAGTGACACACGGAGGTTCAACTCCTTAGAGAGGTAGCAGCTGGGAGGAGAACGAGCGAGATAAGACACCGGATACACTTCTGAACTATCAAGCTAGCCTCTCTAGGTCAGACTAAACACCTAACTAGTTCTCGGGAAAGCTGTGCTTACTTCGGCAGCTGGAAGAGGAAGGACTTCAAAAAGGGATGAGAGGGGAGTCCAACGGCAACCTGCACTACTGCTATGAAAACAGCCGAACATGGTGGACTACAAAGGACGGATATGCCTGTCACCTCCTACCGACTACCACAACGATTCCGTGGGGTGGAACACACTTTCTAGCTAACACTAAGACCAGACACCACGTCTGCACTCGGTGTTAGGATTTCTCTCGAGGCCTTCGACAGAAATCGCCCTCAACCTAGAGCACTAACTTGAGATACTCTAGTCCGGGCGAGAAAACCCGTAAGATAAGATCCCGATCACTAAGAAAGATAACTTAGTCTAAGCTAAAGAAAAACTTCCACGCACGAGCTGAACACTCAGACTCGAGTAAATAAAAGACAGCGGCAAGTAAAGCCGACTCAGAAAAGTAAAGAAGATAACTTATATCGATAATGTCAAAAGAAAGATACAAGAGCTATACCAGACTTCCGATGACTCCGGAGTCCCGAGCAAGCTCAACTCGACTCTAACTCCCAAGCTACTAATTTATAGCCTTGTAGAAAGATACAAGTGAAGAGAGAAGAGCTCCAATGGTGTGTGTTGAAGTGATGGATGGTGCTTCTATTTATAGCCTTCCAGGGTCTGTTCTCGGCAGTTAATCCTCGCAACGTCAGTTGTAAGAAGCTAAGGTCGGTGTGCTTGTCTTCCACGCAAAGCCGGGGCGCGAGACACTGCAAGGTGGGGCAGGCCGGCCTCCCCTACGCCGGCCAGCCTGGGGGTGCGGCCATCTGGCCACCACCTTTGCACGGACGTCCTGGATTGCTTTCCGAGGTCGGTGGTCGTTGCGTTGCCCGAACGCTAACAGTTGTAGGCCGGCCGGCCTCCCTCTGGCCCAACTCAGCCCTCCGTTGCGCTGACATTCCCTCTGCATTCTGGTGATCTTGCCTCGGTGGTGGATCGCTGTCTTGGACTTTAGTTGGTACTGAGTTGTGGGCCATTTGTTCTTTGTGCAAGCCTTCCGATCAAACCGAGACCCAATCCTCGACTCAAGGCATCATGGTTGTGTCAAATTGCCATTGGATCGAAGCCGGGACTGTGTCGTCAGGGGTGCCAGGCCGGCCAGCCTGGTAGAGGCCGGTTGGCCTAGGTTTTTGCCCAAATTTACTCATTTTTGGTACACCTGCTCCTGAAATCAAAACTCATCCAAAACTTGTGGAACTCGTTAGAAATAAATAAAATATGAATGGAACATAGTATAAAGCTCTTGTTATTCCCGAGAAGTTGATGGCTAGAATGTGAATTTATGGCCGTCAACAACACCTAATGTAAATCGGCCTATGGCCGATGATTTTGGATCTGGCAGTATTAAAGATGAAGTAGTTAAAATCTTTAGATAAACTTTTGGTATAGATCCAAAAGAAAGATGCCGATCATATATGAGACCATACCCTGAAGAATATGAGCATGTTGCATATCCATGGGGTTTTAAAATTCCTGAATTTGTTAAATTCACTGGTGATGATAGTAAAACTACATTAGAGCATATCGTCCAATTTATTATACAATGTGGTGAAGCTAGTACTAGTGATATTTACAAATTAAGGTTATTTCCTTTATCTTTATCGGGTGCAGCATTTACTTGGTTTATTTCATTGCCACCCAATTTAGTTCGCACATGGGCCGATCTAGAGCAAAAATTTCATGATTATTTTTTAATGATGAAACTGAATTAAAATTTTCACATCTTACATCGGTTAAGCAAAAGATACATGAAGGTGTTGCTGAATATATTAGAAGATTTAGAGATATTAGAAACCGATGCTATAGTTTGACAATTTCTGATAGAGATTTGACTGATCTAGTTTTTGCTGGTTTACTTAATTTTCATAAATAAAAGCTAGATGGACAAAAATTTCTAAATGTTAGTCAAGTTCTACAAAAGGCTCTGGCTAATAAAAGCCGAGCTAAAGAGGCTAGAAGCTTGCAAAAGTCCAATGAAAAGCCTAATTGTCCTGTTTATGTTCTTGGTTGTGAATCAAATTGTTCGGACGATGAAAGCAATAATATTTATGCTGCTGAATTTGTTTGCCCTTCTAATGATAAACCTTGCACTTGCGGTTCTCTCAAGCCGATTCAGAAAAATCGCAAGATAATATTAAGTTTACTTTTGATGTATCCAAATGTGATCTCATATTTGATGAGTTAAACAAATTGGGATACATCAAATTGTCTCACGCTATTACGCCGCTTGAGGAATTAAAGCGGCATGCTTATTGCAAATGGCATAATTCGTTCTCTCATGTAACCAATAATTGCAATGTGTTTAGAAGACAAATTCAATCGGCCATTAATGAAGGACGATTGGTTGTTCCACAAGTGCAAATTGATAACAATTCTTTCCCTATGCATACTGTTAAATTATAGAATCCTAAGATTTTAATTCGGTCAAATCAAGCCGAATCAGCAAAGGGAAAGAATGTGATCATTAGTGAACCAAGATCTAAACAGAAGAAGAAATCTCTCGAAGCTTCATAAAAAAGTTCAACACTCGGGGGCAAGATCAGAAGAAGGGCGCCAGATTTGTACATACCGGTCCCTCTGGAGGTTCAGTGCTTGGGGGGCACGAGCAGCGAAAAAAGGACGGGTCTGCACAGACCGGTCTGACCGGTCTGGCGATCGGTCTGACCGGTCATTCTGAGAGCTCTAGAAAAATTCCAGAAACACCAAAAAGAAAAGGCCGAGTTTCAAGGAACTCTTGGCCAAGTATGAGGAGAAAGGAGCTACTCAGAAACAGAAGAAGCGACCTGATCAAGCTAAAGATATAAATCCATCATCGGAGCATCATGAGCAATCGACTTCTCATTTGCAACAAGGTAATAATGCTTTTGCGCCATATTCATTTGGTGGGCCGGTTGCTCCATGGTTTTGGTCGTATCCTTACTATTACACACCTTTGGATTATAGTAGAATGTATATGCATCCATACTTTATTCAATATTCTTCTACATATCCAAGTTATGGTGTCTCTCAAAGACCGATTGTTGCTAGCGATAATCTGGTCAAAAACAAATCTAATTGCAGCCAAGATGGTGAGAAAGATATGAAGCAAGATAATAAGTATTTATAGTCGAGGTGGTGTCCCTCAGGCTTGTCTCACACCCAAAAGAGAAGGCTACAGCGGATGCACAAGAAGGAGTCCATAGAACAGCAAGCAGAGGTTGTACCAGCAAAGTCGGCGACTATGAAGCAGGTATGGAGGCCTAAGCAAGTTGTTTCGTCATCAGCTTGAAGAAGAAGCATGATACGACCGATAGAATTTATCGCCCTTAGAATAAAATATGGCCGATGCATGTTTATCATCGTCCTTAGACAATTTTGGTCCTGAGGCTTATTTTTTTGGCATGCTAGCATCACAAAAAAACAGGGGGCATATGTTGACGACCAAAATTGGCAAAAGTTAGGCTAGACCGGTCTGACCGGTACCCGTAAGTGGTCTGGCAGGTCGGTCCTATTTCGGATCGGGAAAAACGCCGATCGGTCTGACCGGTGGGTCTAACCGATCTGACCGGTTCACCCAGAGTCTGAGTACAATATGGACTTTTTGTAGATTTAGATCTGTAAAAAGATTCCTTGCGGGATAAGTCCACCCCACCCTATAAATATAAAGGGTCACTGCCGATTGAGGATATCCAATCGATCAAACACAAAAACTTTTATCTCTTTATTTTCTCTTGCCCTAACTTTTCCAATCTATTACTTGTTGTTCCTCCTTCGTCTCTACGTTGATTGAGGGCATTCTAGGTGGCCTGCCGACCCTAGAACAACCCTGCGTGCGCCTGCCCCGACGGGTCTTCCCGGGCTAACGTTCATAGGCTTCGTCACCGATCTCGCCAGCGGCAACCGGTCTGACCGGTCAGAACAGCGGCGCTGCAATGCGCGTCTCTATTCGCCTCACGATCTAGTGCGTCCGTGTATTGGCTCTGATTTGTGTCAACAATACGATGGTTTGTACTTCTAGTTAAGAGAGAGTGTAGATTTCTATTGCTATATGTTGTTACAAATATTTTGAAAGTGTATATATGTAGAGAATTTTTTTCACTTATAGGCTCATAGGTATGTATAAGACCATAGCTGGATGAAAAACTCGTAACTCGTTAGCTCACTCGACTTGGCTTGCTAGTGCCTTGCTTGTATTTTCTTTCAAATCGTAAGTACTTCAATAAAGACCAAAAGATAGATTGCTGCACAGGCAATTATTATTCAATTTCATCTCTTTTTTAACTTGTTTACTGACTTGGGCAATTCTAGTTAGTTGATAAATGAAAGATATTTACAAAATATGGAATAAAACAACAATAACATCTTATCATCCAATTTATGCAACATTTTGGTGCAAATTTGAAGATTTGTTTTTTTGTTTCAGATGGCAGATGCATATATTGCTAGACATGCTAATGCGCTATGCATTTTATTCTTCGCAAGGTTCTTAAAGCCTTTAAATGCAAGAAAAGAAATGCGGACATTTTGGCCTTATTTAGGAAGCCAAATTTGTGAAAACAAATGAAATATCTGTTCAGGTGACAATATATATACGCGTTGGCATGTAGTTTGTACCATTACACTGAAATATCTTTTCAGGTGACAACAAAAACCTTCTGGTGGTTCCATTTGGATTAAATAATTGATGAAAAAAGTTTGTTGGGTTTGCTATTGTCAGAAGTTCTCCTTTATTTTATAAGGGACCTCATTAAATTTAAGTTTTTACATCGAATTGAGACAAAGTCCTTGGACCATTGCAAACTTTGTTGTGTAACCCTTTGAAATAAAAGATTGAAACTTATCAGAATCCTACGAAATGGCTCAATTCATATGAGTTTTGCCACTTGGGTGGAGGAGAGTAGCCTTATTCTTTATTTAGTTCATACATATATCAACACGGCAATATTATCTCTATCCTGTATTATTAATTGTGTGCTATCCTTGTTTAGCTTCCAAGGAGAGCCATGAGGAAGCTCCTGTAGTCACCCGAGGTTTCCTTGGCAATGACTTGCTCTAAGGTAACCGAGGTCCTCTTCTGGAACGCGCTGCTGATGCCCTTCAAGTCTTTCTCGGCGTGCATTACGACCACACGGGTTAGGGTATCCTCATCAGTCCCTGCTTCACGTGTAGCGTTCCTCAGAACCTGCTTGCAGATGGCAACGGGACGTACGGTATACCCACCAGATCAGTTCAAGAGTAACTGTTTATTTGGTTTTTGTTTCGTTATCGTTGACACCTCACCTTGGCAAAATATTTGTTTGCATCTGCAATGCACCTCACTGTGGTTCGCAGAGCGCGCAAGTAGCATGTCGGATCGGTTGCATGTAGTAGTGCCTGGCGATACCAACGAAATGGTTTGATCACCAGATCGATTTCATACAAAGCATGAGATCTTTAAATTTAAAGACGAGGTATTTTTGTGGCCGGACCTTGGTGATGCTGCTGTTGTGCTCATCTTTAAAGCAGCTGAATGTGGCTTTGAGCTGTGCTTTGCTCCTAGTACCCACGATCCTGATGAGCTCCTCATTATCAATTGCGCCATTTCGCAAAACCTCATGAACAATCTTCGCCTCTGATTTTGCTAACCCCATGTTTACATCTTTGCCATCGTACCTGTAGGTGCTCACTAGGGCAAGCAAAAGCTGAAGGAGACGAGGAAAGATTAGCCTGTAAATCTAAACCAGGATGACGAGCATGAGAAAATAATGAACAACAGCTCTACATACACTGCGAAGATTTCCCGTGGAGCAAGCAGCGACATCTTCTTCCAGGGAGCACTTGTACAGAACATGGTAGGCCTTCTTCACTGCTATAAACTCCTCAGAAGAGATAGCGCAAGCGATCTCGATGATGACTGGGTACTCCTCCTGGATGCATTTCATCGCAGCGTTCGCCGTCACAGCCTGCCTCTCATCAGGGTCCAGTATCCACTGGCACATTGCTCTCTGGACAGTAACCAATAGCACTACTTGTCAGATGAACTGACAAATGCTCATCAGGAAAAATATGCAAACTAATCTGAACAAAAGCTCATCAATAAAACTGCAATCGTGTAATTTGTGGCACCTCAAAATCTCCAGAGAGCTCTGACTGCAGGCGTTGCAGTAGGCTTTCGTTGTACATCTGTTCATAGGTCAAAATAATCTGTTTCCTCTGAGTCGCGTCACGCCGAGCTAAGATGGCTATAACTGCCTGTTCGTCCGTGCCCCATCCTGGACCACAAAATAGGTGGCAAAGGTCATCATTGACTCATTGGTAATGTTCCTTAAAGATGTTCGAAACATTCTAGACAGTGATTTTTGTTTCGACGCTTTTTTGCATAAATGAAATCTGAAGCTAATATTTGAACAGCTCACAATAGAGTCAGGAACAATAACCTTGGAAAGCCTTCAAGAGAGCCGCGGCATCTTCAGCGGGAGAAGGGACAACTTGACAAACAGTATTTGTTGCCATCTTTCACGTTGTTCCGTGTTCCCTCTCCTTCTCTCCAGATTGGTTTTGTCAAGCACCGCAATTCCCCGCCGTGGTATTTATAGAGATCATGTCTGCATCTAACCATGTGCTAGTGGGCATTGAATTAAAACGTTAGAGAAACTGCATAGTAATCTAGCGTTACTCCCTTTACTCAGCAAGTTTTAACTACGTGAGTTTCCAAAATTAATGCGGCATCAAAGAAATAACTCCTCAGATGGGGGCATCTTTCGACAACAAAAATTTGTCACACGCTTTCTTAACAAAACAATATTTGTGGCACGATATTGTACTATTTGACATCTCTCAGTCACCTGTAATCCTGTGCTTGTATCCATTTATTTCATTTTAGTTTGGTTTAGTCAATGCATGGCCTCTCTTAATAGTTTAATATGAGTGCGCCCTACACTAAACATGCTACGTGTAGTATCCTCAATGGCGAGCACCATGGGCAAGACATGCTATTGAGTGACTTGAGCACTCTGGTTTCATCGCTCCGTATTTATATGAAATGTTGTAGTTTGCTACAGGTCGACAGACGTCGTTAGACTGCAGTAGTAATCAATAGCGTAGACGTGGTGTCTAGACTAGGGGTTATCCTTCATTTGCCTTAGGTCAATCTCAGTGCGAGTGTCATGACCATTAAATTTGCTGAGATGGCACAAGAGAGAGAATGTTGAGTGTCATGTGATGTGAGAGAAGTATCATCACCATGAAACTCCTCAAGCGTTCTAAGATCGTCAACTCAGAACTCTAGCCAACGGACGATCAATCGAAGGATGCATCAAGCTCAAAGAATCTGCTTTTGATCCAACCAAAATACAGTAGAACCCGGAAACCTCGAACCCATGACGTGATCGGACGGGTGACATGTTCTCTGGGATCGATTGAGTTGACTCTACACTCATCAGCTGCATCAACATGGCTGAGAATACTCTCCAGCACAGGAGCCCCAAGAAACAAGACAAGACGGGAAAATCTTGTGGGAAACCCGAGAAGGCAAACCCCCGGCTTGAACGGATGGGACCGCCTCTCTCAGGGACCCCCTAGGCTCCCTCGCCAAAACCCGTTCACAAGTGGACTCCCAAACCCAGTGATTTCTCTGATCCTCTGTTTGATCAAGATTTCGATGAGTTCATGGAAAGCCTTAACAACCTTGAACCATATGATGGTCTCGAGGACTGGTCAGATGATGTCGACCTATTCATGGAGACAATATGCCATCCACATCACATGGCTGACGCCCTCTGGCAGGAAGCTAAGCTTAAAAAGCAGGAAGAAACATCCGAACCCCCTGAAGCATCCAGCAAGTCGATCTTCAACAAGCCCTAGACCAAAGAGCCAGACGGATTAACTCCAATCCAATCTTGGCAGCACTGGATGAACAAGAATGCTCTCTGGGTAGAGATGGGAATTCCACTCCTCGCTCACCCAAAACACACTTATTCTAAAATCGGTGGATTAACTGATTCCGAATCTGAGTACTCCTACGACTCGGAGGATGAACTGGATAGTTTAATCCAGCACAGCAAAGAAGCCGAAGCCAACTCGGCTAAGAACTCCAAAATCGATTAGGACTCTGTCCCAAACCTGATCATATATGCAACCCGGAAGGACGGACAGTGTGTCTGGAAAGTCAGGGCTCAATAATCGATTTGCTGGGATCTCTGATCCTCAGATCGACGAGCTCCCATTCCAAAATGGCACTCCGTTAGACCTTCCAAAAATCAAAGAAAAACAAGACGTCAAAGACCTCTGCTGTAAAATCCTCTTCTTGCATTGCAAGGAGGAAGATTACAGTACATGCCTCGCAAGTCCTCTTCTTGCATCTTGAAAAGAAATTTCTCCTTCTCCCTGAATACGTTGTAATAAGGTTTAGTCTGTTTACCGGAGATGCCATTTCTTGAGAACTTCCATTCTGGAAATCCCAAGAGTATGACACAACCCATCTACCGAGAACCTTGAAAGTCCTCCCACCTGTGTATTTGCAGGGGCATGCAGAATGGACAAGTTGGGAGTTGCACGGAGGCGGATTTAGGCAATGCAGACTATCCTTATTACTCGCAAGTACTCTTCTAGCACCACTCACCGGAAAGTATCTACTTCTATTAGGAGGGCGAGAGCTTTCTAACTGGTAACAACAGTTTAGAGCCATGGCTTCCATGGTTGAATGTTCTTCGACGGAGCTCTCGCTCATCTTTTATAGATGCATATGGATCACTGGAATTCAACCCGTGACACTACAAACACGGTAGTCACGAGTGCAACAGGGCAGATTCCCACCACAGTGAACAGTGAACAGACACGTGAATGAACTGGAAAGTGATACACATCCCCTATTTTATTTCTGAAAACACTTCGGGTACAAATCAGTGTGGGGTATCTATTTATACCATTTTTCTTGGTTACTTCCCGAAAAAGTGGTCTTTTAGATATTGGATCTGATTTTACTTATATTATAAAATAAAATTACATGCCACGTCTTAGATCTTTAATTCTAAATCTTGGCTTGGGGGCTCCCCACGAGTTCAGGGATTTAGATTTAAGACTCGGGGGCTACGGGATATGTTGCATCAAAGATTTATTTTTCAATTTTTTTTGGAAAATAAAGAAGAAAAAGACTGAAGTGACCCTCAGCCTGATTTTACGATTCAACCTAAGACTCCAGGGCTACTCCAGATGGAGCGCGAGTCCTCGTGCACCATATATAAAAAAATTTCGAGGGCTTGAGCACCTCACAGCCTCGGAGCAACCAGGAATATTTGGAAGACTACTCAACATATTCAATGGAGGACCCAGAAGTACTCGACAGATGATCAGATTGCTAGAAGTACTCGAAGATGTCTCCGCAAGTACTCGATGCCTATAGGACTTGGCTACGAAGAGCTCGGGGGCTTATCAAACTCTGGGCACCGGGACTGGTTATAGACATAGAATGTTCTAAAATAAGGAATAGTTCATGGATGTACCTTACTTCTATTATAACTACCCAAATAGGCGTAGAACTAGTTGTAGTACATGAAAACTACCCGATCTAGTCGGACTAGGATTCCAGCAGTACTCGGCTAGGGCTTTCCATGTAACCCTGTCCCTCCAGAGTATATAAGGGCGGGCAGGGACCCCCTCAAAATAGAGACAACCTCATACAACATCTAAGGAATACAAGCAACCACACAGGATGTAGGGTATTACGCACCTCGCGGTCCGAACCTATCTAAATCTTTGTGTTCCTTGCACCATCGGGTTCCAGAGCTAGTCGATCCCTTTCCTAAAATCCTACTGCTAAGGATATCCCTGAGTAGGCTTGGCGGCTAAATACCGACAGAACCAAAGGACAGGAATTGATCCTTAACCTGCATAAGACCTAACCAAAACTGAGTCCCTAGGTTTTTTAGTTAACTGTGTGATGGCCTTGTTATATAAGTATTTTGTCTTAGGTAAGTCTTGCCATAGGCCATCCTCACTAAACAACTTGAGAAGCCATTTGCTTAAAGACAATTATTTTGAATCTCCAAATCCAAAATACCGAACCCTCCTTGTAGGTCTATTGAGAATACTCCATCTAGCTAATCTGTACTTTTTTTTATGCTTGTCACATTGCCAAAAAAACTGGATCTATAGTAATCTAACTTCTTAAGAACACCATTAGGAGCTTTGAATAAAGAAAACATACACATAGGTAGGCTAGAGAGGATAGAATCAATAAACACTAGCCTACCTCCCACTGACAGAAGTTTTCCTTCCAACTAGCAAGTTTCTTTTGAAACCTTTCCTCAACCAAAAACCAATCCTTATTCGAGATCTTACAGCGATGCATAGGAATCCCCAAATATCTAAAAGGTAGTGTCACCTCTTTACAACTGAAATCTCAGCATTCTCTTGTACAAAAGATTGTGCCTCACTATATAGGAACAATTCGCTTTTGTGGAAATTGATTTTGAGGCCCGATAACTGTTCAAAGCACATAGTACTAACTTCAAATTCTTTGTCTCCTCTAAATCATCTTCCATAAAAAGAATTTTGTCATCCGCAAATTGAAGGATCGAAAGATCCCCATTGACTAAGTGAGGTACAACTCCATGGAAATTGTCCTTTTTCTTTTTCCCTAGCAATAAGAATTGCAAGCATATTTGCTACTAAGTTAAAAAGGAATGGCAAAAGAGGATCTCCTTGTCGTAACCCTTTCTTAGCTAATGGACAATTTCATCGTTAACAACACTACCTTTGATGACAATATTTTCATTCCATTGACGCCAAATAGGGGAGAAACCTTTCATTCTAATCGTTTGTTGTAGGAATGACCAATTTATCTTGTCATATGCCTTCTGGAAGTATAGCTTTAGCACAACTCCATTAAGCTTTTTCTTATGCATTTCGTGTAATGTCTCATGTAAAATAACCACCTCTTCCAATATGTTCCTCCCTGACATGAACGCTATTTAAGAAGTAAGATGCTGGGTTTATTGCCAATTTTGTTCCTTACTCGATCCAGTGTGAGCGAATCCTTCAAGAATACATATTACTAATTATTTGAACTTCTATTTACATGGTACATTAGCTGGAAATGATGAGAAAGTTCAATCAACATGTATTGTATGCATGTATATTAGCCGTATCATTCCACACCTGATCTTGACAACCTTGTTCCTCAGGTCTGATACAAGTTTCAGGATAAACAAGGATCCACTTTGTTTAAACTTACTTCTTATGGTTAGCAAACTGTTGACGCAAATCTCGGTCAACACATGAACACACTAGATCGTGCGGCGCGAGAAAGAGCTCGATGCAGCTCTCTCTGCGTGGAGCGGTCAGACCGGTCTAAGGACCCCGTCAGGGTAGGCGCACGTAGGGTTGTTCTAGGATCGGCAGGCCACCTAGAACGCCTTCAAACGTCGCGGAGACGAAGGAAGAACAGCAGAGGGGGTTGGAAAAGCTAGGGTTTGGAGAAAAGGATAAAAAGTAGAGTTTGTATTGATTTTGTTCGATTGTATTCTCTAATCGGCCGTGATCCTTTATATTTATAGGGTGGGATGGACTTATCCCGCAAGAAATCCTGTTTACAGATCTAAATCTATGAAAAACCCTAGTTGTACTCGGACTCTACCTAGACCGTTCAGACCGGTCGGACCTACCGGTCAGACTGGTCGGTCCCTGCCAGACAGGCCACAGTGCCTCGACCGGTCAGACCGCTCGTTCAGACCGGTTGGTGCCAATTTTGGCTGTCAACATATGCCCCCTCTTTTTTGGTAAAGCTTGCTTGCCAAAAAATATTCTTCTGAGCCAAAATTATCTAAGGACGATGATTAACACTACATCGGCCATTTTTTGTACTAAAGGCGATAAACAATTATCGGCCATGTTTTGCTCAAGTCGATGTTGAAACAACTTGTTTGGGCTGCCACACCTTCTTCATTGTCGCTGACGTCTTTGGCACGGCCTCCACTTGTTGTTCCATTGCCTCCTTCTTGCGCATACGTTGCAGCCTTTGCTTCTGAGTATGAGACAAGCCTGAGGGACACCACCTCGGCTGTAAATATTTTGAATCTTGCTCCTTGCTCTTCTCATTCTCATTGCTGCAATCAACATCTTGCTTGACCGGATTATTGCTAGCAACAATCGGTCTTTGT
This sequence comes from Panicum virgatum, assembly GCF_016808335.1. Taxonomy (NCBI): domain Eukaryota; kingdom Viridiplantae; phylum Streptophyta; class Magnoliopsida; order Poales; family Poaceae; genus Panicum; species Panicum virgatum. The sequence continues at coordinate 18,216,595 of NC_053151.1, forward strand.
AGTAATGCATGATTTGGATACATAGGAGGATATTGAATATAATATGATTGCATATGCATCCTACTATAATCCATAGGTGTATAAAAGTAAGGATACCAGCAATACCATGGAGCAATCGGTCCACTAGATGAAGTATAATTACCTTGACTCAATTGCTCTTGATGTCTTGACGATGATCCCGTATCCTTGACTTCGCTTGGTAGCCCCTTCTGTCTCTGAGCACTCCCTTCCTTCTCATATTTGGCCAAGAGTTCCTTAAAACTCGGCCTTGTCTTGATTTTTGAGGAGTTCCCAGATTTACTGGGCGCACCGGTTAGACCGGTCCCATGACCGGTCGAACCGGCCAGACCGCCGCTGTGGCCGGTCAGACCGGTCGACTTGTTGTCGGCCTTCTTCTTCTTGTCTTGCCCCCCGAGTATTTTTGCACCTTGAGGGATCTTCTGTGTCAGCTTCTTTTCAGGTCTTTCATCACCAATAACTACATTCTTCCCCTTGGTTGATTCGGCTTGACTCGGCCGAACTAGCACTTTGGGATTATTCAATTCCAACACATGCACTGGGAAAGGATTCTGATCAACCTGCATATTAGGAGTAACCAATCGTCCTTCATTAATGGCCGATTGAATTTGTCTACGTAACATATTGCAATCATTAGTAGCATGTGAAAAAGTATTATGAAATTTGCAATATGCTCGCCGCTTCAACTCTTTAGGCGGCGGTAGAGTATGTGACATATTGACATATCGAATCCTATATAACTCATCATATATCATCTCGCACTTGGATACATCAAAAGTGAACCGTTCATCTTGCCGATTTTTCTGAATCGGCTTAAGAGCAGAACAAGTAAATGGTTTAGCTTGAGATGGCCAAGCAAACTCAGCAGCATACACATCATTAGACTCATTGTCTGAATAATTTGAATTGCATTCTAAAGCATGAACACTAGAACGATAATGCCTATGAGATTCTTGGGACTCTTTGCTTCGGCTTTCTACAGCCAAAGCTCTTTGATGCACCAGAGTAACAGTAAAGAAATTATAGTCCTCTAATCTTTCTTTAATATGAGAGCGCAAGCCATTAAAAGCCAAATCAGCTAAATCCTTTTCTGCAATATTCACACTAAAGCATCGGTTTTTTGTATCGCGGAATCGTCTTATATAATCATTGACAGATTCATCACGCGATTGTCTAACCGATGTCAAGTGAGACAATTTAAGCTCATCATGCCCACAAAAAAAGTACTCATGGAACTTCTGCTCTAATTGTTCCCATGAGCCAATAGAATTAGGTGCCAAAGATGAAAACCATGAGAAAGCGGTTCCAGTTAGAGACAAAGAAAATAAACACACTTTCAACTCGTTTATTGAACCAGCTTCTCCTAATTGGGCAAGATACTGACTAATATGCTCAAAAGTACTTCTAGTATCTTCCCCACTGAATTTAACAAACTCAGGCAACCTAAAACCAGCAGGGTATGCAACCGAATCAAACGAAGTAGGATACGGCTTTTGGTATGTGCGGGTTTTACTTCTAACATCCACTCCAAAACTTTCTCTAAGCAGATTAGCCAAATCATTCTTATAATCAGTAAGCATTTTATCGAAATTACTCGAAGAATTTGGCTGTGTGGATGTAGATACCTCACGCTGGTTTGGAACAAACTGACCGGATGGACCGATCGGACCGGCCGGTCGGACCGGTTGGGGGTAACCGGTCTGACCGGACTGAGATACCGGTCTGACCGGTCTCTGCCGGTTTTGCCGACGCTGCACATATCGGTCAAACATCTCGTCGAAGATAGGACCGGTGTGTAGCACTGAATTCCTGGAGATTTCTGGTGGTGTGTACTGAACAATCTTGTTTGTTCGGCTAATGTTGGCCAAACCAGGAATACTCATAATAGGATCAGTGTACGTGGGTGTAACAGTTTGACCACTGAAATAATTCATCGGCATCCCATATTGAGGTTGACTCGTAGGAGATGCTGCCGATGGTTGAGGAACATAAAATTCAGAAGCAGAAATAGATGGAGGTTCATCGGCTGATTCTGGTTTCTTACCAGCCGATTCTCTTTCCTTAGAGATAAGCCAATTAACCCAATAAACATCACGCTCAGCTAGCAATTTCTGAATTTGTTCCATAGTAACACCAGAAGGTGGAGCTATTGCAGCAGGTATTACCTCAGTAGATGCATCCGAGGAGGTAGAAGCGAAGTCGATCTCCTTGATCTTGGTGACATTGCCGCGTCGATCGACCTTGATGCTCGTGTTGACGCTTCTTAGAGCCCCAATTTACGTACCGCAAGCGCACGGATTGTGGTAGCTTTTCCCTTAGAGTACTCCCCCAAGGTTTATCAATCCATGGATCAGAAGCGAACCGACTAGGGTTTACCATCTAACCTATCGAACCTATCCTAAACATGAAGCGAAGATTGCATATAAACTGAACACTTGATAGATATGAATGAAGCATAAGTGTTCATCGCACCCACAACCGTAGATGAGATAACACAACCAAGGAGCTAGGGCCTATCGTCTTTAGGTACAGTTCTAGTCAAAAAGGTGATCAAAACATAGATTGCATCTCAACTAAAGGTACACGAAATCATCTCTCAGAAAGGTGGCTCGCAAGCGGCCTACTTTCCCAAGGTTACCGGTGCGAGGTGCGTGTCGACGCCTAAGGTTTCCCAAAGCTTTACCCCAAACACCCATCAAGTACTCTTACTCGAAGCTCCTCCTCTTGGTGGCCGCGCAACGACTCCCATGGTACTCGCCATCGATCCTATTCCACATCATGTCGTCGCTAGGGCTTTTCCCTCCGCCATGCTGTCCCCACACCAGGGTAATCAACCAACTAGCTAAAACACGCTACCTCAACGTATCCGCAAGATATAGACTAATCACCACGAATAGATCTAATCTTACTATGAACATATGGATGCATCACATATGAGAAAGAAAGCATGCATTGAAGTAGACCAAAGTTGAGACAACTAGAATAAAGAGTGGATTGATATCACCATCGTGTGTGTACATACCCCGACGAATGTTGGGGATGACTACCGAACTCCACCATGGCACAACCTCGCAGGGAGGCCATGGCGGCTAGGGGTGGCCTAAGCCATCTCCTAGGTACCTTCGAAGTCTTGAGGCGGCCGTCGTCTCCCTCCGGCCTTGGCCCTAGGTTTTCGTCGAGTTCTGGGTGGATTGATCCCCCCGAGTTGAATAAGGTGCGAGCTATTTATAAGCAGAGGAAGCCATCAGTCGAAAGGGGAAGCCGAACCGCCTCGGAAACGGACTAGGCCGGCCGGCCTACCCTCTTTCGGCCCCGCCTCGGTCTCATCTTTCGCGTGTAGACTCCTCGCATCTTCTAGAGTTTATGTCCTTCATGATTGCACCCCTTTGGACATCGTTATCTTGGAGATATCTTCGAGGAAAGGATAGGATAGGGAATCCTTCCTTAAATCTTCATTTCCTTTGTTTAATTCCGAAATATCTTGATCTCATCTTTGTGGGCTTGGTCCTTTGGACTCTCTTGGAGGATGGATGTGCATGAATGGGCTTCGAATCAACATGGGCTTTGGTCCTTCCTTTGGGCTTTGGCCTTCGTCTTTCTCCGTGTTAGCGCTCGATCACGGGCCTCGTCATTTCATGCTCCAAAATAGGCCAAAAACTTGCAAAAACGAAGTTCCTCCAAAATATATGTGCAAATGTGAAAATGACCAATAATTAGGCTGGGGTTAGAACGGTTAGTGATTTTGATATTAAATTCATGCCATTATCAAGGATAAACAAGGGATAAAATGGGTACTTAAGGAGCGCCAACAGCTCGCAAGCGCCGCTTGTAGATCTTCTTCATCACGCTTCTTCTTGCGCTCCTCCAGCAGCAGACGAACGTCCTCCGAAAGATGCTCATACGTCAAAGGGATGATGTTCTCCTTGTCGATTTCTGTGTTGGAGCCCATATTCTTTGGAGTAGATTAGATAGGTTTTATTAACCAAGATCTTTCTCCCCAGCGGAGTCGTCAAAAAGTATGTTGACGCAAATCTCGGTCAATACACGAACGCACTAGATCATGCGGCGCGAGAAAGAGCTCGATGCAGCTCTCTCTGCGTGGAGCGGTCAGACCGGTCTAAGGAACAGGTCAGACCGGTCGCTGGTGAGAATCGGCGATGGCCGACGAACGCAAAACCCGGGAGGGACCCCGTCAGGGTAGGCGCACGTAGGGTTGTTCTAGGATCGGCAGGCCACCTAGAACACCTTCAAATATCGCGGAGACGAAGAACAGTAGAGGGGGTTGGAAAAGCTAGGGTTTGAAGAAGAGGATCAAAAGTAGAGTTTGTATTGATTTTGTTCGATTGTATTCTCTAATCGGCCGTTACCCTTTATATTTATAGGGTGGGGTGGATTTATCCCGCAAGAAATCATGTTTACGGATCTAAATCTATGAAAAACCCTAGTTGTACTCGGACTCTACCTAGACCGGTCAGACCGGTCGGTCCCTGCCAGACAGGCCACAGTGTCTCGACCGGTCAGACCGGTTGGTGTCAATTTTGGCTGTCAATAAAAACAAATTAAAAAAATCATCAAGAAACAAGAAAGTGGATAGCCACTAATCCTTGTTTCATCTGCCAAGCTTCCGTACATTCAATTGTGCCGTGCCATATTTTATCATGTTTTGGGCACTCCGTACTGCTACATTTTGCCAACTCGACTTCCATAAATTTATGTTTTTATGCACATCTCCAGAAGTTTCTCCATGTGACCTTACGTGTGGTCCATACCAGTATTATGTCAACAACTATGCGATGGGATGGATGGAGTACTCTATAGGTCATGTCATGCTTCTCCGGAGATAACCAAGCTATTAAACTAACAAAACTAGTATATGGATATGATGCTAGCAGTCATCGATGTGTGCTTCACTACAAAATTTCCTGACCACGTTTCACACACATTGGAGTATGTTTATAAACACAACAGGAATTAATTTCTGTTTGTGATCTTCTTTGCCGAGTAACCGCCTGTGGAGACTTTGCCGAGTATGGTTTGACTCTCGGTGAAAGTTTTACCGAGTGCCCAAACAAAAATACTCGGCAAAATCGTCTTCGCCGTCATTGGATTTGCCGAGTGATCTTTGCCGAGTGACTTTTGTCGAGTGTTACACTCGGTAAAGTCTTTACCGAGTGCATAACAGCCTTTACCGAGTGTTTCTGGCACTCGGCAAAGCACTCGGATCCGGTAGTGTTAGGTTAGGTACGTACTAATATTAAGTCAAAGTGAACAAGTATATATGGGTGTACATATTCAAAGTACCAAACTACAGTATGATAGTTTTTTTTTCTTTTTTAAAAAACAGAGAAGTTCGGGTCACTGCATCCGCACACAGCTGTAATATATCGGACAGCTATTTATGGCTAGCCTTTTGGAGAAAAAAGATTAAAGGCAGCAGAACAAAATCGTCATAGTCAATAGAACTCTGAGAGATAGTTTGTGTTAATGAGATATTAACGTTTAAAAAGTGAATTTTAGATAAAATTAAGCAATTTCATGAAATTAATGAGTAGTGTGCGAGTTTGAGAGATAGTTTGTGTTAGTGAGATTGTGTGTGTTAGTGAGAGAGTATAGTGTGTTAATGTGAATGTAATTTCATGAAATAAATAAAATTAGTTGAGTAATACATTATTGAATGAAAATTATAATTGAGTCTGGTAATTAAGTGAAAAATATATAAAATAATATATATAACACATAAAGTATAATTATACAGTACATATATAATAAAAGTATTCGAATTGCGATTAGTTTTTATATAATAATATAAAATGATTCAAGTACATGAAGTATTAGCGGTAACAGACTTTCTCTTCACAAATGTCCCTTGATTATGATCACGGCACAAGTATGGAACATCATCATTGGCTAGCAGGATGCATGGATCAGCATTTACTTCGAAAGGTGGAATGACAACAAAATTATTATATTCTTCTGACAAGTCTGTCTTGTCCTCCACTCCAACGATGTTTCTTTTTCCTGATAGAACTATGTGTCGCTTAGGCTCATCTTTTGCTTGTTTATCCACTTCTTTGGCTTGCTGGACATGTCCTTAATGTAGAAAACCTGAGCGACATCCTGGGCTAGGACAAATGGCTCGTCTCTTTACCCAAGATTGTTGAGATCAACTATTGTGATCTCATACTCATCTTTTATTACCCCTCCTCCAGATAGCTTAACCCATTGGCAACGAAATAGAGGCACCTTGAAATTGGGACCGTAATCCAGCTCCCATATCTCTTCAATGTAGCCGTAATATGTGTATTTTTTTCTATTATTGTCCGTGGCATCCATACGAACACCGCTGTTTTGTTTGGTACTCTTTTTATCTTGGGCTATCGTATAAAATGTGTTTCCATTTATCTCGTACCCTTGGTATGTTAAGATATTCCAAGATGGTCCCTGGCCAATAAGAACAGTTGTTCACTTATATCCATGTTATGCATTAGATGCTTCCGCAACCAGCTGCAGAAAGTGTTCATGTGCTCACGTGTAATCCATGCCTCAGACTTTTCCGGGAAATTGGAGAGCAGAATTTTCTTGTGTTCCTCGATATATGGGTCAACCAAGGATGATTGTTGAAGAACCGTATAATGCGCTTTCTTGAATGAGAAATCATCTGTGCAGACATAAGATTTTTTTTCCTAATGTACCCTTTCCAGTTAGTCTCCCCTCATATCGCGATTCAGGGACTCCAATCGGTTTAAGGTCATCAATAAAGTCAACACAAAAGTCAATGACCTCCTCAGTTTCGTAGGCACTGGCGATGCTTTCTTTTGGACGAGCTCTATTACGAACACATTTCTTGAGTACCCCCATGAACCTTTCGAATGGGAACATGTTGTGTAGAAATACTGGTCCGAGGATATCAATCTCTTTGACAAGGTGCACTAGAAGATGTGTCATGATGTTGAAGAAAGATGGTGGAAATATCAGCTCACAGCCAACAAGACATTGCACCACATCGTTTTGCAGCTTTATCAAATTCTCCGGGTCAATTATCTTCTGAGAAACTGCGTTGAGGAAGGCACATATCTTCACGATGGTTAACCGGACGTTATCAGGCAGAATCCCCCGCAGCACAACCGGAAGAAGTTCGGTCATAAGCACATGGCAGTCATGGGACTTGAGATTTGTAAATTTCTTCTCTGCCAAATTTAAGATTCCTTTTATATTGGATGAGTATCCAGATGGAACTTTTATACTGCTCAAGCAGTCAAACATGGTTTCTTTCTCTTCCTTGCTAAGAGTATAGCTGGCAGGACTTAAGTATTGTCGTCCATTATTTCGCTGTTGTGGATGTAAGGCATCTCGTTTTTCCATACGTTGCAATTCTTGACGTGCTTCTACTATATCTTTTGTCTTTCCGTATACTCCCAAGAATGCTATCAGGTTGACGCAAAAATTCTTCGTGAGGTGCATCACATCAATTGCATGACGAACATCTAAGACTTCCCAATATGGTAGCTCCCAAAATATAGATTTCTTCTTCCATATGGGCGTCATTCCGTTTTCGTTCGGAACAGGTTGGCTACCAGATCCATTTCCAAAAATAACTTCTAGATCTTTTACCATGTTGAAGACGTCTTTACCACTACGGTGCATCGGTTTTGTTCGGTGGTCCACTTGGCCTTTGAAATGCTTGCCCTTCTTTCGTACCGAATGCCTGATGAGAAGAAACTGATGATGACCCCTTGTATACAACCTTCTTACAGTGAGTCAACCATATATTATCGGTATCATCTAAACAGTGTGTGCATGCTTTGTATCCCTTGTTCGAATGTCCTGACAAGTTACTAAGAGCAGGCCAGTCATTGATCGTTACAAACAACAATGCTCGTAGGTTGAAGTTTTCCTGTTTGTATTCATCCCACATCCGTACACCTTCATCGCCCCAGAGCAATAAGAGTTCTTCGACCAATGGTCTTAGGTACACATCAATATCATTTCCGGGCTGCTTTGGACCCGGGATAAGCACTGGCATCATGATGAACTTTCGTTTCATGCAGAGCCATGGTGGAAGATTGTACAGACAAAGAGTCACAGGCCAAGTGCTATGACCACTGCTCATCTCACCAAAAGGATTCATGCCATCCGTACTCAAACCGAACCTTATGTTTCTCGCATCCAAATCAAATTCAGGGTACGTTCTATCTATTTTTCTCCACTGTGACCCATCAGCGGGGTGTCTCAACATCGAGTCTTTCTTGCGTTCCTCTTTGTGCCATCGCATCAACTTAGCATTATCTTTATTTCTAAACACACGCTTCAAATGTGGTATTATAGGCGAATACCACATGACCTTCGCAGGAACTCTCTTCCGGGGAGGCTCCCCCTCGACATCTCCAGGATCATCTTTTCTAATCTTGTAACGCAATGCACTGCATACGGGACATGCATCCAAATTCTCGTACTCGCCTCAGTAGAGGATGCAGTCGTTGGGGCATGCATGTATCTTTTGCACTTCCAGTCCTAAAGGGCAAACAAGTTGTTTGGCTTCATACGTTGTGGCAGGCAATTCATTGTCCTTAGGAAGCATTTTTTTAACAAGTTTGAGTAATTCACCAAATCCCTTGTCGGATACACCATTTGTCGCCTTACATTGCAGCAACTCCAAGGTGGTGCCATGTTTCTTCAATCCATTTTGACAATCTGGGTACAACAACTTATGGTGGTCCTCTAACAACTTCTAGAACTTCAACCTCTCCGTTTCACTCTCACAGTCTGCCTGCACATTGTGCAATGCCTGCCCCAGATCGTCGCTGGGATCATTTTCTGCTACATCTACTTCGGGCTCTTCCATGGGAATATCGTCATCGAATGCACCGATTCCAGCATTCCCGGGAAAGTGGTCGTCAAAATGTTCTTCTTCATTGTCTTCCATGGTAACCCCCTGTTCTCCGTGCTTCGTCCAACAAACATACTTCTCCATGAAACCATTTGCGAAAATGTGGCTATGTAGGATTCTTGAAGATGAGTAATCCTTGTTATTGTTGCAATGAACACACGGGCAGCACATAAAACCATTCTGCTTGTTTGCCTCAGGCACAGACAAAAAATAATACAGGCCATCAATGAATTCTTTCGAACATCGGTCAGCATTGTACATCCATTGTCGGTCCATCTGCATTTTAAATAAATCGATTTGAATTCTTTACACGTATCGAATAAATAAAATATATCAAGCCTAAATTAAACTAAATGTAACATAACATGAATAGTTAAAAGATATGCAATATCCATCATACATCTTGATTAATTAAAAGGAGTACTTAATCCATTACAGAACTTAACAAAGGAGTACTATACATGAAATTTAAAAATTCGGTCAACAACACATAGGTTTTCAACCGTCCTTGCGTTGGAACGCAGAATACTCTAACAGATTTTTTGCTGGCGCAAAAGAAGATGACGGAGCTGAAACCTCCGAGTTTGGTGGTGATGAACCGTAACGCCGCAATAAATCCTCAAGATCAAACGGAGGTTCCTCGCCCCTTGCCATGCATTCTCTATATTCTTTTTCCAAATAACGGGGCGCTGCCCTATGAAAAGCACTAGGTTTTTTGGACCGACGACCTACTCGAGTTGTGCCCTTCTCTCCAGAAGGACAACGATCACCCCCACCGACGCCACTCTCTCCAGCTGCTGAAGCCATATTTTACTGAAAATACCTTTATTTTCCACAAAATTATAAATTCTTACCATTACAATGCAAAAATTATTTACTATTACAATTACAATGATCAGATTAATAACTCTTGCAAATAACAATGAAATCATATAAAAAACGAAATGTATCATTAATCCTCAAGAAATCTCTAATTAATTGAAATGTATATGTCAGTAACCTCAACCCTGCGGTGATGACACTGCTTTTCAGGGGACACGGTGCGGTACAAGGATGTCACCAATCGGCCAGTCGCAGCACCAACATTTACGATTAATAGGCACAACACTTGGCACAGGCAGCATGCTCGTTGATATGCTCTCAGTACAACAACGGTCATGCTGACTGCGTCAAATGCTGTCTTCTTATCAATCGGAAGTGCTGGTGATGCGACCAACCGATTCGCGACATGCTTATAGCGCATCGTGTATTCCCGAAAGGTAGTGCCATCACCGTTGGATGGAGATTAACGACGTATACTTGTTTCGAAATAAAGATTTTTTTAGCTTCTAGATTGTTTCAATGTGAACCTGAATAAATACATCACTAGAGTGTCAGAATAATCCATTCATAATACAAAAAATTATAATATACTCATTTCATTAATTCATTCATGAATACAAAAATCAACAATCCACAATATGGTCATGTATACAAGTACATCACATGAAGTGTCTACACTCATTCTAAAAATTTCTACTATCCACATACTCATCTAAATCTAAAAGAAAATTACACCTACATTTGCAATCTAGCTAAATGTCCAAGAAATGAGCTAGCTACATATTTTCTCTATTTCTAAAGCATGAAATGAGCTATACAAGCCAAGGAATAAGAGAAAAACAAGCCCCAAACCTTTAGCGCCGATGGATGGACGGGGAATCAAAGATCTTCACAAATGTGGTGAAGAAATGAGCAAGAACTCCTCTCTCCCGAGCCGAGAACAGTAAGAAACAAGTGAGCTGAATGGCTCGGGCGGGGGGAGAGGGAAGGGGATAAGGGGGCTAAGGCCTTTTGTCCCGGTTGGAGACACCAACCGGGACAAAATGGGGGCCTTTTGTCCCGGTTGGTGGTTCCAACCAGGACAAAAGGCCCCCATTCTGTCCCGGTTGGTGTTTCCAACCGGGACAAAAGGCCCCTGTCCCCCGCTGGCCCGGCTAGCTGTTGGACCCGGGACAAAAGCCACCTATTGTCCCGGGCCCAAAGACTGCCGGGACAAATGGCCTGGAACAAAGGACTATTCTGTAGTAGTGCTACCGGGAGGAGGATTTCCAGGCCACGGTTGCCGCGCTCGAGGTGCGGCGCCCTTGGCGACGGCCGAGCACCAGGAGCGGCGGCAAGATGAACGCGACGGTCAAGGCTTGGTAGATGGACATGCTGATTTCAGATGTAGGAGAAACACATTTCTTTGGTTCTTTTGGTATTGTAGAGCTGTGCTACTGTACTATAGATGTTACGATATGATTAATGATGCTGTTCTGTATGGAATGGAAGAACAGAGTTCTGGAAGTCCTTGACCTGTACATTCTTCTGACAGGCAGTCACAGGACAATTTAGCTAGAGAGAACACATGGTTCCCTCTTCCCTGTGTGCTAACTATGCAAAGGCTGTAACCCGTTTCCGTTTTCTTCTTTTCCCTTTTGAAAACGTTAGCTCCTTCTTGAACCATAAAACTTGCCGGTGAAATTAAACAACCTTTATAATTCCTTAAAAAACAATATTTATACTAACTAAAATTACAAACATTTTTCAGTCAACTAAAGGATAATATAAATTCCATTGACGTGATGCCGAGCAGATGAGTAGAAGATTATGAGAGACACTACCGGAATATGGTAATTTGCCGTGTGTTCACAGGTTTGCCGTGTGCATAAAATCGAGCACACGGCAAAGATTCTTTGTCGTGTGCCGCCTAAGAAACACACGGCAAAGATTTTTTTACCGTGTGCCGGATTAGGGGCACACGGCAAAGTAGATAAGTTTGCCGTGTGTCGGATTTATAGCACACAGCAAAAATAAAAATACAAGGCAAATACCGGTTTGCCGTGTGCCAGATCTTTAACACACGGGAAACCGATCCATCCTAGTACTTATCTCTTCAGCGCGCGCTGCACACAACCCCACCCCACGCGCCGGCCACGCCCCTCCCTCCCCTCCATCCCCTCCAGCACGTGCCCCTCCATCCCCGCCGGCCGCACGCGCCTCCCTTTGGCACAGCGCTCCTCCCTCCCTCCGGCGCGGCGCTCCTCCACCCCTCCCCCCCTCCGCTTGCCCCTCCTCTGCTTGTGAGGAGCGGCGGCGCGCGGGGCGAGGTGCGGGTGGCGATTCGAGCGGTGAAGGGCGGCCATGGCGCGGCATGACTTGAGCGCGAGTAGATCCGGCGGCGCGGTAGTGGGCGAGCTTGGCGGCGGTGCGGGGCGGCAGCGATGGCCGGTGGTGGTCGCGACGGCGGCGCGGTGGTGGTGGGCGGGCTCGGCCGGCGGTGCTGGGCGAGCTAGGCCGGCGGTGCGGGGTGGCGGCGACGGCCGGTACGGCGGTGGTGGTGGCGGCGGCACGGTGGTGGCGGCGGCGGCAGATGTGATGGTTTTTTTTTATTTCAAAAATTTTTACCGAGTGCCACTTGAACACACAGCAACCCCTTTACCGTGTGTTTATCGGACTTCGCCGTGTGCAACAGGCACACGACAAACCCCCAATCTCCCGTAGTGAGACATGGGATCCAAGCTCCTGATCATTGAATTTTATATTGTTATTCCGATCTAGGCTAACTATCTTATACGTTACTGCAGCCTCGTCCAGCCTCGTCGAAACATGCAACGGCACAAACAGCTGCTGTTCTTACGTGAACTCAGCTGTTTCTGTAGCCTGTTTCAATCAACCACTGTCAGAGTGTCAGTTAGCTGTTCACGTAATGCAAGAAGGACCCACTCATGGCCAAAGCTCTTAGAGCATTTCCAAAAGTTTTTTTTTAAAATTTTACTCTCTAAATTGTCATTTGGAAAGTCTTCTGCGTAAAAATTGTTTTCTATGTGTTTTCACTCTCCAATAATTTTTCTATATCTTGTGTACACTCTAGAAAGTTATTTTTATTATCTATCTGAAAGTGATCGGACCGTGCTCTAGCCTAAGAGGGGGAGGAGGTGAATTAGGCAACTTAATATCTAGAACTATGGCTCCAACCAAGTTGCACAATATTAAACTAAAACATGTTATCTATAGGTGCAACTAAGGTTGTTCTAGTGTGAAATCCCTATCCCAAGAGAGTTCAGTAACTTATAGCCTTTCCTACAAAAAAACTACTCTATGAAAGTAAAAGCACACAAGAATTGCTAGTATGAAATGCAGAAATGTAAAGAGCGGGATAGGAGGAAACAAACTCTTGATGCGGTTGTTTATCCTGTTGTTCGGTTAGCCACAAAGACACACCTACATCCACGTTGTTAAAGCACTCACTAAGAGTATCGCTTCTCGGCAATCAAGTCTCTTCCATGAATTCAATCACAGCAACCTTGATCCCGAATTCCACTAGAGTTTTTCCACAAAGGATGGGGGTCTCCACGTCCCCCGCACAAGATCGTCCACGCCGCTCCACACCAAATCGGAGGGTCGTCGACGTTGCCGGCGAGCCACAAAGCTCTAAGGGGCCGGCGCTCCAAGATATCTTCTTTGATTCACAAGAGAACCACAGCACAAAGGCACAAAGCCATACTTGTTCACTCACTAAAGAGCTAACCTAGCACTAACTCTCTCAAATGTGTGCTAAGGACTAAAGATATAATCAATGGGCACTTGAATGGCTTGGAGATGTTCTTGGGTGTGTTTGAGGCTTGTAGCAACTCCAGCAATCTTCAAATGGCTGGGGGGGATGGCATATATATAGCCCACCAAGTCCATAGAGCCGTTGTCCCTTTTCTGCGTAAAGCACCGGATAGACCGGTGGTAGGGCACCGGTGCATCCGGTCACTCACGGCTCTGCACTATCCGTTGGCCTTCTAACAGCTGACGTGGCTGTCACCGGTTAGACCGGTCCCATGCACCGGTGCTTCACCGGTTCATCCGGTCCTGAAGAAATCTTCAGCTTCTGTCTTGAAATTACACCGGTGCCTTGCCTGGTGCACCACTAGTTCAACCGGTGCTGAAGAAACTTCTTCACATCCCCCTTGACATGCTCACTGAGTGATAGCATGGTGGTTGCACCAGTGCTTCAACTTGGCATCACCGGTGCATCTGGTGCCACACGACTTGTTGGCACCAGCTCTGCAAATTGCTTCGGTGCTAGGGCACCGGTGCATCCGATGCCAACCGGTTAGGTCGGTGCTGCCTCACCGGTTGATCCGGTGCTACTATTTTCTACAGAACTCGTCCAATTCAACATTTCTTTGAGTTCTTTTTTTTGTGTTTTGCTTTGCTTGGCCTTTTTACTTCATCCCTGAGATCTATAAATATTTACTTGACAAAATCATTAGTCCCATTGATTGCGTTATAACTCAATCACTAAAATTACAAAACAATGGCCTAATGAGACCATTTTTCTTACACTATCTTTGGTTAGCGAGAAATGCGAAATGAGGAGAGTTACATTTTGTAACGAACATGGCACCATTTATACCATTTCGAGTGATTTTGGTGATCGTATGACAACAAAATCAATGGGACTAATGGTTTTGTTAAGTGAACATTTCTAGATCCCAGGGATGAAGTAAAAAGTCCATACAAAGCAAAACACGAAGAAAGAACTCAAAGAAACGCTGAATTGGACGAGTTCTACTGAAATCAGTAGCATCAGAAGAACCGATGCCCATAGCATCGGTGCATTCGATGGTTATCGGAAGATCCGACGCCCTGGCATTGGTGCAGGACTGAGCGCCTCTGGAGATCAAGTGAAGAAAGAAGTGAAGCACCGGTTGAACCGACGGCTTCAAGATAGGCATCGGTGCATTCAACGTACCATGTTCCAGAGACGATGTCAAGCGAGCAGGAGCGAAGTCTTCAGCACTGGTTGAACCGGTGGTGTGTCGGAGCAAGGAGTCGGAGCAATAACATCAGCAAGGGCAAGGGCTACAAGATGATCAAGAGTCACCTGTTGAACTGACACCATAGCATCGGTTCAACCGATGGGTGCCAACTCAGCTGCAGAAGCGTCAGAGAAGCCAACGGCTAGTTTCAGCTTGTGAGTGACCGGAAGAACCGATGCAGAAGCAACGGAAGTTCCGATGCCCACACAGAAAAGCTGCTAACGACTACAAATGACTAGTTCAACTTGGAGGCCTATATATATATGCCTCACCCCGGCCATTTGAAGATTGCTGGAGTCCCAAGACATCACACACATACCCAAGAACACCTCCAAGCCATCCAAGAGCATAGAGTTCAAATTATTAGTCCTTAGCACAAGCTTTGTGAGTGTTAGTGCTATGTTAGCTCTTGAGTGAGTGATCAAGCAAGATTTAGATCGTTGTGCTGTGGTTCTAAAGTGAACCAAAGTTGTATCATGGTGCGCTGGCCTCCTTGGAGTTTTAGTGGCTCGCCGGCAAGTCAACGACCCTCCGGCTTGGTGTGGAGCGGCGTCGACGACATTGTGCGGGGGGACGGAGACCCCTCCTTCGCGGGCAATATCCCTTAGTGAAGATCGGGATCAAGGTGACCGTGATTATGTTCACGGAAGAGACTTGATTGTCGGGAAGCGATACTCTTTGTGAGTGCTTCAACAACGCGGACGTAGGGGCGTCTTTGTGGCAAACCGAACCACGGGATATATCCTCGTGTCGAGAGTTCGCTTTCTCTCATACCTCTCCTTTAGCTTCCGCATTTCATATTGCAACTTGTGTGCCTTTACTTTATTAGTGTAGTATCTTGCTAGGATTGGCTATAGGTTGCAAAACTCTTTTGGGATGAGGGTTTTACACTAAGGTGAACCATAGTTGCACATCTCGATAGCTTGTTTTAGTTTAAGTTTTGTGCAAACTAGTTGGAGCCATAGTTTAAGGTTTTAATTCTGCCAAATTCACCCCTTCCCCCTCTTAGGCTAGAGCACCCGATCGCTTTCAATTGGTATCAGAGCCGGGACTCACTTCTCTCACAAAGAAAGCCAATTCCATTGGAAAATTTGTATTTACCGGCTCATTAGATCGGTAGGCTTCACCGCCTAGTGCGTTAGCTCTTAGGGGGAAAGGATGGATCTTTTTAGACCCGCTCCACGGTTCGATGGCACGAGCTTTCAACGATGAAAGATTTTATAATGCAAGCCCATGTCCAAGCAACCGGGTTAAATGTTTAGAGAGTGGTGAGTGAAGGTGTAAAAAATAATGGTCAACAAGAGAAGCAATATGATGTCACCGCTAAATGCATAATCTTGTCTTCTCTTAGTGACAATGTGTCCAATTGTGTTTATTCTTGTGAAAATGCTAAAGAGCTATGGAAGACTATCATTGAGAACCATGAGAGCACAGAGGATATTGCCAATGAAAGATATCATGTTCTCATTGATAAGCTTAATAGCTTTAAGCAACTTGATGATGAGAATGCTGAATCAATGTACTCACGCTTGAACACTCTTGTGAATGAGATTAATTCCTTTGGTGTGAAGCAAATTGAATACTTGGAACTCATTCGCAAGATCCTTCATTCACTCCGAAGGCCGGACTATGATTTGGTGACCACAATTCTATATGAGAAAGAGCTCGACACAATGACACCAAATCAAGTCCTCAAGAAGGTGATCGCCCATGAGCTACGCAATGACATCAAGGCAAAAGCACCATCTTTTTCACCAACACATAGCGCACTTACATGCAAACACCTGAAGAAGTTGAAGAAGATGGCCATCAAAGGTAGCTCAAGTGATGAGGAAGAAGAGGATAGAAGAAGCTCCTCAAATGATGAAAAAGAGACAATGAGCCCCAACCTCTACAAGCAAGTAAAGAAGATGAACAAATGCTTGAAGGAAACCAATTCAATGGGGTATATGGTCTTTCTCAAAGATGGACCTCACCATCAACTCATGAAGGTTGAGAAGAAGTTCAAGAAGAACAAGCAAAAGAAGGAGAAGAAGCCCAAGCATGAATCATATGCCGTATTTGGTGAATGGGAAAGTAGTGGTGAAGAATCAAGTGCAAGTTCAAGTGATGAATCAAATAAGAAATTCACCACCCGCATGGGATCATCATCCAACACTTGCTTTATGGCTAAAAGTATGGATAGTGATGTAAGTGATGATGACTCCGACTCTCCTTCAATTGATGAACTTCTTGACCTTGTTCATGAGCACCAAAAAGTCATTAAGAAGCAATCAAAAGAAATTAAAAACCTTAATGCTCTCAATGATCTAAATGCTTCTTTTGCTACAAATTTTGAAGATTTGATGTGCAAATTCAATTTGCTTAGCAAGGAGCATGAAGAACTCAAATTAAAATTTGAGAGCATTAATAATACTAATGACTCTTTGGAAATGAAGCAAACTATCCCTTGTGCAATTCCAATCTCTAGGATAGATGCTTCAACTTCTTGCATTGATTTAATTGATGAATCTTGCTCTAACCCATCCAATGAGAAATGCAATGAGAATGTTGTTGTAGAATCATGTGATGATCTTATTGCCAAGGAGAATGATGAGCTCAAGCAAGAAGTGGAAAGGCTCATGAAGGACTTGTATAGATTGAAGGCCAAAGGCATAGAGAGCAATGTCCAACCTTCTCAAGATAACCGTGAAGACATGGTGAATAAGTTTGAGAAGGGGTCCACCGTGACTTGCTCAAAGTGCCACAAAGAAGGCCACAAGTCAAACATGTGTCCTCAACCAAGGAAGAAACTTCCGGATGAGAAGAACAAGAAGAAACTCACAATTAAGAGTTCTCTCATCTACACCAAGCCCAACCGGAGGAACAAAAGCAATGGCACCTCCCAATATGATAAAAAAGAAGACCAATGGCAAGGTGGTTGCTCACAAGGTTGGGAAGAAGGAAAGGAGTTGGAACCACTCCATTTGGGTGCCCAAGGATGACGGTGTACCCAGACCGGGGTACCCACTCCTACTGTGTCAAGACTGATGCACGCGTAGTTATCCGTAACTACGCCCTGAGGGCCTGAGCATCCGGACCCCAGCGGTCCGACTCCGTCTCACCGGGCCAACGGCCTCGGACCTACTCCACCACATAGGGACAGGTCCGGTGACGCCACGTGTCCCAGAGATGGAAATGTTCAGGGTCTTTTGCCATGGATTCGGACCCCCACAGTCGGGTCCGGGACCTCCACGTGCCTATCCGGACCCCCCGAGCCCTCGGCTCAGTACTCCACTCGGGAGGGGTCCGGAGCCGCCACGTGTCACGCAGACGCGGGCGCAGGCGCAAGCCTTCCGCTGGAAGCTCGC
Source organism: Panicum virgatum (assembly GCF_016808335.1). NCBI lineage: Eukaryota > Viridiplantae > Streptophyta > Magnoliopsida > Poales > Poaceae > Panicum > Panicum virgatum. The sequence goes on from NC_053151.1 coordinate 18,234,684, forward strand.
CCACATGTCCCGCATGTGCGGGCGCGGGCACAAGCCTTCCGCTGGAAGCTCCCTCACCCACCCACATTCAATGCGGGTAGTTAAGGCGTGCTCTGCCGCCGCGGCATGCGGGGCAGCTTTTATCAGGCCTCACTGTAGACCGCATATTACCGAGGTACACAGTGCAGCCGCATGCGCCGCATCTGTGCAGAGCCCATCTGCCACATTAAATGGATACGATGGCACGGCACCCTTTCATAATACCGCCTACGCCGCAAGCTACACGGCCGTTCAGCTACGCGGCAGGTTACGGCAAGCTACGCCGCAAGCTACGCCCTGGCGCCGTTTCGACAAGACAGGGCATGGCTATGCTGGACGGAAAATTCCCACGGGCAAAGCAAGGAAATCCAGGAATAAGATCTCCGTCGCCTGCAATGCCATAATGTCTGTACATTATGTTTTTTTATACTACATAGCTGGGCCCATCTGTCGGGGAACCAACGGCTATGTACACTCCTCCCTTGAGATATAAAAGGGAGGAGTACGTAAAGCCAAGCAAGGCCAGGGAAGAAAAGCCAGACACAACACAAGCTCGGATTCACTCCGAACAATCCCGTTCTCAACCTCTTGAGAGCACAAGCAATACAACACACAGTGGACGTAGGGTATTACGCTCTGGCGGCCCGAACCACTCTAAACCTGCTGTGTTCATCGTGTTCTTGCATCTAGATTGGACTAATCCTAGCTACTCCCCGAGTACTCACCATCTGGGTTTAGGCGGGTGCACTACGCCACCCGGCTGTGGGTTTGCACACCACGACATTTGGCGCGCCAGGTAGGGGGTAGCTTGGTTTCTGCTTGATCGCCCACTTGGCATCTCCATGGCTCGATTTGTCGAGTCCCATGAGCACCCGATGGGGGAGGACGCGGCGACACCCACGCCGCAGGCCTCTCGCCGTCCAACGCCGAGGGCTGCTGCCCATGGCGCGCAGCAGCGTGCAGCGGAGCACGCCCCCAGAGCCCCCGCGCAGGCCGCTCCGAGCGAGCCGATAGCCGCGGCCAGGGAGCTGCTCCGCAACCCGCCAGATTTGGCGTCCTCATCGGACGTGATGAGGCAGTGGTGCGATGACATCGACCGCCTCATCATCCTGGCCCAGGCCACCCCCGGCTCCACGGGGACTGGGTCGGGACAGCGTCGACGACAGGGCGGCGCACCAACCTCTGCGCGCTCTCCTACAGTGGGAAGCGCGCGGATAGCTGATCTGCGAGCAGAACTCAACTAATCCCAGCTCGCAGCATACCTCACTCATGTGAGGAAGCCCGCTCCGGTGGAAAGCCGACTCCGGTCACACTAAGCCAACTCCGGTCGCACTAAGCCGACTCTGGTGGCTCTCTCCGATGATAAGCCGACTCTGGTCGCACCTCCGACTCTACATCTTTGTAAGTCCTACCCTTAGAGGCCCAGCAGGGAATAAAACCTTTTCCTTTGTAACTAGGTAGTACTTACGTGTGGTCCAGTCCGGTGAGCCTCCCCCGTGGAGGGGTCCGGACCTCTGCGAACCAGGTTCAGGGAAGCGTACTCACCCTCCGGGGAGGTCTAGAGCCGTGTAGCCGCTTGGCCTGATTCCGTACCCTAAGCCTGTATGCTCTACCTCCCTAGGGCGAGTACCGTAGTACCTAAGACTGGGGGCCCGGAGGTCCGGACAGCTCCGGCCTCATAAACCCGTGTTCTAGCTTACATCGCACATCTCATGTACAACTAGTTATAAAGGAAAAGTTTATTCTCAGTTCGCCTCTAAGGATGTTACATTCCAATTTCAATCTATGCATTCTGTTTGCACTAACCTCCGCGTGGTTCCCACTCCTGTGTCCGAATTGAGTTGGCCGGCATGTGGTTCAGATTGGGAACCCCTCACTGCTAGGGGGGGTCCGGGTCCTTAGGAACCTACTTTGGGGAAGAGGTACTTGTTCCCGGGGGTGGTCCGGAGCCCTGTGCAGCCGCTTAGCCTGGTTTTATACCATAAGCCTGCACACTCCACCACTCTGTAACAGGTGCCCTAGTACCCGGAACTGCGTACCTAAAGGTCCGGACCTCATTCTAGCTTAAGGGCTGGCCTCCTAAGCTCTGTTCCACAGGTTCGGCTGCGTATCTCAAAGGACCTCTGCCAACAGGATTTGGGACCACGTGGGTATGTTACTAAACGCCGATCCTAAGTCATGTGCAGGGCTGCTCGGCCACCATCCGAACAGGCTCCTGACCCTCAGCGACAAGGCGTGCACCGAGGGCGGACTTCAGGTGACGCAGGCGCTCGATAGCAGAATCCAGGGCGGGAAGAACGGCGTTTCCCGACGACTCCGACATGGTTCTGGCCCCACCGGCGGGTTCGTACCTTACCTGCAGGTGGGCCCGGGGGCCTCTTACGGTGTACCCAGAACGAGGTACTCACTCCGACTATGTCAAGGCTGATACACGCATAGTTATCCATAACTACGCCCTGAGGGCCTGAGCAGCCGGACCCCAGCGGTCCGACTCCGTCTCACCGGGCCAACGGCCTCGGACCTACTCCACCACGTAGGGACAGGTCTGGTCATGCCACGTGTCCCAGAGATGGAAATGCTCAGGGTCTTCAGCCATGGATTCGGACCGCCACAGTCGGGTCCGGGACCTCCACGTGCCTATCCGGACACCCCGAGCCCTCGGCTCAGCACTCCGCTCGGGAGGGGTCCGGAGCCGCCACGTGTCACGCAGACGAGGGCGCAGGCGCAAGCCTTCCGCTGGAAGCTCACCCATGTGTCCTACATGTGCGGGCGCGGGCACAAGCCTTCCGCTTGAAGCTCCCTCGCCCACGTGTCCCGCATTTTATGCTTGCTTTAATTGTGTTGTCATCAATCACCAAAAAGGGGGAGATTGTAACGAACATGGCACCATTTATGCCATTTCGAGTGATTTTGGTGATCGTATGACAACGCAATCAATGGGACTAATGGTTTTGTTAAGTGAACATTTCTAGATCCCAGGGATGAAGTAAAAAGGCCATACAAAGCAAAACACGAAGAAAGAACTCAAAGAAACGCTGAATTGGACGAGTTCTACTGAAATCAGTAGCACCGGAAGAACCGATACCCATAGCATCGGTGCATCTGATGGTTATCGGAAGATCCGACGCCCTGGCATTGGTGCAGGACTGAGCACCTCTGGAGATCAAATGAAGAAAGAAGTGAAGCACCGGTTGAACCGACGGCTTCAAGATAGGCATCGGTGCATTCAACGTACCATGTTCCATAGATGATGTCAAGCGAGCAGGAGCGAAGTCTTCAGTGCCGGTTGAACCGGTGGTGCGTCGGAGCAAGGCGTCGGAGCAATGACGTCACCAAGAGCAACGGCTACAAGATGATCAAGAGTCACCGGTTGAACCGACACCATAGCATCGGTTCAACCGATGGGTGCCAACTCAGCTGCAGAAGCGTCAGAGAAGCCAACGGCTAGTTTTAGCTTGTGAGTGACCGGAAGAACCAATGCAGAAGCACCGGAAGTTCCGATGCCCACGCAGAAAAGCTGCTAATGCCTATATATATGCCTCACCCCGGCCATTTGAAGATTGCTGGAGTCCCAAGACATCACACACACACCCAAGAACACCTCCAAGCCATCCAAGAGCATAGAGTTCAAATCCTTAGTCCTTAGCACAAGCTTTGTGAGTGTTAGTGCTATGTTAGCTCTTGAGTGAGCGATCAAGCAAGGCTTAGATCCTTGTGCTGTGGTTCTAAAGTGAACCAAAGTTGTATCACGGTGTGCCAGCCTCCTTGGAGCTTTGGTGGCTCGCCGGCAAGTCAACGACCCTCCGTCTTGGTGTGGAGCGGCGTCAACGACATTGTGCGGGGGACGGAGACCCCTCATTCGTGGGCAATCTCCCTTAGTGAAGATCGGGATCAAGGTGACCGTGATTGTATTCACGGAAGAGACTTGATTGCCGGGAAGCGATACTCTTCGTGAGTGCTTCAACAACGTGGACGTAGGGGCGCCTTTGTGGCAAACCGAACCACGGGATATATCCTCGTGTCGAGAGTTCGCTTTCTCTCATCCCTCTCCTTTAGCTTCCGCATTTCATATTGCAACTTATGTGGCTTTACTTTCTTAGTGTAGTGTATTGCTAGGATTGGCTATAGGTTGCAAAACTCTTTTGGGATGAGGGTTTTACACTAAGGTAAACCGTAGTTACACATCTAGATAGCTTGTTTTAGTTTAAGTTTTGTGTAAACTTATTGGAGCCATATGTTAAGGTTTTAATTGTGCCTAATTCACCCCCTCCCCCTCTTAGGCTAGAGCACCCGATCGCTTTCACATTTGGATAACCAAATAGAGAAGTGTTGAAGAGTATTTTTCAATTAACATTTCTATTCCTAACAATAAGGAAAGATGCTTGAACCGGCAGCTCATAGACAGGCATGGCACGACCTGTTTAATAATCATGCCAAAACGGGCCGTGCCTTAGTGGGCCGGTGTCGGGTCGTGCCGAGCCGTCTTTTTGGCCATGTATATTCTCAACGTAGCCTTTATTACATCAATTTATCAACGTAACGTCGACAGTAAGTTCCACAAGCCGCTGCTGCCGTCCATTCCTCGGCTCCAGATACTACTTTGGCTCGTTTGTACCTTGGCCGAGTTCCATGACAGGCACCATCCTTATCCCGGCAAATAATGTATCAGCATCGAACCGCAGCAGCGTAAGGTAACACCAAACAATTTTAGCTGATGACATAGAACTTCCTGAAAAGATAAGAATCCCAACCGTCCTACTCTGAAGCATGTAAGGACAAATTCAACGACAACCCTGACTCTATATAGCATACTCTATGTAAGCATGTAAGGAGCAATAGTTAGGATCATTCGGTTATTTCTATGACCTTATTATTGAACAAAAATTCAAGACATACCAGAAGACAAAGGCTAATCTCTTGACAAAAAAGAAACTGAGATCAAGTAGATTTTCTATGAAACCAAGAATGTACGACCTTTGTTTAGCGGACAAGACAAAAGTAACCGGGTCGAGAAGCAAGAAAGTGGCCGGCTACCCAATCATATATATTTTGATCCGTACTTTGATATGTGATGTCATACTTTCCTTCCATACATCCAAGAAAAAAGAAACATTATTCCGTTCGTACCATTTCGTCCTCTCGCAGCCAAGCCAAGTCGCATGTTCAAAAAATTAAACTGTGCTTAATTTTATACTCTTTGAGAATTTCTTCAACCGATCTTGCGTGTTGAGAACTCTACAGCTTTCACAGCTAACTGACTCATTCCTCAACTGAAGAAAAAGAATGCGACGAATCTCCAGCTTAGATCATTTATTTGGTGCATATATATCTTGCTTGCTTTTGCAGCGTCTGATCAGCTCCACGCGTAATAGTTATGTCAGGTCGTCTCATCTACACCTAGTGATGGTTCAAGAGTGGATTAAGCTAGCATGTAACATACAGCAAGTCATCGACGACAGTTCGAGACATGTTTATTTGACAGTAAAATAATCATGTCTTGAACTGTCGACGACTAGTTGTATACATATATGTTTAATTTAATAGATATAAATTTTACATATGAAGATCTAGTTTGGCAAGTTCATATATACTACATATATCATGATCTTCATAGATGTCCATATAATAGATCCGTTCTTATAATCTCTATGCAATCGATAAAGAGACAAACTAGGCTCGACAGCATTGTTCTTTGAGATCCAAGAGAAGCTTTGTGCAATGTAGGTTTGCTTAGCTTAATCTAGGCATGTGTTGTTTGCAGGAATAAGAAATGGAACGTTATTCCTCCGTACATCATGACGCAGCTTCGTACCCTCCACCCAAGAAAAAAAAACTTATTATTTCATTCGTACCATTTTGTCCTCTTCCAATACCCTATCACATGCCAAGTACACAATGTCAATAAATTTTATGGTGTTCAATATTATTCTACAATTTTCCTCTTTGTAATAATAATCTTGTTGCGTGTGGGTCCGTTCTTGCATTTGTTAACATGCATGCATCATTCTAGCTAACAACGGTTGATCAGAAAATTTAAAGAACAGCTCACCGAAAACAGCAACCTAGTTGTTAATTACAGCTATTTGACTCAATTCCTCTAAAAAATGGCTTAGCTACAGCTGTACGAGCAACAATATAAGAGGAACCCAGTGGCCACATGATTCGATCCCACTGCACCACCTCTCTTCTGTTCCTCTTCTCCGGCCTACTCGATCTTTGGCAGCGCGTGGCCAGTGCCAAGCTTAGAACTCGATCTGCCTCAATCACCAAGAACTCTTCTCCATCCCTTCCATCCTCCAAATTCACACCATTTCATCGGTTGCCTCCAAGAAGCTAAGGTTGCTAAGACTTGTTCTTGGAGTGAGAAGTCTTGGATTGTGGTGACAGTAACATGATGGCGATGGGGTACTTCAGGGCGCCGAGGCGGCTGTACGGGAGGAAGCCGGAGAGGGGGCAGCACCGGGAGAGCCTGAGCGCCGCCCTGCTCGTCGACGAAGGCGAGGTAGCGGCCGCGGCGGGCGCGGTGCCCAAGGGGTACTTCGCCGTGTACGTCGGCGCCGAGGCGCGGCGGTTCGTGGTGCCGACGAGCTACCTCAGCCAGCCGGCGTTCCGGGAGCTGATGGAGCGCGCCGCGGAGGAGTTCGGCTTCGACCAGGCCGGCGGGCTCCGCATCCCCTGCCGCGAGGAGGATTTCCAGGCCACGGTCGCCGCGCTCGAGGAGTCGAGGCGCCGCGGCGGCGGCCGAGAGCGAGGAGCGGCCGCCGGACCAACGCGGTGGGCTCGTTGCAGCTAGTTTAATTTCATCGATGTAGCCAATATGCATAGATGCATGTAGATCATCATGGAAATTGCAGGAATATAGAAGAGCGAGAAATTCTTTGGTTCTTTGGTATGATGCGGTTGTTGAGCTGCTGTAGACAGAATTTATGGGATGAGTAACACGCTGTTTTTTTTGTCTAATTAAATTACATTACAAAAATGACATGATGAGGATGAAACAAGAATTTGCATCCTCTTATTCCTCTGGTTAATCAAAAGATTTGATCTTCAGTATGTACAGGAAGGATGAACATTATTTCAGTCAGATGTTGTGCGGCGGCATCTCAGTTCTATGCGAATGTCAATGGGTGACCAGAAGAATGAAATCCATGGAAGTTCTGTGCTGTGACTGTGAGCAATAATACTTCTCGAGCTTGGAATCAGTGCATGTGGTCATGTGGATCATCTGAAAGCGATTATTCTGGACTCCGAAGCGAAGCATGAATGCATGATAGATGGCGCATGCATGTGGGATCGTGGGTTAGAGGCTAGATTCATTTCTCCACACCGCAAGAAAGAAAAAATAATGCCTTTCACTCTCTGTTCGAAAATCATCCCTCTCGAAGATTAGTTCTATGGAATGAAGGCACTGATGATTAACTTTACTGTCGTAATTATATTCTTGGAACACAATTGTCTTGCACTCTATATATGACCAGTTGTATTGAAGGATCTTACTATAGATGCTGCAGGCAGGAAACAAGTAGGGCAGTGAAGTGTCACTACCGGAAACCCCACTTATGCCGAGTGCCAGGGGCTTTGCCGAGTGCAGAATATAATTTGTGAGAATTTTGACAACTTGTAAAACCTAATGTTTTCATTAGCCTTGTCACTGATTCTGCATGTTGAGATATTGCCAAGGATAAAATCTTTTGAAGTTTGAAGTAATGACTGTTGCTCCTAGTCTTCAATTACAATTTAAACTTATTCTTTGTGATTATTATGTTCATAGTGCTGTCTTCTCAACCGACTGTGACGTGTTCGGCAAAAAGCCAGTACCGCGAGTCCACTCCACGCCGGCCACGACTACACCGCCGACCCTCGGTAAGCAATCCAACCGCCACCCAGTTAGGTGTCTCCCGTTTGGAAGAGATACAATTGAGATATGCGGATCTTTGCATATCTATAACTATATCTTTTCCAAATTGTCCATGTTTTTTGGGCAGTCCGAGGATGCGTAGATACGGTTAGTTTTCATGATCCACTCCTATCCGAGATAGAGTCTCGGCATCACCTCCCCGTTGTTCTCCAGATACACAATCTCCCTTCCGGGACGTGTATCTGGAGAACAGCGGGGAGGTGCTGCCGAAATTTTATCTCGGATGGTAGTGGATCATGAAAACTGACCATATCTACGCATCCTCGGGTGGGATTAGGACCTACCTTCACCTATTAGAATGTAGGGACAACATGTAGATGCATTTGATTTTTATTGTACTCAATGCCGTCTAGAGGATGGATGACCGTCAGTGGATGTACACGGGCCATCCAAGTCAGGCTACCATGACTGATGAATGGATTCGAAAGACCAACAATTTTTTGGAAAGGGCATGGGGGCAGGCTGAAGGATCCAGTATCTTGTGGTGTCCGTGCATCAAATGTGGAAATAAGAAACGGAAAACAAAGAAGGTTATGGGCCAACATCTTTGCAAGTATGGATTTATGCCGGACTATACCCGGTGGACCTTCCATGGTGAAGCCCACCGTAAGAGGGACGAGGTTGTGAGGCAACGCATCAATGATTGTGATGCTGATGGTGGGGTTGGAGACATGTTACATGACTATCATGAAGCACATTTCGGCGAAGGACCGTAGAAGGAGGAGCCGGAGGCATCCGCAAAGGCGTATTACGAGATGTTGGAGGCAGCACATTAACCACTTCACAGGCATACAAAGGTTTCTTAGCTGGACAACATCGGATGGCTAATGGCTTTGAAGTCTCAGTTTAGCCTAAGTCGAGACGCCTTCGATAGTTTGTTGACCGTCTTCTGGAAGCATGCTTCCAGAAGATCACATTCTGCCAAACTCAATGTATTAGGCACAGAAAATTCTCGATGCACTTAAGATGCCATTTGAGCAGATACATTCTTGTCCAAATGGATGTATCTTATTTAGGAAGGAGCATGAGAAAGACGCTTACTGCCCAAAATGCAAAGCCTTGGCGCCTCGAAGGTCTTGGCACGTCGATCAACTATCAACCGCCGCCAATGGTGCCCTGGCCTCCACCACCGCTACCACAGATAGGCTTTCCTTCTATCTTTCCTCCACATGGCGCTACAGGCACTCCTGTGAGTATGAATCTATTTACTTGCTTGCGCATACATATTCACTCCTGTGAGTCCGGTAGTGAGAGGCTGTAGCTTGGCTATATTAGATCGTGTCTTTGGCCTCCCATATGTCGTTCCAGGGATGTTGGAGCTGTCCACAGATATATAACTATTTTTTTTACCTCTCCATTAGCTCTAGACTTATTTGAGGAGTCGGATTATTTTCAAATTTTGAGATACTTTATGTCAATATATCATGTGCTATATCTGAAAGAACATCTAGACCCACTTAGTGGTTGGTTGATTAATGACACATGCTTGTGGGACTAATGTGTTTAATAAGAATGATTAGAAGGTATAACAGCTGATATATAGATGAGCTAAGTCAAAGATATGAAAGTTGAAAACCGGCAATTCATTTAATATTTTATCTTTTAAAATTGAGTTTAGGAATGTCATACTATCAAGAGGGACATGAACTCTTACAATTTTCTCTAGATGCAATCCTAGTTCAATTTCTTTTTGCAGAATCAATCGATTGGGGGGTCAAATGAACCTTCGGACGAGCATTCACGGGCACCGGCAGCGTCACAGTGGCCACCGAGCTGATTTAGAGTAGTTTATGGTATTTGTTCTACAGACTTGTGCTTGTTGGACTTGTGCTTGTTCAATTTGTTGGACTTGTGCTTGTTGAACGTTACACTTATGGCATCGATGTTGGACTTGTGCTATTTGTGATATGTACTGTGAGATATTTGTGCTATTATGCGATATTTGTGATGGATGTGTCGTATGTATGTTATATTAAATGTCTGGAATGTATATATGCTTTATTTGTGATGAATGTGGTTATTACATAACAAACAGAAAAAAAAAACAGCAAGCTTTGCCGAGTGTTATTACCTTGACACTCGGCAAAGCAACCATTTTTCTATTTTCTGGAAGAAGGATTTGCCAAGTGCAATTGCATAGACACTCGGCGAAGTTCGGAGCTTTGCCGAGTGCCAGACGCGTGGCACTTGGCAAAGATTCAAACTTCGCCGAGTGCCGACCTGGCAGCACTCAGCGAAGTTGGAGCTCCTAACTTCGCCGAGTGCTTTCCTGAGGGCACTCGGCAATGTCCCCCATTCCCACCCCGTTTTGCCCGTCTCGTTTCGCCCATTTTGTGCCATTCGCCCTCCCATTGCCCGGAGTACCGTCCCGTTGACACTTGTTTGCCGAGTGCGACCTGGCACATGGCAACGCTTTGCCGAGTGCCCGAGAAATGGCACTCGGCAAAGCCTGCTTCGCCGACAAATAAAAAGCCGTGTGCGCTTCGCCGTGAGCCACACTCGGCAAACTTGTTGCCGAGTGTTTTCTGGGCTTTGCCGAGTGTTTCTGGCACTCGGCAAAGTACAGAAGTCCGGTAGTGTGTAGGCTCAATGTAACATACCGAAAACTCACCAACTTAAATCGTGCGCTAATTTTTGTTTCTCGTCGTTGAGCTCGATCCCTCCTTAAAACCCTAACCCCAGCTTTTCGGGAACCTCTCTGTTCCGATCTTCCGATTCCTGAAAAACTTGCCCCGACACCCGTATCCAGCACCCTGTTTTTTTCCCCTCGACCCGTGCGTCGCGCTCACGCGCGCCCAGGCGCCGCGCGTGGCCGACCGGGCGCCGCGATCACGGCGCGAATCCTGCCCTCTCTCTCCATTTCCCTCTCCCCTCCTTTTTCTTTTTTTCTTTTTCCCATTTTTCTTTTCCCTCTCCTTCCCTCTCCCTCTCTCTCCTTCCTTTCTTCTCTGCCGCGCGCGCCTGGCCCGCGCCCTCCCCCTCGCCCTCTGCTCCACCCGACCGTGCCCCAACCGAGCACGCCTTCCCCCTCGGACCGTGCGCTCGCACGCCCCCGGGACCCCGCTCTCGCGCGCGCTCCCCGACCGCGCTCGCGCGCACCAGCTCAGCGCCGCTGCTGCCCCCTCCGCTCGCACTGCCGCTGCGCGCACACACGCGCGCCCGCCTGAGCTGAGCCGCGCCAAGACGACCCGAGCCGTGACTACGCTCACGCCCGCCGCGCCGCAGAGCTCCGAACCACCGCCCGCCGCCCGCCCGCACACGAAGTCGTGCCAAGCCGTACGCGCACAGCGCCGACGACTTCAGCACAGCACTGCCTGCAAAGATCGCCGCCTGTCTGAGGCATCGCATCACCGGTACTTGCCTCGCCAACCACGCCATCGCCGTTGTTGACGCCCCGCCAGTGCCGCACAGCGCCGTGCCGTCGCATCACCGCTCGCCGGCCCCGCCCGCACCGCCACCGCCTTAGCTCGCCTATAAAAGGGCGCCCAGCACCGCCCCTTCGCCCCACGGCCACCACCGCCACCCCAGTCCTCCTATTCTAGCTTGCAGCGCCGCCGCTTGCCGTTGCCACCGCCGGCCACCGCGGAAGCTCCCTCCCCACTGCTCCACGGCCCAAATCAAGGTAGGGGATGGCACCCCTATGGCCTCCTGATGCTCCTTCCCCTTCCCCCATCCACTACCATAGCCCAGGGCCACCGGCCAAGCACCATCGCTGCCCATTGCCGCCGGCCACCGTGGCTAGGCCACCTCGGGCCGCCTCGGGTCGATCCGCTGCGGGGAATCGGGTCCTCCCGCCTCACACCTTCTTTTCCCTCAACCTCGAGGCCGCATCCGCGCCCTGAGCTGCCGGTCGGGCCGCCGCCGGCGAACCCTTCCCCCCTCCCCTGTTCTGCGTCGGGGGGGAGGAAGAGGACGGGCGGTTTTGCCTTGAGCCCCCTCCCCTTTCCTCTATTCATTAAAGAAACCCCATCCTTTTAAGCCCTTTTGCAATTAAACCCCCCCCCCTTTTGTTATATTCTCAAAACAAACCCCCACCTTATAAATTTAATTACAAATAAAACCCTGACCCTTTTAGAATAACCCAGATACTTTCTAAAATATAAACCAAGCCCCTGCCTTCTTAAACTTAATTACAATTAGGTCCCTGGACCCCTGTTTAGGGCCTAAACACTCCTTTGACCTATTATTTCATGCGCTTAACAACCTCGGATCTACTCAAAACTTTACCACGTCTCTCTTAATATAGTTTTGACCATGCCATTAGAAAAACACCCAAAAATATCACTTCATGTCCCATATTTTATGTGTTCCCGATTCGAGCTCAACGATAAATCGTTATTTCTTTGTTTTGATTGTGCGCTTGTTTGTGTACGCTGTAGACCACGGAGTGAACGAAGGAGAACCCGTCAACGAGCCGTACTGTGAGCAGGAGAACGAGGACCAGTTCCGCGACCCCGAGCCCGAAGGACAGGACTTCCCCGAAGGCTACGAAGACGGCAAGTTCAATCCCATCCTTTGATGCATGTTTCTGTCCTAGTTTTTATAAACACAACCCAATGGCCTGTTTTATAAAGTTGCATATGTTTTACTTGCATGAAAACACGGTTGGATAGCCACCCCTTGTTTTGTGATGACCATTCCTTGACCACCTAGATTAATGTCTGATTTTTGCTTGGACGTTAATCGATATTAGAACGCTTAGGACTTTACTCATAATATGATTTATTTGATAAAGAAAATGTGTGCGTGTGGGAAGGGATAAAATGTGGATTTTCGAAAGATGAGTATGGATGGGATGGACGGCATTTCTGTGTGAATTGCCGATTGGTGTGCTTATGCCTGTGTGGCAGGGCAAAGAAGGGAGATATCCATCTTGTCGTGTCTAAGGACCGAGTTGGTGTGTCATCTCACCTAACTCCATTATCGTGCAAACCACTCGACTGTTGAATGGGCAACGGCGTAGCATAAATCCCACTAGTTGGTGTGATAGCCATCAGGAGAGCTGAGAGCAACGGGTGACTAAGGAAAAGGGATAAGCCCCGAATGACTTATGCCCGGTTATACCTAAGTGAACGGTCAAAGGCCCCTTGGTGCATCCCGTGATGGCTAGTCAGGCTTAGCTATGGTGGGTAATGGCTATGTTGGGATCTACACCGACACGACGGTGTTCGAGTTGTGGTATCCTACTTGTGGGTAAAGTTGCACACCTCTGCAGAGTTAAGAATCTATTCGAATAGTCCGTGCCCACGGTATTGGGCGAGTTACGGTGTGGTCACATAACTAGTGTTTCTTTGAGATGGGCTGGTGTGAGATGTTTTGGAATTGTGTCCGGCAGTTGTGCCGTGTGCTACGACGGACGGGGAGTCCGGTAGCAGTTTAAAACTTGAACTCCGTGTTACTGCAAAAACTGTTTTCAAAAAGGTTTTCTGTTAAAATAAACCCCTGCATAAAATATCATTTTTCTGTAAATTAAACCATAACCTTATCCTTGATTTTCCTATGCATATTATTCTGTTATAACCCCCTCCGTGGATGTGGTTGGACTTGCTGAGTACGTTTGTACTCACCCCATTCTTACTTTTTACAGAAGAAGACCCAGACTTCGTTCCAGACGACGCCGAGTAGGGTTATCGTTCTACACCCAACCTTGCCTGTGGAACCGGCCCTGTCGAGATGCCTCCGCTGTCGCAATACTCTGAGCCTGTGATAGACCCCATGTGGTTTGCGGTCTGATGTTATGTCGTAGCTTGGTTAATAATTATTATCATCTGTATCGAGTGTCCTCCAAGGTTTGTACGGTTTTGAACCATCTGATGTAATAAATGTGGCATCAGCCTCCTGGGACTGGTGTTTTGTATCACATTTAAGTCTTCTCTTATGAGGGGACGCTTCACTCAAGATGGTGTCTCATCTGTCAGTGCACGTGCAATTATGCAAACGGTTTACTTGGTACTCCCTCATTCCAAATTATCCAAATTATAGGTCGTTTGACTTTTTTAACTCCAACTTTGATCACTTGTCTTATTCAAAAAAATTAGGTCGTTTGACTTTTTTAACTCCAACTTTGATCACTTGTCTTATTCAAAAAAATTGTGCAAATATAGTTAATATAAATTTATGTTATTCTTAAAAAACTTGTATTAATAAAGCAAGTCACAACAAAAGAAATAATATTTTGCACAAATTGTTAAATAAGACAAGTGGTAAATTTAGGGTCAAAACAGTCAAACAACTTATAATTTAGAACGGATGGAGTAGTGTATATATATATATATATATATATATATATATATATATATATATATATTAAGTATTGTCTCAGCTAGGGCTCCATCCATGTGCAAGTGCAATTGTACAACGTCAATTCTTCTCTTTAAAAGTAAATAACAATACAATTCCAAGAGCACTACACCACAACACCATATTAATGTCGGGCTTCGGTAAAAGTACAATATTATCAATTGACAGTACGTAGGCAAAGCTTACCAATGAACGATCCATCGGTAATTCTTATTTTAATGAGAAATTGTTCGTCAGTAAATGTATGCATATTTACTTACGATGACTAGTCAGCAAATCTTTATACTACATCAAACCGTTAGTTGGTAAAAGTATCTAATTTTGACGCCGCATTTTTGTTTCCTCATGAAAACAACATACATTTTGAATCTTAGTGGAATCACACTCCATAAGAAGAAGCTGCAGGGTTAAAAAGCAGAACAAAGGCTTCGAGAAAATTACCTGCAATGAGAAAAACTGTGTGCCTGCAGTGAGGGACCCCCACACTTTCACCACAGTGGTGAAAAACTTAGGCATCACCTTCGGCAACATGAGCTTAGAGAAAGTTAATGATGCAACAATCATGAAGAGCACCAAGGTGAAGAAAAATACTTTCAACAGACAAGAAGCCAAACCAGCAGTTCTTGATGAAGAAGGCGGAGCTAAGAAAGCAAAAAACTCTGATGAAGATGACTCCATGCAATAAGCCCTCTACCAGAGGGGCTGTGCACGTCCATATCTATTATCGTTATTTTTTCTAAACAATGTTATGTCTAATCCTAAACAGTTTCATCATCTTTCTTTTCTCTGAACCTCTTGCAGACTTCTTTCTTTTGCAGTTAATTCATGGAATTATCATGCCCCATTATTTATGTTTCTTGTTATTTTCCAGTTTTTCATCATTTATTGTGTATGTGATGTTTCTTTACTTTTCAAGACTTCATGCTGGGAATGCCACTAAGTCTTAAGAGGCCAACTGTTCAAGACTTCATGCCCTCTTGTGAAAAGATGTGAAAATAAAATATTGGTAACTTCTAATCTTCTATCCTAAGAAGGCAAGCTAATTCTAGTAAACACGGTGATTCTCCTTCCCAACATTCCTGATGTGTACCAATGAAAATTCATTGTACTGCTATTATTGAACAGTTAGACAAATACAGAAAGCACCTTCTATGGAGTGGTTCTAGTCTAGAAGATAAAAAGCCTCCAAAAGCAGCCTTGCAGATGGTATGTCTGTCTAAGGAAGAAGGGGGTTTAAGAGTACTTGACCTCACTGCTCAGAATGATGCACTGCTAATGAACAATATCCATAAATTTTTCAACCATGACAATTTAACCTAGGTGAACCTAATCTTATTCAAATGGCAAGCTCCCTGGATAAGGGAATAAAGAATCTTTCTGCTGTAAAAGTCTTCTTAAACTGCTCACTCAGTATAAAGGTTTAGCCGCTCAAATCCCACATAATGGCAAATTTGTTTCCTCTTTGGGCCAATTCAGAACCTAAATTGGAATTTCTTGAATTATACTCTTTCACTAGAGAAAAAGTTATCTCTCTGCACTCAGCATTCATGATGGATCAATTCCATTCATTGTTCCATCTGACTTTATCAACTCAGGCCTTTGATCCTTATAAAAAAAAAATCAGGCCTTTGATCAGTTTCACTAGCTTAACAACAGACTTGACCATTGTGACTTAAATGAGGCCAATGATGTCTGGACATATATTTGGGGGTCAGCTACATACAGCTTATAGAAAACATACAAAACAATTATAGGAGATACATGCATCCTACAAATGGTTATGGAATGGTTATAGAATAGTACATGTCAATCCCTCAATATGAAAACAATATCGAAGCGAGGACAGAGTTTTTGATCTCTGTTTTCGAACCCGAGACCTTTTGCTCAACCGTGAAAGGCTTTGACCATTCCCAAGAAAAAAAAAGAAAAATCTATCATCCAATTTGATCTCTAAGATAGACAAAGTCTGGTTCACCAAAGAGCCTTATCCTACGTCACTGCCTGACTTCCATCTCCTGACATCGGTACTTGTTTTCTAGTTTGCCCAGGAAAAGTGGAATTGAAACCTGCCGCACGCGTTCAATAGTATGCGCTGCTGCTGGTCTTTCACTTGGAATGGAACAGGTATATCTCTTTGGCCCGGGGAATCCCAAACAAAATGTCTCAAACTTTTGAGACCACCAATTGACCAAGGGATGGTGCCTGTGAACTTGCATCCGGGGAGTTGAAGAACTTTTATTTAGCAGCTTCAGGTTACCAATCTCTTCTGGAATGCTTCCACTAAGACCATTCTGTCTCTAAATTAGCAATTCCTTATTTTCCAGTTGACCAATCTCCCTAGGTATTGGCCCCACCAAACTGTTTGATGAGAGATCAAGTGTCAACTGGTTCACCAACGCTGTTATTCCCGGGAATATTGATCCTGTGAGGTTATTCTTGCTTGCATCAAGGTGCTAGACCCGAGACTGGTTACCAAAAGCAGCTGGTATCGACCCGTTGAATGTGTTCATGTGAAGGTCCAGGATCTCCTCGAGGATGAAGGCCAGATCACGCCCAATTCGATCCTTGAAAGACCCATTGCACTACAGCGGCAGCTCGGGCTCGAGCAACGGCGGGAGATAAGTCTTCTCTTCATTCAGCATTCAGTCTATCTTCGGAAAGCTGCAATAATTGATGCACGCAAGACGATGTGAAATGCTTTCTTGATTTACTAATAGGTTAGGTGGTGTCTAGACGCTAGGAAAAAGTGAGGATTATAGCTTCTGCCCCATAGACCATTCGGAAAGGAGTCTGTCCCTTCGGTCTTATATGTTAGTCTAGGTTGGTTCTTCCGAATGCACATAAGACCACTGGTCACCCTCAATCCTTAGCATTGAACTTTACTGATTTGGCTAAGATCTGGGGAACTAGAGCAGTCCAGAGAGAACTACACAAGGCAGGGGTGTAGTAGTAGGCACTTCTAGGCCCCTTCCCGGCTACTGGATCACTCCAGTGCTTCGGGTACTACGGACCCTCTGCCATCCATTGCAGCAGAGCCGTTTCATGAGCGGGGGGGGCTAAGCGTTGTTCTTTGAATCAAAGGTTTCATGAAATAAAAATAGATTCTTTTTTAGATATCTGGATAGATGGATGGATCTATCTTTCTATTCAGATATCTTTTGCAATCAGCCCCAAATCCTTGATTTGGCCAGGAAACAAAGCACTGCTTTGGGCCCAGGAAGCGAAGGGAATGAGCTCGGAAGCACAAAGTCATTTTTTGGCTGCTGTTAAACGACAGGCTTAACACAAGGGTAATGCTAAAAGGAAAAAATATGGCCTCAGAAGATTACAGCTGCATCTTCTATACTTCCACTGAAGATAGGCAACTGAACATTTCTTCCTCCACTGCACTTTCGCAAGCAATGTTGGCGGAAGATTTCTCTGCAGGTATATCCTAACTTCTCCAGTACAAATACTTGAGATCCTCAAATGACAAGTTGGAAAGCCTTTCTTCATGGAGATTATTGTTATCATGTCATCGGCTATCTGGATAACAAAAAATGATTTTATCTTTAGCAAAAAGTCCCATCAGTGTCTTTAGCCGCTGCCTCTTTCAAGTACGAATTTGCTATGGTTAACCACATAGCAAATAAGTATCAGCCTTCTATTGTAGAATGGCTAAACATTGTGTTGTAACTCTCTTTCCTTTCTTGTTGGTCTTGCTATAAAACTTGTCTTTTAAATATATATATATATAACCAGTAGAGGATGTCGGTACCCTGTAGCAGGGATACCCTCTTCTACTGCAGCAAGGCAGGACTCGCATAGTTGTCCACAACTATTCACATAGTCATCCACGACTACGCCATAAGGGGCGGAGCTGCCGGGCCCCACGGGTCAGGCTCCTACCTCACCGAGCCAATGGCCCCGGACCCGCTCCCAGCTCTGGGATGGGTCCGGTGACGCCACGTGTTCCTGAGAAGAGGAAGCTCCGAGCCAACAGCCATGGGCCCGGACCCCCCCAGGGGTCCGGGACCTCCTCGCATCTGTCCGGACCTCCCACGCGCGCAGAGCCAGCATACCGCCGGGAGGGGGACAGAAACTCCACGTGTCCCGCAGGCGCGGGCGCGAGTCTTCCATCGGAAGACTCGCCCACCCACCGCATTCAATACGGGTGGTTGAGGCATGCTCTGCCGCCGCAGTACGCGGGGCAGCCTTTGTCAGGCCGCATTGTAGACCGCGTTTTACCAAGGTACACAGTGCAGCTGTCTGCGCAGCAGCCGCACAGAGCCTGTCTGCCGCATTAATTGGATACGACAGCACGGCGCTTTTCCATCATGCCGCCTACGCCGCAAGCTACACGACCCGTTCAGCTACGTGGCAGGCGACGCCGCAAGCTACGCCAGGCACCGTCTCGACAAGACAGCGCCTGGACAGGCTGAACGGGGGATTCCAGGAGCAGGCAAGGAAATCCAGGAGTGAGATCTCCCCCACCTGCAAAGCCATAATGTATGAACAGTACATTATCTTGTACTGCATTGTTGGGCCCACCTGTCGGGAACCCAACGTTCGTGTACGCGCCTCCCTTGAGATATAAAAGGGAGGCGCTCGCTGTACAGAGGGGGATACACACTCAGCCACACGCGGAACTAGAGCACAAGCTCCCGCAGACTCTCTCAAAGCAATACACACACAGTGGACGTAGGGTATTACGCTCCGGCGGCCCGAACCACTCTAAACCTGTTGTGCTCATCGTGTTCTTGAGCGAGATCGAACTAACCCTAGCCAACCCCCGAGTACTCACCCTCTGGGCTTAGATGGGTGCATTTCGCCACCCGGCTGTGGTTTGCCACACCACGACATTTGGCGCGCCAGGTAGGGGTTGTAGCTGGTGGTAGTTCATCTCTTGCTCGTCTCCATGGTTCGGGTGGATGACGTGGAGATGACAGAAGGTGTGGCGTCCTCCACGCCACATGCCTCTCGCATTCCTGCTCCAGGGGCAACCGTGCCCGTGGAGCAGCCACCGTCGGCGGTAGTGCGCGCTGCTCGCCGACAAGAGTCAGGGCGCCCATCAAGGGCCCCCTCACAGGCTGCGAGCGGTGGAGCGCTGGCAGGGGCCAGGGTGTTGCTTCGCAACCCTCCGGCTGCTGCAACCTCGCCAGACGCCCTGAGGCAGTGGCGGGATGACGTTGACCGTCTCCTCCATCTGGCTCAGGCCTCCCCCAGTTCTGCAAGGACTGGGCAACGACCTCCACCTGGCAATGCGGTGGTACCCTACCACCGGCGCCAGGGCGGTGCATCGTCATCTGTGCACTCCCCTACAGTGAGGGGTGCACGAACAGAAGACCTGCAGGCGGAGCTCAACCATAGGTGTGGGGGTGAGGACGCCCGCATCTCCGTGGAGAGGGCGCGAGAGCGCCGTCTCAACATTGAGGGCCGCAACCTCAATGCTGACTTGGATGTGGCAGCACCCAAGCCTCCGGTGAACGCCCGGATACAGGCGGGCACCCCGGTGGCTAGGGTGGGCTGCGCTGCGCTGGCGGATCACCTCCGCGCGGTAGCATGGCCGTCCAAGTTCCGTCCGCACCTACCGGAGAAGTACGACGGTACCACTAACACGTCGGAATTCCTGCAGGTGTACGTTACCGCCATCACAGCAGCTGGTGGTAACAACGCCATCATGGCGAGCTACTTTCATGTAGCCTTGACCGGGCCAGCCCGAACTTGGCTAATGAACCTCACTCCTAGGACGATTCAGTCCTGGGAAGAGCTCTGTGCAAGGTTCACTGCGAAGTTCGCCAGCGCATACCAGCAGCATGGTGTGGAGGCTCACCTCCACGCCGTGAGGCAGAAACCCGGGGAGATGCTATGGGCATTCATCTCACGCTTCACCAAGGTACGGGGTACCATTCATCGTATCTCTGACGTGTCTATTATCACTGCTTTCCGTCAGGGGGTACGTGATGAGAAGATGCTCGAGAAGCTGGCGACGCACGAGGTGGAAAGCGTTACCATGCTTTTCTCCCTGGCAGATAAGTGTGCCAGGGCCGCTGAGAGCCGTGTATGGCACTCAACCCCCCAAAACGGAAACACCAAAGCTGGTGGCTCCAGTGCTACCGCCCAGGGCGGTGGCAAGAAGAACAAGAACAAGAACCGGAGTCGTGGGGAGCCGCAACCTGGCGGTCCAGCCATTGCAGCAGCGACACCAGCTGCAGCGGCAGCGGCAGGGGGCCAGAACGCTCATGGCAAGCGCCCTCGCCCGTAAGGTGGCAGCGGAGGTTCATGCCCAGTGCATCCCACCACTCGCCACAGCGCCGCTGACTGTCGCGAGATCCAGAAGCTCGCGAAGCGCAGTGGGCGGCGTGAGCAGTCCTCCAAGGACGGCTCACTGCCTCCTCTCCAGCGGCCGGGAAAGGAGAAGGCCGCCGACAGCGGGGCCGTAGCCAGGGAGAAGGAGCTGGGGTACCAATCCCCTGCTCGGGAGCTGAAGGGCGTGTACCACGACGACAACTCTGACAACGACGACCGCCGCAAGAAGCTGTACGTAATGTATGGTGGAAGCTGGGAGCTTGTCTCCCGGCGGGACATGAAGACCCTTCGCCGAGATGTTCTTTCAGTGAAGCCAGGGGTCCCGAAGGCGGCGCCGCACCAAAGGTGGATGAACACCACCATCTCTTTCGGGCCATCCGACTGCCCGGAGAATATGGCTGGGGCCAGTGTGCTACCTCTAGTCATAGCGCCTATCATATCTAACGTCAAGCTCTATCACGTGCTGATCGACGGTGGGGCCGGCCTCAACGTCATCAGCTATGCAGCATTCAAGCAGCTGCAGATCCCGGAGTCCAAGCTGACTCCCTCTCGCCCATTCTCCAGAGTGGGCCCACATCCGGTGTTCCCTCTGGGGAGCATCACACTACCGGTCACGTTCGGGACCGAGGAGAACTTCCGCACAGAGAGCGTTCAGTTCGATGTTGTGGAGGTGAACCTCCCGTTCAACGCCATCATTGGCCGGCCGGCTCTCTACCGCTTCATGGCCATTGCCCATTACGGGTATTTGGTCTTGAAGATGCCTTCCCCTGCCGGTGTCCTCACCGTGCGGGGTGATCACACCGCAGCTGTCGCTGTAGTTGAGAGACTACATGCTCTGGCGGCAGAGGCTACACGATCTGAGGAGGACACATCCACCTCGCAACCCAAGGCGCCTGCAAAGGCACCTAAGGTTCGGCCGTCTGATCCGGACGATGTTCCTGTGAAGGCGGTCCAGATCGGAGCGGACTCCTCCAGAACCACCCGCATCGCGGGAAACTTGGAGGAGAAATAGGAAGACGCGCTCATCGCTTTCCTTCGGGCAAATGTGGACGTGTTCGCCTGGGAACCGTCACAGATGCCCGGGATCCCCAGGGAAGTGATTGAGCACAATATGACGATCTACCCTGATGCCACGCCGGTGTGCCAGAAGCCTCGGAAGCAGTCCGTGGAGTGGCAGAACTTCATTTATGAACAAGTCCACAAGCTCCTACATGCTGGCTTCATCGAGGAGGTCCACCACCCCGAGTGGTTGGCCAATCCGGTCGTCGTCCCAAAGGCCAACGGGAAGCTTCGGATGTGCATCGACTACACCAGCCTCAACAAGGCATGTCCTAGAGACCCCTATCCTCTTCCACGTATCGATTAGATCGTGGACTCCACCTCCGGGTGCGACCTTTTGTCTTTCCTAGATGCATACTCTGGTTTCCACCAGATTCAGATGTCTAGAGAGGATAGGAAGCATACTGCTTTTGTAACAGTGGATGGGCTTTATTGCTATATTGTCATGCCATATGGTCTGAGGAATGCCTTACCCACGTTTGTACGAGCTATGAACAAAACCTTCTATAATCTAATTAGAGATATTGTTGAGGTGTATGTTGATGACATTGTGGTCAAGACTAAGGTAGGGTCAACGCTAGTTGAGGACCTGTCCCTCGTCTTCGACCGACTACGCGCCACGCGCACGAAGCTGAATCCCGAGAAGTGCATCTTCGGCATCTCGTCAGGGAAGCTGCGGGGTTATCTAGTCTCACATCGAGGCATCGAGGCAAACCCAGCCAAGATCAAGGCGATCGAAGTGATGAGGCCACCTGGCCGCATCAAGGACGTCCAGAAGCTTACTGGATCTCTCGCCGCTCTTAGCCGCTTCATATCGAGGCTGGCTGAGAGGGCCCTCCCCTTCTTCAAGCTATTGAGGAGGTCCGGTCCATTCTCTTGGACCGAAGAGGCTGAGCAAGCCTTCCAGGAGCTGAAGCAGCATCTCACCTCACTGCCAGTATTAGTGGCTCCAGAGCCCGGTGAGACGTTGTTTCTGTATCTTGCTGCGTCTGCAGAAGCAGTCAGCATGGTGCTGGTCACCGAGAGGACGGAGCAATCTCGCCAGGGGGACACCAGGGTCTCCCCGGCCAAGGATGGTGAGCCGGACCCCGCACTCGGGGGCCCGTCAGCCTCACCTCTGCCTGAAGGTCCGGACCCCAGACAAGGGGGTCCGGAGGATCCTCATCCCAGTGGGAACACAGAACCGTTGGGGGCCCAAGGACCTGACGTGGTGGATAAGGGCGAACCGGACCCGGTGGCCAGGGTCCGGACCGTCCAGAAGCCGGTCTACTACGTCAGTGAAGTCCTCCATGAGGCGAAGTCCAGGTATCTTGAGATGCATAAGCTTATCTATGCCATACTTATTGCGTCCGGGAAACTGCGCCATTACTTTCAGGCACACCGAGTTGTCGTAGTGACCTCTTACCCGCTAAGAGCGATACTGCATAACTCCAACGCCACGGGCAACATCACCAAGTGGGCAGCAGAGTTGGCTGAGTTCCAACTGGACTTCCAGCCTCGCCACGCAGTCAAGAGCCAGATCCTGGACGATTTCATAGCGGAATGGACTCCTTCCCCAAGCAAGTCTGGGGTCCGGACTTCAACGCCGGACCCCCGGAGCTGGAAATCAGGACACCAGTCTTCACCGAGCCCCATTGGACACTCTTCTTCGACGGGTCCGTCCGCAAGAAGTGGGCTGGAGCTGGTGTGGTCCTCATCGACCCAAATGGAGATCATCTGAAGTAAATGGTGCACCTTGAATTCAAGGCCACCAACAACATGGCGGAGTACGAAGCTTTGATCTTTGGCCTGACACAAGCCCTGTCTCTGGGCGTCCAGCAACTTCTGGTGAAGGGGGATTCTCAGCTAATCATTAAGCAGGTCCGAGGGGATTGCAACTGCAACAATCCCCAGCTCGCAGCATACCTCATCCGCGTGAGGAAGCTCGAGAAGGACTTCGACGCCTTGGAACTACAACATGTTCCCCGTGAACTCAACTCAGCAGCAGATGATCTCTCCGCGAGAGCATCTACCTGGGCATCCGTGCCCGAGGGCGTCTTTGAAAGATGGTTGCTGAGACCTACCGCCCAGCCTACTGAGCTAGGTGAAGGGGATCAAGCTAGCACCTCGAAGCTAGCGGTCCCGGCAGCATTCCACCTGTGGTGCCCGCCCTGGGTTGTGAGCTCTGTTAAGGATCCTGGAAACCTCATAGAGCCACCCCCACCTGCTCAGGGAAGTCCTGATGCATGGATCTCCGAGATCCGGGGCTACCGGAAGGACAACATCCTCCCTGATGACGATGTGTCCGCTGAGCGCATAGTCCGATTGGCTAAACGCTACGCGGTGGTAGAAGGGGATCTCTACTGCCGTGGCGCCAATGGTATCCTCATGCGGTGCATTTCCTAGGGAGAGGGCCGCGAGTTGCTCGTGGAGATCCATGGAGGCGAGTGTGGAAGTCATTCCTCATCTCGCACGCTTGTTGGCAAGGCCTTTCGGCATGGCTTCTACTGGCCGACAGCACTCCAGGATGCGGCTGAGCTGGTAAAGTCCTGCAAAGTATGCCAGTTCCATGCAAAGCAAATACACACACCGGCTCAAGCCCTACAAATGATTCCGCCCTCATGGCCATTCGCCGTGTGGGGTGTGGATATCCTGGGGCCATTCCCCCGGGCCGTCGGCGGGTACCGGTTCCTCTACGTCGCCATCGACAAGTTCACAAAGTGGCCGGAGGTTACCCCTGTGGTGAACATCACTAAGAAATCAGCAGTCGCGTTCCTCAAGTCCATTGTGTGCAGATTTGGCGTCCCAAACCGCATCATCGCGGACAACGAGACCCAGTTCAAAAGCAGACTCTTCCAAGAGTACTGCGAGGACATCGGCACCCAGTTATGCTTTGCGTCCGTGGCACATCCCCGCAGCAATGGACAGGTTGAGAAAGCGAATGCAGAGATCCTCAGGGGACTCAAGACCCGCACCTACAACTGCTTAAAGAAGCATGGTACCAAATGGGTTGACGAGCTTCCATGCGTACTATGGGGGAACCGGACAACACCCAGCCGAGCCACCGGGGAGACCCCATTCTTCCTGGTCTACGGGGCTGAAGCATGCCTTCTCCCAGAAATTCACCTGGGCTCACCACGGGTCCAGACTTTTGACGAGTCCATGCAGGAACAACTGCGGCGCGATGATGTGGACTTTGTTGATGAACGAAGGCGGCGAGCAGCAATTCGAAATGCATGCTACAACCAGGCGCTCAGGCGCTATCATCAACGGTTCGTGCATAGTAGGGAGCTCTGGGCTGGCGACCTCGTCCTGAGGTGGATCCTGAACCGAGCAGGGCTCCACAAACTCTCCCCCAGCTGGGAGGGGCCCTTCAAGGTTACAGAAGTATGCCGGCCCGGATGCGTTCACCTTGCCAGAGAAGAGGGAGTGCCGCTGCCCAACCCATGGAACATAGAGCATCTGCGTAAGTTTCACACTTAGGCGGAGCGGGGAAATAAATTTTTTCTTTGTAAGAAGATAGAATCAGCGTGCGGCCCAGAACGGTTGGGGTCCGCCCTCGTAAACCCGACCTCTGGCATCCATCGCACTGTCGGCTAGCATTAACGCGCGGCCCGGAGCGGTAGAGGTCCGCCCTCGTAAACCCGGCCTCCGGCATTCATCGCGCAAGCCATGTATATCAAGTTGCAAAGGAAAGATTTGCCCCGGTTCTGCCTTTGAGTCAAAATTTTATTTCGCATTTCGATTCTCGAGATTTTCCTTTTTCTAACCCCTGCGCGGACTTTCACTCTGGTCGCTACAACTAAGATCTGAATTGAGTTGCTGGACTACCGTACAGGTCCGGACTCTCTTGCTGCTGGAAGAGGGGTTTGGACCCCTAGGGACCTACTCTAGGGAGGGGTACTTGTTTCCTGGGGTGGTCCGGGGTCCTGTGTAGCCGCTTAGCCGTTTCCGTACCCGAAGCCTACACACTCCGCCACCCTGTAACGAGTACTCTAGTACCCGGAGCTGGGTAATTAGGGGCCCGGACCTCATTCTAAGCTCAAGGGTTGGCTTCCTAAGTCCTACACGGCAGGTCCAGCTCCATATCTCAAAGGATCAAGTACGATAGAATGACCTCACCCACTGCTAGGAAGGGTCTGGAACGTCGGAGCAATGTCCGGTAAAGTCGTGTTGTTTCCTGGGGTGGTCCGGAGCCCTGTGTAGTGCCATAGCCTGGTTCCGCACCCTAAGCCTACACACTCCACCACTCTGTAACAAGCACTGAGCTGCCTGGACCTGTGCATCTGGAGCTCCGGACCTCGTACTAGCCTGGGGACCGGTCCACAATAGGTCCCACGGGTCTGCTACTAAGCTGTGACTTTCAGTGATACGCAGGTTGAGCCTTGACTGGTGGTAGCTAGCCTCAAACCATTGATCCTACCTACCAGGGGGTCCCAGCATCCGCTTTAAGGCTTCATGCAGATCGAAATCTAATCTCGGTGGTAGACAGACTCAAAACAACTGAGCCTGTCTCCCAGGGGGGCGGGGTGTTCGCTTTCAGCCAGACATCACGAATCGCTTATGCACGCGCCAAACAGCTAAGTTGCAGTAATATTACTACCATATAAGCGAGTTGATTCTCCTCTATGTAGTTCTTTCTGCTACACAGGGAATAAGACGCTCGCTCGACTTGCAATCTATGCTACACCTATGCCCAAGGACGCTTGCCCAACCTCGTACGGGGGACCGGAGTGTCTTCTATGGCTTGGGTGGCCGATAGGTCCTGATAACTGAACCTATCCGGCAGGGGGCCAGGGCGCCGGGGTGCTGCATACCGCAACCACAGCAACTGACAAACAGCTAAGCTGAAATTTTTCGTTTATTAAAATTTCAACTGGTACAATGTTTGTTACATAACACAAAAAAAGGGTACAATGTGCAGCTCAGGAGTCTGCAGGCTCTCGCTTGAAGTAGGCGGCCACGAAGTCGACGACCTCCCGCACGCTGTCCCGAGCGGCAGCCTCCGTCTCCACCACAGGACCGTCGACCACAGGGGCTAGAGAGATGGCCGGATCGTGGCTCCGAAGGCAGGTCAGGATGTGCTCCGCCACCATCCGGATCAGCTCGCGGCCCTCGGCTTCAAACTGGCCAGCAAGGACCGGCTCCAGACGCCGGAGCCTATCCGAAGCGGAGTTTAGCACTAGGAGGGCGTCAGCAATCGAAGCTGGCGGCTCCGCCACTTGGATTGGGCTCATTCCAAGTGGCACCAGTGCTAAGCTCGCTTCGCTCGCCCAGTCGGCGATTCGCTGGATCCCCACGCGATGTTCCTCCTGCAGCTTCCGGACCGCCTCCTGGACCACCTCCTGCACCCGGGTGTCCAGAGCTGCCTTGGCTGCCTCCACCTCGCGGGACCTCTCCTCGCGCTCAGCCTTCCTCTTCTCCGCCCACTCCTTCAGCTTCTTGAGGGAGTCGCGTTGTCGCTCAAGCTGCTTCTCCATGTTGGCGGCGTGGGATTCCTTCTTATCGAGGGACTTCCTATCCCCCTCCAGCTCCGATTCGGCAACAGCCAGCTTGCTGGCTCTCTCCTGCAACTGCTCGCGCCATCCTTGCAGAGTGACAGAGAGATTGTCGAGCTCCTGCTTCCATACCTCGAGACCCTGGCTGCGAGTCTATGGTAGTACCGCCCAAATTAATCCGGCTCAAGTGCGCTAACCATTACCTTAAAGGTAATCCCGGCTAACACGCACTTCAAACGGAGTAATCCGGCAGGGCTGTCGGGTAAAGTCCCAAAGAATCCACCTGAGCGTCGATCGAACCCAAAGCTTACATGCAACCCACACAAAGGTGAGCCCAGAGAGTACAACATTTCACAGAAACATTACATTACAGAGTCTAAACTTAATTATTACAAACCAAGTTCGAAATCTTCGAAAGGTACTTGAAGTTCAAATTGAAAGTAGTTCAGAGTTCAACTGCAACGGAAATAAAATGAGTTCTAAACGACGATACATGATGTCATGATGAAGCCCGTACATGACATCACTCGGCATTGTCATCGTTGGCCGGAGTCGTATCCCACTCCACCGACCAACCAGGAGGTAAAACACACGGCCAGGTCAAACTAGCTATCTGATCTTCAAACGTATCACCTGAAAACAAAGTGGAGCCACAAGCAAGGCTGAGTATACTAATACTCAGCAAGGCTTACCCGACTAGGATATATTTAACCCTCTAACTAGACATGCAAGGCTTTTGGCTTGAGGGGTTTTGTTTTTGCCGAAAAGCAATAAAGAGTAAGTCCTTACTTTCCGATTTTAGCTTTCAAGTTCTAGTTCAATTAACCGTTCTACATTAGCATCTATCCAATAGCATACATGGTGAAAAACAATTATTTTACATCATTCAATCATATTTCTCATCATCATTGTTCCACTTCTTACTCTATGTGGCAAAAGGGTTAAGCAGTCCCAATATCCGTGAGAGATGGACGATTCGAATCGAATTTGTTAACCTGGCCAGGCAGACCTAAACACACGCATGGGGAATGCAATCACCCACGCGACTTTTCCCCTTTTTCCCTGGACATGAAACAGGCCCACCGCCCTAGGGTGCCCTGCACTCGTGCGTGACCAAAGACCAGACAGTGGGGAGTATGTTCCACGGCCGATTCCATCAGGTACTTAAGCTTACCGATTACCATATTCTCGGCATGTGGTTAGTACGTTCAAACGCTTAACCACCACTACCACACACCGCGGCCTTATCCATTCTCACTGAACAGACGGGGTATCACCAGTACAACAACCCCGCTCGTAAATCTTATATTGCAGTGTGTAGTAAGCATTCAACTCCTATGAGCTCGCGAGTGACAGGAAATCACTCGACTTCTACCGAACCATTAGCATAGCCAACTAGCGACCTACACATACTAGTATTCAAACATAGGTACTTAAGATTATGCAACTAGGGTTCCAAACAATTCCTACAAACTTAAATGCACAAGTAAATAGGAATATATGACCGTTGCATAAATTTAAAATATGTAGGACATGCTCCGGGGCTTGCCTTCCTGAGCGGAGCTAGCCTTGGGCTCTTCTGAACTCTGGTTCAGGTCTTCAGTGATTTCAGTTAGGTTAACTTGAGCTTCACACTGCTCACTCTCGGACTCCGGCACCAGCTCGTACGTACCGTCGGCGAGAGTAGTCAAATCTACACGAATGCATATGCGTGAGTTGTGGTGATGGTAAAAATCTTAATTTAATGCACTATAGAGTTGTAAAATATTTTCTTTACATCTCCTTGGGCAATCCTTTATAGAGTATTATCTAGATTAACTATTTCTTATTAAGTAAGTGGGGGTTTTGTTATTTTTAGAAAAGTTATTTTCAAGTGCAAGCATGGAATATTTAAATCTTCTGAAGGTTATAGCTTCTGAAGAAGAAATTTTTATGGAGAGTCAATTACTTAATTACAAACTTGCCATAAAATTTTCAGCTAATTATTAAAAATGCATTAAACAGCCACGGCTAGGATTAAGATTCATTTATACTGAACAAATCCTACAAGTAAAGATGCTAAAATTTTTACTCAGCGTTCCTAAGCTTATGGTAAGCCTACTGTAAAAATTTCAGACTTAACTAAGCATTACATAAGGCATGAAAAATAGCACAATGTATAGCTGCAGGGATCAAAACTAAATTCCACATACTGTTATAGCAAAATTCAGAGCCTCATCTTTTACCAGCATGGTTATATACTCAAAGTTAACAACTAAAAAATTTATTAGAATTTTTCATGTGCAGGAACTATTTTTAATGATTTAATGTATCTATCCTCACCAAAAATCATTTGGTCCAGTTGGGGTTAACTAAAAATCCTCAAAAATTTTCAATAGACCCTGGGAACTAAAATACAAGTACTGCAAAAGTTTGAACCCATGAAACATGTCACAACAACTTAGATAAATAAAACTATCTATCTTAGGCATAAATCAAGATTTAAATAAACTGTCAGCTAGGCATGTCAACTGTACACGAAAATTTTACACAAGGATATACATCTAACATGTAACCCACTGACCAAAAATTACTAATAGTTCATGCTTATAACTTGAGATCTAATAAAAGGTATATTTTCTTTGCATTTAAAATAAAGCAAAAAATATTGAGAAAAAGAAAAAGTGTATGTAACAAAAGTTGTAGATCTCCTTGCAAGGATTCCAGAACAGTTGAGTTTGCATTTTTCTGATTTTCTACGATTTTTAAACGAATTTACAAGTTTGCTGTTTTTCAAAATAAAAGAAAAAGGAAACGGAAACTTGCATCTAGGCCCCTGCAAAGATTTGGGGGCTCTCACATAAGCTCTTGGCCGGAGCTGGGACAGGGGAGGTGGCAGCGGCGGCATTTCCCGGCGACGGAGCTCGCCGGCGGCGAAGGGAAGTGCGGGAACGGCAAGAGGGAGGCGAGAGCTACTCGGAGGTGGGCTTGTAGAGGTCGGCGGCGACCGGGAGCGGGGTCGGCGGCGTAGCAGCACGGCCGGCGGCGGTCGCGAGCTGCGGCGACGGCGCTCCGGCACGGGTGGGAGGGCGACAACCTGCTGGGGAGCTTCACGGCGCCATGAGGAAGCTAGCTCGGGGGTTGATTTGAGTTGGGGAGGGGCGGAGCAGGGAGTTTCGCGGCAGACGGGCGGACGGCGGGGTTCACGACGGCGGCGGCGATGTTCCGTGGCACTGGGAGGCTTCGGGTGGAAATGGGCGGGCCTGGGAGTTGCCTGGGGGTGAAATGAAGCTCGCTGGGTGCTCGGTGGGGGTGGAGGAGTGCTGAGCTGGGCTCTCCACGAGAGCCGTGGCTCGGCGGGCGGAAATGGGGGCGCGGCGGCGCTGCGCAATGGCGCGGCGGCGCTGGCCGTTCTGGGCGAAGGGGTGGGGCGCAGGCGTGAGGAATGGGGTGCGGGCGTGCGTGCACAAGTGCGGCGCGAGCTAAAGGGCGGAGTGAGGGCGTGAGGAGGGGACTGGGCGCTCGCGCGGAGGAAGTAGGGCGTCGGCGGCGAGGGTCGCCGAGGCGCTCTGCGCGCGCGTTAGCATGGCTGAGCGGCGAGGCAGCAGTGGGGTAGCAACGCAGTGATGGCGAGACGATGATGGCGGGGTGGCGTGCGGGTGGGCGGACGGCAGGTGCACGGCCGGCTCGTTTGGGCGCCACGGCGGCATCGCGGCGCGTCGCCGAGCGCTCGTCGCTTGCGGCGTGCTCGTTGACGGGGCAGCGCGCTGCAGGCTCGACGGGAGGGGGAGGGGGAAAGTCAGCGGGCGGCGCGTGCAGGCGAGCGCTCATGGCCAAACAGCGAGCACGGCGGCGCAGCGGCGCAGCGAGCGCACGTGCGGGCGCGCTCGAGTGCCTGCGCGCTCAGGACAGGGGAGGTCAGCGAGGGAGAGAGAGGGGGGAGAGAGAGGGAGTGGAGAGAGAAAGAGAGAGTCAACACTTTGACTTGACCCAAACTCAAAATTTTCCATGGGAACTCGAAAAATTTTGAACACGAAAGTTGTTCCAAATTCAATTTCCTACAAATTTCCTTTCAGGCAAAACCTCGTTTGAGCAACGATTTGAAAGTTTAAAATTTGAATTCAAGTTTAATGAACCCACTTGTTTTTCGGGGTTAACTCCAAATTTCATATTATAACTTGAAAAACTTTGAACACGAAAGTTGTTTATCTTGTCAAACTCTACAACTTTCGTTTTGGGCAAAAGTTCATTTGAGCCAAGGTGTGAGAGTTGACTTTTTGGTTCATTTAAACGGATTTCGGGCTGTTAAGTAATTGGAAATTGGGGGGGGGGGTTTAACGTGTCATTTTATGTTAATTGTATTTTTAAACAGTGCTAAACACCGGCGGTGTTACAGAGTCTCAAGCTCGGACCGCTGGGCTGCGAGGCGAGTCTCGAGTTCGGACCGCTGAGCCGCGAGGCTGGCCACCTCCTGGGCAAAAGCCTCCTCCCGCTGCGCCAGGGCTGTTTCCCGGCTCGCTACTGCGAACTCTCGGTCGAACACTTTCCGGAGATTGGCTCGGTAGGCCTCTTGGTCGGCCTTGAGTTTCGACCGAGTTTCCGCAGCATGGGAGGCTTCAGCCTTCGTGTGCGCCTCCAGGCGGGTGTGCCAATCGGAGAGGCGCTGGCGTTCGCTCTCCAGGGCAGCCCACTCCCGCCGGAAGGCCGCCTCGGCGGAAGAGGTTGCTTCCACTATCGACTGCCGGACCTAGACCAGCACCCGGGGGAGGGGAGCCGTTTCCTCCTCCGGGGGACCTTGCAGGAGCTGCCTGCCAAAGACCACCTCCAGCTCCTCCTCTGATACAGGATCGGGGCTGGAGGATGGAACTTCCGGCGCAGGCCTCAGGACCTCGGTTGCCGTTGTGCTCGCCGCTGCATCACTTGTCGCAGTCGCGCTCGCCACCGCCAAATCCGGTGTCGGCGCAACTGTCGCCGTAGCCGGGGTCTCGAGGGCCACCGCGTCGGGTGCGGCTGCCCCCAGCACTGGCGCATCCGCCGCCCCCGCGTCGGGTGCGGCTGCGTCCGGCACTGGAGCATCCGCTACCACCACATCAGGTGTGGCTGCACCTGACACAGGCACATCAGCCGCCGCCGCGTCCGATGCAGCCGCGCCCGACACAGGCGCATCAGCCGTCGCCGCGTCGGTACCCTGTAGCAGGGATACCCACTTCTACTGCAGCAAGGCAGGACTCGCATAGTTGTCCACAGCTATTCGCATAGTCATCCACGACTACGCCATAAGAGGCGGAGCTGCCGGGCCCCACGGGTCAGGCTCCTACCTCACTGGGCCAATGGCCCCAGACCCGCTCCTAGCTCTGGGATGGGTCCGGTGACGCCACGTGTTCCTGAGGAGAGGAAACTCCGAGCCAACAGCCAAGGGCCCGGACCCCCCCCCCATAGGGGTCCGGGACCTCCCCGCATCTATCCGGACCTCCCACGCGCGCAGAGCCAGCATACCGCCGGGAGGGGGATGGAAACTCCACGTGTCCCGCAGGCGCAGGCGCGGGCGCGAGTCTTCCACCAGAAGACTCGCCCACCCACCGCATTCAATGCGGGTGGTTGAGGCGTGCTCTGCCGCCGCGGTACGCGGGGCAGCCTTTGTCAGGCCGCACTGTAGACCGCGTTTTACCAAGGTACACAGTGCAGCCGCCTGCGCAGCAGCCGCGCAGAGCCCGTCTGCCGCATTAATTGGATACGACAGCACGGCGCTTTTCCATCATGCCGCCTACGCCGCAAGCTACACAACCCGTTCAGCTACGTGGCAGGCGACGCCGTAAGCTACGCCAGGCGCCGTCTCGACAAGACAGCGCCTGGACAGGCTGAACGGGGGATTATAGGAGCAGGCAAGGAAATCCAGAAGTGAGATCTCCCCCGCCTGCAAAGCCATAATGTATGAACAATACGTTATCTTGTACTGCATTGTTGGGCCCACCTGTCGGGAACGCAACGTTCGTGTACGCGCCTCCCTTGAGATATAAAAGGGAGGCGCTCGCTGTACAGAGGGGGATACACACTCAGCCACACGCGGAACTAGAGCTCTGGGATACACACTCAACCACACGCGGAACTAGAGCACAAGCTCTCGCAGACTCTCTCAAAGCAATACTACACACAGTGGACGTAGGGTATTACGCTCCGGCGGCCCGAATCACTCTAAACCTGCTGTGTTCATTGTGTTCTTGAGCAAGATCGAACTAACTCTAGCTAACCCCCGAGTACTCACCCTCTGGGCTTAGGCGGGTGCATTCCGCCACCCGGCTGTGGTTTGCCACACCACGACAGAAGATCAGCCCTCCAGTTTCATAACAAAAAATGGTGTGTTTTATCTGCACCGTTGACTCAGTATACAAGATGCAATCACAGGATGCTAAAGACCAGTTCTAGTAGGATTTGCTATAGATGATAGACCAGAGCAGAAAGTGCACCGGACAAAAGAGTTACCCGTACTACCAGTGGGTCTATCCTAATTCCTGAACTAGAAAGCTAAACTTACCGAGAATCTCACAATACATAAACACATTCATGCAAAATCTATCTCATGTTATTTGCCACTATGGCGGGCAAAACTTGACTCCGTCACTGAGATTAGGCCAGTTAATCGAGTGCGGTCAGAAGGATGACGAGCATTTTTGCCACCAAAACATTTCCATAAGACTAAACCTTTTTAAGACCTGCATTACAACATAGCTACTCTATGGTCAATATAACCGAGAAGAAACCTGTACATGGATGGAGAAATTAAAGCCACCTAAGATGAACATTAAGCTAACAATGCCACTCCCATATAGCCCTGTTTTTAGGCCTGTTATGCACTACCATACTGGTTGGACTACATCCTGAAATCCATCACGCAGACTGTGTTGTTCGAGAAACAGGCTGCAATCTTGCTGCCTTCCTTATTCCAGCAAACTTCGAAGATGCCACCAGTCCCTCTGTAGGTCTTGAGGATCCTGCCTTCTTTCACAGACCAGATGTGTAGGCACTGATCCAGGGACCCACTAGCTAAGTATTCACCATCAGGGCTAAATGCAACAGAATACACTGGTTGCCTGCAGCCATGTGAAAGCTATGTTCAATATTGTAACAAGCACAATAAAGTATCAGAATACTTCATTTTTCATGGTATCAATACCTATGGCCAGCCAAGCTGTACAGAAGGCGTCCTTGCTCAACTTCCCAAAGCTTGATAGTAGAATCAAAAGATGCGCTGCACATGAAACAAAAGTCAATCAATGCTGCGATGCAGGGGTAATATGCAAGAAACCAACTCAAGGCAACTGCATAACCCTACTTACATCAATAACAGTCATCTTATCTCTGTACATTAGCTATCAGTGGCAATACCAGACAATGTTCCAAATGCTAAACTGGCTGAAACTAGACATAGTGCCGAACTTCCCAAATTAAACTCGCCAAATTTTGTTACCACAGACCATTCTTATGTGGGCCACGCATAAGATGCATGATAATTGATTGTAGCAAATAATGAGAATCACTAATAACCAACTTTGTACGAACAACTTCACAATACACAAACACTGTATTCATTGTACCAGGGGTAGGTACATTACATCTCTGCAACTGTTGACCTAGCGAAAAGCAGCTGTTCACCAAGCCAAAAGCAGCTGCTTACCTAGCCAAAAGCAACTGCTGATTAGGATTGTTTGTTCCTGGGCCTGTTGGGCTCCACCGAATGGTGTATATTTCCTGCAAAATATAGTTCAGCAGATTATAGATAGTTATAGGTTCAAGGAATCATAAAAGCAGAGGAAGATTTGCCATACCTTGGTATGCTCCTTAAAATCAAATACACATTTATCTTGCTTCATACTCCATATCTGCAAAGAGAAGCTGTCAGACAGGGGAAACAACTGTAAAAGCACACCAGCAAAGATAGCAGCTGTGAACCCATAGGTAAATAAATCAATTTCAGTGCTGCGTCTGAGACTCTGAGTGCTCACACCCGCAAGGAACATATAGGCATGAGGTTTACACTCTACACAAAGCAACCAGTAAGATAGACATCTAGAATCATTATATTTATATTGCACATCTAAAAGGTACAGGAGATGAGATATACAAGTAGACATTACTCCAATAACATATTGTACCATTTAGCAATGGAAGCCTGCATGACTAGAAAGAAATTTTCATTGTGCACAATTGTGCAATGAACAAGGGGGACTAAAGTATCATCGTGCACTCGTTCATTGAACAAGGGAGACTATTTGAGAAAAAAAAGGGAGGACTGGCATTTGTAGAAGTAAATACACAACTTGTTTTTAGAGAATGAAATGGCTACATGTATGACTGAGTCTTCCAACTCAGCCGTACAACCAGTGTATCACACATCCTCATGAAGCCTTGATGAATCGCATAATGCAATAGTCGCAAGTAAGTTGGAAGACTTGGTCATATGTATAGAATTTTGTAGAAAGAAATAGTACCTTAGCTGTCCCATCATCAGAACATGAAGCCAAAAGAGAACCAGTTGGATCCCACTTGATAGCATTAACTTCACTCTGGAAATATGTAAATGCCACAATGAGGTCAAACCTAATGCTTCTGTTCCAAAACTAGTATTACAGGTGGACTATATTTGTGTCCATACAATGCCATGTCATATAATGAATTATTGATCAATAATCATATCCATTTAATATACCAGGAAGTAACAACAAACCATGTTGCACATTTTTCAACTTTTGAGGAATGACTTATATAGTATCTGATAACAAGAGAATGTTCAGTGTTACTTTTGGATTGTATAAATCATCCAAAAAGAAAGATACACACAAAAATAGCACCATGCAGTTTGTAGCATGAATTTTAAGAATATAATCACTGAGAAACAAACCTGATGACCAATAAATGATTTAACTGGACGCTGTTCCCCAATCTTGCAAACATAGATCATGCTGTCGGTTGAGCATGTTGCAAAAGAGTTATTATTTCTCCAATCAACATCTAGTGTTGGAGCTACATGAAAACAGGTGTGAGTTAGCTTTGGTTTAATTCAGTGCAAATACATCTATTGCAATAGAAAAGAATTATGAGTTAAAAACAAAAAACATTCTGGAACGCCAATTATACCCGAATGAAATTCAAACTGCTGCTTGCACTCCCATGTCTTTGTATCCCAAACAATAGCAGTTTTATCAACACTTCCACTTAGGAGATAATCTCCTTTCTTATTCCATTTCAACGAAAATATGGGACCCTTGTGTTTGAAAAGTGTCTGCTTCAGCTCTCCTGAAATTCATTCATCATAACAGAAGGATGAGACAAAAGAATAGGGGGAAACAAAATATCTAGGCTGCATAACCTATATGATTTCTTCAACTGTTACAAGAATTAAGTAACAATGAATTCATGCAAGGAACTAAGTAATAATGATGGCATGCCAGTTCCAGTTTTAGTGAAATCTAACACATACATTGAATAAGAATAACAAGCAATTGATCGCCAGGCTCTTTCTTGGAGAAATTCAAGGCAAATCAAATAATCATGTGCACTTACATCAAACACAATAATCCCACAATCACGACAGCCCCAAATCGTTAATCGGACTGACTTTAACAGCAGAATGCAGAGCGAAAGTCAACAAAACATTGATACAGAAACAGTAGTTCACCTAAGACCTACCATCTCTACTCCATATTCTTGCCTGCCCATCATAGGAGCCTGTAGCCAGTAGTGTACCTTCACCCTGGAAGGGATGGCAGCAAAACAAATAAGACAACTGGCAAGTAATAGTAAGGAACCTATATGAGAATGTAGTGTTTTGTTGGTGAAATAAACAAGTGGGCTACTAAAACAGGTGGCATAAATAGCATGGCTATGATATAGTTCCCCCGGTATCTTCACCCCCAAAAACATGTAAAGCAAGAAAAATATGGGATATCAACAAAAATTTTCATCAGGAAGAAACTCACATTCCAGTCAAGGGTGGTGACATCCTTGCTCTTCTCATTGGTCCGACCTTTAAAATGTTTCAAAACATGAACACCCAGAGGAGATGATTGCATGTTGGAACCACATGGACCATCTGGAATTGTCCAGATTCTAGCCGTTGAGTCTCCTGACCTAGCAAGTTCCAAATATAGTACAATAATTTAATAGAGAGTAGAAATAGACATAGGCAACTTTCTTGGTAAATATGAGGGGATGCATACATACAAATTGGAATAAATATTAAATAAAAGAACTGATAGAAGTAAATGAAGGGTAGTGCCATGTTTTGAGAAGCCAGATTAGTGCAGAAATTTAAGTCCATTAATTTTTTGGAATAACATATTCTAGAAATACATCATCGATCTGACCTGATACATTGTAATAACACCAAAAGACCATGCCGTTCAAAAATGAACCACTCCCTCCACTTCAGTTGCAGTTTTTTTTTCTTTTCAGAATATGAAGGTAAAATGCCTTCTTTACTCTGGGGCCTCAGCATTTGAGAGGCCTAGAGCATTCGACCACACTCGCCCTTCTCTACTCAAACAAACATCCACATTGTTCCTACTGCTGATGCCGCCTCACTAAAGCCTCCAACAATGTGTCTGCTTCTGATCAGGGTCCGCAACCTAAACCTGATAGGCCCCTTGGCAGCTGAGGATGGCGAGACTTTGGCAAGCATCCCGGCGCATTGCGGCAGGAGAAGCACTCAATGGGATGTACGAGTCCATCGACTCCAGCTAGAGCCACTTGCCCGGCAACATCATTGGGAACAGCAGGCCGACAAAGAAGAGCGCGGCACAGACTGGTCGATGGGGAGCTCTGCTGTGACTTACCCTGTTTGATAGACAATCCATGGTCTGCGACCTGCCCCAGAACATCAGCTGTGCTATCACCGCGGCCTAGGTGCATGGTAAGGGGGAGGAGCAATGCCCTTCCAGCTGCCACCGCTCCGGAATCCATTGGTTAGAGAACGGTGGTGAATGGGTGCCTGAGAACAGCTCTTGACTATTCTATGGAAGGGATAAGGGAAAAATGCCTTAATGCAAACGGAAGAGGCAGGGGCAAAAAGGTCCAAAGTTCCATTGTTGACATCAAAATTAGACAGTGGTATATTTCTAAACAGCGCGCAATTTCTATGGTACTCAAGTGTACCCAGGTATTTCAACTGTATATTTCTAAACAGGTACCTTTGGATGCCAAAGAACTTTTTCCTTAATTTTCCTATTGACGGGTAATGTTTGAGACACAAGATGGCAAGATGCATGAGACCAGAGGACTATTCACATTTTTGGCAACCGATGGAATGGTACTGTTTACTATGCTGAAACATATCACTACAGTAGCACAAAAACAAAAACAAGAATACAAATGCCTATGCAGTATAGCAGATAATAAGCACGCACCCTGAAGCTAGAAGAGAACCAGTTGGACTCCATGCACAAGCAAAAACCTAAAGAAATTTAAAAGAAATAGTAAGAGGATATAACAAATATCACTAAATTCTAAGAGGAAAAAATAGCCTGTGTGTTGTAAGACCCTTCTAACCTCAGAACTGTGCCCTTCCAATACAGTCACATCGGTACTAGAAATCTCCTGAGCAGTTACACTTACATCCATAGGAGTGGGACCTGCAGAACAAAGATTTAGTCTAAACAGACATGGTGAAGGAAAGTAGTATACACAAAACCCAATCTCCACAAAAATAATTCCATAGGAATCAGTTAATCCTAGAATCATATTTCTCTTCTGTAGTTAATTAATATCAAGGTAGAGTTTGGTACAAAAACTGTAACAAAACGAATCGATTTGATTTGTTTGGTTGGGAGAAAATGTAACAGGATCAGTTGAAACTCTTGCCTTTCTTCGACAGATTGGTAGTACTCCCAACGTACAAACATCATAAGCAACTGGAGAACTTGGTGGCAATCAAGAACAACGAGGACCGCAAAAATACTTGTGGTGGTGGAAGCTGCAACCAAATCATTGTTGACAGCTAGGTGCCACAGAAAAATCATGGAGCAGCAGGGGCTCCGAAGACCACTGACAGTGCGATGCAGAGCGGTAACTCGCAACAAAGGGGCATGCACATGGCAGCAGGGGGTTGGGCGGTCACAGAAAGGAGTGGAGCCATTCTGATTTTGGAAGGGTACAAGTCATCATTTTTTAGTGCAAGACATTTTGGCTGTTCATTGGTTTCTACTGGCCTGTTACCAGATCCCACGCGATCGGTTCAGGGTCTGCCCAAACAAAATAAAAATGAACATAATCAAGTCGCATTGTTATCTGATTACAGAGTGAAACAAATGAACCAAACAGCACCTAACCTCCCAATAAATTAAAGCAAAGTATCTAAATTCAGTTGTACTCCCTCTGTCCCATGAAGAGTGCAATTCTAGGTTTTTTCAGACAGATTAGTGGTGGCCTGAAAAGACTCATGCTCTCAATTGTTTGCCACATATGGTTAGTTTTGGCATTCAATTCAAATCTGACCACTTAATTAGGCAAATAACTGAGATCCAATCTCTAGAATTACACTCTTTGTGAGATTTTTTTTCAAACTCAGGATTGCACTTTTCATGGGACGGAGGGAGTAGGTCCAAGTTTCTCAAAACATATATAAAATAATATGTTGGTTAATATTGAGATTTGAGAAGATTAAGAAATGGGTTACTTCAAGCACTAATGAAGCTTAGAACATACAGTTCTAATCTTGTGTAATTTACCTAGAGCAATTCCTCATATTCTTGCTACAGAAGACTACAAATTTGTTTATGGCATCACATGTTGACTGATAAAATGTGCAGGGCATGTATAGACACTTACATAAGGAAATGTCCAAATACTCATTACATGTTCCGCATCAACTGGAAACTTGTTCATGCTGTAGTTTAATGCGTTAACAGTACTCATTTAACCAGCATCAAACATTCTCAAGTTAAGAAAAGATGCAAGCATACTCATTATTTGCTAAAAAGATGTGTAAAGGAAAATGATATCATAAGGGTAAATATAGCAAACAGGTAGTGATTAATCACCTCCGCCAGCAAGAGAATCTTCATCGTGCTTAATCTTATCGATGCGCTCTGTATGCTGCTTTTCTTTCTCCTTTTCTTTCTCATGCTCCCTGTCTTTTTCAGATTTATCCTTCTCCCTCACCTGTTCTTTTTCTTTGTCATGGCGATCCCTCTCACGTTCGCCTCCAGGACGCCATTCATGCTCCTCATTACGTTCTTTCTCTTTTCCCCTATCCTTCTCGCGGTCAGTTTGAGATCTCTCCCTTTTTCTCTTCTTTACAAGCTGTTGCAACTCTTCAACATCCTTTGTGATGATTTCAATTGGTTCCAGAAGGGCAAAATCCTTCTCAATTTCTTCATCATTCTGAAACAAGAACAGTGGATGGGGTCACATCAATCAGCAGTAGTAACAAATACTGAAAGGTAAACAGGCTTACCTCTTCGGTATTTGCTTCCAGTTCTATGTACTGGAGGCCTTTCTGCACAATAGTAATGAGAGCACCAGGTGGGACTGCATTTCCATCAATGCCACCCTTATGGATCCCTGCTTCATACCCTAGAGTGAATGCTGCATGAATGAAACCTGGAGAGCAAGAGAAACTGTTAGCTGTTAAAATCACACTATCTTGCTCAATATATGTTGGTGCGCAGATCTCCTGCCTTAAGAGAAAACTGGCAAGCATATTTAGAAGAAGGGTGTAACAGCTGGTGGAACATATCGTCAAGAACCACAAGCACTAAAGAGCTGCAAGAGTATGAAAAAGGTTGGGTACAAATTCACTGAAAGATCATGAAAAATGACATTCTTGTATTCTTCTTAAGGCAGTGAAGAACAGAGATCATGATGACAGAACCTCTTGAGCTAGGTTCTGACTATAGTCTGTATCTGGTTTCTTCATGTGAGGGCCGTAGCAGCAAAGTGGCCACAGAGGCACAGGAACTAGAACTAAAACTGAATATTTCCAGAATTAGCAATACAGCTCATTCCAAGAACTAAAAAAAAACAGCCTTTCAAGCGCAATCAACATATTTCCCAACACTGTCCCAGCCATTAAGCGGACCTAAAAGGAATATGATGAAATTACCAGTTTCCCTAGAATTGACCATAAAATTCATTCCAAAAACCAACGAGAAAAATCACCTTTTTAATCGCAATCAGCATATTTCCCAAGCCTGTTTGTACCATCATGACCCTAAAAGGCATCTGGTCCTATTACCATTCTTCCCTACCATAACCCCGTTCTCATACGCACTACGAGAGTGCACCACAATTCATAGGCAGGGCTCAATGTCCTGCAGCATCAAATTCCCAAAAGCCCATAATTCATCATTCCAACATGAGAACAAGAAAATTTCTCAGAATCAATCCGTGGGTGAAGAAACGGGTAGACATCTTAAGTAATATCATTCTTATTTTTCTAGTTGAGGCAAAGAAAGACTGTTCGGAACTAGTAGAACAGTTCCTCCGTTACGGAGCTAAATCTGTAATTTCGGCATTTGAGGCAGCAAGAGAAAGATGGCATAACAAGCCGGATTTTCCTTGAAGATACCACACCAATCCCTCCGAAGAATTCGCAGCGCGTAATCCCAAACCAGCCCCCAAATCTAAAATAAGTTGCCCAAAACCGCATCTGGCCCCGAACAACACCCCGCCGTACGGATACCTGAGAAGCGCAAGAATCCGCCACAGCCCAACCGAGGGAACTAGGCGCCCCGCAGCAGCGAAGCCCCTAAACCCTAAATCCGCGCAAAAATGAGGAAAAATCTCTCGGCTCGAGCAACCCAGACGCTACGGGAGGGGCGGGATGGAAGGGGGGCACGCACCGGACTCCTGGAGGTAGCGGAAGACGAGGAAGTTGAGCTCCGCCGCCGTGAGCACCCCCATGGCCGGACGACGAGGAGACGGGCAGCCGCCGAGGGAGAGAGAGAAGCTGATGCGGATGTGCGTGTTGTTTTGGGGGGTGGAAGTGTGAAAGCGTCTCCTGGCCAGCGTTGCGGACGGCCAGGATTGCGCGGAGCCAAGTGTAACTGACGGGTGACCAGTTACCTGACCTTTTTTTTTAAGGGGAACGGAAACGCTAAAGACTGTAAGCAGGCCGAAGGATCAGCAGTCAGCCCACGTTAATTAGGTAGCATTTCAGCCCGCAATCTCAATCGGTGTCATTAAGTGGACTGATCGGTGTCACCATGTCTTATTTTGATGGGAAAAAAAAAACTAACGGACGATCGGTCACGCTGTCACGTGTTAGCGCGACTCTCCAGCCCAACAGGCTGCATGTCTTTTCCCTCCCTCCTCATGCATGCCGCGCGTACCATGGCCTGCTTTGTGTGCAAGCGGCCCACATTTCCTCTGAACCTTTCCCTCCCCTATAGCTAGCTTTGCATGCTTTTTTTTTATTAAATAATACTTGCACAAAAAACTTTTATCTTTTTCATATGACCTTTATTTTAAGAACCGATTACACCATTGTGTTCTATGTGACGAGACGAACAAAATTAGACCCCACTTGCATATGTTTTGATGATATTTATGAACTGGTAGTAACTTATGTGATTTTTCTGTAGAAACTTATGTGTATATCGGCTTATTGTAGTAACAAATTATGTATAGAATAATTTTTGTATGAGTGTATCATAGATTTTGTTTGTAGTAATTTATATCTTTTATGTGTGGCAACTCATGTTTATAATAGATTCTGTTTTTTGGCAACTTTTGTTTAAATGCGTAAAAACTTTTATTTTTATGATAAATTTGTATATAGATTTATGTGTATGACAAC
Organism: Panicum virgatum; assembly: GCF_016808335.1. Lineage (NCBI taxonomy): Eukaryota > Viridiplantae > Streptophyta > Magnoliopsida > Poales > Poaceae > Panicum > Panicum virgatum. The sequence goes on from NC_053151.1 coordinate 18,277,513, forward strand.
TTACTTCTTTTTACTACTTATGTGTATGACATTTTGTATTTGTGACAACTCATATGACAACTTTGTTTCTATGGCAATTATAAATATTTTTTGTGGGAATTTCTCTCTTATGTGTGGCAACTTATATATATACGGTAGCAACTCCTTCAATAATATCAAACTCAGATTTGCACATAAGTTGCTACAAATGCAAAACATCTTCAAAATATATGTAAGTGGGATCTAGTTTTGTTTGTCTCATCACGTAGAACACAATAGTGCAATCGGTATTCAAAACAAAGATCATACGAAGGAGATAAAATATTTTTTGTGAAGAAATTGCATGTTAAAAAAACCAGCAGCATGTTATATGTGGGTGGGAGAGTGTTGACGGCTGATAAGTACCAATCTTAGGCCGTCAACTCCTGCATAATTACATAAAATGTAAACATCAACATAGTGGTAGGGGTTTACTACTGACCATTTCCACAAGTGTTAGTAATTATTTGTATGCAGGTGAAATGAGGTAGAAAACACACTTTAAGAGCAAGGAAACACACTCCTCAATCCAAGGCAAAAGACGTCGACCAATCAGAGCGCACCATTCAGCAGCACATGGATTCATGGGCTCACTTGAGCAAGTTACCAACTTAGACAAGAGCTATTACCCGTGGATTAGTGATGGGGGCCCACCTAGCAGTCACCCAACCAAAGTTGGGCCGCTTTGGGGCTGGCCGATGGTTGGCTGACCACCCCAGTCGGCCGACCGGCCCACAGCACCAACCGACCTCAGGCTTCGACGTGGTAGCTCCCCATTGGTCCTAGAAGTCGGTTCTAGGAGGATCACCTGCTGAAACCGACCTTGCTGGCCGTGGCTCCCTCCTATATATATATGAGGGGAAGGGCTCCATTTCAACACATCCATCAAGTGCTCATCCAAGCCTTCTCTTGGTTTAGAGTTGTCTTAGAGTAGGGAGAAGGTAGACGTACTCAGGACGAGCACCGGTCTTTGGCGCTCTTCTCTATTTTTGTACCTCTACGAGAGTGAGGGAGTAGTTCAGGAGAAGTGCCGGGGTGTCGGCACTCTGCTCCAGCTTGTACCTCTACGGATGCTGCTACATTCTTCAGTGTTTAGTAAGTATTCGTGATTCCTATCTTATACTTGGTTTAGTGTGTACTAGTAGTGCTTGTAGTTGACTGAGATCAGTTCTCTTACTCGCGTGTTTGTCGCTCTGTATTCATACAGAGTGCTGTAGTTTGCTACGGGATGTCATACGTAGTTAGACTACAATAGTAATCAATAGCATAGACGTGGTGTCTAGGTTAGAGGTTATCCTTCGTTTGCCTTATATCCCACGGTTTGTTAGAGGTAGGCCGTAGGTGGTGACAACCCTATTGGTCCTTCGTAATCCTCCATGTTCGGATATAGCGTAGAGCTGTTGGCCATAGTCGACTGACAGACCAGTTGTAAGCCGGTACTCGAAGCGAGTATTGTGTCCGAGAGATCGACCTTTAACTCAGCTATAGTGCTATCTTAGGAACCCTCTCTTCCCTTCAACCTATCTTGGTGTGTCCTTGGACTGACTATAATAGAAGAGAGTGCACACACGTTCCCTGTGGATTCGATAACCCTTGGAATACTCTAAGGTGAAAGCTACAACGGTATCCGTGCGCTTGCGAATTTATTCGTGACGCTAAAATAGCCAACAAGCTTTCTAGCGCCGTTGCCGGGGAACGGTTACTGTATCTTTCTTTGAACCTAGTCGTCCTCGTATCCTTTGTTTTTCTTTTCTTCTACCTTGACCCCCGCTACCCATAGAGGAGCTATCCTTTAAAAGCTTCTCTATCCTATGGGATTTATTCCGTATCTTTTTCAATTTTCTTTATGCTATCTTTATCCCCGCTACCCATGGAGAAGCCATTCTTTCACAGCCTCTCTACCCCAAGGGGCGAGTTCAATGAGCCACCATCCTCTTCCACATTTGGCTACGAACCTTGTCCCGACATTATCGCTACGGTTCGGAATATTTCCTTCTCTAGGTTATATAGTGAGAGCCCATACCACCATCTCTATGAATTGAGCACCTGTGTTCATGCCTTGCCATTGCAAGTGTGACACGAGATACCCTCAAGTGGAAATTGTTCCCCTACTCTCTAGCAGGGAAGGCGGAGCAATGGTACACGAATACCATAGGCAACATGAACGACAACTGGGATGAGCTTAAAGGCAACTTTAGTCTTGAGTTCTTTCCCCTGTCTCGTCTCATGGCCCTAAAGAAGGATACTCGCTGTTTTCAGCAGAGAGAGAAGGAACTCATAGGCATGGCATGGTGTAGGTTTGTGCTCTTACCAACATCTGGACCTATCCGATCAATGCGCCCATCCTTGCTGCTACGCAGTTCTTTTGAGGGTCTTGATAAGGATTCTGCCTGTTCTCTCGACGTTACCACTGGAGGGTCATTTCTCCTAAAGTCTTTGGCTGAAGCTAGGGAATTGCTAGACAATATCAATGAGTATTCCACCTTCATGTCTAGGCACAAACCCCTCCAAGAAGAGCATAAGTCGAGCCAAGAGGATTTTCTATCTGCTGAACCCAATCCTTCATCTTCCACACCCTCATATTCATCTCTAGAACCCTCATTCGAACTAGGAATATCGGAGGAAGAAGAAATTCGACCCCCGATGTTCCCTTCCCAATTCGAGGACGACCCATCTAGAACTCACAAAAACACCTTGAATCCCTTCAAAGCCCAATCAGGGAAGGAACCTTCCTCTGTCCAAGCCGATCAATTCAGAGATCTCTTGACAGAACCTTCCTTTAGGCCTACGATACCTCCTTCTCCTCCTGATCCCCGTAATGAAGCACCTCTCGAGGAAGCCATGAAGGAGGAATGGTCATATGGAGAGAAACGCTTTTCTGAAGCAATTTGGATTAGCTCACCCTCCACGATCACTCCTTGCTCAATAAGGGAAACCACCATAGAAGCCCACATTAACTCCATCATGGAGGTTAATGTTTTACCATGGCACTTAGCGTACACTCTTTTGGAAAATGTTACGCTAAGACCATCCGACACGCTCTTAAGGAGTTGTCCCTCGAGACACATCCTTGAATGTCGTGGGGTTGCAAGTACCATGCCGCTCATAATAGACAAAATTGAGGTCAACTTAGATTTCCATATCTTTGATATCCTCGATTTTGATCTTCTTCTAGGCTCCCCGCTTGAAAAACTTCTCACATCTCAAGGGAGTCTAGATAAAAAGCTTAGGAAAACTGCTTTTACCACTGTCTCTTGCTTAGAAAATTCTATGGCGAGGCATTTTCCCGAGCCAAACCCGCTCAAGGAAATGATGCATGAATCTCCGTTCACATCATCCAAGCCCGTTCTCTCCGAGGTTGCAAAATCTGCTGCTTCCTAAGAGCACGACTCGGAAGTTACCCTTCACTTTTGTGAAGACGAACGATCATTATCCCTCTTGAGCGAGTTTGAGCCTCTTCCCTCTGGCCCCGAGGAAGTTGTTCTCGACCACGATCGAGACTCAACTATGATTTCCCACGATGAATCTCTTGAGATAGAGAATCCATGGGCCATAGAATTTTATGAGGTGCCGACTCTGGAGTCCAATGAAAAGGATTCCACAGATGAGCATGGGACCATCATCTTTGAAACACCATGCTTATTCAATGCAACTCTAAAGTCAGGTATGCTTAATGCACTGTGCACCCACGAGGACTATAACCACCTTATGGTCCTCTTCTGCAAAACCTTCAGGAGGTTGGTTGTAGATGTATATGTGTATCGTAAACATTGCAGATTTCGTGGGTGCACTGTGGCACTAATCTTGTAGCTAGCTGCAACAATTGGTTGTGAAACAATGACTCAGCCCCAATGATGGCTACAAGAGCTCTCATGGTCGAGCTTATGACCACAAAAATAAAGCACTGACGGGAGATAGCCCGGATTATCATTTATTTATTTCCCTTCAATAAAAGCAAGAGCATGTTCTAGGACATAGTTTTCCTTCAGGTATTTTTGGTCGCTAACCATTCCAGGTGGAGATCAAAGAGAACGACGGATAGGCAATGCCCATGAACATGACAGCTACACCAACTACAACACCATGGTACATTTTAGCGAGGGAATGACTACGGAAGGAGACTTGAACTCCACACACTTGAAGTTCTATTGCCCAGCAATGCAAACTCCAAGTGTGTGTGGGGGGGGGCATGTGAGTACCCCAAGTAAGATCTCTCTTGCTAATTCTTATCTTGGTTTGGAAATGGAGTTAGCTCTTGTATCTTGCTCCTTAAAAATATATATATATATAATTAAAAAAATGAGAGGAGTTGCCATGGTGACAATATTGAGTTCTCGTAAACAAAACACCATGGTAAGTACTCTCAATGTCCTGCTTTTGACATTAAACAAAGCCCTACCGGGAGGTCACCCGAGGATCGTCAGGTTCGTACTCATACCTATCTCCCTTTGAATAAAGCTTAATCATGGTTCATGCTTCCTTTATCTATTCTTGTATGCTTTGGTTTGAATGTGTAGCATGCAACACATTCATAGACGTTTTAAATTAAGCGTGGTGCTTAAGTTAAAAAAGTCTATGTCAGTTTGATTGATGTTCCTAGAGTTCATGCTGGAAAAGACATTGGTTGTATATGTGGACTAACCCCTGCAGGAAATTCATCAATTCCAAATGGGTGAGTCGTTGAGCTGAATTCAAATGGGAAGGTAAGCCAAGGTTACTCATGTCGTTGCAACCTTAATTCAGCCTTGTTTGAGTAAGTCTCACGGTGAGAGTAAATTTTAGTTTGAATAAATTTTAGGGCTCGCTGGTTCTTAAAACCAGTAGAGCCATTATTTCGTTTCCACCATCTCGTTGAATACAGCACCAGGTACAAGAATAAGTGTGGGGGAGATCTCTCAAGAGCATTAGTGCCATATACGTTCGAGATCTCCCACATATGTATTGCACATCATCGTCGGCACCAACATGACAAGGGACAAGGCAAGGACACCAAATTCTGCCAGCCACCTGGTGGTTTGGCTGAATCACCGCTACCTTGATCCCTACCTTCTTGAAGAGCGATAGTATGTGCATCCTCTTTCTCTCAACTCTCTTGATTCATGAGTTTGAATGATTTTTAATTCTGACTCACTAAAATCAAACTCAAATTGAATCAATGTGTTGCACCTGCTCTACATGTTTCCTATGGTTGGCTTGCATATGTTCTATTCCATGCTTATCATCTTGATGCCTGTGAACAAAAATCCTTAGGAAAGCATGCTTATCTAAGTAGTTGACGTTTGAGATATGGTTTGAATGATATGATCTTCGCTCTTTATTGTTTAAGTGCTTGGGAACTTTATTTGAAAATTTTTGGAAAACCCTTTGCAAAGCTCCTCTTTGATATGCCAAAAGTCCTACCAAAGCCATACAATGATTTATCTTGAGGACCTTTTACACATATGCTACTTGTCTTGCATTGAGCTTTGTCAAATTGTTGTGACCCTAGAGAGAAATTTTTTGTCATGCTTTCATGATCAAGATTTAGGTGCACACCATATACCCCCTTGCTATGCTTCTATAAGAAGTTAGCACTATATCACCCCTCCATTCTACAAAATAAATGCTCCACAGTATGTGTTGGTCTCTCTCTCCAGTAATTGTTTAAAAAAATGAGGCATGTGTTATAAAAAAAATGGACCCATGAAGGTCCATGGGTCCATGAAAAAAAGAGAAAAAAAAGAGAAAGAGACCCCTGAAGGTCTTGAAAAAAAGGAGAGAGAAGAAGAGATAGCCATGTCTCAAAAGGATTCAAAGAGAGAGAGAGAGAGGCCACAAAAAAGGAGTTTCCATTCCATTCACCACAATCCATACACGTGCAGATCTTAATCTGATTGCATGATTTGTTTTTCTCTTTGGATTCGGTTTTTGACTTTGCAATATATGTGATACAAGTATGCCTTATCCTTCATGCCCTACCTTGAGCTCCACATATAACCATCACTAGAAGTAGGATGAATAAAAGGCAAGTCAAATGCCTTGGTAAGGACATATACACATTGAGCGATCTGAGAGAATCAAATGAGGAGCTAAGCAAGGTTTATTTTGAAAACTTATTGAAAAATCCCAAGCTACTTGACATGAGGAGCAGAAGTGATTTGATTCAAGACCATTCCATTCCTCAACTACCCAAGATGGCATGATAGACACTTCAAAGTTCACAAGTACAAGGCATGGGTTGGAATATCTCTTATGCTAGCTTCATATCTTTGGAAGTCATGTTCCACCTTAGTCCTTTATCCTATACTCGAGGACGAGCAAAGGCTAAGTGTGGGGGTGTTGTTGACGGCTGCTAAGTACCAATCTTAGGCCGTCAACTCCTGCATAATTACATAAAATGTAAACATCAACATAGTGGTAGGGGTTTACTACTGACCATTTCCACGAGTGATGGTAATTATTTGTATGCAGGTGAAATGAGGTAGAAAACACACTTCAAGAGTAGGGAAACACACTCCTCAATCCAAGGCAAAAGGCATCGACCAATCAGAGCGCGCCATTCAGCAGCACATGGATTCATGGGCCCACTTGAGCAAGTTACCGACTTACACAAGAGCTATTACCCGTGGATTAGTGATGAGGGCCCACCTAGCAGTCACCCAACCAAAGTTGGGCCGATTCAGGGCCGGCCGATGGTTGGCCGACCGGCCCACAGCACCAACCGACCTCAGGCTTTGATGTGGCAGCTCCCCATTGGTCCTAGAAGTCGATTCTGGGAGGATCACCTGCTGAAACCGACCTTGCTGGCCGTGGCTCCCTCCTATATATATATGAGGGGAGGGGCTCCATTTCAACACATCCATCAAGTGCTCATCGAAGCCTTCTCTTGGTTTAGAGTTGTATTAGAGTAGGGAGAGGGTAGAGGTACTAAGAAGCAGCGCTAGTCTTCGGCGCTCTTCTCCATTTTTGTACCTCTACGAGAGTGAGGGAGTAGTTCGGGAGAAGTGCCGGGGTGTCGGCACTCTGCTCCAGCTTGTACCTCTACGGATGCTGCTACAATCTTCAGTGTATAGTAAGTATTCGTGGTTCTCTTACTCGCGGGTTCGTCGCTCTGTATTCATACATAGTGCTGTAGTTTGCTACGGGACATCATACGTAGTTAGACTGCAGTAGTAATCAATAGTATAAACATGGTGTCTAGGCTAGGGGTTATCCTTCGTTTGCATTATATCTCATGGTTTGTTAAAGGTAGGCCGTAGGTGGTGACAGCCCTATTGGTCCTTCGTAATCCTCCACGTTTGTATATAGCGTAAAGCTGTTGGCCGGAGTCGACTGGCAGACCAGTTGTAAGCCGGTGCCCGAAGCGAGTATTGTGCCCGAGAGATCGACCTTTAACTTAGCTATAGTGCTATCTTAGGAACCCTCTCTTCCCTTCAACCTATCTTGGTGTGTCATTAGACTGACTAGAATAGAAGTGAGTGCACACGCGTTCCTTGTGAATTCGATAACCCTTGGAATACTCTTAGGTGAAAGCTACAACGGTATCGATGCGCTTGCGGATTTATTCGTGACGCTAAAATACCCAATGTTGAGAGAGCTAGCAAGGTCCGGGAAACACACGCGAGTTGAAAGGGGTTGTGGCGGTTGTATGTATAGGAGCAGAGTGGAAGGTGGGCCTAGTGGAGGGATCGCACACTCTATCATTGCGCGACAGGTCGCGCGTTAACGGAGTCCTATTTTGATCTGACAAAGATTATTACTCCCTCCATCTAGGTTTGATGGGTGCCTAACAAACAAACGGAATCCTATTGACACTCGAGTAAAAACTTATTGTTGTTAGTCAATTTATAGGTGTAGAGTTTGGTTTTTGTTTAGGGGTAAATTCTTTATATGGTTCATAAAGAAATGGCACTTTCTTCTTTGACCCTGAATAGTTCAAACTCGCTTCTTTAATCCTATTTTTATCTTATATTCCTTCTGGTTAACTGCCATGAACAGTAACTTGTTATATTTTACCCCTCTTTTCTTGACTAAATGAGTTCCAAATCACCTCCAAAATTTATAAAACTTTTTATAGTGATACAACTAGTGGAGATGAATACATTTTGCAAAACAAAACTTATGTAGCACTTACGATCTTAAAATTAAAATTCACCAAATTAGGCTACTTTTTAAGATTATCTGATTTGTTATGGCACAAAACTACAATTCAAATATTGAGACAAAATGCCTAATATTTTTAAGATGAGATTTATTAATTTCTAAAATTATTTTGTATCATATGTTACTTAGAAAATTTTGAACTTCTGCTAAAAAAGGGCAAAAGAAGGGACACCAAAGATGGGATAAAAGATAAAAATGGGGCCAAAGAAAGAAGTTTGAACTGTTAAGAGCAAAATAAGGTACTGTCATTTCTTTCATGCCATACAAGGAATTTACCCTTGTTTAGCCCACTGAGCATGTGATTAACGGCTCAAGGCTCATATGAGTTCATAAGGCTCGGGGTATGTAAGCCTTGATTTTCCCTATGAGAAATTTTGGACCAACAGCTGCTGCATTCCAAGCAAACAGTAATGTTGTTAGTCCCAATGGTTATGTTGTTATTCAATCACCAAAATCGCAAATAATGGCTTATGGGTTATCTATAAAACCTATGTAGTTGGTCTCAACTAGAGATTTCTCTCAACATGCAAACTGTATACCTCAGCATTGCACTATCACATGCAAACTAAACCCACTACGCTAGCATTTTATTATCCACGTCAACATGTTATGCAATCCACTAGCATTAATTTATAATAGCTTATTCATTTATAAAAGTAATTAGAATATATATAATTACTTCATTCAGCCACATCAACATGTGCATCACTATTGGGATCCATAAGGATTTCTACTATTTCTCTATTCTTTGAATCAGCCACATCATCTTCATTATTGTAACCATCCAAGCAAATTCGTGCACATCTTATATCTATGAAATGCATGTTCTATTCGTTTCTTTCATCTCTAACCAAAGAATAACTCAAAAATGTATTATTTTTCATCCAAAAGATTTCTCGTATGGCTTTCAACGTAATCCCTACAAATGCACCATTTATACGAGTTTTTCTTTATTCAAATAATCTATTATTTTTTTGTTTTTAGCAAACTCGATCTAAGTGCTTATTTGTCTAACTACATGCTCTCCATAGCATTTAATTGAAAGAATTATTCTATTTTCTATCATAATTTATCGAAAATCTCTCTCAAATCTCATAGCAACGCGTGGGGAATGACCTAGTTTTCATTACAATCTCCTTCTTTTTGGTGATTGATGACAACACAACCAAAGCCAGAGAGAAAAATATAAATTGAAAAACCTACATGCTTGGATGCAATGCAAGAGCAAGAACATATGCTAATTCAAATATGCAAGGATACCAAATGAAAAGATGGAGATGGTCATACCTTGTTCTTACCATATGAGATGCAAATCCTCTTGTGTGTAAAAGCAAGAAGAAAGGTGGATTGGACATTAAAGACATTAAGAAAATGACAAAAGCCTACTTTGTAAATGGTGGTGGAAGCTAGAACATGAGGAGAGCTTTTGGCAAGACTTAGTTAAGGCAAAATATTTGGCAAGAAAATATTTAAGGTAAATGATGGTGGAAGTTGGAATATTTGGATGGATATACTGAAAATCTAACATATCTATCTCAGGGGTAGGAGAGTGGAGGTTAAAAATGGATAGACAGCCCGTTGTGGACAGACCCTTGGCTAGATGAACAACCGCTTTGCCTTCAGTTCCCTCTTCTCTTTGATCTTTGCAATGAGCAGAATATTACTGAGAGAGTTTGTATCCATCCAAGGTCAGCTGACCTTGAAAAGATGGTTGCTTGATGTCTTTTTGATCAGTGGATGATTCTGGTTGATAGGGTTATGCATACCCTTTTGTTGCTTCTCCAAATGTGATTCATTGGAGATGGAATAAGAATGGGCTGTTTTCATCAAAAACAGTTTGTAAAAGAATTGTTGTCATTGGCTCATGTACTGAAGAATCAAATAAAAGGAAAATATTGGTAAAAGCCAAGCATGTTGTGAAGAAAAGCAAGAAACAAATGTTCATGCATTAACATCAAATGGTTTCTAGTCATGCCTTGGCACATTTGAGATATGAATTGTTGAAAGTATGATTTCAAGGCTTCATGGAGTCAAAATGGAATGACACACGCTTATGAGCTACATATTGGTCTTATCATTGGAAGCTTGCAATGCTTGGAGTACATTTCCAAATTGAGATCAAGCAATCAAAGATGTGAGAATGTAAAGTGGAATTCATTGTTGATGTGCAAAGCTTAACTCAATGAGGTGAAGATGAGTGGTGAAGAAACCTACCGAGATGACTAGTACGAGGGACTAAGCAAGCTTTGGTGAAGCGACGGCTTACCATGTGCGAATTGTTAGGGTGAACTGGCTAGTATCCGTGGGGTTTTTGAAGTATCATATCTAAGCCTTGTTGAGAGAAGCAATGCAAGGCATCAATTTCTTTTTGGAATGACTTTATGTTCCACGCATAGTTTTGCAAATGTGATGTGAATTCTAAGTCACTAGCTCAAGTATAGATTTGTTTAAGAGAAGATTATGCAACATTGAAATCCCAAGGTCGACAAAGTCAAAGTATGGCCAAGCTGAAGTGTTTCAGAGCTCAAGTGTTTGAAGAAGTTTTGTTTGCTTAATTTTGAGTATAGGTATGTCATACTATCAAGAGGGATGCAACTAGGGTTGAAAACAAAAATGAAAATTTTCGATTACCGGAAATCGTTTTCGAGATTTTACCGAGATTCTGGTGTAAATGAAAATGAAAACGGCTACCGGAAATACAGAAATGAAAATGATATTTTTATCTGAAACTGAAAGCGAAAATGATTTCAGCCTCTACCGACCGTTTTCGAAAATTACCGTATTTATGCGGTAATTTACCGCCGGTATTACCGTATTTTACAGATCCTACCGTATTTGAAGCCCAGTCCAACACATATTTTCTCGGCCCAATAACTCGCGGGCTTCCCTGCTGGCCCAGCCTTTCTGATTAACCCTAGCCTCAAAATCCCCCGCTCCCTGACCCAGTGAGGCAGTGACCCCTATGAGGTTGGTTCTTCTCATTCCATTATTGGCTATTGGTTTTGTACTTTGTTATGATAATATGAGTATTAATATATTTTTATATTTGTAGGATGAATTTTCAGAACTGGTCAATGATGATTATGTGGCAGGTGATGATGATGACATGCCTGAGGTTCAGCTATAGGCATAGGCAGCCTGCGGCCCTGCACTAGTACTATTCTTAATGGCATGCTAGTATATGTTTATGTCTCTATTTGAATTTGGTTAATGATCATGTATGACTATGTCATGTATGCTGTGTGCAACTTTGTGCCATACTATCGTGCATGCTACTATGTGTCAGTTATTACGGATTGGTTCGATATTTGGATTAATATCTTAATCGAATCTTCACTGCTTGTATATGAGATGTGTCAAGTCATATTGTTAATGTTATGATCTATTGTTTGATATGTTTATCGTTTTTTAAATACCATTTTGATGGGTTTCGACCGTATATTTCCGTTTTCGAAATTACCGGAATACCGGCGCCGTTTTTGTTTCTGAAAATACCGTACCACTTTCGTTTCCGATAAAAAAAGTGAAAGTAAAAGTGGTGGAGTCTTTCGCCGACCGTTTCCGACCGTTTTCATCCCTATATGCAACATTGGTTGGTTGACATTGTCAAAAGTGCTCATAGGTCACTCCAGTGAGGATCTTGAGAGAAAAAAAACCATGTGAACTAACTTTGTGCTACTTGGATGATCAAGTGTTAACTTGGTGGACCAAGTGAAGCATCTTAACTTGGGTTTGGGCTCCTCAATCCCTAACTGGACTGACCGGTCAGGGGGGCTGGTCTGACTGCTTTAGGGAGATTGGGTGTCCGAATATTGTCTGAAGTACCTGGATATACACCCGGAGTATCCGGGCTAGGGGATCGGGCGTCCGAACTTTTGTCCGAAGTATTCGGACCCCTACTCGAAGTTTCCAGGTACCCTCCCCAACGGATAGATTTCAAAAGGGGACTAGTCTGACCAGTCTAGTAAACCAGTCTGACCAGCCCAATCCAGGGGTGTAGTTTTGGCTAGGCCGACTGGTCTGTATAGACAAGCGCAGCGGCTAGTTTTTGAGTGTGGGTATTTATACCCCTCAGCCTCCTCTTGCATGGGCTACTGGTTCCTTGGCCATTCTTGTGCTTCCTGAAGCTAATTCTTGACCAGCAAACTCTCCCCAACACTCTTTGTGAGTTGTACTAACTAGATTTGATATCTTTAGTTGGGTTGAGAGATTAAGTGTATGAGCACCCTTTGTGAGCATTGTGGGAGCTCTATTTTGAGTTGCAGTGAGCAACCATAGCTTGAGCACTCCTGGTTCTGTTGATGCGAAAATCCCATCGGAGGGACTCCCGTGCTCCACATACACTAGGGCAGGGGAGATCTGCTTTGCTCCGTCGTATCAAACACAATTGGTGCGCTCGGCATGCCAGTCAATTTGACCTGCAATTGACAAGGATGGTAGACATTAAATTTCGGGGGCTATCGGCTAGCTAGCCAATAACGATGGGCATGCACGGATCGTCCATCGTACATCCGATTCATGGGGAGGCAAGCCACATTTGTGGTGATGCAACCTACAGACAACACCTAGATCCAGTTCCGATCGACTATGGTCAGGATCGACACGGTAAGAGCCGATAGCGAATAGATCCAGGCTGGATAACTTGTGATACAAACTTAAAACAAACTAGATCAAACAAGCCAACCTAGCAAGATCTAAGCATACATCGATAACTTGGTAGTAAAAGGAATGACAAGCTAGACTAACAAATCAAATTAATCTAACGGATCACCAAATTCTACGGATAAAACTGGGTGAGCAAACCAAACACCGCAGAGTAGGTCTGCAGAGCTCGATAACTGGTGAATAGTTAGATCCCGCCGGACAGATCTAATGTGCTCGGTAACTGGTGAACAACTAAACCCCGCCGGACGGATCTAGCGTGCTCGATAAATTTGAGCGCCATAGACGGAGGAAGAAGCGATGTGCCGTCAACCTAAGCCCATCTACGCAATTCTACTTGGAACTTTTTAACAAGCGATGAAACATACCTGCTGAGAAGAACTCGTAAAGAGAAAACCTACTGCAACTAGGGCGAAGTCTCCGTGCAGAAAGGTAGATTCATTTGAATGTAAAGTTTGTGTTTGGATGTGGTTGATCAAATTTACAAATGTCAGAGGTCAATTATTTATAGCCTAACCCTAACCTCCCCTGCCAATACGGCGAGACTACAAAATCTGAAACAAGAAACAAACTTTCCTAATTAAACCAAACGAAATCTAAAAGATAACTTGTTGACGTAGCTCCACTAGCTCCTTCCATAGTTCCATCGACTGCGATGCCTCCTTGATTTGATGGGGGCGTGGGTTCTGATCTTCTGTTAGGTTCTGGATAACTATCGTTGTGTTCGGAGAGCGACACACCGATCCGGCTTCATATCAACAAGATGCGACCCTGCAATCTTAGCACCACAACTCCTCTGGTTATCAACCGTGTCACAACCCGGTTGACCTCACCACGAAGGCTAATCCCTGCAAGCGCAATGAAGATACAAGCAAGAATTCGAAAGAACGCAGCTCAATTGAAGTGACTCTGCAGATGAATGATTAATCTCACAAGTTGGGATCTCACAAACCGATCTAGCGGCGAACTGTTCTTGACAGAATAACTTAAGCAAAACCCCCAGCGTCTTGGGCGGAGTCTTATACATCCAAGAGGTGGCAGCCAAGGGGGTGGACGATCTAGGGCACCCTTGGGGCTTACTCCTACTGGTGGGGGTGCACAACAACTTGGGCCTGGGTCCCAAGCAGGATTACAAGGCCCGTGGCCCAATAAAAGGTGATGCAGCACCCTAGCAGATTTTGAAGGTCCACTTGTTTCGACGATTCCCATTGACTCAGAAGTAATTTTGCGGCAAGACTGGTGGCATTGGAAGACATATGAAATTATCTTTCCAACCATATATGGATCATCAAAATCGGACTCTATATGTGTCCTGGGCGTCCAATCTAAGATGGATTGTTCCTGAATTCCGAGCTGGACTCGAACTTGAGATGTATTGGGCCTCCAACTTGGCTTAAACGTCCTTTGCTAGCCCTTTTCACCTATATGGCTGTCTTTATATACTTTATGATCCTCTCCATAATTCCTAGTCATATTAATATCATTAGGTAGCAATCTATTCTTAGAATTACCAATAGTACATATGAACGAGCTCACCTTATCATCAATGGTCGTATCCGAAGGTGTCATGTCCTCATCATCCTCCCCTTCTTGACAGCAAACCGTCCCCGGTTTGAGTTTAGTTGGAGGACAGGTCGTAGGTAGTATCCAATATTGCTCCCCTTTTTGAAATTTAACCTGCTTCTTTATGACAAAACTTGGGGATCTTGACAAGACATGGTTATAGCTATTGCAGCTCTCTAGTTGATCGTATTATTGTATAACAAAAGGTGATTTCAGATTTGAAATATAGACATGATGCACATATACTCTCCGTTACAATTATATTGCCCAATAAAATGATATATACATATGTGCAACCATGGCAATTCAGCGTATATAAATTTCTCCTTCAAACTACTTAGAGTACAAAGATTGTCGAATTCTATGTACCCCAAAGTATTTAAAGAAGATAACAATTTGAGCTCATCATTTTCAAATGCACTGGGAAGCAAAATTATATTTTCAACACAACTATTTCGCTCCAAAGTAATGATATCAGGTGCAGGGACTAGTTGTGACACATGAGCAACAGTATCATTGTCACACAACTCTTCTTTATCACAAGAAACATCATGCACCTCAGCTTGTGACAAAGGTAGAGTAGAAAAAGGATCCTCACCTTGGAGTGTTTCACAAATGTTATTACCTATGATGTCAATCTCAGTGGAAGGAAGTGGAAGTGTTGGTTCTGAAATTTCACCAAAAATTGTATGTACATCTTCCTCCTCATTTGTCTCATGTCGCTTGTAATCTCCAAAGTCCTGCAAAATATTAGGCATAGATGGAGGTACAACAAGACACTGCTTCTCTATTTATTGCTCTTCATCTTTGCAAATAGGTGCATGAAATTTTGACATATTATCATCACCTAAAAGTTCTTTCTCAGCCATACAAGCAAATTCAAATAGTTGTGAAAGAGAAGTGTAATACTGATCAATAAGAACATTCTGAATTTTATGTTGAAGCCCATGCAAAAATCTATTCTCAGTTGCTTCTACATATTCATCTATTTCACATCGTAACATTAAAGCTTGCATTTTTTCATAACATGACTTCACTGATTTGCTACCTTGTTGGAGAAACTGAAGTTATTCACACAAAATAGAGTGGTGTGTAGGCACATAGTCATATCTTAAAAGTTGTTTCAACATCATCCATGTTTTAGGTGTCTCATAATTTTCACAACGAAACTGCCACCATGTCAAAGCATATCCTGTGAAAGCACTAGTGATGGCGCTAATTCGTTCATGTTCAGAAACATTATTGATTGAAAGCAATTCCTTCTCTACCTCAAGATCCCACTTAGCATATTCAGAATAATTGCAATCACCATCAAAAGAAGGAATAGAAATATGAATTGTACCTCGTTTTACATGGTTTGGTGCTGCAATGTTTGAAGGGCCTTGAGTCGTCATCTTTATTCTATTTCCTTAAATTATGTAACCTGCCATTGTTAGTGGAAAACAAGAAAACACACAAATGTATATTTTCCAATAATCTACTAGGATGTGGTTATGCAAAAGGCACACACTCTCAAGCGTCTTACCAAGCTCTTACAAGGTTCTTACCAACACAAAGCAAGATATGGTACAACTGGTGGATGGTTCGTGATACTTACTAAGAGGGAGTGGAACCAAGATTGCAGGCACTACTACAGAATAGGCCTTTGTTTCAGGTCATTTGTCCCGGTTACCTTTGGGCCCGGGACAAAAGGTGACTTTTGTCCCGGGACCAAAGGCTAGCCAGGCCAACGGGGGGGGGGGGGGGACAGGGGCCTTTTGTCCCGGGTGGAGCCACCAACCCGGACAAAATGCCCCCCTTTTGTCCCGGTTGGTGGCTCCACCCGGGACAAAAGGTCCAACCCTTTTATCCCGGTTGGTAACACCAACCCGGACAAAAGGGGGGCCCTTTTATCCTGGTTGGTGGTACCAACCCGGACAAAAGGACCCTTTTGTCCTGGTTTGTGTTACCAACCCGGACAAAAGGCCCCTCCACGTGATAGTTCAAAAGGGAGTTATTCTTTACTAAGTCACATGTACTACTTAGGTGAGTTGGCAAGGAAGCCATGCGCTAGGCAATAGGTCTTGGGTTCCAATCCCGCAGGGCGCAAAGATTTTTTTAGCGCGAGGGACATTTTGTCCTGGTTCTACCACCCGGCGGCCGAATCCCGGTTCCAAAACCGGGACAAATAGCCCTTTGGAACCGGGACAAATGGCCCGATTTGTAGTAGTGAGGGGTCCTTTGTTGTACTGATCTGAAGTGTATATATAGAGCTTGGAAGGCACACAAAACAATAAAAATATTTGTATGTGGCACACAAGTCAGTCACAGATAGCAATATTGAATAAATGTCCAAAGCACTTGTCCTAGTTGCTGGCCTATACGTGTTCCTAGCACCAATTTGTGATAAACAAGAGAGGGAAACAAGCATGAAAGGTAGCAATGAACAAGGACAAGACAAAAGGCACCACAAACAAATAGAGCTATTGGCTGTTGCTTATGTGCTCCTCTTTTCTTGTCTTTTCATTCACTTTTTTTCTTTTTTTCTCAACCTTTTTTTTCTCTTATACTTTTGATATATATTTTTTTCTAGCAAGGAGCACACAAGAACAAACCACAAAAAATGTGAGCTCAATTGGATAAAAGATGTGGTCTATACAAAATCAGAATTGTGCTCTCAAATGAATGCCAAACTTGTCGGCCCCGAAACTGAGTTTTCCAGATCGAGTTTCGCAATTCTAATTTTTGCGAACCTAGCAGCGCTAGGACGAAACGGATCTAAAATTTTCTGTAGTTCTCCGTGAATATAAAGTTTGTACCTTTTTGAGTTCGGACGCAAAAGTTATGACTGTTTTATGGAAGGCATTCGAATCAGGATGTTATATGGACAAAAGATGTAGATCTAGTGGATGGTGATAGCAAGATTGATGGAAAACAAAGGGGATCACACAAATTTGACTAAAACACGATCTAAACCAGCAACAAGACCTTGATCTAGGACAAAAACTCAACACTACGAACTCTGAAACTGAAATATGCAAAGGCTATGGCGCGGATGGTTGTAGGGCAGGAAATAAATATGGCGGTGGACTATGGGACGAAACACAGAAAACACTCGAAGTAAAGGATAGATGTAAACCTGATGGTAAACCTGTCTCTGAATACCACTTGATGGGAACAGGGGTCCCGATCTTCCGTCAGGTTCTGGATAACTATCGTTTTGTTTGGAGAGCGACACACCGATCCGACTTCAGATAAAAAAGATCCAACCCTACAATCTTAGCACCACAACTCCTCTAGTTGTCAACCGTGTCACAACCCGGTTGACCTCACCACGAAGGCTAATCCCAACAAGCGCAACGAAGAACATAAGCAAGAACTCGAAAGAACGCAACTCAATTGAAGTGACTCTGTAGATGAATGATTAATCTCACAAGTTGGTGTCTCACAAACCGATCTAGCGGCGAACTGTTCTTGATAGAATAACTTAAGCAAAACCCCCAGCATCTAGGGCGGCGGCTACTAAGTCTTATACATCCAAGAGTTGGCGGCCATGGGGGTGGACGACCTAGGGCACCCTTGGGGCATGCTCCTACTGGTGGGGGCGTACAACAACTTGGGCTTGGGTCCCATGCAAAATTACAAGGCCCGTGGCCCAATAAAAGGTGAAGCAGCACCCTAGCAGATTTTGAAGGTCCACTTGTTTCGATGATTCCTATTGACTCAGAAGAAATTTTTAAGCAAGACTGGTGCCATTATAATACATACGAAATTATCTTTCCAACCATATATAGATCATCGAAATCGGACTCCGTATGTGGCCTGGGCGTCCAATCTAAGATAGATTGTTCCTGATTTCCGAGCTGGACTCGAACTTGAGATGTATTGGGCCTCCAACTTGGCTTGAACGTCCTTTGCTGGCCCTTTTCACCTATATGGCTGTCTTTATATACTTTATGATCCTCTCCATAATTCCTAGTCATATTAATATCATTAGGTAGCAATCTGTTCTTAGAATTACCAATAATACATATGAACGAGCTCACCTTATCATCAATGGTCATATCCGAAGGTGTCGTGTCCTCATCACTCCTACAACCCAACAGCTCAGAATGCTCTCCTCTCCTCCTAATCCAGCATCGTCCCACTGATCATCGGCCACTTGTTCAACAGATTGACACATGCCCAAAAACGGTGTCAATAGGTTTCGTCAAATCTTTCAATTTGCATTTGTTACTCTTGGAGGTGAGCCTCCTTGTTGGGGATAAAGATTATGGGTATCCCAACTTAGTCCATTAAGGATCGATCAAACTGATAAAAGAGTAATATGAGGCGGCTGAAGCCCAACCAAAACAACCAACGGGCTGCGAGGCCCACAACTAAGAAAATGGCCCACTCAGATACAGGAAGCCTAACTTTGAGCCGACCCCAAACGAGAAAGGACTGGCTCGCCCTCGCTCACGGAGGAGGGTCCGCCTCGCCCGAGACCTGTGGAGGTGGGTCGCCGGGAAGACGGGAAACTTGTCGGGTGGAGGCGAGCAGCCCGGGGTGGTCCCAGGAAGTCAGGGACGTGACTACCCTCTCCTCCGGTACGGACGCGGAGTGGGCAACGGATCCGGCTCGCGCAGATCCAGGCGCGGGCACGGCCTAAATACGCTTTCAGAGCCCGTCCATGACGTGATAGGGCCGTGGGCCACATCGGACAGGACACAGTGTGAAGGCCTAAAGACGAAGGACGCAGAAGCCGGGCGGGAATCCAGTTGGCAGGCGGATATCCAGTTGGCAGAGACGTATGGAGGGAGCGCTGCTCACAGGTTGAAACAAGACAGGACAAAAGGGGCCACCACTCAGTGGCCGAAAGGGGTCGGGAGTCACCTGGCCCCCGTCCTCTGTCCCCATCTCTCTCTCTCTCCCTCTCTTTGTAAATCCTTGTCCCTTGAGCTATAAAAGGGGGAGGCAAGCTCCATGCAGGGGCATCCGCACACACACTCACGCACCCGCACTCGCACACACACACACACACACACACACACACACACACACACACACACACACACACACACACACACCTCGAACCAGAGACTTGGGACCCTCGCTCCCTTTCTCACCCGTTTGTAACCCCTACTGCAAACTTGAATACAAGAGCGCGAGAGCTCGAACTGGACGCAGGGATGTTCGGCCCGAACCAGTGTAAAAACTCGTGTCTTTACTTGTATTACTATCCGAGCCTGTGACGCACATACAAATCTACTAGCCGGTGATACGGAACACCGACAGTTGGCGCACCAGGTAGGGGCCTTTGTGCATCATGCTCAGCAAGGCTTCGGATGGCTAGCCATGCTGGAGGCTAGGTTCCGCGAGTGTGCGTGCGCTTCGGCAGCCTTGACTTCATCATCACCATCGATGGGAGCCTGGTGCACGTCCAGGCGCCCGTGACCCCTGCCAGCGATGGTATCGCTAGCACTCTGCAGGGTCCACGCCTCGAGAGTCAGAGGCTGGACGCCCCCATGGTCTTGAGTCCTAGCATCTTCGACAACGTGTGTTTGGAGTGCCAGCTCCAAACATTTCTGGGGCTGCAGCCGACGGAGGGCGACCTGCACTGCGTCGCCTACTCCCTCGCCAATGTGGCCATGCAACTGTCCGGTGGTAGCCCAATATCCCTGGATGTCTTGTTTGATCGCGCCACGATGATGTTCCCATTTGGCATGGGAAACGTGGCCCGGCACGTGCAACACCACATGGCGCTGCACTGGCCCAACCACTACGGAGAAGGCGGACTCGTCGGGATGACGGAGTTTACCAATGACTCCAGCGACGAGCTCCTCGCCAACGACTCCCTGTTAGGGTCCGTCATCGGGTCCTACACAGGGAGTCATCATCCCTCGCTGGAGTGCTTTGCCACAGGCACCCTGGATGGATACGTGGTGGTAGCCGAGGATTCGTCTCGACACTCCCACGACCGTACACCAACGCCCATCCCTGCACCAACGCAGAGGGACGAAGGCCCCGTGCAGCCACCCCCTGCCCCTCCGTCGGGGCGAGGGAATGGACAACAGGCTAGTCAGTGGCGGGCAAGCCTCATCGCTCATCAGAAAGAGCTGAAGGAAGCCCAGACTCAGCTGGAGCAGGAACGTGCGGCGCTCGAGCGAGAACTCGGGCGGCGCACCGGCGGGGGACGCGCTCGCGCCCATGTGAGCGAGGTCAACCGCAAGATAATTGAAGACCGACCGGGCTCCCCGGTTTTTGCTCGGGCTAGTCAAAATGTCACCGCAGTGGCTGCCCTGCTCGAGGCACTCCCCGCAGCCGCGACGCCTGAGGAGCAACTCACCCGCGAGAAGATGCTCAAGCACCTACACCTCGCGACGGACCAACAGGCAGAGAGTTCAATGTCCCGACAGCACAATGACTAGGCGCGACGCCCTGACCTAGCAGCACTTGGGATGAGGGACGTTCCTACCACACGGGATAGAGGACGCCGGCCCAGACACCACGAGGCGAGTGGAGCGCGCGGTTCGCCATCACAATGGTGCAGTCTGCGCGACAATGGACCACAGCGGGGCGATTCCCGCGCGAACCCACGTGCCCACGATGGAGGACGCGGGGACACACCGGTCAAGCAGTGGCTCGAACAGAACCACGGTCTACGTCACACCATCAACGAAGAGGGATCGGTCGCCAAAAATTACTGACCCCGCCGGGGCGGCCGCTACGACAGAGGTGAGAATCGGAGCATGAGCCCGGCACCGCCGGGCCCCTAGGTGTTTACCTTTGGCATCCAAAGTTCCAGGGTGCTGAGAAAGTACCGACCCCCCACCAACATCACACAAGTACGGTGGGGAGATCGACCCCGGCCTCTGGCTCGAGGATTATCGCCTCGCGTGCTGGACAGGAGGAGAGGAGAGCGATGCGTTCATCATACGCAACCTTCCGTTATACCTAGCCAACTCTGCTCGCACCTGGCTCGAGCACCTTCTCGCCGACAAGATCACTTGTTGGGAAGATCTTCGGGAGATTTTCGTAGGGAACTTCCAGGGCATGTACGAATGCCCTAGCAACTCATGGGATCTCAAGAACTACTGGCAGAAGCTGGGAGAATCCCTCCATGATTACATCAGGCACTTCTCGAAGGAGTACAATGCCGTCCCAAACATCGCCGATGCCGACGTCATCGGGGCATTCCTTTCGGGGATGACGTGCGTCTCATTGCTGCACAAGCTGGGCCGCAAAGGCCCCCATAACATCAAAGAGCTCCTGGACATCGTGACCAATCACGCCTTTGGTGAGGAGGCAGTGGGCGCGATTTTTGATCGAGTCCAAGGAGAAAAGGCAAAACGGGATGATGTGGCCGACGAAGGCTCATCGGGCCGTGCTGGCAAAAAGAACAAAAAGAACAAGAAAAGAGGGGGCAGGAACTTCGTGGCCACGGCCGATCGCAAGACCGGCAAGGCACCGATGGGTCAAGCAAATGATCATTTCGAGAAGATGCTTGAGAAGCCCTCTCCCAATCACCAATCACGGGTAAATCACCTCATGAAGGATTGAGGCCTCATGAAGAAGTGGCTCGCCGGCAACCTGAAGAAGGGGGATCCGAGGAAGATACCCAAACTGGAGAATGGCGCTGAGGAAGAAAAAGAAGAGGGTTACCCCGAGCATGATGTCCTCATGATCTTTGGAGGACCAGTCGCGTATGAGTCGCGACGCAAGCAGAAGCTCTCGCTCCGAGAGGTTATGGCGGTCGAGCCTGTGACCCCAAAATTCCTCCGATGGTCGGAGTCGCCAATCACATTTGATCGAGCCGACCACCCCAGCAGTGTGCCATGGCCAGGGAGGTGCCCCTTGGTCGTGGATCCCATTGTCGGCAACAAGCGTCTCTCCAAGGTGCTCATGGACGGTGGGAGTGGCCTCAACATTCTCTACGCCGACACCCTCGATGCCATGGGGATAGACCGGGCCCGCCTCCGGCCTTCGGGGGCTCCCTTCCACGGCGTCGTACCTGGAAAGCAGGCGGTGCCACTCGGGCAGATTGACCTGCCGGTAATGTTTGGGGTCCCCTCCAACTTCAGGAAGGAGACCCTCACGTTCGAGGTGGTAGAATTCAAGGAAGCCTACCACGCCATTTTGGGGCGGCCGTGTTACGCGAAGTTCATGGCGGTACCCAACTATACATATCTGAAGCTGAAGATGCCCGGGTCGCACGGGGTCATCACTGTGGGATCTACCTACCAGCACGCGTATATGTGCGAAGTGGAGAGTTGCAAGTTGGCCTCGGCGGTCCTAACAGCAGAAGAACTCGCGCTGATTAGGGAGAACGTCCATGCGGAGGCGCCCGACTCCAATCGAAAGGTCGGGTCGTTTGAGCCCACAGAGGGCGTCAAGGAGATTTCTCTCGACTCCCAAGGGTCGGGCAAAAAGAAGTTGAGGGTCAGCGCAATGTTGACCCACAAATATGAAGGCGCGCTCGTCGACTTCCTCTGAGCGAATAAAGATGTCTTTGCCTGGAAGCCGTCAGATATGCCAGGCATACCAAGGGAGGTCGCCGAGCATGCACTTCACATCAGGGCGGGCTCATGTCCAGTCAAGCAGCGACTGCGCCGTTTCAATGAAGAGAAGCGGCGGGCTATCGCCGAAGAATTAGCTAGGTTATTAGATGCAGGTTTCATTAAGGAAGTGTATAATCTCGAATGGCTAGCTAATCCCATTCTTGTAAAAAAAGAAGAATGGGAAATGGGGAATGTGTGTTGACTACACGAATCTCAACAAGGCGTGCCCAAAGGATCCATTTCCTTTGCCACGCATAGATCAGGTAGTTGACTCAATGTCAGGGTGCGAAACCCTCTGCTTTCTCGATGCCTTCTCAAGGTATCACCAGATCGCGATGAAGGAATCCAACCAACTCGCGACCACCATTATTACCCAGTTTGGCTCATACTGTTACGTTACGATGCCTTTCGGCCTAAAAAACGCTAGTGCAACCTACCAGCGATGAATGATCAGGTGTTTCGGCGATCTCATTGGTAGGTACATAGATGACATCGCTGACATCATGGTCAAGACAAAGCAGGCCGACGGTCTCGTAGCAGACCTCGAGTCAACTTTCGCTCAACTCCGCACGAATGGAGTTCGGCTCAACCCTGAAAAATGCATTTTCGGGGTACCATGCGGCATGCTCTTGGGTTTCATCATTTACCAGCGAGGGATTGAGGCAAACCTAGATAAGATCAATGCTATAAGCAACATGGGGCCAATTTAGAATTTGAAGGGAGTGCAATGGGTTACTGGGTGCCTCGCAGTGCTCAACCGTTTCATATCTCGTTTAGGAGAACGGGGGCTTCCCCTATACCGACTCCTAAGAAAGAATGATCATTTTGTTTGGACCATCGAGGCCCAACAGGCCCTGGACGGGCTGAAGTCACTACTGACTACAGCACCTGTCCTTGTGCCCCCCGCGGAAGGGGAGCCCCTTCTTCTCTACATAGCCGCGACTACTCAGGTAGTCAGCGCCGCGTTGGTCGTAGAAAGGGAGGAGGAAGGGCATGCTTTGAAAGTACAACAACCAGTGTACTTTGTGAGCGAGATCCTAAGCGAAACCAAAACTCGATACCCCCAAATCCAAAAACTTCTCTACGTAGTGCTCATTGCCAAGCGCAAGCTGCGACACTATTTCGAGTCGCACCTGGTCACGGTGGTCACAACTTTTCCGCTGGGAGAGGTGGTGCGAAACCCAGACGCTACGGGATGAATTGTGAAGTGGTCCCTCGAGCTCATGGGACAGGGCATCGAGTACGCTCCTCGCACTGCCATCGAATCGAAAACACTTGCGGACTTTGTTGTTGAGTTGATAGAAACTCAGCTGCCGCCGGCCCCCGTGGACCAAGAGTACTGGACTATGTACTTTGACGGGTCGGTCAGAGGCTGGGGGCAGGGGTCGGCCTCGTTTTTGTTTCCCCGCAGGGCATTCGAATGAGGTATGTCGTTCGCCTCCATTTCACGGCATCCAACAATGTCGTGGAATATGAGGCCCTCATCAATGACTTACGCATTGCCACGGAGCTGGGGATCCGACGCCTAGAGATCAAGGGGGACTCTCGCCTTGACGTGGACCAAGTGATGAAGGAATCGTCTTGCGAGAGCTCGATGATGGCGGCGTACTGCCAGGTGGTGTGCCTGCTTGAAGAAAACTTCGATGGGTTAGAGGTCGTCCACATCCCTCGACGCTTTAACGAGGCGGCAGATCAGTTGGCAAAAATGGGATCGGGACGTCAACCAGTCCCCAACAACATTTTTGCCAACGATCAGCACAAACCCTCTGTCTGACTCCCGGAGGGGGAGAAGCCTGAGGCAAGGACTTCAGACCGCAAAGTCACAGCCCCACCTGAGGCACCCATCGTCTTTGACCCCAATTCAAGAGCGGGCAGATCGAAGACCCGGAGCCCGATCCTAGCCAGTCCCGACCCCCCCCCCCCCGAAGAGGGCTCGGGGGCTGGGGGATCGAAATTTCCATCACCTGACTCTGAGGTCTTGGAATTGGAGGAAGTGGAAGACCCAACATCCAATACCATGGAAGACTAGAGGAGGCCCTACTTGGATTACCTCCTCCATGACGTCCTCCTCGAAGACAAGACAGAGGCACGTAGGTTGGCCACCTGACTCTGAGGTCTTGGAATTGGAGGAAGAGGAAGACCCAACACCCAATACCGCGGAACACTAGAGGAGGCCCTACTTGGATTACCTCCTCCACGACGTCCTCCCCGAAGACAAGATAGAGGCACGTAGGTTGGCCTGACGGGCCAAATCTTATGTCCTCATTGGAGAGGAACTCTACAGGCGAAGTCACACAAGAATCCTGCAGCGATGCATCCCCGTCGAGCAGGGAAGGTAGTTGCTGATTGACATCCACGGCAGAATATGTGGACACCACGCTGCACCAAGAACCCTAGTCGGTAACGCGTTCTGCCAAGGGTTCTATTGGCCGACGGCAGTCTCCAACGCTTAGCAAATCGTGCGCACTTGCGAAGGGTGCCAGTTTACACTCGGCAGACGCATACGTCGGCACAAGCGCTCCAGACTATCCCTATCACATGGCCCTTCTCGGTATGGGGATTAGACATGGTCGGTCCCTTGATGAAGGCGCCTGAGGGCTACACTCACTTACTTGTCGCCGTAGACAAGTTCACGAAATGGATTGAGGCAAAAATGATTACATCGCTGAAATCTGCGCAGGCTGCTGCTTTCTTCTAGGACATTGTCCACCGATTTGGAGTACTGAACTCCATCATCACGGACAATGGATCAAACTTCACGGGGAAGCATTTCCTTGAGTTTTGTGACACTCACAACATTTGTGTTGACTGGGCAGTGGTCGCACACCCACACACGAACGGCAAGGTCGAACGGGCAAATGGCATGGTCGTGCAGGGACTCAAACTAAGAATTTACAATAGGCTCAAAAAATTCGCTGGGCGCTGGGTCGCGGAGCTCCCGGCTATCCTATGGAGCCTAAGGACGACCCCGAGTCAGGCGACTGGATTCACACCATTCTTCATGGTCTATGACGCGGAGGCCGTTCTGCCCACTGACTTGGAATATGGTTCTCCAAGGGTGAAGGCCTACAGTGAACAGGGGTCGGATGCCACCATGGAGGATGCTCTTGACCAGCTTGAAGAAGTGCGCGACGTAGCCCTGCTGCGGTGGGCAAAATACTAGCAGGCATTATGACGCTACCATCACCATCGTGTCAGAGGACGCGCCTTCAACGTTGGAGACCTGGTGCTCCGACGGGTGCAGAGCACGAAAGACCGCCACAAGCTACCACCACCATGGGACGGCCCATACATCATGGCAGAAGTACTCCGGCTGGGCATGTACAAGCTACAGACTGCCGATGGCCAAGTCTTCACCAATGCTTGGAACATCGAACAGCTACGTTGTTTTTACCCTTAGTTTTATCTAATGTAAAAACTGTTGTATGGAATAAAGCTGTTCTCCAAAAATGTCTTTTTTTCTTTTTCAGTCTTTTCTTCTCCCTTTGAGTCGTTCCCGACACTTGCACAAGCTCGGGTCGGAAACCACTCAGGGGCGACCGGGGATAATCCCCCTTTGGGGGTCGGGTGAGTCGAGTCTTTTGAACCACAGAGCATTTCCTAATCGCAGTTCGAATCGCGCAAATACCAACACCTCGATGGTCGCGGCATTTCGGTCATGGCTAAAGGTTTCCGGCTGTAATGGTCTCCGATTCGCGCTCACCTCTCCAACCCTCGAAGAAAAAAAACCCTTGTGAAAAATCCTTCCGAACGAATATTACATTCATTAAACAAACTATTCAAAGTTTTCACGAGAATGAAGTTGCAATAAAAACAAAATACAGCCCGACCCCGACGACCCGGCTACTAATCTTTGTTATCTTCCGACATCTTATCTGTCAGATTCTGGGCGAATGGTGCGGCTTCCTCCTCAAAGGCATCGAGCTCAGCGTCAGCATAATGCCCCGGGTATCGTTTGCCTAGCTCCACCAGGTCGATGTTGACATAATGGCTGTGCGCGACGGCGAAGGCATGATACACCCCGGTGTACACAGCATCCCTCGCCGCCTGGCGCGTGGCCTCAACCTCTTGACGAGCGGCCTGGGCCTCTTGCTTCACCCCATCCACGCTCTCGATGAGTTGGCTAACGAGCTGACCCGGTGCAGCGGTGTTGACGGTGCTTAAGTGCCATTTTCACCCGTCAACTATACTCAATAATAAAGGAAAATCATATGCCTTACTCACATATTTGTATCACTAACCTCGCTCCACAGTTGTTTTCGAGTTTTGTACATTTCAGATGAGCAAGAGCGAAATAAGATGAAAACACGCAGCAGACGCAGTGCAACTATGCAGAATATCTCATCCAGCATCACACCCTTACAAAGAGGGCCCACATGTCAGAGGAAAAGGGCCTCCACGCAAAATGCACCAGAGGATAAGGATAAGGATCAAAGAATATACCATCCAGAAGAAGGTCAGCTCGTTTGGCTGATAGGTGGGGTCGGCCAACCCCTAGGGTCGGCCGAACCTGGCCTGCAATGCGTCCAGGTGCATCTCGGGGAGGAGTCACGGCCAAGGCACCTGATCACCTTCCATATATGCATTTGGCGGGAACCGACCTCTAGAGCTTTAAATAGGGCCTCTACCCCCCCCTCAACACATACACTCTCATTCCATCATTCCAAGAAGGCTCTCCTCTCTCTTGCTCTCTTAGCTAGATAGTGGAGCTAGGCTAGTTCTTCTTTAGCGAGCAAGTCGTCCTCGGGGTCATTGAGCAATCCTCGGCTCCCGGTATGGCTTTGTATCCGACTTGTCAGACTTCTATTCATAATATAGAGATATGTCATGGTTGCTTTACTATCTTGATAGTTTATCAATCCATGCTTAGTTCATTCATGAGTTATACTAAGATCTTGGTTAGGCCAGATGATCCGGGTATGGATAGAGGTTCGTTGTGCTTTCGGCCTTGCTCTAGTGTTTTACTCGTCCATCCGAAGGGTGGGAGACCTGGGGACTTCATACACGAGCGTGGTGCTCGAGTATGCGGGATCCTTCAGATATGACCGTGCTCCACAGTGTGACTGGGGTAGACGGCAGGTGGTGACAGCCCTGTCCGTTCGACGTAACAGCGGTGTTGCGTTTAGCGTACTGCCCGACATTCGGGTTCGGTGTAGGAGTTCATGCAAAGAGGTAACGGAACTGGACATTCTCCAGTGCGGGACCTTCTCCCCGCTATCCCATTTTCCTGGCACCTGCAGTCCTAACCATGTCCTAACATAACCCCAGCTTTGGATAGAAGCACTAGGACACCTAACCTAGCCTAAGCTCCAGCTGACTTAACATAGGATAGAGTAGTCTCTTTCTTTTGTCGTTTCTCTCTTTTATTCCTTCCTCTTGGAGTGTGGTTGTGTGCTGTGTCACATTACCCTTGCTTATTCTTTACTTGGACTTACTCCTATTAGAGTTTTGCTATTGCTTGAGGCACAATGTCATGGTTAATGTTAAGTACAATAACTTTGCCGCTGCCATCCTTTGGGACACAAATAAATGACGATACCCTTACTCTCCGGGTAAAATGTTACAATGGTATATTCGTGCGCTTGTGGATCCATCTGTAATCGTATTGATTATACCACGAGAGTGGCACACACTGGGTGCAGTTGCTAGGATGGGTTCGGCACCCTCATTTCTAGTGATTGCACTAAGGACCGCCAACAGGCAATTCTGAGGTTGTTACAAAGGTCATCGCAAACCTGGTATCGACTTAAGAAATGCCAACAAGCATTTCTGGCGCCGTTGCCGAAGTCGGCATGTGAACAAAGTTATTGTGCTGATATTAATCTAGGCTTTGTACTCAGGATATAGTCTTTACTCTTTCAGGCTAATGTCACTTTATGTCTTCTTTTCTTTTTGATTTGAAAGAAGACAGGGGTAGTGTATGACTGGTTTCTCCCTGCTGGAAAACTACACAGACAATCCAAAGAGGCTCGTGAGAAGGGCACGACCTCGCGTCGTTCCTCCTCTCTCTATCCTCCCAGCACAGGAACCCATTAAGGAAGCACCACTTGTTCTTGAGGCTATGGCTGAGAAGACTCTCCGCGAGTTCTCCGTCCCCTCCACCGACAATGTGGTCACTGGCCCCAACATAAACGTTGGGGACGTGAACTTCGAGCTCCAATCAAGCCTCATTAACATGGTGCAGGCTAGCCCATTCTGTGGCAAGCCGAATGAGGACGCAAATGCACACTTGCAGAATTTTCTGGAGCTCTGCGACACCGTTGTTATACGGGGTGTCGCCGCCGATGTTGTCAAGCTTCGTCTGTTTCCCTTTTCCCTCCTGGGGAAGGCGAAACAGTGGTTTTATAAGGAAAAAGACATCGACACCTAGGCCAAATGCTCCAAAGCGTTCCTCGCAAAATTTTTCCCGCTGGGCAAAACAAATGCCCTGCGTGGGAGGATATCAAGTTTCCAACAAACGGGGATGGAATCCATCCCAGAAGCTTGGGAGAGGCTACAGGAATACATCCTGGCCTATCCTCACCACGGCATGGATGAGTGGCTCGTCCTGCAAAGCTTCTACAACAGGCTCAGAACGACACCTCCAGCCAATATTAAAGCTGCTGCTGGAGGAGCCTTTCTCGACCTAACCATAGACAAAGCCAAAGAATTGGTCGAGAAGATGGTCTCCAACCAGGGGTAGAGAGATGAACGACTCCAACCCCGCAAGAAAGGCATGCATACCGTCAAAGAGACAGATATGATTTCCGCAAAGCTGGACCTCCTCATCAAGAAGATGGAGGAAGGGAGCAAACAACAAATCCATGCTCCCGTATACACCATGGGTTCGCACTTCACGCGCGAAGTCTGTGGTAATGATGGACATTCGGGGAACGACTGCCCCGAAACCCGTGAAGACTGCGCATATCTCAACAACAACAATAATAATGGGTACCGTCCACAACAAGGAGGCCAGGGGTGGAACTAGCCACGTCCACCATTTCAGGGAGGTAATAACTACAATCCTTCTTATAATTCGAATTTCAATTCGAACCAACCTCCCTTGAGAGAACTTGTTTTTGGCCAAGTTAAAATCAATGAAAATATAAATAAAAAGCTTTTGGCCAATGACAAATCCCTGGAAAGTTTAAATGTTAAGCTTGAAACTTTGTCTTCCATGCTTAAAATCAGTTAAGTTTCAATAAAATGATCGAAACCCAGCTTGCACAAATTGCTGCTGCTTTACCTGCTGTTGAGAGCGAGAAGATCCCGGGGAAACCCGAGACTCCCGTAGAAAATGTCAGCATGGTGTTCACCAGACGGGGTAACTCGTCCCGGAGGCCACCACGCAATAACCATGCAGGCAGGTACAATCCCCCAAGAAACGATGTTTGGGATGGCATGGTGGCAGCGGTGCAAGAGGATCCAGGGGTCCCCTTGATCAGCTGCTCGATCTACATCAAACACTTCGAGCGATGCCTATGCGATCTGGGGGCAAGTGTAAACATAATGCCCAAGGTAATCTATGAAGCACTTGAATATCCTGCTCTTTCCCCAACAACTATGCTCGTACAGCTTGTAGATTCGACCATTCGGTATCCCGAAGGGATATCCGAACACGTTTTCATACGAGTGTGAGACTCCTTCATCCATACCGACTTTGAGGTAATGGATATGGAAGGCGACCTTGGAGTCCACCTCGTGCTTGGGCGACCTTTCCTAAGGTCCGCCAAGGCAAGGATCGATGTCGGTAAGGGAGAAATCCGCTTCTGCGTCGGAAGGGAGGATATGTTTTTCACGTTCAAGAAAAAGGAAGAGTAGCGCTTCATGATTCAACAAGACAGTGAAGGGCAAACACTCTGGGGTGGACCGGAGGCCCAGCCAGAACACCGACCTTCCACACCTAAAAGAAAAAAGAAAGCAAAGAAGGTGTGGCAGAAGGTCGAGACTTCGGCTTCGTCCAGTTCTCCAGGACGAGCCGACCAATGGTAAGAACGATGGAGAAAAGTCGTGCGCGTCGGACTATAAACGACGCGCTCGTGCCAAAGGTAAATTGGTAATTTTCTCATATTTACTTTCTCCACCCTTTTCAAATTCTCTTTGCACCTCATTTGATTTCTCCACTGCATGTTTGGAATTTTCAAAATTATTTTCTGCAAGCTGGAATTTTTCTAGCAATTTTTCCCCTTTCACAAAAAATAACAAAAATATTTTTTGAGTTTTAAAATCCTTTGGGAAAAATAATTTGGTAATCTTTTTGAGCAAACTTTCGGCCGTGCACCATATTTTCAAAGTTTATAACCGTTGAGGAATCACCTGGCCAAAGGGGGGCACCAGGGGGCCCACCCTGGGGCCGGCCGACCCCACAGGTCGGCCGACCCATGGCCAACGGCTCCTGGGCCCCACCTTCTCCAATGGCTACCTGACCGTTGTGGCTTGCCTCTCCTCAGGTGCACACGACGATTTCTCTTTA